>NC_140952.1:74715911-75315911 GCF_014529385.1 Adiantum capillus-veneris | reverse complement strand
TTGTTGACTGGAACTTGTTCACACTCTTAGAAAACAGGATGAGATCATACACGGCAGATCCGAAAAGGCTGAGAGAAGGGGCTAAGCACTCATTCAGCTGTGGCGGCCAGAACTTCTTCTTTACCGTAGACCATCGTATCCATTGGTGCTATAGGCAACCTGTGTGGCTCTTCCCCCCCTCCATTTTGTGATATAGCCCACTAGGTACATTAAAAACTTTTTGGACCTCTTGTAATGCAAGTTACTGGTCATTATAGTGCACTAGCGCCACTCTAGAGAACCTTTTCCAATATGTATGACTAAAGCCTCACTAAAAGATTTTCAGCTAACTGGCACTACTACTTTGTAAAGTGAGGGAATTTGTGCATTAGATTTAAGCTCTTCACCAAAAAAGCAAAGGTCTTTTGTACATATTAGCTACATAGGCCTCGGAGAACCTTGATCACTTGTATCCACCTACTTGAACGGTGACATTGTGGAAGATCTCATGAGAATCCACCTACTTGATATTAAAAGTCTTTTGAATGAGCAAGAGGCCATATCTATCAACTTTTCTAGATTTCTTTATAGAGGTGAAACGATTGAAGGCACAACATAATCTATCGATTTTCTAGAGGATTGCTTCGTAAAGGTGAAACGATTGAAGGCTCAACATATACTAGTGAGTAAGTTGCATTCCACAAGCATGCTGCCACATTATTTTCATTACCCAGACAACAATCTCATCCATGCAAAAGACAATGGAGGAGTACACCATAGACAGGGGGTTGAGGCTCTGCTTTTGCCTTGAGGGATGAGCTTCTATATCAAACATATTTTTCACCAATCTGGTGGAGGTGGGATCATACACAATGCTATCTCCTTAACTACACATTTATCTCATCGATTGTGATTGTATCAAGAGCTTTGATTACAAAAGGTACTCGCTAATTGAACTCATCCAACCTGCTGGGAAGACGGTCTTATTCAGCTTTTGAACGTCTTTGTCTCGATCAAAAATCTTACTTGAGATTATTCTTCTTCATGTGCTCCATAAAATAACATAATTCAAGCTTCGAAGAGAGCTCATTGCACTGAAATCTCAGAGTAGATATGCATGTGTAACGTGGATTTCAATTGTGTCCAGTATGAAATATCTTGTTCTCACTGCAAACAGGATATTGTGATGTGATAGTTTTAAATTTTCTTTTCAATCAACCAGTTGTGAATTGTACTCCATGAGTGCTGCAATCAACTTTTTGGAGTGGCAGTGGTACCCTGCTTACAGGGATAGACTTTGCATCTTTGGATGTGAATGGTTTAGAAAATTTAAAATCTTCTCAAGCAAGAATTGCATTTTCCTAGAAAAACAAGAGGCTAAACTATGTCATTATGCTGCTACTATTATGATGAACACAAAACTTTACTTGATCGTCAGTTCTGAGGAAAGTTTACAATGGTCGCTTTTCCATTTTTGCAGGAGAGCAATGCCTGATAACGGTGTAGTATGCTTGGATAATGGTATGAAAATTTCTTAAATTACACTTTCTTGGTTTAGGCTATTTTGTTTTTCAGATGACATTAGGAAGCAGATGCAGACTCTGCCAATGGCATTTTAGTGTAGTAGTTTAATGCGCGGAGCTCCTAGCATTACTTTTCTCATTTACTATTCAGGACATCGCTCAGAAGACTTTAGAGATATTTTTTGACCGTTTCTAGTAAATTTTAGAAATTTTTTTAGACCATTTCTAGTTGCATGGCATCTCGATCCTCTTGTTGAGGGCTTTGGCTTAATCATTGGGCATTATCCTCTTTGTAGTTTTTGCGCACACCTGTACTAAATGACATGAAAATCGAGGCCCGCTACTGCTGCTCGCCCCCCCCCCCCCCCTTTTGCTGTTGCGCCATCGCTCTCCTCCCCCCCCCCCCCTCCCTCCCCCCGCTGCCCCTTCGCTGCCCCCCCACCCCCTTCAGCCCCTGCGCACTGCCTCTCAACCCACCCGCTGCCCCCCCCTATCTGCGCGCGCTGCCCCATTAGCTGCCGCAGCCCGCTGCCCACCCCTGTCTGCGCACTGCCCCTTAGCTGCCGCAGCCCGCTGCCCTCCTCTCGCTCTGCCTTCCCCGCTCGCTGCTGCTTGTGCACCCGCACATTGCACGGCTGCCCTCTTCGCCCTCGCTGTCTCCTCATCACCCCCCCCCATCCTCTTCGCTCCCGAAGGCCCTCTGCACCTGGCTCGGCAGCACTTTCTCTTCGGAAAAGTGCCTGGCTGACTTGTTTGCAGGTTTCTTCTTCGCCGCCCGCTTCTTCGACTCAGCAGTAGACACAGATGGAGGCTCCAGCTTCACCTCAGAGGGACTCGCCTGAAGCCCCCTCGCCCGACCCCGCTGAGCCCACCATTCGACTTGCTCTTACGCCGGCAGAGCAAGCGAGCCTTGCCACAAAGGTAGAACGCTTGCAGGCGACTTTTGTCATCTGCAAGGTTCTCGGCACTCGTCCTAGCAGAGGAGAGCTGCGAGACCTTCTCCAGGCCCGCCTCCTCGCAGAGGTGGGCAAGATCTTGGATGTCCAGATTCTCGGACGGGGGTACTACCAGATTGAGTTCGAGACTTCCGAGATGGCCTCCAAGGTCATAGCTATGAGTCCATTGGCCATCCGAGCATCACGCGCCCACTTTCGACAGTGGCGACATGGTTTTGACCCGTCTTCGGATGTGCTAGTAGAGGAGGCGGACATCCCCATCTCAGTCTGCTTTCCAGGTTTACGGAGGGAGTACCTTCCACTTCTCTCCAGGATTGGCTCCGCCATCGGAACTGTCCTGGAGACACCTCGTATGGCAGCATCAATAGCTGCCAAGGCGGCTGGCATCCCTTCAGTTCGAGTTTTGGTCAGAGATACCCACACTCTCCCGAAGGTCATCCTTCTGCCTCGGGTGAGTGGGGGTTGGTTTAGACAGAGTGTGGAGTACTCGGGTCTCCCGAACCAGTGCTTCATTTGCAGACAGATGGGCCACCTAGCGAAGGCCTGTCCACGGAGGAGACCACGACCCGCACCCAAGCCTCAGCCCCAGCCTGCCAAGGCTGGGCCGCAGCCACAGCCAGCGACAGAGCACAGATTCAGCGCCACCCTCCGAGCCTGGGGCTCCAGCGGAGGAGGGGTGGCAGCAGGCCCGTGGCCGTCGACGTCAGGGGCCACAGCGACAGCCTGGCACTCAGAGTGGCCCCCAGGTGCCTACTCAACAGCAGTGGGTTCCCACGGGGAACCGCTTTGGTCCTCTTGAGCAGGAGGAGCCCCCTACGCCAGCCACCACCTCCGCTTCACCCTCGCCAGCCGCTCCGCCTTCCGATCTCCCCTCCTCCTCCTCATGCCCTCCCCTGCCCTCTGCTACCGCTCACTCCCCACCTGGCCCCCCCATGTCTCTGCCGCCCCACCCCGCTTCTCCTCTCCCCCGCCCCCCCCCAGCCTCTTCTCCCCCTCCTTCTGCTTCAGTACCACAGTCGGCTCAGGAGACTGGACCCTCGCCGGCGGCTAGGAGATCTCTTGGCAGCGCCTTCGCCACGAGTCGCCTAGCGAGAGAGGGTCAGCCTTCATGCGGCCCCCACTGCAGATTCAGACATCTCCTCTTGCAGCCATCCCTCGTGGTTTGACGAGCTTTGACCTCCGACGCCGCTGGGATTTCTTCGATTACGGGTTTACTCGTTTTCTTGGCGATTCCGCAGCAGACCACGAGGCAGCCTGCTTCAGAGTCCACGCTTTGTTCCTCGCCGCTAGGGGGACAGAGGCCTTGGACTCAGCAGTTGGTTTCTCCTTCCCCCTCTGTGGCAGGACTGAGACAGAGTGGTCCCTCGACTCACTGGTGGGATGGTTGCATACACAGATTCTCGAGTTCTCTCACCACATGGGAGAACTGGGCGTTACAGATTTGCTGCAGACTTTGTGGCCACTGGCCAAGTTTGCGGTGACACCCCCAGATTCAGCAGGATGTAGACACATTGTGGTGTACTTTTTTGCTGATACGCAGTGTTTGCCTTGCTATGTATTCATTCATGAGGACTCCTGGACAGAGGAGGTTGCTTTACGCACGGCTCGCTCTACTTGGGCTTGGACCAAGCACTCACTGCAGTCTCGCCTATCTAGAGGACGCTCGGATGCGGATTACTCCCCATCCAAGCCTGCTTCGAAGATAGCTCGTCTTGCTGCTACGGCAGCATCTGTTCTCTCTCGCTCCCCATGAGGATCGTCTCGTGGAACGTGTAGGGACTAGGTGGGCCCCAGTTTCAGCGACAGCGGGGCCGATTGCGTCAAGAGCTTCAGCGTTGCCTTGTGGGAGGAGAGATTGATCTCCTTATGCTTCAGGAGCACCATTTGTCTGAGAGCCGCATTCGGCGATGTGGTCAGATTTTGCGTGGACGCTATGATACCTTTTGGTCAGCTGCTTTTGGACCTGGAGGCATCCAGGGTGGGGTATGTATGACTATTGCGGACTCATTACAGCAGGCCATTGTGGGCAGAGGGATTATTGTACCAGGCAGGGCTCAGTGGATTACTATGCAGGTTCAGGGTAGCCTTGTGGGTTTCCTGAACATCTATGCGCCCAATGTGGCGAGTGCTCGTGCAGAGTTTTGGTCACAGATTGTTGAGTCTTTGCCACAGGTTGACCAGTGGTGTGTAGGAGGGGACTTCAACATGTTGGAGGACCCTTCTGACAGGATCGGAGGCAGCCATGCTACTTTGCATGGAGTCGAGTTAGCAACTTGGGAGAGGTTTTGTATGACGTTGAGGGTCTCGGATACATGGCAGCATTCTGGCTTTGTGAGGCCTCCAGAGAGTCTTGCCTTCTCTCGATCAGACCGCAGAGTGGGAGGAGTGAATCTATCGCGCATAGATCGCTTCTACACTAGTGACCACTTCAGTGACTTGGGGGGATCAGTGGGCATCCTGGCAGGGACATCCTTCTCGGACCATGCACCAGTGATCCTCACAGTGGTAGACAGGCAAAGGAGTGGGAGCACGATGCTTCGCATCCCAGAGCGGGTCTTGTTGGACTCAGCACTCAGAGAGAGGGTCGAGGCTCTATGGACAGAGGGCATGGACAGCCAGGCTCCACCTGCAGACAGAGTGGCCTCAGGCCTAGCTCAGCTTAGCCACTTCTTTCTCCAGGAGTCTTTGGCTCGACGGGCTGCAGCGAGAGAGGAGCAGCAGCGTCTCAGACGAGGCATTGCTTCAGTACAGAGGATGCAGGAGCAGCATCCAGACAGTCCATGGTTGGAGGAGCAGTTACAGCAGGCTCGACAGGAGCTTGATTGCACAGAGGAGAGGCGCCATGAGTTTGCCTTTCACCGACAGGCATCTCAGTGGACTCAGGTGGGTGATAGAGTGACAGGTGCTTTTTTTGGGACAGTGGGACCTCGGCACTCGCATGCCAAGGTCAATGAGTTGAGGAGACCCGATGGGTCAGTTGTTTGTGAGCCCGAGGATATGCGTGCAGTTGCTACTGACTTTTACCGTGAGCTACTGTCGGCTGAGCCCGAGTCAGAGAGACAGGATGCATGCAGGGAGCAGGTTTGGGCACAGATGCCTTGTCTTGTGATTGAGGAGATGCGGCAGAGGCTTGAGTTACCTCTTCAGCTTGAGGAGCTGCACACGGCTCTTAGGGCCCTCCCTCGTGGTAGCTGTCCAGGTGGGGATGGGCTGACTTTCAGCTTCTTCTTGGAGTACTCGGACCTGCTTGGCCCAGATCTTTGTAGTGCCTTTCAGTACATTCTGCACACAGGAGTGATGCCGGATAGCATGAGTGAGGGCCTGATTTACCTCATTCCAAAGGAGGGTGGCTCCTTGGATGAGATTCGACAGTGGCGTCCCATCACCATTCTCAACTCAGCCTACAAAATTCTTGCCAAGGCTCTGAGTTTGAGGATTCAGCCACTTTTGGAGAGCCTTATACATGGGACTCAGACAGGTTTTGTCAAGGAAGGCAGTATCCTTGACAACATCTTCACTTTTTGGGAGGCTTTTGCCCATGCACGGCTCCGTGGGGAGGACCTTGTGATTCTTCTTCTCGATTTTGAGAAGGCATACGACAGAGTTGACTGGGACTTTCTAGAGGGCACGCTACGCAGGATGGGCTTCTCAGAGGCTTGGATCAGAGGGGTGTCAGCTTTGTACAGACAGGCCCACAGTCAGGTGCTTTTGGCAGGAGGTAGAGGTGAGCGCTTCATGCTCACACGATCGGTCAGACAGGGTTGTCCTCTTGCCCCCTTTCTCTTTCTGTTCTATGCGGAGGCGATGAGCAGATTCTTGGTGTCACAGCAGGTTGGTTTGAGGGGCTTAGCACTCCCTATACGGGGAGATGAGCTTCTGGACGCTGAGTTTGCCGACGACTCAGCCTTGTACTTAGAGGGCCAGGAGGCCAATTTACACAGATGTGGGCAGGCTTTGGAGACCTTCTGCTGTGCATCGGGCGCACTGATCAACTGGAGAAAGACAGTGGCTTTCTCAGTTGGTAGTGCTCCTGTGCCAGATTGGATGCCAGGAGAGGGTTTCAGGTGGATTCCTCCAGGGACTGCAGTTCGGTACTTGGGTTGTCAGGTTGGTTTGGATTTGTCCCCCGAGCAGCAAATTGCTCCTCTTCTCCTGTCCATCAGGAGAAAGCTGTTACATTGGAGCTCAGCACGACTTTCGCTGGCTGGTAGAGTAGTAGTTGCCAACCAGGTGTTGTTGGCGACTATGTGGTACATCACTTCTTGCTGGATCTTCTCGAGTTCTTGCATCAGCCAGGTAGAGAGGCTGATCAGGAACTTCCTTTGGTCAGGTCGCGACACTCAGATTGCCCGAGCCAAGGTGGCTTGGTCGGTCATCACACTTCCTTGTTCTCAGGGAGGTCTTGGGATCATTGATCCAGCACAGCAGAGCAGAGCCCTTCTTGGGAAGTTCGTCGTCAGAGGACTTCTTCCAGGCGAGGAGCCCTGGAAGGAGTTCTTGTTGCAGAGGCTTCGTGCCCGGGTGCCTCAGTCAGGAGGCCCTTGGCAACCTTCGACCAGATGGATCTTTACAGAGTTGCGCCGAGTTGGTTTGAGCAGGAGACTGGAGGACCGATTCACTGTGAGTTTGCTTCGTTCTTGGGAGCTATTGCGGCGTGGCCTAGAGCAGCGACAGCCGACGTGCACGGAGGAGCGCCTACGGCAGCCCCTCGTCTGGAACCCCATGGTTAGCACTCAGAGAGGCCACTTGGTTGGGAGTAGGCCTCATGTTTCTTGGGGTCCCATGGCAGCAGGTCCTGCGCGCTCTCTAGGTGACTAGCTAGAGTTCACAGGTTTGTCAGAGGAGGTGCAGGTTGTCCAGCTACAGGGCATGAGAGGGGTTCAGAGCATGTGTCAGGACATCTGAGAGTCAGTTCCTACTGATTGGCTCACGCCTCTCGAGCCAGTAGCACCCCGGTGGATGGGAGCCTTCACACGACTGGAGGTTCTCATTTCAGTCAGGGCTTGCTCAGAGACTGTCCCAGCCCTGTTTTTCGAGCTTCAGGGTGGGGGACGATTACAAAGAGTTGCAGTAGAGGCCCCGCAAGTAGCAGAGTGTTGTTTCCAGAGGATCCGAGTTGTGGGCATCTGTGGGAGGACTTGCGTCATAGACCCTGACCCAGCAGCTCTTGAGACAGGACACTGGAGGCTATGGGCTTGGGAGTGCTGTCCACTGGCACGAGTACAATGGGATCCTGGTGAGTGGCTTTGGAGGGACCCATTCTCTTCTGCAGACCGCCCAGGAGTCCCTTTCTTTCAGTACACTGTTCGGCTTGGACGTCATATACTTGCAGCATAGAGAGAGGCCCGCCCCGCTGCAGCACGTCATTGGCAGGAGGAGGGTCTCACAATTGAGTTCTTGGCAGCTTTTTGGCAGAGGCTGTGGGACTCCAGACAGCCGAGGCGCGTCACCTTGTTCCAGTGGTTGGTTGCACACAGAGCCACAGCAGTAGGGAGCTGGCTTGTACATAGTGGTCTCTCGGCCGCATGTACAGCCTGTGATTAGTTGGTGGAGAGTCAGCGACACTGTCTTTGGGACTGTCCCTCGGCCCAGCAGGTGTGGCTACGAGTTCTTCGGCTGATGCCTGCCCTCTCCACGGCTCGACAGTACACTTGGGGGGCGGCGGCTTGGTCCACCCTCACGGGCCCGGCACTTCAGTTTGAGCTATCTTCCACCAGCAGGATGATAGTGATACAGGGGGGTCGACCTACACTCCAGCCTGCTACAGACCTTTCTCCACAGGAGTGGAGCAGTGAGAGAGCGGAGTGTTGGGAGCTCATCAACGGCCTAGCTCTCTGGTTCATCTGGCGGGCCCGTTGTTTCCGCATCTTTGAGGCTCGCCTTGTACCACCAGCAGAGACTGTTCGTGACTTTTGGCTAGAGCTGATCCATACTCTCAAAGGACAGCTTGAGGGACTACAAGGCAGCTCCGACCGCATGCGGGAGCGCCGCGAGGCTTTCCTTCGTCTCTGGCGCCCTGGGCCGTTTTACTCCATGGTCCAGGGGGTGCTCAGATGGCACTACTGTCCACCTGTGTGGCTTTTCCCTCCTCCCATCTCTTGATTTAGCCCCATTGTATATATGTTGTTTTTTCATTGGGAGAGTCTCCCCATCATGTTTGTTGTAGGCCTCTCTTGCAGAGGTGGATGTAGCCCTATGGGCAGCTTTCATTAACTAATAGAAGGATCTTTTTCTCGGAAAAAAAAAAAAAAATGACATGAAAATCACACTTTGCATCCCCTGCAATATGTTATGCCTTTTTTTTGGGGGGGGTGGGGGTGTGCGGGGCGCTGTTAGCATTACTATTCTCATTTACTATTGAGGACATTGCTAAGAAGACTTGAGAGATATTTTTTTACTGTTTCTAGTAAAATTTGAAAATGTTTTAAACTGTTTCTAGTTGCACGCCATCTTGATCGTCTTTTTGAGGGCTTTGGCTTAATCATTGGGCGTTATCCTCTTTGTTTGTGGGTTTTGCCACCTGTACTAGATGGCATTAAAATCACGGTTTGCATCTTCTGCAACATGTTATGCCTTGGCAGCTGGGCTGCATGTGAATTTTCACAAGTCTAAGCTCGCTGGTGACAGTTGGCACGCTTTTTTCTCGCCTGGTCAAATAATGCAGATGGTTCGGCATTCTGGTTAACCTTTGGCTTGGGAAATCGCCTCTTCTCAACAAGTGGAATACGTGCTTCAGCGTGCATGTAATAAATTAAATTATTGGAAGCTCTCCACCTGACTTTTGCATTATACAATCCATTTTGATCACCTACATGCAGTCCTTTTTTCTGTTATTACATTGTCCAGCTAGTTACATTGATGCATTTTGTCGGACAACTTGGAAGACTAAGCATTGAAGAAGGCTTTGACAGATGGAAAAATATGTACTTCAAGATGCCATGGAGGTCTAGATATTTTGAATATACAAATTCTTGTGTTAGCAAAGAAAGCTACATTGATGTCAGAATCTTCCATAGAAAGCTGCCTTGGATGGAGTTCTGCCACCGACTGTAGCAGGGCCTTTGTCATAAGGGCAACACACTTCTACAACTGAATGCCTATGATCAGCTGACCTAATGGAGGATTTGAAGGATTATAAAGGAGGCCAAAACTTAAAGTTCGACGCTTTTTCAGGGACTAGAGATGAGAAGAAAGCGCTTGCATTACCACAATTTGATACTGCTTTCTCTGGGGCTAAAGCTGAGCCTCCAAAGTCTGAAAAGAATCTCCCTTTCTTTAAAGGGAATTCTTTGTAGTGGGACCAGGGTTGAGGGACTAGGGGTGTGGGACCAGGGCAAAGATCGTTGTACTTTGAGCTCCTCTAGCTCCCGCCTCAGCTACTCCACCACCTCCTCTTGCAAAGATCATTGTACCTTGAGCCCCTCGAGCTCCCGCCTCAGCTACTCCACCACCTCTTGTTGAGGGGGCCTATCTCACTTGAGGGCATTAAGTAAAGACTTTTTCTTCTAGCAAAGATCGTTGTACTTTGAGCTTCTCTAGCTCCTGCCTCAGCTACTCCACCACCTCTTGTTGAGGGGGCCTATCTCACTTGAGGGCATTAAGTGAAGACTTTTCCTCTTGTTAAGGGGGCCTATCTCACCTGAGGGCATTAAGTGAAGACTTTTCCTCTTGCAAAGATTGTTGTACCTTGAGCCCCTCGAGCTCCCTCTGCAAAGAAACCAAAGATCAAACACATCTTTTAAAAAGACAGTGGCTGGCATAGAAGGGTCTTTGCATGGTTTTTAAACCGTTCTATCCTTATTGCTGCAGTAATAAATCATGAAGAGTAGTCTCGTTTGAGAGACTTTTAACTTCTGTTGAGATGTCTCAAGTAGAACCTTTTCAACCCATTTCCTCACCATAAAGTCTTTTGGTTGCTGAGGCAATGTGGCTACCAAGGCCTTGGTCCTTGTTATCAGCTTTGCAAAGGTCTCAGTAGTTTGTTACAAGGTCCTCAAGCTCATCTAGAGCTTTTTCTTGGTAGTCCCTAGGTCGGAAGGCAGCACATTGCCGTGTCCTAGTCCGCAAAGTGGTTCTCTTTGAGCTAGTTGTACCACTTTTCTGCAAGGCTGTCCAATGTGGATGGGAACAACATTAAGGTTGCATTTTCTCGATTAAGACCCCTGACTCTGCACAAGGATACAAACTTCCTCACATGATTATTTGTGTCCTCAATTAGAAGTCCCTTAAAGGTTGGAAACTTGATATTGACTCTTTATTTTAACAATGGAACCAGCAACCAGCAGATAGAAATGGAGATGACGAAGAGACACATGAACTGCTCAACCCGACGTCAGTACACTGTAAGGATCCAAGTACAAAGAGCTCCAGTCCACGTGTTGTGCTACTCAGATAGAAGGGTTATCGAGCTTGGATATTGCATGGATGTGTGCTAGGTATAGACTATGTGGACACTTGGCTAAGACAAGGCTCACATAAGACTCGTACGTGTAAGCGATAATAGATGATAAAAATATACATTGACCAAATTATCTCCATAGGTAAGATGGCCCATATAGACTAGCTAGGCACGAGGACACAGCCACCACTTGTCCTTCTCACGCCGCCCACCCTATTTCACTAGTCCAGTGAGTGGTATCTGTAAGTTGTCTACGGTGACCCGAGCAGTGCAGTTGGGCTACAAGCTTGGGCAATAGACAGTAAGACTAATGGACCAGCTTGGACAAATGAAATCAACCAACTTGACCAGCTTGAGTTAAGTTTGGACTAGTGGTCCCCCTTACAGCCTCGTGTTTAAGAAGAAAATCGACCCACTGTCAGACATCCTGCGCAGTAGGCATTTTTCTAGGGGAAAAACAAATTGACTGCATTCAAAGCATATTGTGCGACCAGGTCCATGAGTTCCTGAACAGGAATACGTACCTCGAGAGTAGGAGGCAAATTGTTCCAACCTCTCCGAGCCTCCTCGAAGTCCTCATACAAGGAAGCTTTGATCTCCGGCGTGGCCTCCAAAGCAGGTTCCATTGCTTTCCGACACTTTAACACACACAAGGAGTCAAACATAAATGAGGAAAACCTTGCCCAAGAACCAAGCGCCTAAAGCAAACACTGCGAATAGCTGTAAGTATTTTTAGCGGGCTACAATGTCACTGTCACAGGACACAGTTAGTACAGTTGGTCTAGGCTAGTTCACACTGGACGGACCCTCTCGGCTGGGAGTGACACGTGGCAGGGTACCGACGGTGGTCTAGTGGACATCGTGGCCAGGTCACCACATGGCTGGCATTTATGAGCCGTTGGTGGCTCTTTATGGTGGTACATATGAGTAGTAGCGGTTGGTCATCAGGAGTATCTTCTTCACCTCTGGTCGAGCATCGTCGTCGAGAGCAGTGAGTCTATACACAGAGCACTGATTCACCGTCCCTGCACATCTGAGCCTCGACACCCCATTGTACCTGAGAGTCCTGGGCTGGAGCTGAGTGTGCTGCCACGCCAGAGTCTGTATCAGTTCTTTGAGATAGTCGAGTCTTTTGTTGTGGTCTACTGTTGTTGTTGTCTGTTGTTGTTGTGTCTCTGTGAGCTCAGTTGTTGTCTGTTGTTTCCCTTCTGTTCAGTCTGTTCGAGTGAGATTGTCACGCACATTGCACTGAGGACCACCCACTGTAGAGAGCACGACACATTATCCGCGCTACAGGTGCTCTCATTTTGGCGATCACGATGGGACCTCAACTGAAATCTCACTCTGTGAGGTGCAAATCTTGAAGCTAGTTGGGTCTATCTAGCTTCGCCTACCTTGCCTAGCTTCGCCGACCTTGCTTTGCACTGTTCTCCTCTTGCCTGGTCCAACTGGTCTAGTCTCTCTCGCCCTAGTCATCCCTCGCCCTGGTCCAACCTGTCCTCGTCCCTAGTCTAGACCTCCTCAACCCTGGTCTAGTCCTCCTCGTCCCTGGTTTTAGGCTCGTCCCTGGTCTAGCCTGGTCTAGTCACTTGCCTAGTCTAGTAGAGTCTAGACCAGTCTTCAGCCAGTTCAAGGTTTTCTTGCCCAAAGCTTGGTTGGTTTGGTGGTCCCTGCATGACCCATACAAGGTGGTCAGTCAAGCGTCAAAGCGCACTCCTGAGTCCTCTAAAGTACTACAACAGAAGACGACCCTTGGAACCTGTTAGAAGTCCATCACCCATACCTCCACATACGACATCACCCATTCCTCCCTCCGGTTCCACATCTTCCAGATCACCTTCTCCAGTAAAGCTCTCTCCTATTCTGATACAGCAGGCTACTGAGCAACAGGCTCAGCAAGGGGCTATGGAGCCGTTGGCTAGCGTTTTGGCGAAGGTAAACATCAAGTTCCCTACATTCAAAGGACTCTCTTCAGAAGATGCTGACGACCATGCAAGGAGGTTTGTATCTCTCTGTAGGGGTCGTGGTCTTAACAGGGAAGATGCTTATTTGGTACTCTTTCCATCCACCTTGGATGGCTTAGCAGACAAATGGTACAGCCAGTTTGCAGAGAACCATTTTGCAACTTGGGCAACCTTAAGACAACAGTTCTGTGCAGCTTTCAGGCCAGGTGACTACCAGGAGAAGGTGTTGGATGAGTTGGCCAACATGGTGCTCCAGCCAGAGGAGACTTTTGCAGAACTTATGACGAAAACCAAGTCTCTGGTTGCCAAGCTTTCCCACCAACCAGGTGAATTTATGGTTAAGAAGTGGGTAGAGAAGGCGCTTCCCAAAACTTCTCAGCAAAAACTACGAGAAAGTCTCCAACCCGACGCCACTCTGGAGGAGTTCATCGTAGCTACTACGAGGATAGAGGGGGCTAGGAAGCTGTTCTCCAACCCCCCTCACATAGAGACCCCCTCTGTGTTTTTGGAAAGTCCTTCTGATCCTTTAACTTCTTTACGTGGGGAACTGGAAGCCCTAAAGTTACAGCGAGCTCTTCAAGAGGAGAGGTCCTTCTCTCTTAGACAGGAGACGCCTCCACATCACAAGGCATTGGAACAGATCAAGCGTGAGCTAGAAGAGCTCAAGGGTCAGCAAGAGACTAAGGCTACGGTTTGGTGTAGCTCATGCCGCTCTCCAGGGCACCCTCCTCAGGAATGCCCCCTTCGGGTGTACTGCCACTTCTGTGAAAAATCTGGACATGAGAACAAGGACTGTTACTACCTCAAGGGATTGTGGCAAATACAGCAAAGTCTTGGTCCTACTCTTCAACAAGGGCCAGCACCTGCATCCAACATGGTTTCTCCTTGTGGCCATCCACACCATATGCCACCTTTGCTGACAGCCCCTCCTATGCAAGGTATGCCAAGTACTTTTCCGTCTCAGAACTTTTATCATACCCTTGCTCCCTCATCACCTCAAAGCTTCTATGGCTCCACCTCAAACTCAATGCACAGCAGCAAGGACCACCTCGCCCTTCGACTCGCCCTTTGAATCGGCCCATTTTGTGCTACAGATGCGGGGAATATGGGCATTACCAAAGCAAATGCCCCCTGCCAGAAGGGTCCTCTCCTTGCCGTCATTGCCCTAAAACGAAGGATTACTACAGTAAGGATTGCCCTAAACTTCGTGCATCCACGGCTTCGAACTCAAGTCAAAGCCAGAATGAGTTTGCCTTTCCCAAGCTCAACTTGATAGCAGTGAGCACCGTTTCTCAGCCGCCCCCTTCTACCCACGTGGTTACCCCTCGAAATAAGCCGCCGCAGTTGGCAGAGGATCCATCGGGCGTCCTCACCCGGGCCCAGAGAGCCGCTCTCGGTCTTAGCACTCCATCAAGTTCAACTCCCCCACACATTCTCACACCAGTGGATACCCTGCCTACAGCTGTTAACAAGCCATCCCCCAGTGCCATGAAAGAATCCAAATCTTTGCTCTCAGATATTGTTGAAGCTTTCTTGGAAGCAGTTTCCGATCTACAGAAGATCAAGGTACAAGCAGAACAACAGGTAGAAAAAGAGAAGCTTACAGCAGAGACAGTCTTGAAGAACACTTTCCAACAAGTGTCCCTCTATGACATGCTACGGCTAGATGCAAGTTTTAGAAGTGACACCCTTGCTGTTATTCAATCACTTTACCCCAGAGCAAGTCCTAGTGGCGGGCACCTCCCAGTGCGACCATCAAAGTCCTATATGATATCCAATCCCGCTGCTCCACTCACTGATAGAAGCCCTCGCCTGACAATGTCTGTTTTGGGTCGGCATTTTTGAGGAGTGATAGTGGATGGTGGATCTGGCATCAACCTGATGCCCGAGTTCACTATGTTAGCTCTAGGTCTATAGCCTACTTGCCCTGCTCCCTTCACAGTTACATTGGCCGACCAACAGACAGTCTATCCAGTGGGCATAGTGGACAATGTGCCTCTGCAAGTACAAGACTTTACTTTTAACTTGGATTTTGTTGTGGTTCGTCTTCCCCAGGTTGAGGGTGGATTTCCCTTGCTCATTGGAAGACCATGGCTGCGACACACTAAAGCACTTCATGATTGGGGGAACGATGCCATGTGGATACATACTTCTGGCTCCCCGATGCAACCCATTCTCTTAGAAGGAGGTATGGATCCCGTGGTGCAGCAGGTTTCTTTGTCAATGGAAACCAACCCTGAACAAGAACAGCCTACTCCACAGGAAAGAAATCTCCTCTACAAGAGTTCACACCCCCTCGAATATCAGTCCCATTGGTGTCTGCTTCCCCGACCACGACAAAGCTCTCATCTATGTCTAGAAAACCTCCTTCACAGAGCAGGTCCTGCTTGATGAATTCCCTTCTCCTAATAGTTTGCTACCTCTTCGCCCTTTCCCAACTCCGAGCTCTCCCCACCCCTCTCCCAACTCGTCCCCCCTCTCTCCCAACTCAGCCCCTACCCACCCCTCTCTTGCCCTCGCCCATACCCACCCCCTCTCTCGCCCTAGTCCCTCCACCTCACCCCCTCGCCCTCGCCCTACCCCCTCGTCCTAGTCCCTCCCCCTCACCCCCTCGCCCCTTGTCCATCCCTCTCGCCCCCTCACCACCCCTCGCCCTTGTCCCTCCCCCTCACCCCCTCACCCCTTTAAGTCCTCGCCTCTAGTCCCTCCTCGCCCTCGCCCTGTCACCTTCCCCTCGCCCCTACCCTCCCCTTACATTCCCTCGCCCCTACCCACCCGTCTCGCCCCTACCCACCCCCTCGCCCCTACCCTCCCCCTCATATTCCCTCGCCCCTACCCACCCCTCCCTTCCCCTCGCCCCTAACCAGTCCCCCTCGCCCTTACCCACCCCCTCGCAAATGGAGAGGGAAATGAAGGAGTGGAAAACAGAGATGGAAGGATGGTGGAAGGAGAAGGCCAACCTCCTTCAGATGGTCTTCAATGAAAGCGCACAATGGAAGAAGGAGAAAGAGAGCCTTAACGCAGAAATACAGACACTCAAAGAAGAAGTCTCAGCCCTCAAACAGGAGAACCCAAACATCAAGATACAGACAATCAAAAAAGAAGTCTCAGCCCTTAAACAGGAGCTTGCTGATAGAGTAAGCAGTGGACTAGAGGAAGGTGGATTTCAGCCCTCTGTAATAGATGAAATCAAGGAAATCAAGGAACAGGTAAGGATGATCACAGAGGAAGAGAAACAAAGTGTGGCAAAGACATCTTTATGGGCGGAGATGATAATAAGGACACAAAGAAAGGCGGACGAGGCCGAAAAATGGATTGAGGTCGCCAAGAAAAGGAAAGGTCAAGAAACTCCTTGTACACCGATGCTTATCAACATGACCCTCGAAGAGGAACAAAGAAGGCGGATGCGAGCACTGCATGTAAAAGCGACCGGTCTCAAGGACATAAACGATGTGGAGAAAGAGGTCACAAGCCTTACATCCATGATGGGGATGGCGAAGCCTTTGCACACAAAGGCATGGAGGGTAGGTAAGAAAAGTGATGGCACGGGAGAGTCTTCAAAGGGGAGAGCTCTCATACTAAGCTTCCCCTCGTTGGAAGAGAAGAAGGAATTCTTGAGGAAGAGGCCTACTCTCAAAAAGACAGGTATTTTCCTAGGTGATGACCTGACTCTCTCACAGCTCGCACATATGAGAGAGGTAATGCCAGAGATTACAGCGGCAAGGGAGAAGGGAAAGTTAGCCTTCTACAGAGATGGACGGGTGGTGATTTTAGAGCGGCGCACTGCATGACGGTGCGAGACCTATGGGACCACAGTGAAGATGGCTACCTGGAATTGTAATGGGTCTATGAGGTTGGACGTGGGTGCATTTGAGGACAGTTTCAAAGACAAGGATATTGTATTCTTCTCAGAGACTCATCAGGCCCCTGGACAGGTGATGCCACATGTGGTGGGTTACAGATGGGCGACAGCTCACAGGACAAATGCGAGATCTGAGCATGGGAGTAGAGGTTCAGGAGGAGTAGCAGTGCTATTCAGAGAGGAACTACAACCATTACTGCATATTGTACGAAGAGATAATCATGCTAGATATATGTGGGTGAGACTGAGAGCTGACACAGGTCGATTCCTATATATTGCCATATGTTACTTTCCTCCCAGTACATCAGTGTATGCTGCATCTAGAGGGCAATCGCCTTTCTCTATACTAGATGATGACTTATGGGAGTTTTCTAGGGATGGTGATATCATTCTCCTAGGGGACTTCAATGCCCGAATGGGCAACTCGCAGACAGTTTTCTACGACACTTCAGATGAGATGCTTAGGAAGCTGGATGTGGGTGAGTTGGGACTTGACAGATGCTCAGATGACAGAGAACAGACGGAGTATGGGAGATACCTCATGGAAATGACGACTACACATGGATTAGCCATACTTAATGGCTTACAGCGATTTCCTGAAGCAGCCGGTTTCACATGCTTTCCAAACAGACATGGGGCCAGTACAGTGGATTATGTTATAACTCGCAACCGAGCTTTGTCCCCTGCATTCAGGATTTCACAGTGGGAGCCAGGCCAGCGGGCATAGCAGTAGATCATGCTCTCTTGATACTGTCCGTTAAATTTCAGTATAGTACAACCTAGACATCAGGAGGCAGGTCACACACCCGCTATACATTTACACCAGAGACTGATTTCGTTTATACAGAGGAGATCTAGGACCGTCTATTGGAAGGCACAACTGGCACAAATGGTACAGGCCTCTCAGTGGAGGAGTGCACCACTCTACTGATTGAGACACTGCATGGGGCTGCATCAGTGGCATACCCACACACTCAGTCGGGCAAGAGACGACATTATGGGAGCATGCCCCAGAATAGTTGGTATGATGAGGAGTGCAGAGAGATGAGACCCCAGCTACAGAGGGATCTTCTTTTAGGAGTCATCACTTATAGACAGTCTCGGATTGCTTTCCGACGCCTTGTGCAACGGAAGAAGCGAGCTTACCTAGCTCAGATGGAGCGAGACTTATATCAGATGTTCTTGAGTAGGGACTTAGGAGAGGCATGGCGACTCTTCCATGAGCACTCCCCTTCCTCAGTGATTACTTGACCTGGTGTAAGGGGCCAATATGCGACATCATTATATACGGTTCCCGGAAAGGAACCCCTTCCAGACCCTACCAAGCCTTGCCCAACTACGAGCACTTTCTTTACATCTGAGATGGTACAAAGGGCCATTGACAGGATGAGGACTGGGAAGGCATATGATCATGACGGTCTAGTAGCAGAGCACTTTATACATGCCAGGGATATGTTGATGGAGGTTCTCGCAGTGTTGTTCAATCGTGCCATGTGTGAGGGATTACCTGAGACTTGGAGGTTGTCTAATATTGTGCCCATCTTCAAGGCTGGTGACCCTACAGAGCCTAGGAACTACCGCACTATTATGGTTGGACACACATTGGCATGGTTGTATGCATCTATTTTGGAGCAACACTTGAGTAATTGGGCAGAAAGCGAGGGTGTACGAGCAAAGGGTCAGGCCGGCTTCAAGAGGGGTTTCTCCACTCTTGATCATATTCTGATCCTCAGGGCCATCATTGAGGAGCGCAGAGCACATGGGAGATGGATCTATTGTAGCTTTGTGGATTTTCGAAAAGCATTTGACATGATACCAAGAGCTCGATTGATACGCAGACTACAAGAGATGGGGGTGCCCATAGAGGTGATTTGGGGGATTATGGCTTTGTACAGATCAGTGATGGGACATGTACGCACTCCGAAAGGGGTATCTGATTTAGTTCACTCGACTATTGGAGTGAAACAGGGCTGCCCATTGTCTCCTACTCTATTTGGTATGTATGTTGATGAGGTGTCTGATTACATTGACAGAGAGGGTGACAAGGGTGCCCAGCTGGCAGGGGCGTGGATCCCATTGTTGCTATATGTTGATGATATTGAGCTGATATCTGACTCACCAGAAGGTATGCAACGACATTTGGATGCACTACGTAGCTTTGCATAGGATAGTGGATTGTGTGTAAACCTAGGTAAAACCAAGGTTATGGTGTTTAACACCACACCGCAATGGGTCAAGAGATCAGTACCTACTTTCAAATATTGTCAGGAGATTGTGGAGTATACAGATGCATACACTTACCTCGGGGTAGTCTTCACTGGGCCGAGATTTTCTTTGAGAAGAGCAGCAGAGACCTAACTAAAGCTGGTGCGGCTCTGGGAGGAACGGAGAGGATGTGTTCGCAGGTTCAGTTCCAGGAACCTAGGACAAAATTATGGCTCTTTGATACTTTGGTTGCTTCTACTATGTTATATGGGGTGCAGGTTTGGGGACCTTCTGTAGGCCAGGATGGTTGGAGGCATATGGAGAAGCCCTTGGTATCTATGATCTCTCGGCTGATTAGAGCCAAGGCTTCCGTACCACATGATATCATTCGAGCGGAATTAGTTGCCCCCCCTATGGAGACTGAGGCGCTTACCAGATCAGTCTCCTTTGTACACAGTCTATGGGATACTACCAGAGACAGATATGCTAGGGTGGCTCTAGGGTCCTCCAGACAATTAGCTCTTAATGGGGATACATCATGCTGGTATGCACAGATGGCATCATGGTTTCAGACACATGGTTTCACCATGGACAAGTTACCTCCTTTTCAATACTCTCTACAAGCACCCTTGAGGTCTCTGACGCAGGTAGAGATTAATAGACTCATTCGTCAGGATCTGATCGAGCTGGACACGAGGAGGACATGGATAGAGCCGATACAGGAGTTGGGCACAAAGATGGCTTTCTATAGAGAGCATCTTCTCACCTCACGGGAGATGGGTTTGTGATTCAACCTAGCTATATGGACACGCATCTTTCTCATGGTTTGCGTTGTGCCATTGGCCAGATACGCATGTCCTCACATCAACTCAAGATTGAGACTGGCAGATTCAGAGGGACACCAGCAGATAGCAAGATATGCCGCTTGTGCCATCTAGAGCCAAAGACAGAGGTACATTACATATGTCATTGCACAGTGTACTATGAGATACGAGGCCGCTTTCATTGTCTATTTAGAGAAGGTTTTGGGCCTCTATCTAGGGTCATGAATTATGAGGATCAGAGATGCCTTGGGCTATATCTACTTGAGTTACACAGGCATAGAGAAACTTTATTGAGGAGAGCTGAAGAGAGACAACCCCAGAGACAGATCACAGATTTATTTACACTGGATAATGTACACCCAGAAGAACAGACAGAGGAGCAGCCAAGTGGAGAGGTCTGCCCGCACTACTGGCATTCTCATACACCGAGCATTGGAGCTAGGGAGATCTAGATGACCCAGATGGAGAAGAGGAGCTACACAGTTTCGAAGGAGGCTACAGCAAAGGATTCAAGCCATACTTTTTCGTCGTCCAGAGTGCAGATGAAGATGGATCTATACTTCCTTCCCGTATTGTCTACACATTGTACTGCTTAGTTCACACATTTCACGTCTTTCACCTTTCACACCTATCAGCTTAGTTTAGGATTCCGCAATATTTATATTTTGTTATCCTAGTTTAATTTATTTTGTCAATCTGACTTTGTATCATATACACCGCATTGTAACTTTCTGGTCTCATAGGTCACTTTGGCCTTTTGAAGACGTTAATATAACATTTCATTTCTTTTCATTTCTTTTCATTTCTCTCTCTCTCTCTCTCTCTCTCTCTCTCTCTCTCTCTCTCTCTCTCTCTCTCTCTCTCTCTCTCTCTCTCTCTCTCTCTCTCTCTCTCTCTCTCTCTCTCTCTCTCTCTCTCTATCTATCTACTATCGTACCTGTTTTCAATTCAGTGGATCCTATGATACCCGGGAACTACCGTACCACTATGGTGGGTCAAACATTCACCCGATTGTACACATCCATTCTGGAACAAAAATTGAGTAGATGGGCAGAGAATGAGGGCATAAGGGCAAGAGGGCAAGCTGGATTCAGGAGGGGTTATTCCACTTTAGATCATATTCTTACGCTCAGAGCCATTATGGAGGAAGGAAGAGCAAGCGGGAGAAGGATGTATTGTTGCTTTGTGGATTTTCGGAAAGCTTTTGATACAGTATCAAGGGCCAGATTGATGCGCAGAATGTAAGAGTTAGGGGTCCCCAAAGAGATTATCTGGGGGATCATGGCCTTATATGGGTCAGTAACTGGTTATGTACGTACTCCAGAAGGGGACTCCGACATTGTTCATTCCACCGTTGGAGTAAAGCAGGGATGCCCATTGCCCCCTACTTTATGGTATGTATATAGATGAGGTATCAGATTACATTGATAGAGAGGGTGACAGAGGTGCTCAACTTGCAGGGTCATGGATCCCTCTGTTGTTGTATGCAAATAATATTGTATTGATAGCAGAATCACCAGATGGAATGTAGAGGCAGTTAGATGCATTACATAAATTCGCGGAGGACAGCGGACTGTCGGTAAATTTGGGTAAAACCAAAGTTATGGTGTTTAACACCACACCGCAGTGGGTTAGGAGATCCGCACCTACATTTGCATATGGCCAGGATACAGTAGAGTACACAGATGCATACACATACCTTGGTGTGGTATTTACAGGACCGAAGTTCACTCTTAAGAAAGCAGCGGATGCTAGATTGTCCAGAGCCTCTGCGGCCTTGGGAGGGTTGGAGAGGATGTGTTCACAAGTGCAGTTTCAGGAACCACGAACAAAACTTTGGCTCTTTGATACTGTGTTGGCTTCGGCTATGCTTTATGGGGTCCAGATTTGGGGACCATCTGTGGATCAGGATAATTGGAAGTCAATGGAGAGACCTTTGGTATCTATGATTTCCCGAATGATTAGAGCCAAGGCCTCTGTACCACACGCGATTACCCGAGCGGAACTAGCTACCCCTCCGATAGAAATTGAAGCTCTTACCAGATCAGTGTCCTTTATACGTGGTTTATCGGATACAAATAATGGCCAATATGCTAGATTGGCCCTCGAATCCTCTCGACAATTAGCAATGAAAGGAGATACATCATGATGGTATGCACAACTGTCCTCGTGGTTTCAGAGACACGGGTTCAATATGGAAAGATTACCCCCCTTCCAATACTCTCTTGAGGTTCCATCACTGGCAATCACACGAACGGAGATTAATAAAATCATCCGCCAGGATCTTATACAGTTGGACACTAAGAGGACATGGGTAGACCCTACACAAGAATTGGGCACGAAGATGGCCGACTACAAAGAAAACTTCCTACAGCTATCTGAAGATGGTTTTGTGATTCGCCCAAGCTACATGGATACCCACCTGTCTCATGGTTTGAGATGTGCTATTGGTCAGATTCGTACATCCTCACACCAGCTGGAAATCAAATTTGGCAGATTTAGGGGAATCCCACATGAGAACAGAATCTGCAAGTTATGCGGAATGGAGCCGGAGACAGAATTACACTACATATGCCATTGCACCGTATACTATGAGATACGTGGGCGTTTCCATTGCCTATTTAAAGAAGGCTTTGGACCTCTAGATAGAGTCATGCAATACCAAGATCAAAGGTGCTTAGGCCTGTACCTACTGGAACTACATCGGCACAGGGATAATCTAATGAGAAGACAAAGAGCACTACAGCCTCAGAGGCAGATCACAGATTTCTTCGGATCGAGAGAAGCAGGAATGGAAGGAGAAGCAAGAGGCCAGCAGCGAGCACAAAGGAGTACCCACATTCATACTAAAGGCACCCTCATTGACAGGGCGATTGAGCTTAGGAAATCGAGACGACCACAACCGAGATGTAGAAGCACACTTCACCGGTGGAGACTACAACAAAGGATTAGAATCATTCTAGCTAGACACCCAGAATGCTCCTAAGAAGTTTATCTAATACTTTGTATTGAGTTTTTTTGCATTTATTTTCACACTTTCACACTTTTCAGACATTGTAACAGATTCACCACTTTTGTATCAGTTTGGTCTCATAGGTCACTCTGGCCTTTTGAAGACGTTAATATAACATTTCATTTCTCTCTCTCTCTCTCTCTCTCTCTCTCTCTCTCTCTCTCTCTCTCTCTCTCTCTCTCTCTCTCTCATGGAAGCAGGATGAAACGGAAAGAGGGTGTTTTGGGAGAAGGGAGAGCCCGATACCGAGTTTATGGCCACTTTGTACTGCTTGGGTGTGTGAAGATCATCAATTGGTCTCGATTGTTGTCTTCGCCTTATATCTCTCTGTCTAATTTGTATTGAATTACTATTATCTTGTGCGATTAGCAGTCTATAGCTACATCTACCCTCTCCTCTCTCCGTTTTAGCTCCACTCTTAATTCTCTAATAGCAAGAGACCCGGCGTCTTCTTGGTCTCCCTTGGAGAACGACACGCTCCCACATCGCGCCTGCTAGTTACTTATTTTGGCAATTTTTGCCCACATCAAGCTTTGTAGGCGAGACGAGCGTGCCATCATGAAACACCTGACATATGTACATCGAAAATAGCCAGTTTTGAGAAAAAATGCACAAAACCTGACACATTAGTAATTTGGGCGGTGTGGACAAGCAAGGGGGTTGCTTGTAAACTGTGTTTACAGCATCCCTATGGTAGCTTTCGTACCAAATTCTTGGACTATCTGGAGCTCTCTTTCATATAGCATCTTCTCTACCTCCTTGATGTCAGATGTTGGCTGAAAATCGGTAATTTTCTCCATTTGGGGATTCACTTCATAGTCGCTCTATAAGTGTGTAGTGCAACCCCACCTCTCTTCCTTCTTGTATGTGCGCTGGTGAGGGTGTAAATTAGGGATTTCCTTTTTCAAAATGGTGTGTAAAGTTCAATATAAGAGCTCTCAAATCTCTGCAAAATCAGAATGAGGGCATATTGAAGGAGGAAGCTTGTATTTTCCTATCAATAGTTTGATGTTATAACTGTGCAATTACAGGCAAGACTATAAGATTCCATGAATAAGGTTGGGGTTTGATGAGTATTATGCTTGTGCGTGAGTTGAGCTTTCATGGCTGAACTTGAAGTGTTTTCCATCGCTCTTTTTTAGGTAATTGGTTGTGGGTTTTTGACCTTTGATCATGAACTTGCTCACAATCACAAGCAAATTCCAAGAGACGTAGAAAGAGAGTTTGTGATTTCTCTATCACGAACGCTTTGAGATTTTAAACCATCTTAGGGAGAGGGTTGGTGAATAACGTAAACTCTTTGTCATGAAGTGTTTGACTTTCATCACAAACTCACGGCTAGAGGTTTTGCATCTTCTTGGCTAGACCGTAATTTTTCCGACAATAGAGGTGTAGAGGCTCAACAATGCATGGAGTGTGCAATGAGAGTGGTGAGACTAACTAAGGACAACTTTACTAGATTGATAATAGATAGACCAATGACTCATAACACCATTATATAAACCAGATTAAAATGGCTCCATGAGCTAGCTAGGGCAAATATCTCCATAAGGAGGATAGAGTTAGGAAACTGTGGTGAGTGGTGAGCCAAGTTGGCTAGAGGCAAGGCGGATGGCCTAGCTACCATCCTTGGACTCCCGCCAAATGTTTTAGCCCAGTAGTCCAAAAAGGTCCCATGTACGGCAACCCATTGTTAGTTGGTCAATCCATTGATCCACGTCCACTAGCCTTGACTACACTCTAGTCAGGTCATCACCATGTGTTTCCTTCGAATATTAAAACCACTGTAGTCAGCCTACTAGCCTATGTCCATTAAGTCTTCTAGACCACTAGACTAGAGACTACTCCAATAGTGAGGTTTAGATTGAACACTACTAGTGCACTAGTCGGATATTAAAACCAATGTAGTCGGCCTACTAGCCTATGTCCATTAAGTCTTCTAGACCACTAGACTAGAGACGACTCCAATAGTGAGGTTTAGGTTGAACACTGCTAGCGCAATAGTCGGGGATGACATGTGGGGTCCCACACGCAAGGTAGAGCCCACCCTGCCAGACGGAGTGAGGTAGGGCCAGCAGAGAGGAGAGAAAAGGTGGAGAGAGCGAGGGAGGGGGGATGGAGGCAACGGGAGGGCAACAGAAGTGGCCAATAGCAGCGAGCATTTGATTTGGTTTCACAAAAGAAACAGTCCTAATATAGGTTTAGCATTTGGCATGTAGGGAGAGGGAGGGAGAGGTAAGGAGCCTAAGAAAATTGATCTTTGCTCATTCTTGCTTGTGATTGGTTTTTCAGGAATGTACAAGATTTGGTTTGCTCGTTGCTACAAGGTAATTATTTGTGCACTACACTCTCATCTTTTTTCACTTGTATCTCTTGAAGCTTTTGGCTTTCGTTCACAAGTTCTCATTTCCTTTGGTTGCTTGACTTGATTTGCCTCGAATAAAAATCTCACTATGTGTTTGTTTATTATTATTGTTGAAGCCCCTAAAATAGTTCTCACTATGTGTTTGTTTATTTTTATTGTTTAAGCCCCTAAAATAGTTCTTTCAAACACAATCCTTGTGCTCACGGACTCTACGTTATCTTTCTCTCATAAATATATCTACTATAACATAATATGGCGGAAGGGGGAGCCCTTTACACGTCGCAATCTGCGACCTGAAGGCTAAAGTCCAAAACGAAATAAAGAGGGAGAGAGGGGGAGAGAGAGATGCCGCCGAAGGCCGAAGGCGGCCAGCCATACTAGTATAATGAAATGGAGACCAGGTACAAGAATGAAAACTACTTCTTGTGCGGAGGCAAACCAGAAGGTCATTTAGAC
This sequence comes from Adiantum capillus-veneris, assembly GCF_014529385.1. Taxonomy (NCBI): domain Eukaryota; kingdom Viridiplantae; phylum Streptophyta; class Polypodiopsida; order Polypodiales; family Pteridaceae; genus Adiantum; species Adiantum capillus-veneris. The sequence goes on along the minus strand of NC_140952.1, from coordinate 75,290,366 downwards.
TTCAAAACATCCGAAAATTCTACTCATATCTTTTGAAAAGATTGTGAGAAAAAAATTTACCGTAACTCCACTCCGTGTCACTCCATCTTAGGAGGTACACAAAAAGTATTGGAAATATACCACAAATAAACACACTTACATTCAATCTTGAGTATCTTCATGGCCTTGAGAAGATTCGCTTTTGGAAAATCAGGCTTTTGCGAATCAGCATGCTTTTGCCATCAGACTTAAACTGGCCTCTTTCTAGCATGCCACTGCTTACCTAGTGCCACGTCAAAACGTGCTAGGCAAGTGGTCTCAAAATCCAGTTTCTCCTAATAGGACTGAGTCTTGAAAGGTAAACCAACGACTCGTTAAGCCCACATCTGGGTTCCCTTGCCATCAGCTGACTCCACAATATACTTATATTCAGAATGTTGCACCTAGAGTTGTAGCTCCTTGAGTAGCATGGATAAAATTGTGTGTCAAGCAAGTGTCAAATAACACTTTCAAAGGTTGTCCATTGGCACTCGAGTGCATCACTATTAATGTAGTATTTAGAAACTGATATCCTTTGTGTGCACCAGGTGATAATACTACATCTAGTAAATTTGGCACCTTCTTGGCAATAACTGCAAAGATGAAATTTGAATCAAACTGAGAATCCTCTCCCTTTTTTTTTTCTCATTCATGGGATTACGAACCAAATTAGCTGCATGCATCTTGGATTTCTTTGGGTATTTCTTAAATTTATGTTGTCCCGTACATCTATAGCATGGGCCTTCTTTCATGGCCTTCTCCCTTTGCTGTGGGGTCAAAACAGATCGATTAAAAGCTCTCACAGCCATGGGTGACACTTTGAGATTAATCCCAGAGAGAGCCTATATGCTGTGTGTTTCTTTTCCCTCTTTTCCCCATGTCTGATTAGACTATTCATTAGTTTGACTAGGCCCTATAGAATAAGAAAATCTATTCCATGAAGATCTTTGGTCAGGCACACTCTGCCCCGTCTTGCTTTGCTCGAGAACAAAAGAATGTTATATTGTCTTTTAGTGTATTACATTTTTCTTTTCACAACAATGGTGTATAGTTTCCTTTAACCCCAAAGCAAACTTGTGCACTTGCAGAAGATCAGGTATGTGCTCAAGAAATGTAAGCACTACCTCTTTGTATTTATCTACATACTCTTGCACAGTTAAACTTTATTCTGACAGGAAAAACCATGCATCTAGAGTTTTAGTGCGCTCATCAGCAGGTACAAAGTTGTTGCTAAACATAGCTATGAACTCTTTTGTAGCAGGGCTACAGTGTCACTGGCACGGGACAAACAGTTAGTTACAATTGGGCTGGAGTTCACACCGGACGGCGGACTCTCCCTGGGGCAGTGACACGTGGCGGGGATACTGGTGCTAGTCTAGCTGACACGGGGCCAGATCACCACCACCACAGCTTGGAGATAGACTTTGCTGGATTGGATATTTTGTGAGCTGTTGTTGGCTCTTTTTGGCTGTATATATCCGTAGTTGTTGGGAGTCATTATCATCATCTTCTTCTACTTTGTATGGTCGAGGACTTCCCTCTCCGATCTTTAGTCCATGCACTACACGTCTGCACCATCCCTGCACATTTGAGCCTCGAGACCCCATTGTACCCGTGAGTTCTAGGCGTGGAGCTGTGTGTGCTGCCATCCAGATTCTGTACTGGTTCATTTGAGTTAGTCGAGTCCCATGTTGTTCAAGTTCTACTATCGAGTCACTGTGTTTGTCTTGTTATTCATTGTTCCAGTGTTTTCATTCTGTTGGAGTGAGATTTCACGCACATTGCACTGAGGAGCACCCACTGTAGAGAGCACGACAAGTTGAGCTTATAGGTCGAGGAGCTACAGGTCGCCTGTGTTGGTCTGCTAGTCTCGTCTGCTCCAGTCCAGCTTGGTTTCGTCCAGCCTCCCCTCGACCAGCTCGGTCTAGTCCAGCTTAGTCCTCGACCAGCTGGTATAGTCTCTCGTCCTACTCTAGTCAGCTGGTCTAGTCTCTCGTCTTAGTCTAGTCACTCGTCCTAATCTACCTGAGTGGTCTAGTCACTCGCACTGGTCTAGTGGAGTCTGGACCAGTCAAAGCTTGGGTGGGCTTCTGATTACTGCATGACATATACGAGGCAGTTCAAAGATCGACAAAGTCCTATATTGAGCCCTCTGAAGTACTACCATAGAAAGCGCCAACCTTTTGTGCTGAGTAGAATTCCTCCACCCCAGCTACCTCTCCCCTCCCATGCATCTACCTCCACTCCCTCAACCAATTCCAAGTCACCTTCCTTAGTGTAGTTCTTACCCACTGTGTTACAACAGCCTCTTGAGCAACAGACTGAGGAGCAGATAGCCATGGAGGAGCTAACAAGCATTCTTGCTAAGGTGAACATAAAGTTTCCGACTTTCAAAGGTCTCTCCACAGAGGATGCAGATGACCATGCTAGGAGATTTGTATCCCTCTGCAGGGGTCGTGGTCTCAACAGAGAAGACCCCTACCTAGTACTCTTCCCATCAACCTTGGATGGCTTAGCAGATAAATGGTAGAGTCAATTTGCAGAGAACCACTTTACGACTTGGGCCACATTACAAAAGCACTTCTGTGAAGCTTTCAGACCAGGGGACTAAAGTAGAGCACAACTATAGCACGACAAAAAGGAAAGGTTTGGCTATTGTGTATGCTCTACAAAAATTTCATCACTATTTATTAGGGGTCCACTTCACAATTATTACTTATCACCATGCCCTGCGATATCTGCTTAATAAGCCGCAAGTTGTAGGTTGAGTGTGGTGGTGGTTACTTCTATTTCAGGAGTTTGGTTTCGAGGTGGTCCTTCGTCCGAGCAAGCATCATGTCATGGCTAGCCACTTCACAAATCAAAAGAGAGTCGAGACGGCCCAGCGTAGTTCCGTGCCAAAAGATATTGGCCCCAAAGACTGACGTCCCTTTCAGTATTTCTTTTTATATCAATCTTTGAGCAAAGTACAACCGGGCCGCGGGTGCTCGCTCTCAGACTCTGTGTCAAGATGCTCTGAGGAGTGAGCCCCCTTGGGTCACTTATAAAGGTTTTTCAAGGGTTTCTAAAAGCAAAGCCCCAAAAACATTAAACTTCAAAAGCCATGTCCCTTAAAAGCTAACACTGCCAAAAGCAAAATCGCGGAAACCTTTCCAATATTTGGTTCATCTTCTAGTCAACAGTTCGGTTCCAGCTCTTCCTGCGAGTAAAGCTTCCACTTTTCTGCACTCGTCTGTCCTTTCAGCTTTTGTCTCGTCCTGAGAGGAAAATCAATGGCCTCATGCCATCTCGAGTGAATCTCATCAATCAGGTAATTTTCAGGTGTTTCGCAAATCTCGGATCTCTGAAGTACTTCATCAATCTTTTCACACCCATGTTAACCTACAGTGAACGCTTGATTCTGCTCTGGCAAACTTTACCAAAAAAATATTCCCAACTCTTCATTCTTTTCTTCAATTCGCACACCGGACGGATTTCAACTTTTTTTTGCCTTCCCATTGAGAGGTGTTATCTCCATCAGATTCTTCAACAGAACCGATTTGTAATAGCTGGGATTCTTAATGGCTTTATGCCCTGTAAGATAGAGCGATGAAGACGGGAGCGCGCCCGATGCGCGATGTATGAAGGGTGGGAGTTTCTAGTAAGTCTGCGGTCGCGCCCCGAAGATTCTTCAATAACAGGTTCCAAAAGTGTCCAAATGCCTTGTCCGCTCTTTGATAGGACCTGTATGCTTTGAGAAAAGCACACGCCTGATGCTCTGATACCACTGTAACAAACTTGGACACCCCACGTCAAGATTCTACCGCGACACAGCAGAGATTCACTTCAAAACACTTCACAAATCAAAAGAGAGTCGACACGGCCCGGCGTAGTTCTATGGCAAGAGATATTGGCCCCAAAGATTGGCGCCCCTTTCGGTATTTCTTTTTATATTAATCTTTGAGCAAAGTACAACCGGCCCGCGGGTGCTCACTCTCAGACTCTGGGTCCAGATGCTCTAAGAAGTGATCCCCCTTGGGTCACTTATAAAAGTTTCACAAGGGTTTAAGCCATGTCTCCCAAAAGCTAGCGCTGCTAAAAGCAGTCAGCAGACAGTTTTGCCACGTTAGCAGCCAGCGCGTTTTACGGCAGTCCGTACAGCAGCCACTTCAGCATGGTCTTCGCTTCTTATTAATGACACCTAGGCCCTTCAGCAAAGGTCCATAATTTGGACATGCCACATCATCAGTTTGTGACATTTTTGATTTGCCATCTTGGCCCCTTAGCTGGCATCTTACTAGATCTTGTCTCCCCATCATGACTACACTCGACCATGAGCACACATCCTGCATCTGGCTCATTTGTGTTTTTCATTTAGTTTGTTTTCTCCTATCTTTTGCGTTTGATCGAACAATGTAATCAAAGTTTCTTCAAGAAAGGCCTACCGCTGTTCAACAGTTGTTTCTTGAGTGTCAGCATGATGTGTCTCTAGAGGCAACTGCTCTACCATCTCATGTTCCATGTCAGAGGCCATGCTAGTAAGTTCTGGTTTTTTTTTTTATACAAGCATAAAAGTCAAATTGTACCACAAAATATGTACAAACTTCTCAAACCGCACGCGTAAGTACATCAGCAGCATAACAACAAACTGGGAAGCATCTGTTTCATTATGAAATACATACATGATTCATACACAGTGCACCTATGAGCAACGAGGAAAACCCAGAAGTAACTATTGCAGCTTGCAAACCACATGATTTCCAAAAGTGCAAATTGGTAGTGCTTCAGCCTGTCTAACTGCATTTCATTGGTACTATGCAGGCATATGAACCAAACACGCTCTTGCTTGATAATGCATTGGCTACCATGGGAGCTGGATTACCATCTGCAATTGCTGTCTCTTTGCTCTATCCTCAAAGGAAAGTAGTTGCTGTTTGTGGTGATGGTGGCTTTATGATGAACTCTCAGGTGCAGTATTTCCCTTTGATGGACTGTTCTCATGAAGTTAATTGAAGTTCTTTAGTTAAAACTGGAAATGTGAAATCAAGTTGAATCCTTTTTTGAGCAGAGCCTTTTTGGGAAAAGTAACGCAAGCTCCATGTTGTTTCAAATAGGAAATGGAGACAGCAGTGCGTTTAAAGCTCAATTTGACTGTTCTTGTTCTGAATGACAATGCTTACGGGATGATCAAATGGAAACAAAACCACGAAGGTTTCAGCAAGTATGTCATTGTCATGCTGCACAAGGCGTAAATACATACGCTGGATAATTAATAGAATTAATACATTAGTCTAATGAAACCATACACTATGCCATGAACATAATTCAGCTAAGGCTAAAAGGATACCCACTTTACAGCACTTAATACATTCAGTTTTTCTTTTGTTAAAGGTCTTATTTATATCAGTTAGACATGTGCAAAATTGTTTAGGCTATTGCGGACGTATCATGATTCTCAATCATGTCTCGGTAAACTATGGTCTCCAAGATAGAGGGGATAATTTATGATCTCAAAGGCTATGTTCCATTCTTGAGCATCAGAATCAATGATGAGCTGAGGAGAGGTCAAGTCAAGCACCGGGATAGACAGGTTTGAGGTGAGGGTACGCCAGTCTAGACCAGATTCCTACCTTGAGGGCCATTATTGAGGGTAGATTTTCAAGGCGATGGATATACTCCTGCTTTGTGGATTTCCACTAGGCATTTGATACAGTTTCCAGGGCTAGAGTGCTACAGAGAAAGTATGACTTGGGAGTGCCCAGCAATATTTTTTGGGGACTACTGCATTGTATGAGATAGTTTCTCGTAGAGTAGGACTTTTGAGGGTCTATCCACACCAATTCATTCCACCATTGGGTGCAACAAGGATGTCCAATCTCTGAATTCTGGACTCACCTCTGGACAGCCTCCACGGTGAATTGATCATGATCTATAGGTCATCAGGGGATAGCGGTCGATAGCTGATCAGTTGGTAGTGATCCCTCTGTATATGCACAGGGTGTGACCATGTAGTGGAGTCTCAGCAGCATTGCCTCTGACTGCCTTGGCAAGGGTTTGTCAGAGGATTGTGCCATATAGATCAGGAATCCACCGACTTATGACTGGAGGCATGCTTATGAAGGTGGGAAATGTGCTTGGAAACAGCATATGCAAGGAGGTAATCTGTTTAATCATCTTATCTGATAATGAGTTGATCAAGAAATTGATGGTTTTTGCAGGTTTGGACTGGACTTGGCCAATCCGGACTTTGTAGCATATGCAAGGAGGTATTTATTATAATCATAATTTTTTCCTTTTTATAAGATATTGAAAATGGAGAAGTGAGGATAGAGCATGTGTGCAGCTATGGAGCTTCAGGTTATCGTGTAACAAAAGCGGAGGAATTTCTCAAACTCTTACATGAATGCTTATTTCTATCTCCACCTGGGGTTAAACTCATTGAGGTAATTTGAACTGTATACATGGTGTGCTCAGTATTTCTGATAGCATCTTCAATCAACGTACCTCAGCTAACTTTACTTTATTTTTCTCTCCTTTCATAGAATATTGAATTTTGTTTTGAGGAGGTTGTTGCATCTTCTTAGATTTTCCTAGGGGAGTTCAAGGTGCACGCACCCAAAGTTTTACTATCTTAACGCAACTCTTTGTGCAAGTATACCTCTAGTTCCATGAAATGCAATGCCCTTGAAGTGCACAAGCATGGATTAACAGAAGATAATTTTTTCAAATGCCTAAGTGCAGCCATAGCTGGGGTAGTAGCTTCAAATACGTTATCTTGAGACATAAGGAAAATAATTCTGACTTTTTTTTCCACCAAAAGAACATCCTTCTATTAGTTAACAAAACTGCCAATCGCACTACAAACTGCCCGTCAAGAGGGGGCTACATCAGCATGAGGGGAGACTCTCCCAAGAAAAAAATGAGATATGGGAGGAGGAAACAACCGCACGGTTGGCCGGTAGTGCCATCTAGGAGTCCCACGGACCATGGTGTAGAAAGGCCCTGGATGCCAAAGCTGTAGGAATGCCTCCCCACGCTCTCACATAAGGTCAGAGCTGCCCGGCAGCCTCTCAAACGCACCTCGAAGTGTATGGATCAGCTCCAGCGATATATCTCAAACAAATTCCACCGGTGGATGGGATGGGCGTCGAAGATGCAGAAACAACTAGCTCTCCATATGAGTCAGAGAGTCAGGCTGTAAATAAGCTCCCAACAAAGCTTTCTATCACTGCTCCACTCCTGAGGCGTAAGCTCTATAGCAGGCGGAAGTGTAGGCCGGCCTATCACAATCATCCTGCTAGCTGAGGACAGCTCAAAACGAAGTGTTGGGCCCGTGAGGGTGGACAAAGCAGCAGCACCCCAAGTGTACTGACTAGCTGACGACAAGGCTGGCATCAAGCGTAAAATCCGCAGCCAAACCTGTTGCACCATGGGGTTGTCCCATAGACAATGCCTCGGTGACTCAAGTGGGTGGTCGCAAGCGGCACAGCACGCCGGTGGCCACTGTAGACCAACCAACTCCCCACTGTGGTATCTCGATGAGTGACAAGCCACTGGAACATAGTAACTCTCCTCAGCTGTCTGTTGTTCCACAAGCGCTCCCAAAAGTCTGTCAGGAACTCAGCTGTGAGACCCTCCTCCTGCCACTGACTACTACCGCAAGGCGGGACTCTCTTCGAGCACCTAGTATGTGGCGCCCTTGTGGTACTGTGTACTGGAAGAAAGGGATCCCTAAGTGATCGGCTAAAGCAAAAGGGTCCAGCCAAAACCACTCCCCAGGGTCCTACTGCAGTCGTACCAAAGGGCGCTCTCCCAAGACCAAAGCTGCCACTGTCCAGTCTCAAAATTTGTCGGGTCAGGATCAAGCACACAGACCTTAAAAGAGGAGCTTCACGAACCCAAGTTGGGTGAGTTTGGGCGGCAGTGCGTGTGCATGCAGGTGGGGTGCAGAGAGACAGAGAGAGGTAGCGCTAGCAGGAAACGTTGGAGCAAAGAAGAGGCACGTAAGTTTTAGGAGGTCCAATTACTCAAGTGATGAGGTTTTGGACCATTTTATTAAAATGGGCCATTTGGACAATGTAAACACTTTAAAAATAGTCCAAGTGGCCCAAAGGCCAATAAAATGAGGTATAATGTCTGTACTGACTAAAAATGATGGGCTAAAAATATACTGAAAATATATCTGTGAAGCTCTCGAGCAGAGCTACAAAGTTGAAACGTCTGGGCATTTACCCCCAAGAACCTCCCACTTAAAGGCCTAGAGAGTCGCCTCTATGCTATATAACTCCTACTATCTATCTATAGGCAATGCTCATGTTGTGCCTAGGACAGATTTTTGGTAAGAGCATCTGCAGGGTTCTCATGCGTACTGATTTTGATCGATGAGACTAAACCATCATCAAGTATTTGTCTGATAAAGCGGTACTGCACATCAATATGTTTGGTATGCACATGAAACATGGCATTTTTAGCCAAATAGATTGCACTTTCACTATCAAAACCAAAGGCAGTCCAAGCTCACTGACGAGGCGGGCTAGCCATATGGCCTCTTTGGAAGCCTTAGTAACTGAAATATATTCAGCCTCAATAGTAGAGAGTGCAACTATCTTGTGAAGTCTAGAGTACCATGAAATAGCACCACCTGCCAGGGTGTAAATGTACCCACTAGTTGACTTGCGGGTATCAACATAACCTGCCATGTCAGAATCACAATATCCCTGCAGTTTTAATGGACCCTTTCCATAACACGGGCATTTGCTTTTGGTCCCTTTCAAGTGCCTCATTATGGACTTTACAACATCCCAATGTGCTCTGCCAGGATTAGACATAAACCTGCTCACTACTCCCACTGAATAAGCAATGTCAGGTCTAGTGGCAACTATAGCATACAGAGAGCCGCAAGCTGAAGCATAAGGCACTCCTCTCATAGCATTTGTTGCACGATCAATTTTCGGGCAATCACTTGTACTCAACTTTACATGTGGCTCTGCCCACTAATATACCTTTGGTATAAGTGGGCTCTAAAGTTTGTTGTGGGGCATGCTCATCTGGCTGCTGAGTCCCTGCTCCAAAGAAGTCAGTGATCTCCCTCTGTGAATGTCTCCCACTGCCTCGTCTTCTCAAGAGACTCTCCCTGTGTCTACATAGCTCTAGCAAGAACAACCCGAGGCATCTCTGATCCTGATATCTCATGACTCTAGCCAACGGCCAAAAGCCCTCTCTGAATAGACAATGAAAGCGCCCTCGTATCTCAATAGTATAGTGGACAATGACAATGTGATGTAACTTTGTCTCTGGCTCTATATGACACAACTGGCATATTCTGGCCTCTGCTAATACTCTCCTAAATCTTCCAGTCTCAATCTCTAGCTGATGCGATGATGTGCACATCTGACCAATAGCACATCATATCCCATAGGATAAATGAGTGTCCATATAGGCCGGTCTTCATCCTCTGTTAGTTGGAGAAGATGCTCTCTATAGAAAGCCATCTTCGTGCCCAACTCTTGTGTCGGTTGTATCCATGTGCTTCTGGTTTCTAGTTGAATCAAATTGTGACATATAAGTCTAGTGCTCTCTGCCCGTGTGAGAGAAAGGGAGGGTGCATCCAAGGAGTACTAGAATGGAGGCAATCTATCCATGTTGAAGCCATGTGACTGAAACCATGATGTCATCTGTTCATACCAGCATGTTGTGTCCCCCTGTAGTGCTAGTTGTCGGGATGACTCAAGGGCTAGCCGAGCATATCTATCTCTGGGGAGGTCCCATAAATTATGCATGAAGGATAGTGATCTAGTAATGGCCTCAACTACGCGACGGGGGATAGCTAGCTCAGCTCAAATAATCTCATGTGGCACTGAGGCCTTAGTCCGAATCAGCCGACAGATCATAGAGACTAGAGGCCTCTCCATCTTCAGTGCTACCAAATCTGCTATGGTAGTCCAGTGAGGGTTCCCAAATTTAAACACCATAAAGCATAACTGAAGCCACTAGAGTGTCAAAAAGCCATAGCTTCGTTCCAGGTTCATGAAACTGAACTTGTGAGCACATCTTTTCCAATCCTCCCAAGGCTGCATAAGCTCTCATCAATCTAGTCTTTGCTGCTCTCCTCAATGAAAAAACCAGTCCATTGAAGACTACCCCAACATAGGTGTATGCATCTGTATACTCCACCGTCTCCTAACCATATGTAAAATTGGGTGCTGACCTCCTGACCAATTGTGGTGTGGTGTCACACAACCTTGGTTTTCCCCAGGTTAACAGACAATCCACTATTGTGGGCAAATGTGTACAAAGCATCTAAATGACATTGCATTCCCTCCAAGGAGTAAGAAATCAACACAATATCATCACCATATAACAATAGTGGGATCCATGTCCCTGCCAACTATGCTCCTCTATCACCGTCCCTCTCAATGTAGTCAGCAACCTCATCCACATACATGCCAAATAGTGTAGGGGATAGCGGGCAGCCCTGTTTCACCCCAATGTTGGAGTGGGCCACATCAGAGATCCACTTTGGAGTGCATACATGCCCCACTACTGACTTGTACAGAGCCATGATCCCCCAAATCAACTCTTTGGGCACCCCCATCTCTACGCATCAATCTAGCTCTGGGTACTAAATCGAAGGCTATACAGCTGTCTCTCACTTGATCTCCCCTCCTCAATAATGGCTCTGAGTGTCAGAATATGATCAAGAGTAGAGAAACCTCTCCTGAAATCCGCCTGTCCTGCTGCCTGTATACCCTCTCTCTCTGCCCATCTACTCAATTGCTGCTCAAGGATGGATGCGTACAACCGTGCCAATGTGTGTCCAATCATGATAATGTGGTAGTTCCCACGCTCCATAGGGTCCCCTGACTTGAAGATAGGTACGATAGTAGACAAACTCCAAGTATCAGGTAGGCTCTTGCACATGGCACGGTTGAACATCACGGCTAGAAGCTCTGCAAGCATATCTTTGGCATGTATAAAATGCTTTGCTACTAGGCCATGGTGATCATATGGTCTCTTGGTTCCCATCCCGTCAATGGCTTCCTTTACCATCTCAGCGGTAAAGAAAGCACATGTGTGGACATGGCTCTAGTGGATCTGGAAGAGGTGGTTGCCCCGAGACTGTGTAGAGAGATGATGCATACTGACCCCATACCTCCATAAAAGTGATGACTAGTGGAGGAGCGTGCTCATAGAAGAGTCTCCATGCCTCACCTAAATCCTGGCTCATAAACAACTGATATAAATCCTGTTGTAGTCGAGCTAGAAACGCCCTCTTCTTCCGTCATACCAAACGCGGAGCGGCAATCCGTGACTGCTTGTGAGTAATGACTCTTAGAAGTATCTCCCGAAGTCGGGCTCTGGTCTCTCTGCACTCCTCATCATACCAGCTATTCTAGGGTATGCTCCCATAACGTCACCACTGCCCAGGCTCCATGTGTGGGTATGCCTCTGCTGGTGCATCCTATAGTATCTTTGACAAATATACGTGAGATCTCCCCTTGAGATCTTCCCTTGAGGTCTCCCCAAATCCTCTATGCATAAGCGTCTGTAGATACCATCTATGTAGACAGAATCAATCTCCGAAGTAAAAGTGTATTGGGTATGTGTAGATGTCTTTGTCAGTCGAGCTGTGCTAAACTGGAATGAGACAGTAACATAAGGAGGGTGTGATCTACTCCTACCCCAATAGGCCTAGGCCCAGCCGACTATAAAGTCTTGAATAGAGGGTAAATCTGCTGAGGCCATTCAAGATGGCGAGTCCATGTGCAGTCTCCAAATCTGTGAGATATCCACCATATCAAGTGTGCTCTTCATCCTGCGAACACCTGGCCAAGACCATATTACTGACACTCAATTCTCTCAACATTTCTTGTGAGGTATCGTAAAAAGCTGTCTGAGACTGGCCGTCCTGGCATTAAAGTCTCCCAAAAGCATTAAAGCATCCTGCCTACAAGTAGTCTCCTAATGGTATCCCGTCACTCTAGGTAATGTGCCGCCAAGAGTGATGCGTTTTCGAGTAAAAATAATATCCCTTCCCTTAAAGCTATCCTCAAAAGCGCCTACATCTAGATTCATTGATCCATTACAATTCCATGCTGTCATTTTAAGGTTGGTCCCATAGGTCTCGCACCGTCATGCAGTGCAGCTTTCCAACACCACTACCCTCCCTCCCCTATAGAAAGCAATTTTCCCTTTTTCCCCCGCCGTCTTGATCTCTGGCATCAGCTCTTGCATGTGTGCTACCTATGTTAGAGTGAGGTCATCACCCAAAAATATCGTAGTTTGCTTGAGTGTTGGTCTCTTCTTAAGTAATTCCTTCCTAGCTTCCAGTGTAGGGCAACGTATAACGAGTGCTCTTTCCTTGGGTCTTCCTTTCACAACACTTCCATTCTTGCCAACTCTCCAAGCCCCTGTGTGCGTAGGTTCAGAAATACCATGCGCTTCAAGAGCTCTTGCACCTCTTCTTCTACTTTTCAGGTGTCTTTGAGACCTGTCACACGCACATGAAGGGCTCTAGTCTTTCTCTTTTGCTCCTCCTTAATTGTCATATTGACGATAGTGGATGTCGGTGTGGCTCCAAGCATCTTATCTTTTGCTTTCTTTGCGTCGTCGATCCCCTTTTCAGCTTTATCAACCTTCTCTTGTGTTTTGAATAGGTGCTCCGCCCATGAAGGGGTTGTTCGTGTCATTTGCTCTTCCTCTTCCAATAAAGTTTTCACCTGCTCCTTTTGAGCTCCTTTATTACTGAGGGTTGGTTTTCTCCCTCCTTTGTGGCGGTATTTTTGCAAGCTGCAAGGTCTCCCTTAAATGCTCCAATCAATGCATCCTTTTCATTCATGCGTTCTTCCATTTTTTATTTCCATGATTTAAATGCATCAAGTGCATCCTCTAATCTTTTTTGCATCATACATTCCATTGCATTCACTTCTGGTCTCACAATCGTCTGCATTTCGTCTTTCAATGATGTCTACATCTTGTCACGCTTACTAAGCATCTCTTTGTCCAATTTTTTCCTCATATTTGCATACATAGCCTTTTTGTAAGTCTCCGCATTTGCATACATCTCTTTTTCAATATCACTTCTCAAAAGGCTTAGCTCCGCCTTAATCATCATTGAGAGAGAGAGAGAGAGAAATGAAATGAAATGAAATGAAATGTTATATTAACGTCTTCAAAAGGCCAAAATGACCTATGAGACCAATCAGTTACAAAATAGTGAATCTAATACCATGTCTGGGTACAAAAGAACTAGAAAAGAACTAGAAGTGGAACAAAATACTACTACTACTACTACAATCTAAAACTACGTGGGTGTAGCAGCTGATACAATAGGTACCCGGTAAACTGGATGTAACAGTGTGTGAAACAAAGATGGAAGAAATGGTGAGGATCCATCCTCATCTGCACTCTGGATGTCGAGAGAGTATGGCTCGAATCTTCTGTTGTAGTCTCCGTCGATGCTGTGTAGCTCCTCTCCTCAGTCGCGGTCGTCTGTATCTCTGTAGCTCCAATGCTCGGTCGATGAGAGTGCCAGTAGTGGTCGAATGAGTGTGGGACGAGCTCTGCAGTGGTGGCTGCTCCTCTGGCTGTCCCATATCTAGTGAAAAGAAATCTGTAATGTGTCTCTGGGACTGCCTCTCTCTAGCTCTCCCCAGTAAAGTGTCTCTATACCTGTGTAACTCAAGTAGATATAGTCCAAGACATCTCTGATCCTCATAACTCATGACCCTAGATAGAGGACCAAAACCCTCTCAGAATAAGCAGTGGAAACGCCCCCGTATCTCATAGAACACTGTGCAATGACATATGTAGTGCAACTCTGTCTCTGGCTCTCTCTGGCATAATCGGCATATCCTGCTGTCTGCTGGTATCCCTCTGAATCTACCGGTCTCAATCTCGAGCTGATGTGAGGATGTGCGTATCTGACCAATGGCACAACGCAAACCATGAGAGAGAGAGAGAGAGAGAGAGAGAGAGAGAGAGAGAGAGAGAGAAATGAAGTGAAATGTTATATTAATGTCTTCAAAAGGCGAAAATGACCTATGAGATCAAAAGGTTACATCCATGTGTGGCTTTGGGACAAATTCTAGGGAACATAAAAATAAAAATAAATGAGGGTACCTAAAGTGGGTAGGTTATGTAATCCTACCCTACATCCTCATCATCATCAGCATCACACCAAAAATTACATCCCATTGGAGTCTAATACTCTATCTGGATAGCTATCAAAATAGAAAATGAACAAAAAAATCTAAAATCTAGGTTCGTCATACATCCATAGGTGAGAGGGGTAACAGAATAAACATGGTGAACAGGGTAGGGGAGATGAGAGTACCATATACATCAGTACATCAATATACGGGAGGAGTGGGGGGGTATGGAGTAGAGGCTCGGCAGCTCATCTCAAGAGATCAAGCTTTGGTCTTTGTCGTAGGGTGTCAATGTTGTAGAGAGAGAGAGAGAGAGAGAGAGAGAGAGAGAGAGAAGTTTCTTATATACATAGGCTAAAATAGCACATGAGACTTCATCAGAAATTTAAGAACCATAGACCACAACATCCATTTTCAAGTAGACATCTATTTAGTCATTCACACTAAAAGATACATATGTCTAATGTGCAGGCCAGATCTTAGTTTCTCTAGGGTCCTGCTAGAGAAAAGGGAAAAGAGAGAAATGAAATGAAATGTTATATTAACGTCGTCAAAAGGCCAAAGTGACGTATGAGACCAGAAAGTTACAATGTGGTGGATCTGATACAAAGTCAGAGTAACAAGATGACAGAATGACAAAATGACAAAATAAAATACTATGGAATCCTAAACTGCTAGGTGTGAACTAAGCAGCTAAACAGCTAGTTGGGATAGCTAGATCACGGAAGATCCAGCATCGGTCGCTGGCAGATCTCATCAATATTCTCCATGGTCAGTAGTCTGAACGGGCGTCGTGCATGCGAGCCAAAGTGATCCGAGTCCTCTGATGCAGCCTCCGTCGATGCTGTGTAATCCTCCGCAATCGTGGGCGTCTGGATCTCCCTAGTTCAGTCGCTCGATCGATCAGCGTGCCTTTGGTGTAAGGCGAAGAGCTCTGCTATGGTAGTAACTCCTCCGGGTGTCCAGTGGTAGCTCTAAAGAAGTCTGTGATCTGTCTCTGAGACTGGCTAGTCTCTCCTCTCATCAGGCTCTCTCTGTGTCTGCGTAGCTCGAGCAGAAACAAACCCAGGCATCTTTGATCCTCGTACCCCATGACTCTAGAGAATGGTCCAAAGCCCTCTCTGAACAAGCAATGGAAGCGGCCTCGTATCTCGTAGTAGAGGGGGCAGTGGCATGTGTAGTGCAACTCTGTCTCGGGCTCGATATCACACAGGGGGCATGTCCTGGCCTCTGCTGGTACTCCGCTGTATCTCCCAGTCTCGATCCACAGCTGGTGTGAAGATGTGCGTATCTAGCCAATAGCACATCGTATCCCATGAGACAAGTGAGTGTCCATGTATCTGGGCCTCGTCACAAAACCATCCTCCGTAAGCTAGAGGAGATGCTCTCTGTAGAAATCCATCTTCGTGGCCAGCTCGTGTACTGCTGGTTGTATCCATGTCCTCTTGGTGTCTAGCTGAGTCAAGTCCTGGCGAATAAGCCTGGTGATCTCGGACTGTGTAAGAGTCAGAGGGCACATCCAGTGAGTATTGGAAGGGAGGCAATCTATCTATGCTGAACCCATGCGCCTGAAACCATGATGTCATCTCCCCATACCAACATGCTGTATCTCCCTGCATGGCTTATTGTCGAGAGGACTCAAGTGCAAGGCGTGCATATCTGTCTTTGGGAAGTTCCCACATGCGGTGTATGAAGGAGATAGATCTGGTGAGCGCCTCAACCAATAGTGGGGGGGCAGCCAGCTCTGCTCGTACAATAGCACGTGGTACTGAAGCCTTGGCTCTTATGAGCCGCGAGATCATAGAGACCAGAGGCTTCTCCATGTCCCCTCATCCATCACTACGGCCTGTCCTCCCGTGATGATCCAGTGAGGGTCCCCAAATCTCAGCTCCATAAAGCAATGTAGAAGCTACCAAAGTGTCAAAGAGCCAGAGCTTCGTCCGAGGCTCTTGAAACTGAACCTGTGAACACATCCTTTCCAATCTGCCCAATGCTGCATGGGCTCTGGTCAATCTAGTCTCTGTTGCCCTCCTCAATGAAAATGCTGGCCCACTAAAAACCACTCCAAGGTAAGTGTAAGCATCTGTATACTCCACCTTCTCTTGGCCGTATGTGAATGCGGGCGCTGACCTCCTGATCCACCGTGGGGTGGTATTAAATACCATGACCTTGGTTTTACCAAGGTTGATGGACAAACCACTTTCCTGGGCAAACCTATGCAAAGCATCCAAGTGACGCTGCATTCCCTCCGGAGAGTCAGAGATCAACACAATATCATCAGCATATAACAATAGTGGAATCCATGTCCCTGCCAGCTGTGCACCTCTATCACCATCTCTCTCAATGTAGTCAGAAACCTCATCCACATACATACCAAATAGAGTAGGAGAGAGCGGGCAGCCCTGCTTCACCCCAATAGTGGAGTAAACCGGTGTGGATAGACCCTTTGGGGTGCGTACATGCCCCACTACTGACTTGTATAATGCCATGACCCCCCAAATGAGCTCTATGGTGGGTACTCCCATCTGCTGTAATTTGCGCATCAATCTAGCTCTGGGCATTGTGTCAAATGCTTTGCGGAAATCCACAAAGCTACAATAGATCCGTCTCCCACGTGATCTGCCCTCCTCAATGATGGCTCTGAGTGTCAAGAGTAGAAAAACCCCTCCTGAAACCTGCCTGCCCGGCTGCGCGTATCCCCTCCCTCTCTGCCCATCTACTCAGCTACTGCTCAAGAATAGATGCGTACAACCGTGCCAATGTGTGTCCAATCATGATATATATATATATATATATATATATATATATATATATATATATATATATATATATAGAGAGAGAGAGAGAGAGAGAGAGAGAGAAGAAGAAGAAGAAGAGAATTTTAACGTCGTGGGACACTATCCCAAAAGACCTCAAAGATCTATCCAACGAGGAGAGTTGAACTCAATACCTGTTATTCAAGAGGGAAATGGCATAACCAATCTACCACACTCGGGAGAGAGAGAGAGAGAGAGAGAGAGAGAGAGAGAGAGAGGTATAGTTGCATCATTGCCGATTGTCGAATGGCGCATGGGGAAGCCTTAAAGCAACGAAAAAATACGCCACCACGCCATATAGTCACATCAGTTGCATCATTGTCAATTGTCCGAATGGCGCAGGAAAGTCTTAAGAAGACTCAAAGATGCACCATCGCGCCATACAACCACATCATGAAATTTAATTATATAGGCTAGAGTAGCACATGAGACTTCATCAAAAATTCAAGAACCATCCATTTCAAGTAGACATATCTATTTAATCCTTCATACTAAAAGATACATCTTCCTAATGTGCATGCAAGATCTTAGTTTCTTTGGGATCCTGTTAGAGAAAAGGGAAGAGTAATAGCACGCCCTTCCTCTAGATTTTCCACTGGAGTTGAACATTGAGCACCTAAGAAGGTCGAAAAATCGTCCATGAAGATGTGAAGATGATCCGTAAGTAAAGGACAGAATATGAGATATACTGCTCGATTGAAGGAAGGTGGAGCGTTTTTCAACCCAAACGACATTCTAGTGTAGATAAAAATACCCCAGGGAGTCACGAAAGCCGTTTTAATCTGATCACCTAGATTGATGCCCAACTGATTGTATCCACTGAACCCATCCATGAAGTTGTACAATACATGCCCTGCTACATCTTCTAGCACACGCTCAGTGAAAGGTGTGGGAAAACCATCTGAGATAGTTACCTTGTTCAGAGCGCGGTAATCTACGTACACACGGATTTTGTTGGACTGCTTCTTAGGCACTATCACCATGGGTGATAACCACTCAGAGTGCTCCACAGGTACAATGATCCCTACCTCTTGCATGTTTTGTAGCCCTGACTTGATAGCCTCTGCATACTTTGGGTTGAGCTTGTAAGCTTGGCCTCTGACAAGCTTAGCCCCTTCAACCAGAGGAATAGTATGGACACCCAATTCTGGTGGGATCCCTTCCAAATCCTTGTAGGACCAAGCAAAAACATCTTTAAAAGAGTGTATAAAAGAGACTACTTGATTGAGTAACGCGGGATGCTCCCATAACCAATCTGCTAAGAGGATGTGCTGAGGGTTGTCAGGATCGCCCAGGTTGACTTCTTTAACCGGGTCAAGAGGTGTAGTTGGAGAGGGTGCCTCATAAGATGAAGAGTGAGCTGCCTCTTGGAGCTTCGAGACATCATGGGCTGGTGTTTGATTGATTGGAAACTTCGCATACTCCTCTTGTAACCATCCTGGTGGTAGCTCCTTGAAGGGTAAGTCTTCAGACACAGCAGAGTGCTTTTGAGTGGGCGGGGCGTCAGACCCGAGAGATGTTAGAGGACGAGGTGGAACATTGGCGAACTCATGCAGAGGAGATTTCTTCCCCCTTCGGTGATGTGTTATAGGTTCACCAAGGCCGACAGCTTCCATCAGAGGAACACTAGAATCATGGTCATCAGGGACTAACACACTTGCTTCTTTGACTGGGACACTTCCTGCTGTATTACTTGGGTTACAGGCACAAGTGAGGCTTGAATAGAGACCACATAGCACGGCATCGATGTGGTAGCTTCCAACCACTACAGCAGGTCTTCATCAGACCCGTCAGGCGGGATAGGTTGCTCAGGGTCGGGGTTGGACTGTACTGACAACAAGCTGTGATGAACTACTGGATCCATACCTCCTTCGAGTCGAATTGGTTTCATGGGGGAGCCAGGAGTATGTATCCACATGGCGTCGTTTCCCCAATCAAGAAGTGCCTTAGTATGCCGCAACCATGGTCTACCAATAAGCGAAGGAAATCCTCCCTCCACCTGGGGAAGGCTGACACAACAAAATCCAAGCTAAATGTGAAGTCTTGTACCTTCAGAGGCACCTTATCTACTATGCCCACTGCATAGATTGTCCTCTGGTCCGCCAATGTAACAGTGAATGGAGTACCAATGTAACAGTGAATGGAGTAGGGCGGGTAGGCTGCAGACCTAAAGCCAACATGGTAAACTCTAGCATCAGATTGATCCCAGATCCACCATCCACTATGACGCCTGAGAATTGATGCCCAAGAATAGACACAATGAGACGAGGACTTTTGTAGTCGGTCAGGGGAGCAGCAGGATAAGAAATCATGTAAGACTCTGAAGACAGTACAGGGAGATGCCCGCCACTAGGCCCGGCACCCGGGTACAGAGACTCAATGACTGAGAGGGTGTCACTTCTGAGGGTTGCATCTAGCCGGAGCATCTCATAAAGGGACACTTGTTGAAAGGTGTTCTTCAAGATTGCTTCCGCTGTGGGCTTAGCTCCTTCAACCTGGGCTTCCTCTAGAACTTTGACCTGTTCCAAGTCAGCCACTTCTGCTAAGAAGGCTCCATCAATGTCCAAAAGCATAGAGATTGACCTACTCTTAGCACCAATGAAGGGTTCGTCAGTTTGGTCAGGTTGTGGAAGTGATGGACGAGATAGACCTGTTGGCAAGTTGAGACCCGGAGCTGCTCTTTGTGCCCGAGTGAGTACGCCAGCATGCTCCGCCACTTGTTGTGGCCGAACTGTATGAGGAGCAGGTGATGGCTGAGGGGTGGTGTTCACTGTGATCAGATTGATCTTCGAGAATGTGAATTCTTGTTGGTTTTGAATTGGGCATGAAGATGAGGATGCCCTTTGCTTGGGACAATCCTTATTGTAGTGGTCTTTAGACTCCGGACAATGTCTGCAAGGAGGAGACCCTTCAGGTGAAGGATTCTTACTTTGGTAATGCCCATATTCTCCACATTTGCAGCATAAGATGGGCCTATTAGACGGACGAAACGGGGGACGAGGTGGTTTCTGCTCTTGTTGCTGCCCGGAGTTGGAGGCTGAGGTGTAGAAGCTCTGAGGGGCTGAAGAAGCATGGGTATAAAAATTATGAGACGGAAACGTACTTGACATACCTTGGACAGTAGGGGTATTGAGCAAAGGTGTCGAGTAATCTTGATGGCCATAGGGGGAAACCATATTGGATGTTGGAGCTAGCCCTTGTTGGAGAGAAGGACATAGACTTTGTTGGATTTTCCACAATCCCTTGATATAGTAGCAATCCTTGTCTTCATGCCCAGACTTTTCGCAAAAGTGGCAATAAGCACAAAGGGGACAGTCCTGTGGAGGGTGTCCTAGAGAGCGACACGAGCTGCACCATACCATAGCCTTAGTCTCCTGCTGAGACCTAAGCTCTTCTAGCTCTCTCTTGATTTGATCCAAAGCCTCCTGATGTAGGGGCTTCTCCTGTCTGAGAGAGATTGATTTCTCCTCTTGAAGAGCTCGTTGTAACTTTAGGGCTTCTAGTTACCTGCATAAAGAAGTTAACGGATCAAAAGGACTTTCTGAAAACACTGAGGGGGTCTCTACCTGAGGGGCGTTGGGGAACAGCTTACTAGCTCCCTCTATCCTAGTAGCAGCCGCGACAAACTCCTCCAGAGTGGCGGCAGGTCGGAGACTCTCTCGGAGTTTTTGCTGGGAGTTTTGGGAAGAGCCTTCTCCACCCACTTCTTAACCATAAATTCCCCTGGTTGTTGAGGAAGCTTGGCAACCAGAGACTTGGTTTTAGTCATGAGTTCTGCAAAAGTCTCCTCTAGCTGGAGGACCATGTCGGCCAACTCGTCCAAAACCTTTTCTTGGTAGTCACTCGGCCTGAATGCTGCACAGAACTGTTGTCTTAGAGTTGCCCAAGTTGCAAAATGGTTCTTTGCAAACTGACTGTACCATTTATCTGCTAAGCCATCCAAGGTAGATGGAAAGAGTACCATATAAGCATCTTCTCTATTAAGACCACCACCTCTACAGAGAGATACAAACATCCTTGCATGGTCGTCTACATCTTCTGAGGAGAGTCTCTTGAAGGTAGGAAACTTGATGTTTACCTTGGCCAAAACACTGGTCAATGCCTCCATGGCTGCTTGCTCAGGAGCCCGTTGCTCAATAGCTTGTTGTAACAAAATGGGAGAGAGCTTTACTAGGGAAGGTGACCTGGAAGATGTAGAACCGGACGGAGGGATGGATGATGCCGTATGGGGAGGTATGGGTGATGAGGTTGGTGGACAAGGGTTGACGTCTTCTGTTGTAGTGCTTCAGAGGACTCAGTAGTGTGCTTTGACGCTCTAATGACCGCCTTGTATGTGTCATGCAGTGACCACAAACCCAACCAAACTTTGGCAAACGAAGACCTTTCACTGCCTGAATGAACACAGGTCTAGACTCTCTAAACCAGGGTACGTGACTAGACCACCTGGTTCAAGACCAGGGCAAGTGATTAGACCACCTAGCTGGACCAGGGACAAGGAAGGCTAGACAAGGGACAAGGACTTGGATGGACGAGGGCGAGAGAGGACAAGACGAGAAGGGCGAGAGACTAGGTCACCTAGAGTAAGCTGTCTAGGACCATACCAGCAGGCTAGCACTGAGCAAGGCGAAGTAGGCGAGGCTAGGTAAAAACCCAGCTAGCTCCTCGCTTTGCACCTCAACAGAGTGAGACTTCAGTTGAGGTCCCACCGAGCGTGCCAAAAATGAGCACATGTAGCGCGGATAGTGTGTCGTGCTCTCTACAGTGGGTGCTCCTCAGTGCAATATGCGTGATATCTCACTCAAAACAGAATGAAAACAAAGGGAACAATACATAACAATTGATCAACACAGAGACACAACAGTAGACCAGAACATATGCACTCGACTATCTCAAAGAACTGATACAGACTCTGGCATGGCAGCACACTCAGCTCCAGCGTAGAACTCACAGGTACAATGGATTTGTCGAGGCTCAGATGTGCAGGGATGGTGCAGACGTGCTGTGTGTATAGACTCGCTACTCTAGACGACCACGCTGAACCATATATGAAGAAGAAGATAAGTCATGACCCAACCGCTACTACTCATATGTACAACCATAAAGAGCCACCAACGGCTCATAAATGTCAGCATCTAAGTCTATCTCCACTGAGTGGTGGTGGTGACCTGGCCACGATGTCCACTAGACCACCGTATCCCTGCCAAGTGTCACTGCCCAGTGAGTGTCCAGTGTAAACCATACCAGACCAAAGACAAACTGTACTAACTCTGTCCTGTGAAAGTGACACTGTAGCCTGCTACAAACATAACCTAGTTAGGTTTCCTTTGTGATCTAGTTAGGCTATGAATTAATGAGGTCTTTGTCCAGGTAGTCTCAGCCAGGTGGTGGTAGTTAGCGCACTTACTTAATCAATTATTCAAGTTAGCCTAACTAGCAGAACTAACTTGTCTAAATATTAGTTCTAATTTCAATTTTAGGGTCATGTGCCTATAGCATAGTTTATTTTTTCAAGAAAAACCAGATTCAAGTATTTATAGGCATGGAGTGTCTATCTCAGTGAATCTGTAAAGAGAGAGGGAGAGAGAGAGAGAAGTATAGTTGCATTATTTCCAGTTGTCCGAATGGCACGCGGGGAGGTTTTAAAGATACTTGGAAATATGTCAGCGCGCCATACAGCCACATCCTGAGAATTTATGACAGTTATGAGAGAGAGAGAGAGAGAGAGAGAGAGAGAGAGAGAGAGAAATGGAGAGGGTAGAAGTAATGAGAGTCTTCATTGTGATGGTTTAGAGAGAGAGAGAAAGAGAGAAAGAATCCCTGAGATACCTGAGCAGAGTCATGTACCAGCACCAGGAGATCCAGCATTCCAGAGATACCTGAGCAGGCCACCACCGATGTATCACATTCTCTACCCTACATATGTTGCTTGTTTTTAGATACCCTCCCTATCATCTCATGGTGGTATCACCTTGCAGCCTGATGATGCGTGAGCACACCTCGACACGAGGACCCACACTATACATTTTAGGAGGTAGGGTGTCTGTGGGCCTGCGCCATGTCCTCTGAATATATGTATGCCATATCTCCTGTCTGATGACCCTATTCCGCTCAGAGCGTGAGAGGGTATAGGTCGGGGCCTGGGTGTCATACTGGAGTGGTGGTAGTCTATCAATATCAAAACTGTGCTGAGCTAGCCAATCTCTTGTCTGGGCATACCATGAGCTAGTGTCCCCTGCCTGTGCCATCTCTCTAGATGCAATGAAGGCTCTATGAGAGATCCTATCTGGATCCATATCTTTGAATCTGCGAAGAAGGCAAACAGTCTGAAAGAGTGCCTCTACCAACATCGGTGGTGCAGCCAGCTCAGCTCTAATAATGTCGTGTGGAACTGATGGCTTGCTGCGAATCATCCTGGAGATCATAATAATCTGTGGCCTCTCTATCTGTGTCCATACTGAGTCTGCCAGTCCCGGTCCCCAAATGGCCGAGGCATACATGAGTGCAGGTGTGACCAGTGTGTCAAAGAGCCACCCCTTCGTCCGGGGCTCCTGGAAGTGGGCCTGGTGGCACTGTCTCTCCATCAGAGCTAGTGATGCGTATCCTCTGGTAAGTCTATCTCTGGCTGCCTGTGTCATGGAGAAGGTCCCTGATGCTGCGGTGAATGTAACCCCCAGATATACATATGAGCCTGTCACTTCTATATCCCCTCCCGCTACTGTAAATCTACTCTGTCGGCGAATCTAAGCCGATGTATGAAATATGAGAACCTTGGTCTTGCCAAGGTTCACCGTGAGTCCTCTCTGTGAGCAGAAATCATCCAGGGCCTGCAAATGTAGCCACATCCTGAAAGTTATGAAAGTTAGAGAGAGAGAGAGAGAGAGAGAGAGAGAGAGAGAGAGAGAAAAATGAAATGACATGCTCCTCACTCTCCACCTCCGTCTGGCAAATCCAGCATGTAGGCTCCTCTCGTGGTATGCCTCTGGCTCTGCCACTCTCAATCTCTAGCTGATGTGATGACACTCGTAGCTGGCCAATGTTGACCCGAAGTCGGTGTGGCATGTACTCTTGCATGTATGATGGAATCTCAATGAATCCCTACTCTGAGAACCTCAGAAAATGTTCATAGTAATATGACTAATATACTATACTATACTCTTGCATAGTATAGTACCTATGAGACCAATCTGTTACAAAATGGTGAATCTAATACCATGTCTAGGTACAAAAGAACTAGATACTATTACTAGAATCCATCCTCATCTGCACTCTGGATATCGAGAGAGTATGGCTCGAATCCTTTGCTGTAGTCTCCTTCGATGCTGTGTAGCCCCTCTCCTCAATCGTGGCCGTCTGGATCTCCGTAGCTCCAGTGCTCGGTCGATGAGAGTGCCGGTAGTGGCCAAATGAGTGGGGGCCGAGCTCTGCAATGATGACTGTTCCTCTGGCTGTCCCATATCTAGTGAAAATAAATCTGTAATCTGTCTCTTGGACTGTCTCTCTCTATCTCTCCCCAGTAAAGTGTCTCCATATCTGTGTAACTCAAGTAGATATAGCCCAAGACATCTCTGATCCTCATAACTCATGACCCTAGAGAAAGGACCGAAACCCTCTCCGAATAAGTAATGGAAACGGCCCCGTATCTCATAGTACACTGTGCAATGACATATGTAATGTAACTCTGTCTCTGGCTCTAATTGGCATAAGCGGCATATCCTCCTGTCAGCTGGTATCCCTCTAAATCTGCCAGTCTCAATCTCCAGCTGATGTGAGGATGTGCGTATTTGACCAGTGGCACACCGCAAACCATGAGACATATGTGTGTCCATGTAGCTGGGTCGAATCACAAACCCATCTCCTGTGAGGTGGAGAAGATGCTCTCTATAGAAAGCGATCTTCGTGCCCAACTCCTGTGGCGGCTCTATCCATGTCCTCTTGGTATCCAGCTGGATCAGGTCTTGACGAATGAGTCTAGTAATCTCCACCCGTGTAAGAGACATCGAGGGTGCCTGAAGAGAGTATTGGAAAGGGGGCAGCTTGTCCATGGTAAAACCATGCGTCTAAAACCATGATGTCATCTGTCATACCAGCATGAAGTGTCCCCCTGAAGAGCTAACTGTCTAGAAGACTCAAGGGCCAGTCTAGCATATCTATCTCTAGTAGTATCCCACAAGTTGTGCACAAAGGAGACTGATCTGGTAAGCGCCTCAATCTCCATAGGAGGGGCAGCTAGCTTTGCTCCAATGATAGCGTGGGGTACGGAGGCCTTGGCTTTGATCAGTCGAGAGATCAGAGATACCAAGGGCCTCTCCATACGTCTCCAACCATCGTGGTCTACAGAAGGTCCCCATGTCTGCACCCATACAACATAGCTAAGGCTACTAAGGTATCAAAGATCCATAACTTTGTCCGAGGTTCTTGGAACTGAACCTGCGAACACATCCTCTCCAAGCCTCCCAAGGCCGCAAAAGCTCTAGTCAGTCTAGTCTCTACTGCTCTCCCCAAAGAAAACCTCGGCCCCAAGGTAAGTGTATGCATTGGTATACTCTACAATCTCTTGACCATATGTGAAAGTCGGTGCTGATCTCCTGATCCACCGTGGTGTGGTGTTAAACACCATAACCTTGGTTTTACCAAGGTTTACAGACAATCCACTATCCTCTGCAAATTTGTGTAATGCATCCAACTGTCGCTGCATACCCTCTGGTGAGTCAGAGACCAACACAATATCATCAGCATATAACAACAATGGGATCCACGTCCATG
The DNA here is from genome assembly GCF_014529385.1 of Adiantum capillus-veneris. Classification (NCBI taxonomy): domain Eukaryota; kingdom Viridiplantae; phylum Streptophyta; class Polypodiopsida; order Polypodiales; family Pteridaceae; genus Adiantum; species Adiantum capillus-veneris. The sequence continues at coordinate 75,264,640 of NC_140952.1, read as the reverse complement.
CCAGCTGGGCACCTCTATTACCCTCTCTGTCAATGTAATCAAACACCTCATCAACATACATACCAAATAGAGCAGGAGACAATGCACAACCCTGTTTCACCCCAATGGTGGAGTGAACTAAATCAGATATCCCCTCTGGAGTGCGTACATGTCCCATCATTGATCTGTATAGAGCCATAATCCCCCAAATCAACAGTATGGGCACCCCCATCTCCTGCAATCTGCGCATCAATCGAGCTCTCGGTACCATGTCAAATGCTTTGCGGAAATCCACAAAGCTACAATAAATCCGTCTCCCATGTGACCTGCCCTCCTCAATGATGGCCTTGAGTCTCAGAATATGATCAAGAGTGGAGAAACCCCTCCTGAAACCGGCCTGGCTATTTGCTCGTACATCCTCACCCTCTGCCCAATTACTCAATTGCTGCTCAAGAATGGATGCATACAACCGTGCCAATGTGTGCCCAACCATAATAGTGCGGTAATTCCCAGGCTCTGTAGGATCACCTGCTTTGAAGAAAGGCACAATAGTAGACAATCTCCAAGTCTCAGGTAACCCCTCACACATGGCACGATTGAACAACACTGCAAGAACCTCTACCAACATATCTCTAGCATGTGTAAAGTGCTCTGCTACTAGACCATCATGATCATATGCCCTGCTGGTCCTCATCCTGTCAATGGCTCTCTTTACCATTTCAGTGCTAAAGAAGGTGCTAGTAGATGGGCATGGCTCTGTAGGATCTGGAAGGGGGTAGAAGTTATGAAAGTTTCCCTTGTGAAGGTAAATAGAGAGAGAGAGACAGAGAGAGAGAGAGAGATGAAATGAATGTAATATTAATGTCTTCAAAAGGCCAAAATGACCTATGAGACCAAAAGGTTACATGTGGTGAATCTAATACCAGGTCTGGGTACAAAAAGTACAAAGAATTGAAAAGAAAATAGTGGGTAGGGGTGGGGTGAAAGCTGATACAAAGGGAATACAAAGGGTGAGCTGATGCAATGGAGCTCTCTGACAGTAGAGGCATCATATACATATACATTAGTATCCAAAAGGCTATGGAGGTTCAATGTCCTCCAAGGTAAGCACTCTGAAGGGACAGCTCCTATGTTGCACCAGTATGTTATGGATCCTCTGTCGCAATTTGCGTCCTTGGCGAGAGGGCCCCCTTATCTGTGGGCGACGGGACTTCCCCAACTCTATCCCCCGATTGTAGCAGGGCTACAGTGTCACTTCACAGGACAGACAGTTGGACAGTTGGTTACACTTGGTCTGGTTCACACTGGACGGACCCTCTGGTCTCGGGAGTGACACGTGGCAGGGTGCCTACCGAAGGTGGTCAAGTGGACCTTGTGGCCAGGTCACCACATGGCTGACATTTATGAGCCGTTGGTGGCTCTTTATGGTGATATATATGAGTAGTAGTGTTTGGTCAGATTATCTTGTACGTAGTCGTCTAGAGTGGGTCTTTTACATAAAGCACGTCTTCACCATCCCCGCACATCTGAGCCTCGACACCCCCATTGTACCTGTGAGTCCTGGGCTGGAGTTGAGTGTGCTGCCACGCCAGAGTCTGTATCAGTCTTTGAGATAGTCGAGTCATATGTTCTGGTCTGCTGTTGTGTCTTTGCGAGCTCTGTTGACGTCTATTGTTCCTTTCTGTTTAGTTTGTTTGAGGGAGGTTCAGTCTGTTTGAGTGAGATTGTCACACACATTGCACTGAGGACTACCCACTGTAGAGAGCACGACACATTATCCGCGCTACAGGTGCTCTCATTTTGGCGATCACGGTGGGACCTCAAAGGAAGTCTCACTCTTGTGGAGATAAAATCGTGAAGCTAATCGGTTGTTACCTGGCTCCTCACGCTTTCTTACACTGTGTAGATAGTCTGCAAGTCTGGTCTTCTCTCGCCCTGGTCCAAGTCCTAGTCCTCGTCCCTGGTCCTTGGTCTTTGGTCCTGGTCTGGTCCTCGCCCTGGTCCAGCCCTCCTCGTCCTGCCAGCTAGGTGGTCTAGTCACTAGTCCTGGACTAGGTGGTCTAGTCACTAGTCCTGACTTGTTCTGTGTTAGACTTGTGTTGTTCACTGCATGACACATACAAGGCGGTCATTTGAGCGTCAAAGCGCACTACTCAGCCCTCTGAAGCACTATAACAGAAGACACCCTGTGGTATCTAGTAGAAGTCCATTAACCTCATCAACCATACCTCCACATACGACATCCCCCATTCCTTCATTCACCATTCCTTCATCCGGTTCCATATCTTCCAGATCATCTTCTCCAATAAAGCTCTCTCCTATTCTGCTACAGCAGGCTATTGAGCAACAGGCTCAACAAGGGGCCATGGAGGCGTTGGCTAGTGTGTTGGCCAAGGTAAACATCAAGTTCCCCACCTTCAAAGGACTCTCCTCGGAAGATGCGGACGACCATGCACGCAGGTTCGTATCTCTCTGTAGAGGACGTGGTCTTAACAGGGAAGATGCTTATCTAGTACTCTTTCCATCCACCTTGGACGGCTTAGCAGACAAATGGTACAGCCAATTTGCAGAGAATCATTTTGCAACTTGGGCAGACTTAAGACAACAGTTCTGTACAGCTTTCAGGCCGGGCGACTACCAAGAGAAAGTGTTGGATGAGTTGGCCAACATGGTGCTCCAGCCAGAGGAGACTTTTGCAGAGCTTATGACCAAAACCAAGTCTCTCGTTGCCAAGCTTCCCCAACAACCCGGTGAATTCATGGTTAAGAAGTGGGTGGAGAAGGCGCTTCCAAAAACCTCTCAGCAAAAACTCTGGGAGAGCCTCCGACCTGACGCCACTCTGGAGGAATTCATCGCAGCTGCTACTAGAATAGAGGGGGCTAGGAAGCTGTTCAACAACTCTCCTCACATAGATACTCCCTCTGTGTTCTCAGAAGGTAGTCCTGCTAATCCTTTGACTTCCTTGCGCAGGGAACTCGAAGCCCTCAAACTACAACGCGCCCTCCAAGAAGAGAAATCAATCTCTCTGAGACAAGAGAAACCATCGCACCTTGAGGCTTTGGATCAAATCAAGAGAGAACTAGAAGAGCTTCGGTCTCAGCAGGAGACTAAAGCTATGGTATGGTGCAGCTCTTGTCGCTCTCCTGGACATCCTCCACAGGACTGTCCCCTTCGGGCTTATTGCCACTTCTGTGAAAAATCTGGACATGAGGACAAGGATTGTTACTACCTCAAGGGATTGTGACAAATATAGAAAAGTCTTGGTCCTTCTCTTCAGCAAGGGCCAGCACCTGCATCCAACATGGTTTCTCCCTGTGGCCATCCACACCATATGCCACCTTTGCTAACAGCCCCTCCTATGCAAGGTATGCAGAGCACTTTTCCCTCTCAGAGCTTTTATCATACCCATGCTCCCTCATCACCTCAAAGCTTCTATGCCTCCACCTCAAACTCAATGCACCAGGAGCAAGGACCACCTCGCCCTTCGACTCGCCCTTTGAATCGGCCCATCTTGTGCTACAGATGCGGGGAATATGGGCATTACCAAAGCAAATGCCCCTTGCCAGAAGGGTCCCCTCCTTGTGCCCTGAAACGAAGGATCACTACAGTAAGGATTGCCCTAAACTTCGTGCATCCACGGCTTCGAACTCAAGTCAAAGCCAGAATGAGTTTTCCTTTCCCAAGCTCAACTTGATAGCAGTGAGCACTGTTTCTCAGCCGCCCCCTTCTACCCACGTGGTTACCCCTCAAAATAAGCCGCCGCAGTTGGCAGAGGAGCCATCAGGCGTCCTCACCCGGGCCCAGAGAGCCGCTCTCGGTCTTAGCATTCCATCAAGTTCAACTCCCCCACACATTGTCACACCAGTGGATACCTTGCCTGCAACTCTTAACAAGCCATCCCCTAGTGCCATGAAAGAATCCAAATCTTTGCTCTCAGATATTGATGAAGCCTTCTTGGAAGCAGTTTTCGATCCACAGAAGATCAAAGTACCAGAGGAACAACAACAGGTAGAAAAAGTGAAGCGTACAGCAGAGACAGTCTTGAAGAACACTTTCAGACAAGTGTCCCTCTATGACATGTTGCGGCTAGATGCGAGTTTCAGAAGTGACACCCTTGCAGTTATTCAGTCACTTTACCCTGGAGCAGGTCCTAGTGGAGGGCACCTCCCAGTGCGACCGTCAGCGTCCTATATGATATCCAATCGTGCTGCTCCACTCACGGATTATAGAAGCCCTCACCTGACAGTGTCCGTTTTGGGTCAACATTTCTCAGGAGTGATAGTGGATGGTGGATCTGGCATCAACCTGATGCCCGAGTTCACTATGTTAGCTCTAGGTCTACAGCCTACTCGACCTGCTCTCTCCACAGTTACATTGGCCGATCAACGAACAGTATACCCAGTGGGCATCGTGGACAATGTGCCTCTGTAGGTATAAAACTTTACTTTTAACTTGGATTTTGTGGTGGTTTGTCTTCCCCAGGTAGGTTGAGGGCGGATTTCCCTTGCTTATTGGAAGACCATGGCTGCGACACACTAAAGCACTCCACGATTGGGGAAACGATGCAATGTGGATACATACTTCTGGCTCCCCGATGCAACTGATTCTCTTAGAAGGAGGTATGGATCCCGTGGTGCAGCAAGTTTCTTTGTCAATGGAAACCAATCCTGAACATGAACAACCTACTCCACCTGACGGGTCGGATGAGGATCTGTTGGAATGGTTGGATGCTACCAAGTCTATGCCTTGTTATGGAGTCTCTATTCACTGTTTGCCTATAGGTACACCCTTTTCACATGTTTCCATAGTTACGAAACTTAATGAGCCACCTGAGCCTTTGAAGAAGCAGAGAAGCAGGAAGAAATCTCCTCTACAGGAGTTCACTCCCCCTCAAACATCAACCCCTTTGGTGTCTCTTTCTTCTTCGACCAGAAGAAAGCTCTCCTCTGTGTCTAGCAAACTCCATTCTCAGAGCCCGTCCTGCAAGATGAACTCCAAGATCTTGATAGCTGTCTTGCTCATGATAGCGGTCTGCTCCTTACTTGTACCTATCTACCCTTACCCCCACGAACTTACCCACAATTAGAATGCCCACATCCTTTGGGTTCACAGTTGTGGCAAAGAGATCATCAAGAGCGCCGAACATTGTTGTTCCCATCATCTACATGAGAGTCACCAAAACAATAAAGAGCAGGAACTAATGTTCTCCCTTGCTGCTGCTACTGTAGGCTCCTGGCGGCAGGCCCTCCATTGGTGCTGGCTCCTACAGAATCCTCCCTTGGTGCAGGTTCCTGCATTCTGTTGTTCAGCAGATGGAATTGTCGACCGCTTGTCTACCCCTAGCCCTCTCCCTACCAACCCCTCGACCTCGCCCTCCCCCTCCCACCTACCTACACCCTCGCCCTAGCCCCTCTACCTATCCCCTCGCCCTAGCCCCTCTACCTACCCCCTCACCCACTCGTCCTCGCCCTAGCCCCTCTACCTACCCCTCACCCCTCGCCCCATGCCCCTAGCCCCTAGCCCCTCGCCCCTAGCCCATAGTCCCTAGTCCCTCGCCCCTAGTCCCTAGTCCCTAGCCCCTCGCCCCTAGCCCATAGTCCCTCGCCCCTAGTCCCTAGTCCCTCGCCCCTAGCCCATAGTCCCTCGCCCCTAGCCCCTAGTCCCTCGCCCCTAGCCCTAACCCTACCCGTCCCCCTCGCCCTCCCCCTTGCCTCCCCTTGTCCCCTATTCCATCGCCTCTCGTCCCTACCCTCTCTTGCCCTCGCCCCTACCCACCCCCTCTCTTACCCTCTCGCCCCTACCCTCCTACCCACCCCCTCTCGCCCCTACCCTCCCTTGCCCTCGCCCCTACCTAGCCCCCCCTCGCCCCTACCCACCCCCTCCCTTCCACTTACCCCTATCTAGCCCTCCCCACCCCTCTCAGCCTCAGCTAGTTTTTACCCCCCACCCCTCAAGTTCCCCCCCCCCCCCCCCCCGCATGATCAACTGGCTCTCAAGATTTCACTTGGCTGCCATCCTGTTGCTGTGAGGGCTTTTTCGTTGTGCCATCATGATGGAGCTTAACCCTATTTGTAGTGTTACTCGGGCTTATGGTCATAGCTCTTTTCCTATCACTATGGTTAGGGAAGATAAAGATGCGCTGGAATCAAACTGAGCTTATCTCTTTGCTATAGAGCCTCATCTTTTTCCAATTGGAATTCTTAGGCTATGCAATCATACATACTGGGTTCCTACCTAGTTAGAGGCTTAAGGCGATTGCAAGCAGTGTAGTGGTTTTAACTCCACTTTTGAGGTATGTATGGTCATGGGCCTAACACCTACTTCACCTACTTCAAGAAAGATCTACGGATGCAGTACCTAGTGGTTTTCCTTCACAGTTTTTTTCAGTATTCCTCTCACCGAGATGGTGAGCGGTCTTGTGGCGGGCAACCTGTAGCAGGGCTACAGTGTCACTTCACACGACAGACAGTTGGACAGTTGGTTACACTTGGTCTGGTTCACACTGGACGGACCCTCTGGTCTCGGGAGTGACACGTGGCAGGGTGCCTACCGAGGGTGGTCTAGTGGACCTCGTGGCCAGGTCACCACATGGCTGACATTTATGAGCTGTTGGTGGCTCTTTATGGTGATATATATGAGTAGTAGCGTTTGGTCAAATTATCTTGTACGTAGTCGTCTAGAGTGGGTCTTTTACACAGAGCACGTCTTCACCATCCCCGCACATCTAAGCCTCGATACCCCCATTGTACCTGTGAGTCCTGGGCTGGAGCTGAGTGTGCTGCCACGCTTGAGTCTATATCAGTCTTTGAGATAGTCGAGTCATATGTTCTGGTCTGCTGTTGTGTCTTTGCGAGCTCTGTTGACATCTATTGTTCCTTTCTGTTCAGTCTGTTTGAGGGAGGTTCAGTCTGTTTGAGTGAGATTGTCACGCACATTGCACTGAGGACCACCCACTGTAGAGAGCACGACACATTATCCGCGCTACACCGATCAAGGAGTATGCCCCTGGTGCTGCTATGTTGTGGGGGTTGCTCTCGAACTCCTCTGTCTATGACTGAAAGAAATCTTTAATCTGCTGCTTGTCGCTGGATCTCTCTCATGGTGCCCCTCTTCAAGAGGTCCTCTCTATCTCTAGTAAGTATAATCCGAGGCATCTCTGATCCTGGTATCTCATGACTCTTGAAAATTTACTAACAAGAGCGAAAGGCTTATTTTGCCTAATTACAAAACTGCAAAAATAAATAATGTTGCCCTATAAACACATACTCTTGTTATTTGTGTTTTTTGAAGGTTCCTGTAGGTTATGAATGGGCTAACACAATTTTAGACAAAGAACTTCCAGGACTTGTTGCAAAGAAGATGGAATCGGTTACAACAGTAAGTGCCTCTTGAACAAGTCAGCCTTGCCTAAGGAATGTTGTAATCGTTATATGACACTTCATTTCTTCTCACAAATGAAGCTGTTTTTATTTGGATTTGATGCAGACAATCTCCTCAGCTTTGTCCAAGGCAGCAGCAGTTCCAAAATCTATTAGCCTGAAACCTAAAGAGTTTAAAGCAAAGGAAGTAGCACAAGACACGGAAAGTCCAAATTTTGAATCAGAAAAGATAACAGAAGATGCAAAAATACCTCTGAGAGATGAGACAGAAGCTATCCGAAGGCCAGCTTTGGGGCCGAAATCAGAGTTGATTACATACCCATTTTATATTGCAAATAAACCCCTCTACCCTAACTCAGACCTTGATGTCAAGAATAAATACACGGGTGAAGTGTTTGCGAAATGTGCTTTGGCAACCCCCAAGGACATTGATGCTGCGATAGAAGCAGCTGAGAAGGCTTTTCCTGCAGTTTCCGCCATGGCAAGCTTCGAAAGGAAGCTAGTGCTTGAAAAGGTCGTCACTGAAGTAACTCGACGCGTTGAGGAGTTTGCAATTGCCCTTTGCTTAGAGGCTGGAAAGCCAATAAGGTGCAGATTTTTCCACTTTATGATATAACTCTTGCATGGAAGGGCACAGATTGAACAGTATAGGATGTAAAGATGTTAAGCAAATTCTACCAGGTTTGATCCTTGAAGGGAAGATAGCCTAGAAACTAATCGCATAAGGTTTGTTTTGACCTCTGATATATACTAGAGCATATGTATTGAATGTTCACAAAAAGTCTGGTAGTTTTTGTAATTAGGATGCTGTAAGGGGGGTGTTCGACACTGACGGTACTACTATGAGCAAGAAAATGTTGTGTGGGAATTTCAGAGATTGAATAGAATTATTTACTTTATGGGTCAGGGGCTTACATATTAGTGAAGGCTTGGGTTAAATTATTGAATAACAATGATCTGAGATAGAAAGGCAATGATTGCCAAGCAAGATAGTTAAAACATTGACTGTGTAAAGTAGGTAATGAGAAAATGTACGAGTCTGTTTAGCTGACCATTGTATGTAACAATCTGGGGAATTCTTTTGTCATTCAGAGATGCTCGTGGAGAAGTGCAGAGGCTAATAGACACCTTCACTATTGCAGCAGAAGAATGTACACGGATGTAAGTCTAAATTGAAATTGATCTCGTGAGTGATCTTCTTAATTGCTTCAATTTAACTTCTTTCTTTTGCCTCTTTGAAGTCTCTAGGATCTTTGATAGCTTTCTCTGTGACTGGTCGACCATCGTTGACTTTTCAGGGCAATAGAGTTGGATTGTTGTTTTTTAGTGTTTTTTGTCTTTCAACATATTTGATATTCAAACCACTTTCCCCCTTATCTCCTTGTAACCCTTTTGTAGCAGGGCTACTGTGTCACTGACAAAGTACTGACAGTTAGTTACAGTTGGTCAAGAGTTCACATTGGACGGACTCTGGCCTGGGCAGTGACACGTGGCAAGTGATACGGATGGTGGTCTAGTGGACACCGTGGCCAGGTCACGACCACCGCAATTTGGAGATGGGCTTAGCTGGATTGGGATATTTTGCTAGCCGTTGGTGGCTCTTTAGGAGATGGTTGGGTCCAGTCGTCGGACACTCATTATCATCATCATCATCACTTTGTAGGGTCGAGCGTCTAGAGTCTTGAGTCCTGAGTCCAGCACCGCACATCTGCACCCTTTTTGCACATTGAAGCCTCGACACCCCCAATGTACCCGTGAGTTTTGGGCTTGGGGCTGAGTGTGCTGCCAGCCAGAGTCTATACAGGTTTATTTGAACTAGTCGAGTCCCATGCTGTTCAGGTTCTACTGTTGAGTCGCTTGTTTACTCTGTCGTTCATTGTCTACAGTGTTTTCATTCTGTTGGAGTGAGATTTCACTCACAATGCACTAAGGAGCACCCATAGTAGAGAGCACGACATATTATTCCCGCTACAGGTGCTCTCATTTTTGGAACACCCAGTGGACCTCAACTGAAGTCTCAGTCCATCAAGAGTCGAGTCAAGGAGCTAGCTGGTTTAATCTCTCGCCTGTGCTAGTCTGCTGGTCTCGATTAGCCTGGTCCAGCTTGGTCTCATCCAACTTCCCCTCGACCAGCTTGGTCTAGTCCAGCTTAGTCCTTGACCAACTCGTCCAGTCTCTCATCCTAGTCTAGTCGTCTCTCGTCCAGGTCTAGCCAAGTGGTCTAGTCACTCGCTTTGGTCTAGTGGAGTTTGGACCAGTGTTAAGTAAGTTAAAAGTCTTCGTGTCCAAAGCTTGGGTGACTTCTCATTACTGCATGACACATACGAGGCAATCCAAAGATCGACAAAGTCCACTATTGAGTCCTCTGAAGTACTACCATCGGAAGCGCCAACCCTTTGTGCCAAGTAGAAGTCCACCAGCCCCGTTACCCCTACCTTCCCACTCGACTACCTCCGTTCCCTCAAGCAGTTGTTCACCTCCCAGGTCCCCTTCACCGGTACAGTTCTTGCCCACTGTGTTACAGCAAGCTCTTGAGCAACAAGCTCCTCAACAGGCAGCCATGGAGGAGCTGACAAGCGTTCTCGCTAAGGTGAATATAAAGTTCCCGACTTTCAAAGATCTCTACACAAAGGATGCAGAAGACCGTGCTAGGAGATTTGTATCCCTCTGCAGGGATCGTGGAAAAAAAGAGAAGACACCTACCTTGCTCTTCCCATCCACCTTGAATGTTTTAGCAGATAAATGGTACAATCAACCACTTCACTACTTGGGCAGCACTAAGGCAGCAGTTCTATGAAGCTTTCACACCAGGTGACTTCCAAGAGAAAGTTCTAGATGAGCTAGCTAACGTGATGCTCCAGCCGAATGAGACTTTTGTAGAACTCATGACCAAAACAAAGTCTTTGGTCGCCAAGCTTCCCCAAAAACCAGGCGAATTTATGTGGGTAGAGAAGGCTCTTCCTAAGACTTCTCAGCAAAAACTCCGAGAAAGTCTCCAACCTGAAGCCACTCTGGAGGAATTCTTCGCTGCTGCTACTAGGATAGAGGGGGCCAAGGAAGCTGTTCAACGACTCCCCTCAGGTAGAGACTGCCTCTGTACTCTTGGAAAGTCCGTCTGACCCCTTGACCTCTTTACGCAGGGAACTAGAAGCACGACTTACAACTTACAACGAGCTCTTTAGGAAGAGAGATCCTTCATTTCGGCAGGAGAAGCCTCCACATCAAGAGGCTTTGGACCATATCAAACGCGAGCTAGAAGAGCTCAAGACTCAGCAGGAGTCTAAGGCTACGGTCTGATGTAGCTCATGCCGCTCTCCAACATGAATGCCCCCTTCAGGCTTATTGCCACTTCTGTGAAAAGTTTGGATATGAGGACAAGGACTGCTACTATCAAAAGGGATTGCGGCAAACTCATGTGGTGGCCCCTAATGACAAGTTCAATCAGGCAAAGAAGCCCACTAGTGTTCTCACTCAGGCCCAGAGGGTATCCTTGGGTCTCAGTTTTCCAACCAATTCCACTCTTCTACCCACCATCCCACCAATGGATACCGCGCTCCCAGCTGTCGACAAGCCAACCCCTAGTGCCAAGCGAGGATCCTCATCTTTGCTCTCGGATATTGATGAAGCCTTCTTGGAAGCTGTAGCTGACCTACGGTAGATCAAGATACCAAAGAGACCACTAGTAGACAAAGGAAGGCTTACAGTAGAGAAAATCTTGAAGAACACCTTCCAACAAGTGTTGCTCTACGACATGATATGGCTAGATGCAAGTTTTTGAAGTGACACCCCTGCAATTATTCAGTCCCTTTACCCCAGAAAAGGTCCTAGCGGTGGGCACCTCCCAGTGCAACCATCATCAAAGTCCTATATGATATCCTATCCCGCCGCTCCGCTCATTAATTATAGAAGCCCTCGTCTCATCGTGTCCATCTTGGGGCAAGAATTCTCAGAAGTGATTGTGGATGGTGGATCTAGCATCAACATGATTCCTGAGTTCACAATCTCATCCTTAGGTGTGTAGCCTACACAACGTGCTCCCTTCACAGTTAGGTTGGCGGACCAGAGGATAGTCTACCCATTGGGCATAGTAGACAAGGTGCCTCTGCAAGTACAAGACTCCATCTTTATCTTGGATTTTGTTGTTGTTCGTCTTCCCCAGGTTGAGGGAGGATTTCCTTTGCTCATTCGTAGACCATGGCTACAACATGGTAAAGCACTGCATGATTGGGGTAATGATGTAATGTGGATACATACTCCTAGCTTCCTAATGAAACCTATTCAACTTGAAGGAGGCATGGATCCAGTAGTGCAGCATAGTTCTTTGTCAATGGAATTCAATCCTGAACTAGAACAGCCTACTCTATCTGCTGGAGTGATTGGAAGCTACCAAGTCTATGCCTTGTTATGGGGTTTCTATTCAATATTTGCATGATAATACACCCCCTTCCAAAGTTTCTACAATACCTAAGCCCAGTGAGACCTTTGAACCAGCAGCAAGTGTGAGTGTGGACGTCACAGAGGCTAATAACTATGCACCCTTGGTGTAAGCCTTTGGAGTAAAACGTCTGGGAAGACCATTGAGTGTACCGTTATCTGATTCTCCCGACTCGAATCTGCATTCCACAAAGGACATGTTTCTTTCAAACCTTGGAACACGTCTGCTTCAGCTTCCTCCACCAAATGCTCTCTGTAAATTCAGTCAGCTTAAGCTTCCACCAAATGCTCTCTGTAAATTCAAGGAAGTACCTTGTGAACTACCAAATGAGCTACATCACAATTCTGTGGTGTGTCATTTCACAATTTGGAAACCTTGTGGCAGACCTAAATTCCATGGCAGGTCAAAAAAAATTATCACTACAAAAGCAACATTCCTTGTTAATCCCTTAGCTAGTCTCATTCCTCACCCCCTCCTCGCCCGTATCCACCACCCTTTCCCTCTTGCTGCTCACCACCCCCCCTCGTCCCTACCCACTGCACGAGGACGTTGCAACTGCTAACCTTAGTTGTTGGTTCCTTTCCAATGATTTTTTTTTTTTTGAGACCCTCTTTTTGGAGTTGCAAATAGTCGGACATTGTATGGCCAATGTGAACGGTAGTTTCACCCGCAGACGGGAAGTTGGCCGACACTGGAATTCGTATAGTAAGAGGATGTCTAGGCTCAGTTCAAGATCATGTAGGTCCCCCCGTCGCACTTAGCAAGTTGGTGGATACTAGGAAGTGAACTCGATAAAGGCACAAAGCCAAGGTGGGATCACCAAAGGAAAGTATCCGACAGTTGGGCCACATTGCACTTTTGGATGCGGTCCCAATGAGGATAGATGATCACATGACCAGTGGGAGTCCAACGGAAGCATCCCCTAAAATTTAGGGAACTGCTATTTGGGCCATGAAATCTGTTTGCGTCATTACCTCTGGAATGACAAGGGAACATTTTAGAACTCTGCCGCGAAGTCAACTGGGCAACCAGTCGGGAGATTCTTAGGCGGCAACCCCGAAACGGGAAAATGCTTATAATCGCGCCAAGTGGCACAAAATGGTACACTTTTCTCCTGCACAAAAATTGGCCGTTGATTTTTGTAGCTGAGACGCCTCATTTGTAAAAACTGTCACAAGTTAAGAGCTATGGAGTGCTTGCTTTCCTCCCTATGTACAGTGTGGTGCTAGGAGTGATGACCTGCACACTACACACTGCTCTCTCTCCCCTACGTGCAGTTGTGTGATGCCCCACATGAGGGCTCTTCATTTGATTGATGTACAGCTGTGTGGTTTCATGCTTATGTGATGAAGCAAGAGCCTCCTTGATCAGGAACAGGAGCAGCTAACTGCTACTCCAAAGCAGGCAGCGGTGAGAGTCATAACCTCACCAAACAGGTGCACTTTCAGCGCTGTGTACGCGCTGTTTTTGGACTGTTTTGCAGCCGCAATGACGCCATAAGCATTGGGAACCGTGCCCCACTATTAGACGACAGTTCGAGGGCTGTTTAGGGCTGAAAACAGATGAAAAACCAGTAAATAGAGCGTGCTGAATTTACTGTTTTTGGGCAGGAATCAGAGTGTTTATGCCAATAGAAGCGAGTTCCAGCAAGGGAATTGGTTTCGGGCAAGTTTTGGGGCTGTTATGTTGCCAAACTTTTACCAGAACAGGTGGTATCTAGCGGGATACAGTTAAAGGATTCCTAGGACTCTTCTTTGTAATTTACCCTCCTAAAGAATAAAGAAATACCGAAAGGGCGCCAATTTTGGGGCCTACAGGTTGTCGACGTACGCTCGGAGCATTCTAGCTTCCGAGGCGTGTGTGTGCTTAAGTGTTAATTCCCACCGCAGGTTCCTTTTGCAAAGTACTCTCTCCCTCTCTATGTGTGTCTGAAGTAAAGAATTTCGGGTGAAAGCCAAAGCCTACCGCCGCACGGGCCGGTTTCAAGGTTCCGTTGCCAGGACATCAATCACTTTTTCCTCAAGAAGTGAGCCTCGGTTGTTTTGGGTAAAGACAAAGGGAAGGACATTATGGAAGAGGGTTCCTCTTCGCAGTACGGATAGGAAATTCCGCATGTTCACCCTGTCAAAAAGTGGTCAAATAAGGGCTGATTTTCTGCTGCGTTTTTAGGGTTTGCAAGTATGAACCAAGATGAGATAGGGAGAGGTCTTACGGTGGTAGATTGGCCACTAGATCTCCTGCGAGAGCGATGTGGGTCTGCCAGGTGGCACACTGCTCGTCAATTCTCTGAGGTGATTGCTTGGATTCTTTGACGCATTGGTAAATCATCTTGAAATTTGAGCTTACTTGGTCGTGGGTAGTACACTACGGTGTTGTGGAATTATGCTCGTTTGCAGAGGCAAGAGCCTCTTGTACAGATAAAAAGTTAAGGGACAGGTTGCAAGATGCTATGTGGTGAAGTTCAAGAACTATCCACCTATGGATGGAAAGTGGATGGAAGAGCATGAACTGTCAGAGTCACCAAATGTATTGCAGCTTTACCTTGAGGTCTTTGGGTTATAGCCTACTTATGCCCCAACCCAATGTGTGCAAAGGAGGGATAATGATAGAGCTAGCACATCATATGTACATATGAATTCAGTGTAATAGATGGAAACGACAAAAGTATGAAGGTCTCATTAAGTCTTTTGTATCTATGTGTTAAGACCTTTCTTGCGGATACATGCGATGATAAAAAGAGTGCTAAGAACACAAGATCATCAGTAAAATGTATTTATGGTATGCAATCGAGGACGTTTGCGATTTTAAGAGGAGGGTATGTCACGAGGACGTGGCAACTGCTAACCTTAGTTGTTGGTTCCTTTGTTTTTTTTTCTAAACCCTCTTTTTGGAGTTGCAAATGGTCAGACATTGTATGGCCAATGTAAACGGTAGTTTCACCCGCAGATGGGAAGTTGGTCGACACTGGAATTTGTATAGTAAGAGGATATCTAGGCTCAGTTCAAGATCATGTAGCAAGTTGGTGGATTCTAGGAAGTGAACTCAATAAAGGCACAAAGCCAAGGTGAGATCACCAAAGGAAAGTATCCGACAGTTGGGCCACATTGCATTTTTGGATGCATGCGGTCCCAATGAGGATAGATGGTCAGATGACTAGTGGGAGTCCAATGGAAGCATCCCCTAAAATTTAGGAAACTGCTATTTTGGACCATGAAATCTGCTCGCGTCATAACCTCCGGAATGACAAGGGGAGCATTTTAGAACTCTGCCGCGAAGTCAATTGGGCAGCCAGTTGGGAGATTTTTAAGCGGCAACCCCAAAACAGGAAAATGCTTGTAATCGCACCAAGTGGCACAAAATGGTACACTTTCCTCTTGCAGAAAAATTGGGCGCTGATTTTTGTAGCTGAGAGGCCTCATTTGTAAAAACTGTCACAAGTTAAGAGCTATGGAGTGCTTGCTTTCCTCCCTATGTACAGTGTGGTGCTAGGAGTGATGACCTGCACACTACACATTGCTCTCTCTCTCTCCCCTACGTGCAGTTATGTGATGCCCCACAAGAGGGCTCTTCATTTGACTGATGTATAGCTATGTGGTTTCATGCTTTTGTGCCGAGGCAAGAGCCTCCTTGAGCAGGAACAGAAGTAGCTAACTGCTACTCCAAAGCAAGCACTGGTGAGGGTCATAACCTCACAAACAGGTGCGTTTTCAGCGCTGTGTACGCGATGTTTTTGGCCTGTTTTGCAGCCGCAATGACGCCAGAAGCATTGGAAACCATGGCCCACTGTTAGACGACAATTCGGGGGCTTAGAAGCGAATTCGAGCAGGGGAATTGGTTTCGGGCAAGTTTTGGGGTTGTTAAGTTTTCCCAAAACAGGTAGTATCTAGCAGGATACAATTAAAGGATTCCCAGGACTCTTCTTTGTAATTTACCCCCCTTCTTGCTTATGACTCACATCTCTCTTTTATACAACAAGCGCTTCAAAAAACATACATATGGCCACATAAAGTGACCCGCCAATTGGCGCTAGTCAAGGGACTTACCTTGCGCATATACGTGCTTACTAAAGCAATTTAAAGACAACCATCAACGGCAGTCCCACAACCTTTTACATCATGCCATAGCATTCCCATATGTATCATATGTACAAACAATGGGGTTTTTAAGTCTGCCTTTATATTTAATTTTAATTTAATTCACTTAAGTCTCTTGTCCTTTTCCATGAAGATCTGGAGAGTTCTTACAGATGGACATATCTGAGCGTGCTAAAGGGTATCAAGCCCTGGTAAGTCTTATATCTCCGTGACAAGGCATACATGTTAGATGGTATTTCTTTGAAACTGATTTTTAAGCTTGAAACAGGTTAGAAGATTTCCAATTGGTCCTATCAGCATGATCAGCCCTTTCAACTTTCCTCTAAATCTTGTATGCTAATTTCAAGCAGACCTTGCTTTCTTGGTCCTATAGTTTTATTTTCTGTAAGCATAAACGTGAAGCCCTTAAATTTATTCTAACCTTTATTAGCTTTTCTGATCCAGGCTGCCCACAAGATAGCTCCAGCTTTGGCAGTCGGTTGTCCATTTGTCTTGAAGCCTGCCAGGTTTGTGAAAGGCCTTCTGTCTTAACCATAACCCAGTGATTGATTCATTAAAAAATTGGGCTGATTTTGGACAGTCGTACGCCCATTGGTTCTTTGCTTCTTGGAGAGATCCTGTCTCAGTGTAGACTGCCCGAAGGAGCATTTTCAATTCTTCCTTGTTCAAGAAACGGTGCAGAGCTTTTTACAACAGATGAAAGATTCAAATTGGTTTCATTCACTGGATCTCCTTCTGTACGTTTCTACTATTCTTCTCAAGTAATTATTTTTTCTTATATTGAACTTGGACAGATGGTTCAAACTACTGGGTACAATAATACCAGAGCATCGTATAATGGGAACCATGCTAAAAAAATAAAGGAAATACTTCCATCAATGAATATATGTTCTCAAGGGACAAAAGTTAGCCTGCATTGTCTATATTGAATTTGGACAGAGGGTTTAACTACTGGGTACAATAATACCAGAGCGTCGTATGATGGGAACCATCTATACTATAATAAAAGGGGGAGGGATTCCGGAAACCCTTCCCAGCCACGTGGCGCTCTTAGGAGCATTTGCTAAGAAGATGGGTTTTGAGAGCGGGCATCTGCCGGCAGGCAACCTATGAGAGCGAGAGCGAGGAAATTTATGGATTGGCGGCGTTTAAATTTATTTCGTGCGAGCGCTATAAGTCGCGAGGAATACAGAAGCGAGAGAGAGAGAGTTTTAATCGAGCCTGCTATCTCCTGCTTCAATTTTGAAGAGAGAGAGAGAGTGTGCGCCTACGACCTCTCCAACGGTCTACAACACACTACGGTAGGTTGAGAAGCGAGAGAGACAGAGAGAGAGTTTTAATCGAGCCTGCGAGCTCCTGCTTCAAGTTTGGAGAGAGAGAGAGAGAGAGAGAGCCTACGACCTCTGCAACAGTCTACAACACACTGAGGCAGGTTGAGATCTACAACCGGCTGCGACAGTTGGGCGTCTACAACACACACAAGGGTATGGACAGCCTCGCAGAGGGGCTTCTCTCTCTTTCTACAGCCTCAGAGGCAGATCATAGATTTCTTCGGATCGAGAGAAGCAGGAATGGAAGGAGAAGCAAGAGGCCAGCAGCGAGCACAAAGGAGTACCCACATTCATACCAAAGGCACCCTCATTGACAGGGCGATTGAGCTTAGGAAATTGAGACGACCACGACCGAGATGCAGAAGCACAGTTCACCGGAGGAGACTACAACAAAAGATTAGAAGCATTCTAGCCAAACACCCAGAATGCTCCTAAGAAGTTTATCCAATACTTTGCATTTAGTTTTTCGCATTTATTTTCACACTTTCACACTTTTCAGACATTGTAACAGATTCACCACTTTTGTATCAGTATGGTCTCATAGGTCACTCTGGCCTTTTGAAGACATTAATATAACATTTCATTTCTCTCTCTCTCTCTCTCTCTCTCTCTCTCTCTCTCTCTCTCTCTCTCTCTCTCTCTCTCTCTCTCTCTCACATGCTCTCTTGACCTTATCAATCTCCTTCCAATACAATGCCTCTCAAGTACAAAGGAAGAAGACACACACAAGATATACTTTCACGCCAGAGACTGATTCAGTCTATGTGGAAAAGATCTATAATAGGATGTGGGCAGCCGAGCCAGTATATACTATAGAGGAGATTACTTCTCAGCTAGCAGAGATACTACATGGAGCAGCACAAGAGGCATACCCACATACTCAGCCTGATCAGAAGAGAGGATCTGGGAACATGCCTCAAAACAGTTGGTACGACGAGGAATGCAGAGAGACGAGAACCCAGGTCCAGAAAGAGCTCACACTTGGGATTATCACATATAAGCAGTCTCGGATTGCTCTTCGGCGTATAGTACGTCGCAAGAAAAGGGCATTTTTAGCCAAATTGGAGAAGGATTTATATCAGCTCTTCTTGAGTCAGGACTCACATGAGGCCTGGCGTTTATTTCACGAGCACTCATCGCCTCCGACAATTACTTCTCCTGAGATTTGGGGTCAATATGTAACATCATTATATACGGTATCTGGACAGCCTCCATTACAAGATCCGCTAGAGCCATGCCCTGCTACTAGTACTTTCTTTACTACGGAAATGGTGGAAAAAGCCATTGATAAGATGAAGACAAGAAGAGCATATGATCATGAGGGTCTAGTAGCAGAACATCTAATCCATGCAAGGGATCTACTTTCAGAAGTCCTTGCTCGTATGTTTAATCGGATCATGTGTGAAGGGTTACCTGAATCTTGGAAATTATCTACTATCGTACCTATTTTCAAGTCAGGGGATCCTATGATACCCGGGAACTACCGTACCATTATGGTGGGTCACACATTGACCCGACTGTACGCATCCATTGTGGAACAAAAATTGAGTAGATGGGCAGAGAATGAGGGCATAAGGGCAACAGGACAAGCTGGATTCAGGAGGGGTTATTCCACTTTAGATCATATTCTTACGCTCAGAGCCATTATTGAGGAAGGAAGAGCAAGCAGGAGAAGGATGTATTGTTGCTTTGTGGATTTTCGGAAAGTTTTTGATACAGTACCAAGGGCCAGATTGATGCGTAGAATGCAAGAGTTAGGGGTCCCCAAAGAGATTATCTGGGGGATCATGGCCTTATACAGGTCAGTAACTGGTTATGTACGTACTCCAGAAGGGGATTCCGACATTGTTCATTCCACCATTGGAGTAAAGCAGGGATGCCCACTGTCCCCTACTTTATTTGGTATGTATATAGATGAGGTATCAGATTACATTGATAGAGAGGGTGACAGAGGTGCTCAACTTGCAGGGTCATGGATCCCTTTGTTGTTGTATGCAGATGATATTGTATTGATAGCAGAATCACCAGATGGAATGCAGAGGCAATTAGATGCATTACATAAATTCGCGGAGGACAGCGGACTGTCGGTAAATTTGGGTAAAACCAAAGTTATGGTGTTTAACACCGCACCGCAGTGGGTTAGGAGATCGGCACCTACATTTGCATATGGCCAGGATACAGTAGAGTACACAGATGCATACACATACCTTGGTGTGGTATTTACAGGACCGAAGTTTACTCTTAAGAAAGCAGCGGATGCTAGATTGTCCAAAGCCTCTGCGGCCTTGGGAGGGTTGGAGAGGATGTGTTCACAAGTGCAGTTTCAGGAACCACGAACAAAACTTTGGCTCTTTGATACTGTGGTGGCTTCGGCTATGCTTTATGGGGTCCAGATTTGGGGACCATCTGTGGATCAGGATAATTGGAAGTCAATGGAGAGACCTTTGGTATCTATGATTTCCCGAATGATTAGAGCCAAGGCCTCCGTACCACATGCGATTACCCGAGCGGAACTAGCTGCCCCTCCGATAGAAATTGAAGCTCTTACCAGATCAGTGTCCTTTATACATGGTTTATGGGATACAAATAATTGCTGATATACTAGATTGGCCCTCTAATCCTCTCGACAATTAGCAATGAAAGGAGATACATCATGCTGGTATGCGCAACTGTCCTCGTGGTTTCAGAGACACGGGTTCAGTATGGAAAGATTACCCCCCTTCCAATACTCTCTTGAGGCTCCATCACTGGCAATCACACGAACGGAGATTAATAAAATCATCCGCCAGGATCTTATACAGTTGGACACTAAGAGGACATGGGTAGACCCTACACAAGAATTGGGCACGAAGATGGCCGACTACAAAGAAAACTTCCTACAGCTATCTAAAGATGGTTTTGTGATTCGCCCGAGCTACATGGATACCCACCTGTCTCATGGTTTGAGATGTGCTATTGGTCAGATTCGTACATCCTCACACCAGTTGGAAATTGAATTTGGCAGATTTAGGGGAATCCCACCTGAGAGCAGAATTTGCAAGTTATGCGGAATGGAGCCGGAGACAGAATTACACTACATATGTCATTGCAGCGTATACTATGAGGTACGTGGGCATTTCCATTGCCTATTTAAAGAAGGCTTTGGACCTCTAGATAGAGTCATGCAATACCAAGATCAAAGGTGCTTAGGCCTGTACCTACTGGAACTACATTGGCACAGGGATAATCTAATGAGAAGACAAAGAGCACTACAGCCTTAGAGGCAGATCACAGATTTCTTCGGATCGAGAGAAGCAGGAATGGAAGGAGAAGCAAGAGGCCAGCAGCGAGCACAAAGGAGTACCCACATTCATACCAAAGGCACCCTCATTGACAGGGCGATTGAGCTTAGGAAATCAAGACGACCACGACCGAGATGCAGAAGCACACTTCACCAGAGGAGACTACAACAAGGATTAGAAGCATTCTAGCCAGACACCCAGAATGCTCCTAAGAAGTTTATCTAATA
The DNA here is from genome assembly GCF_014529385.1 of Adiantum capillus-veneris. Classification (NCBI taxonomy): domain Eukaryota; kingdom Viridiplantae; phylum Streptophyta; class Polypodiopsida; order Polypodiales; family Pteridaceae; genus Adiantum; species Adiantum capillus-veneris. Next base: position 75,243,914 of record NC_140952.1, on the reverse strand, counting down.
CTTTGTATTTAGTTTTTCGCATGTATTTACACACTTCCACACTTTTCAGACATTGTAACAGATTCACCACTTTTGTATCAGTTTGGTCTCATAGGTCACTCTGGCCTTTTGAAGACGTTAATATAACATTTCATTTCTGGTCTCATAGGTCACTTTGGCCTTTTGAAGACGTTAATATAACATTTCATTTCATTTCTCTCTCTCCCGCGTTGGTGGTGATTCACCTAGACGGCGAGGAGCAAATTGCAATACTCTTCTCTCTCTCTCTCTCTCTCTCTCTCTCTCTCTCTCTCTCTCTCTCTCTCTCTCTCTCTCTCTCTCTCTCTCTCTCTCTCTCTCAGAGGGGACACCACCACCAGAGAGCTCGGTTCCCACCCATACACACATCAGCGGTACTCTCATTGATCGAGCTATAGAGTTAGGGAGATCGAGACGACCGCGACTGAGGAGGGGAGCCACGCAGCACCGGCGGAGATTGTGGCAGAGGATCCACAGGATTCTAGCACGACACCCAGAATGTCGATCGGGATAGGCTTCATGCTACTGCTATATTGTATCATGGTGACACTTATCCTCACTTTCTACCTTTATGGCATGATACCATTGCTCAGCCTACCAGCCACCCATAGGAGTCGGTAGCACTCCTATCAGTTCTTTGTTTGTAGTTTTCTTGTTTGTACCCAGACTTGGTACTAGACTCATCATTGTAATCAGTTGGTCTCATAGGTCATTTTGGCCTCTTGTAGACGTTAATATATCATTTCATTTTCTCTCTCTCTCTCTCTCTCTCTCTCTCTCTCTCTCTCTCTCTCTCTCTCTCTCGCATTGGTGGTGATGCATCTGCCGGGAATCACTGATTGGGGTCTGGATATTGGCTCACTGGCACGTAGAAGCTCATGGGCGAGGAGCAACTGCATGCTCGACCCTCAGCTGTGGGTATTGGCTACTTGGTACTGGCACGCAGAAGCTTATGGGCACGCAGAGAGAGAGAGAGAGAGAGAGAGAGAGAGAGAGAGAGTGCTTGCGACTCCATGCATGCAGTTCAGGCTATTGTTATAATGAGGCAAAGTGCCATCTACGGCTGACGGTAGTGTTGAGACCCATATGGGTTGCATGTGTATGAAGAAGCTCCACCTCAGCAGGCGGAACAACCACCAAACCTCCTGCAGCGCCTCCAACCTCTTGCATGCTGAGGCCTGCTTGATGAGAGAGAGAGAGAGAGAGAGAGAGAGAGAGAGAGAGCTAATGACCTTGCACAGGGAAGGGGAAGCTGCTGCTGGGATGAAGATGAGCCATGCATGTGGATCGAAGTCAATGCCGTCAGACTGGAAGGCAACATAAGCTTTCATTCCTCCATGCTCAGACAGAGTCACACTCATATGCTGACTAATCGTAATCCACTGCGTTTGCCGAAAGGGAATCGAAGGACACACTAAAATTTCGAGTTGCTACTTCACCACTCATGATGACGGGCAGCAGCAGGATCAAATGGGGAGCAGCTGCACCAGTACTTGCAGAGGAGCTGCAGTCATCGCATTCATGAATTGAGAACAGGGGAAGTAGAAGGAGGAGCTCATCAGTATCCTCCCGTTGCTCAACTTAATCACGTCAAGCCGTGGGCAGTCGATCGTACGTTTGACCCCTTTTACTCAAGGCAGTGTACACAAGCTATGATGTAAGACGAGAGAATCCGGATTTTGTTTACATTTGGCTGCGATGCAACAGGATCTGAGAGAGGATGTAAAGGAAGGAGAGAGAGAGAGAGAGAGAGAGAGAGAGAGAGAGAGAGAGAGAGAGAGAGAGCATAATGTACCCACAAGGTATGAATTAGGAGCGAGGGAGTCAAATTTCATACTTCGCTAGCTCCGGCAGCATCGTCAATGTCAGTCTCCTGTGTGGGGTATAGCAAAGTGAGCACTAGAGTCTAGAACCGATACAGGCCTCTCTCTCTCTCTCTCTCTCTCTCTCTCTCTCTCTCTCTCTCTCTCTCTCTCTGGGCATACGAGCACCTGGGCAGGCTGGTTTTAGAAGGGGTTTCTCCACACTAGATCATGTCTTTACACTCAGGGCTATCATTGAGGAGGGTCGAGCACATGGTAGACGGATATACTGCAGCTTTGTGGATTTTCGCAAAGCCTTTGACACAGTGCCGAGGGCCAGATTGATGCACCGGCTTATGGAATTGGGGGTACCCACAGAGCTGATGTGGGGGATCATGGCATTGTACAGATCAGTGATGGGTCATGTACGCACATCAGAGGGGATATCCGACATAGTTCACTCCACCATCGGAGTGAAACAGGGGTGCCCACTGTCCTCTACTTTATTTGGTATGTATGTTGATGGGGTCTCTGATTATATTGACAGAGGAGGAGATAGAGGTGCACAGCTTGCAGGGACATGGATCCCTCTTTTATTGTATGCTGACGATATCGTGTTGATATCAAAATCGCCAGAGGGTATGCAGAGACATTTGGACGCATTGCATAGTTTTGCAGAGGATAGTGGATTGTCTGTCAACCTTGGTAAAACCAAGGTCATGGTATTTAATACCACGCCACAGTGGGTTAGGAGATCAGCACCTACTTTCACATATGGACAGGACAGTATGGAGTACACTGATGCATACACATATCTTGGGGTGGTCTTTAGTGGACCGAGGTTCACACTGAAAGTGGCAGCAGACACTAGATTGACTCGTGCCTATGCAGCCCTAGGTGGTTTAGAGAGGATTTGTTCGCAAGTTCAGTTCCAGGAACCTCGAACAAAGCTCTGGCTTTTCGATACTTTGGTCGCTTCAGTTATGCACTACGCGGTTCAGGTTTGGGGACCGTCTATTGACAGTGCTGGATGGACTAATATGGAGAGACCCCTGATATCTATGATTTCTAGGCTGATTAGAGCCAAGGCCTCAGTCCCACATAACATCATACGAGCGGAGCTGGCTGCCCCACCTATGGAGGTTGAGGCACTCACCAGATCAGTATCATTTGTACACAGCTTATGGGACACCACCAGGGACAGGTATGCCAGGCTTGCTCTCGAGTCATCCAGACAGCTGGCATTACAGGGAGATACATCATGTTGGTATGCACAGATGAGCTCATGGTTTCAGAGGCATGGTTTCAGCATGGACAGGCTGCCCCCTTTCCAGTATTCTCTTGATGCACCATCCTTGACTCTTACACGGATGGAGACTACTAGACTCATTCGGCAGGATCTTATCCAGCTTGATAGCAAGAGGACATGGATAGAACCATCACGGGAGTTGGGTACGAAGAGGGTTTTCTATAGAGAACATCTTCTTCAACTCACGACAGACGGATTTGTCACACGGCCCAGTTACATGGACACACATCTATCTCATAGGTTACGATGTGCTATTGGCCAGATTCGCACATCTTCACACCAGCTTGGGATTGAGACAGGTAGATTCAGAGGCATACCAGCAGCCAGTAGGATATGTCAGTTATGCCATGCAGAGACAGAGACAGAGTTTCACTACATATGTCGCTGCACAGTTTACTATGAGATACGGGGACGCTTTCATTGTCTATTCAGAGATGGTTTTGACTCGTTAGACAGAGTCATGAGATATCAGGATCAAAGATGTCTCGGATTATTCCTACTTGAGATTCAGAGACATAGAGACGCTCTATTGAATGGGCAAAGACAGAGACAATCCCAGAGACACATCTCAGATTTCTTCAGTCTGAGTACCACAGAGGGGACACCACCACCAGAGAGCTCGGTTCCCGCCCATACACACATCAGCGGTACTCTCATTGATCGAGCTATAGAGTTAGGGAGATCGAGACGACCGCGACTGAGGAGGGGGGCCACGCAGCACCGGCGGAGATTGCGGCAGAGGATCCACAGGATTCTAGCACGACACCCAGAATGTCGATCTGGATAGGCTTCATGCTACTGCTATATTGTATCATGGTGACACTTATCCCCACTTTGTACCTTTATGGCATGATACCATTGCTCAGCCTACCAGCCATCCATAGGAGTCGGTAGCACTCCTATCATTTCTTTGTTTGTAGTTTTCTTGTTTGTACCCAGACTTGGTACTAGACTCATCATTGTAATCAGTTGGTCTCATAGGTCATTTTGGCCTCTTGTAGACGTTAATATATCATTTCATTTCTCTCTCTCTCTCTCTCTCTCTCTCTCTCTCTCTCTCTCTCTATATATATATATATATATATATATATATATATATATATATATATATATATATATATATATATATATATATATATATATGTATATATATATATATATATATCTCGGTCTGTGCGTGTGAGCGGGTGTGTGGATGTGGGGGGTCGAGGGTCGGCCAGTCTGAGGGTCTACGAGTCGGAGCTCCGTAGATACATTCAAAACCACGTCATCATGTACAAAACATGGGTGATGGAGCATTTTATTCCGTGTGACGCAACAGGATTAGAAAGAAAGAGAGAGAGAGAGAGAGAGAGAGAGAGAGAGAGAGAGAGAGAGAGAGAGAGAGAGAGAGAGAGAGAGAGAGAGAGAGAATAATGTACACACAAGCTATGATGTAAGACGAGGGAATCCGAACTCCGTTTACATCCGACTTTCAACCCAAAAGTGCGCAAAGCCCATCACAAGTCCACCAGAGCCCCACCACGCTCTTATTGAACATGAGTCTAAAAGCCTAAACGGTCATCCCCGGCCGTTTCAATGCATTGACCATGCTTTTGAGGACAGCTAGAGCTACAGCATATGTGCAGACTCTTGGTAGGTGGTGATCGTTCACCCTCAATCGGCTAGCAATCGACATCGACACCAACGCATATGTGCACAGTAAGAGAGATGTGCCGATGAAGAGAGAGAGAGAGAGAGAGAGAGAGAGAAATGAAATGAAATGAAATTTTATATTAACGTCTTCAAAAGGCCATAGTGACCTATGAGACCAGAAAGTTACAAGGTGGTGGACAAAGTCAGAGTAACAAAATAACAATAGTACAAAACAAAGATATATACTATGGGATCCTAGACTGGTCGATGTGAACTAAGCAAAAATGGGCGGCTTGCTGGGATATAGCTGAATCACAGGAGATCTAGCATCGGTCGTTGGCGGATCTCATCAATCTCCTCCATGGTTAGTAGTCTGACCGAGCGTCGTGCATGCCTGGCCAAAGTGCTCCAAATCTTCTGACGTAGCCTCCGTCGATGCTATGTGGTCCTCCGCAGTCGTGGGCGCCTGGATTTCCCTAGTTCAGTCGCTCGGTCGATCAGTGTGCCTCTGGTGTGAGACGAGGGGGAGCTCTGCTGTGGGAGTGGCTCTTGCGGCTATCCCGTGTCTGCTCTGAAGAAGTCTGTGATCCGTCTTTGAGACTGGCTAGCCTCGCCACTCATCAGGCTATCTCTGTGTCTGCGCAGCTCGAGCAAGAACAAACCTAGGCATCTCAGATCCTCATATCCCATGACTCTTGAGAGTGTCCAAAACCCTCTCTGAACAAGCAATGGAAGCGGCCTCGTATCTCGTAGTAGGCGGGGCAGCGGCATGTATAATGCAACTCTGTCTCAGGCTCCATGTCACACAAGGGGCATGTCCTGGCCTCTGTTGGTACTCCGCTGTATCTCCCAGTCTCAATCCGCAGCTGGTGAGAAGATGTGCGTAACTGGCCAATAGCACATCATATCCCATGAGACAAGTGGGTGTCCATGTATCTCGGTCTCGTCACAAAACATCCTCCGTAAGCTGGAGAAGGTGGTCTCTATAGAAAGCCATCTTCGTACCCAATTCCTGTGCTGGCTGTATCCATGTCCTCTTGGTGTCTAGCTGGGTCAGGTCTTGGCGGATGAGCTTGGTGATCTCTGACTGTGTAAGAGTGAGAGATGGTGCATCCAATGAGTACTGGAATGGTGGCAGCCTGTCTATGCTGACCCCATGCGCCTAAAACCATGATGCCATCTCCCCATACCAGCATGTTGTATCTCCTTGCATGGCTAACTGTCGAGAGGACTCAAGTGCAATGCGAGCATATCTGTCTCTAGGAAGTTCCCATGTGCGGTTTATGAAGGAGACTGATCTGGTGAGCGCCTCCACCACTAGTGGGGGGGCCGCTAGCTCTGCTCGGATAATGGCCCGTGGTACTGATGCCTTGGCTCTAATGAGCCGCGAGATCAATCAGACAAGAGGTTTCTCCACGTTCCCCCATCCATCTGTGCAACCGGCCTCCCGTGGTGATCCAATGAAGGTCCCTATATCTCAGCTCCATAGAGCAATGCTGAAGCCACCAAAGTGTCAAAGAGCCAGAGCTTCGTCCGAGGCTCCTGAAACTGAACCTGCGAACACATCTTCTTCAATCTACCCAATGCTGCGTGGGCTCTAGTCAGTCTGGTCTTTGCTGCTCTTCTGAGTGAGAATGCAGGTCCGCTAAAAACCACTCCAAGGTAAGTGTAAGCATCTGTGTACTCCACAGTCTCCTGGCCGTATGTGAATGTAAGTGCTGACCTCTTGATCCGCTGTGGGGTGGTATTAAACACCATAACCTTGGTTTTACCAAGGTTGACAGACAAACCACTTTCGTGGGCAAACCTATGCAAAGCATCCAATTGACGTTGCATTCCCTCTGGAGATTCGGAGATCAACACTATATCATCAGCATATAACAAAAGTGGAATCCATGTCCCTGCCAACTGTGCATCTCTATCACCATCGCTCTCAATGTAGTCAGAAACCTCATCCACATACATACCAAAAAGAGTAGGAGAGAGCGGGCAGCCCTGCTTCACCCCAATAGTGGAGTGAACCGGTGTAGAAAGTCCCTCAAGGGTGTGTACTTGCCCTACTACTGATCTGTACAATGCCATGATCCCCCAAATGAGCTCTGTGGGTACTCCCATTTCCTGTAATCTGCGCATCAATCTAGCTCTGGGTACTGTGTCAAAAGCTTTGCGGAAGTCCACAAAGCTACAATAGATCCGTCTCCCATGAGATCTGCCCTCCTCGATGATAGCCCTGAGTGTCAAGATATGGTCAAGAGTAGAGAAGCCTCTCTTGAACCCTGCCTGCCCAGCTGCACGCATTCCTTCCCTCTCTGCCCATCTACTCAGTTGTTGCTCAAGAATGGATGCATACAACCATGCCAGTGTGTGTCCAATCATGATAGTGCGATAATTCCCAGGCTCCATGGGGTCTCCTGACTTGAAGATAGGTACAATCGTAGATAGGCTCCAAGTGTCTGTAGGCCCTCACACATGGCACGGTTAAACATAACTGCTAGAAGCTCTGCGAGTAGGTCTTTGGCATGCATGAAATGCTCAGCGACTAAGCCATCATGATCATATGCTCTCCCAGTCCTCATCCTGTCAATAGCTTTCTTCACCATCTCAGCGGTGAAAAAAGCACATTTGTGTGGGCATGGATCGGGGGGGGTTGGGAAGGGGCGGCTGTCCAAGTATTGTGTACAAAGATGATGCGTACTAACCCCATGTCTCTGTGGAGGAAATAGCAGGTGGGGGATTGCTCATGAAAGAGCCGCCACGCCTCACGCGAGTCCTGACTCAAGAATAGCTGGTATACATCCTGCTCGAGTCGGGCCAAAAAAGCCCTCTTCTTCCACCGCACCAGACGTCGGAAGTCAATCTGTGACTGTCTGTGAGTGACGTGCCCCAAAAGCACCTCCCTTTGAAGTCTAGCTCTAGTCTGGCGGCACTCCTCATCGTACCAGCTGTCCTAAGGCATGCTCCTTGATCGGCGTCTCTGCTCAGGTTGGGTGTGTGGGTATGCCTCTGCTGCTGCATCATGTAATGTCTGTGTCAGTATAGTAGTTAGCTCCTCCAGAGGTTGCCCTGGGTCCTCGGTGCATAGGCGTCTGTAGATCCCGTCTATGTATATAGAATCCGTCTCCCGTGTGAAGGTGTAGCGAGTAGGGGCTGCTACCCGTGGCCTGTGTGCTACATTGAAGTGGAAGGAGATGGTCATCGACACCAGAGCATGATCCACTACCACCCGGACCGGTCTGGGCCCAACTATGAGATCCTGGATACTGGAGATGAGATTCTGCTGTGCCATGACATAGTCCACTGTGCTGGCTCCATGTCTGTGTGGGAAGCATGTGAAACCTCCCGTAGCAGGAAATCTCTATAGGCCATTCAAGATGGCCAATCCATGTGCGGTGCCCATGTCTATCAGGTGTCGCGCGTACTCAGTATATTCCACATCATGTGATAGTCCGGACAGGCCCGTCTCTACAACATCTAGCTCTCTTAGCATCTCCTCTAAAGTATCATAAAACACTTTCTGGTGATGGGCAGTCCTAGCATTGAAGTCCCCTAGAATGATAATGTCACCATCTCTAGAGAACTCCCATATGTCATCATCCAAAATAGAGCAAGGGGATTGTCCTCTGGGTGATGCATAAACTGATGTACTCGGGGCAAAGTAGCAAATAGCAAGGTAGAGATATCTGCCTGTCTCTGCTTTCAATCTCACCCACATGCACCTAGCCTGCTCATCCCTGCAGGCTATATGTATCAATGGCTGCAGATCCTCTCTAAATAACACTGCCACTCTCCCTGAGCCCCGTCCTCTGTGCTCTGAGCGTGTCTCCTGTCTGTAAGCTGTCTCCCACCTGTATCCACTGATGTGAGGCATGGATTGCCCAGGGGCCTGGTGTGTCTCAGAGTAAAAGATGATGTCTCTTCCAGTAAAGCTATCCTCAAAAGCACCCACATCAAGACGCATAGATCCATTACAATTCCAGGCAGCCACTTTGAGTGTGGTCCCATAAGTCTCGCACCGTCATGTGGAGCGTCGCTCTAGTATTACCGCTCTTCCATCTCGGTAAAAGGCAATCTTGCCTTTTCCCCTTGCCGCTCTAATCTCCGGCATTATTTCCTGCATATGAGCGATCTGCGAGAGGGTGAGATCGTCCCCGAGAAAGATGCCCGTCTCTTTAAGAGTTGGTCTTTTCTTCAAGAAGGACTTCTTCGCTTCCATGGAGGGAAAACGGAGGATGAGTGCTCTTTCTTTTGAGGGGGGAAGGGTACAAAGCGAGCTTTTTGAGTGAGCTTTTTGTCCATGGAGCGAGCTTCTTTCTATGGCCTTACAAAAATAGCTCGCTTGGCTAGCATTTTTCATGAGCTCTTTGTCCATTGAGCGAGCTTTTTTCTATGTATTCTTCAAAAGAGCTCTTTGACCAGCCTAATACTTTGAAAACATGCACTCCATGGGCTTTGTTCGCCAAGGGAACCACTCCTTGCTCGTCTCTGAAAGGAATGTGAATTTTCTCTGAAATGGAAGAGACAATTTCAGGAGACGTGTTTAGTGTCAAGGTTGGGATGCCTAGAATCCTGAAATGTTGGTCAAAGAGAGACAAATGGAGTGCGATTCAGAGGGAGTTAAGTGAGGTTGCTTCGGCATTACAGGGAGGACCGATCTTGGCAAGTGGATTTGGATCCCATGGTGTGAGCAATACGCACCAATGATGTGGCTGCGTTTGGGTCGTCATGGCTATAGGAGGGACAGATACAGTATGTTTTAGATGGAGGAATGCACATTCTCTCTGAAATCCGTTGTTTTTCCATTGCCGCCAAATCTTGTAGCGAAGGCGACCCAAACGTAGCTAGATCATTGTTGTGTGCTACTCACTCCATGGGTATACGGGATCCAAACCCACTTGCCAATATCGGCTCTCTGTATAGGCCGACGCAACCTCACTCAACTCCCTCTGAAACGCACTCCATCTGTCCATCTTTGACCAATATCTGAGAGTTCCGAACGTCCGACCACATTGACACTAAACATGCCTCCTCAATACTCTGGAAACATGCAATCCATGTGCTTCATTTGCCAAGGGAATCAATCCTGGCTCGACTATGAAAGGAATTCGCATTTCCTCTAAAGTCCGCTACGTTTTTCCGTCGCCGTCGTATCTTGTAGCAAAGGCGACCCAAACGCAGCCAGATCTTTGTTGTGTGCTACTCACTCCATGGGTATACGGGATCCAAACCCACTTGCCAATACCGGCTCTCTGTATAGGCCGACGTAGCCTCACTCAACTCCCTCTAAAACGCACTCCATCTCTCCCTCTTTGACCAACATCTGAGAGGTCCGAGCGTCCGACCACATTGACACTAAACATGCCTCCTCAATACTCTGGAAACATGCAATCCATGTGCTTCATTTGCCAAGGGAATCAATCCTGGCTCGACTATGAAAGGAATTTGCATTTCCTCTAAAGTCCGCTGTGTTTTTCCGTCGCCGTCGAATCTTGTAGCAAAGGCGACCCAAAGCAGATAGATCTTTGTTGTGTGCTACTCACTCCATGGGTATACGGGATCCAAACCCACTTGCCAAGACCGCCTCTCTGTATAGACCGACGTAGGCTCACTCAACTCCCTCTGAAACGCACTCCATCTATCCCTCTTTGACCTACATCTGAGTGTTCCGAGCGTCTGACCACATTCACACTAAACATGCATCCTCAATACTCGGGAAACATGGAATCCGTGTGCTTCGTGTGCCAAGGGAATCACTCCTGTCTCGACTATGAAAGGAATTCGCATTTCCTCTGAAATCCGCTGCGTTTTCTCGTCGCCGTCCAATTTGTAGCTAAGGTGACCCAAACGCAGCTAGATCATTGTTGTGTGCTACTCACTCGTGACGGGCTCTCCATATAGGCCGACGCAGCCTCACTCAACTCTCTCTGAAACACACTCCATCTGTCCCTCTTTGACCAACATTTGAGTGTTCCGAGCGTCCGACCACCTTGACACTAAACATGCCTCGTGAATACTTTGGAAACATGCAATCCATGTGCTTTGTTTGCCAAGGGAATCACTCCTGGCTCCACTATGAGAGAAATTCGCATTTCCTCTGAAATTTGCTGCGATTTCTCGTCGTCGTCAAATGTTTTAGCTAAGATGACCCAAACGTAGCTAGATCATTGTTGTTTTCTACTTACTCAAGACCAGCTCTTCGTAGAGGCTGATGCAACCTCACTCAACTCTCTCTGAAACGCACACATCTGTCTACTGCGTTTTTTTATCGCCGTCGAATCTTCTAGTCAAGGCGACCCAAATGAAACTAGATCAGTGGTGTGTATTGCTCATGCCATGGGTATACATGATCTAAACCAACTTGCCTAGGCTGGCTCTCCATATATAGGCCGTCGCAGCCTCACTCAACTCCCTTTGAAACGCACTCCATCTGTCCCTCTTTGACCAACAACTTAGTGTTTCGAGCGTTCGACCACACTGACACTAAACATGCATCCTCAATACTCTGGAAACATGGAATCCATGTGCTTCGTTTGGCTCGACTATGAAAGGAATTCGCATTTCCTCTGAAATCCACTGCGTTTTCTCGTCACCGTCCAATCTTGTAGCTAAGGTGACCCAAACCCAGCTAGATCATTGTTGTGTGCTACTCACTCGTGACCGGCTCTCCGAATAGGCTGACGTAGCCTCACTCAACTCTCTTTGAAATACACTCCATCTGTCCCTCTTTGACCAACATTTGAGTGTTCCGAGGGTCCGATCACCTTGACACTAAACATGCCTCCTGAATACTCTGGAAACATGCAATCCATGTGCTTCGTTTGCCTAGGGATTCACTCCTGGCTCCACTATGAGAGGAATTCGCATTTCCTCTGAAATCTGTTGCGATTTCTCGTCGTCATCGAATGTTTTAGCTAAGGTGACCCAAACGTAGCTAGATCATTGTTGTTTGCTACTTACTCAAGACCGGCTCTTCGTATAGGCTGATGCAACCTCACTCAACTCTCTCTGAAACGCACACCATCTGAGAGTTCCAAACGTCCTACCATATTGACACTAAACATGCCTCCTCAATACTCTGGAAACATGCAATCCATGTGCTTCATTTGCCAAGGGAATCAATCCTGGCTCGACTATGAAAGGAATTCGCATTTCCTCTAAAGTCCGCTGCGTTTTTCCGTAGCTGTCGAATCTTGTAGCAAAGGCGACCCAATCGCAGCCAGATCTTTGTTGTGTGCTACTCACTCCATGGGTATACGGGATCCAAACCCACTTACCAATACCGGCTCTCTGTATAGGCCGAGGTAGCCTCACTCAACTCCCTCTAAAACGCACTCCATCTGTCCCTCTTTGACCAACATCTGAGCGTTCCGAGCGTCCGACCACATTGACACTAAACATGCCTCCTCAATACTCTAGAAACATGCAATCCATGTGCTTCATTTGCCAAGGGAATGAATCCTGGCTCAACTATGAAAGGAATTTGCATTTCCTCTAAAGTCCGTTGTGTTTTTCCGTCGCCGTCGAATCTTGTAGCAAAGGCGACCCAAACGCAGCCAGATCTTTATTGTGTGCTACTCACTCCATGGGTATACGGGATCCAAACCCACTTGCCAAGACCGGCTCTCTGTATAGGCCGACGTAGCCTCACTCAACTCCCTCTGAAACGCACTCCATGTGAGTGTTCCAAGCGTCCGACCACATTGACACTTAACATGCATCCTCAATACTCTGGAAACATGGAAACCATGTGCTTCGTTTGCCAAGGGAATCACTCATGGCTCGACTATGAAAGGAATTCGCATTTCCTCTGAAATCCGTTGCCTTTTCTCATCGCCGTCCAATCTTGTAGCTAAGGTGACCCAAACGCAGCTAGATCATTGTTGTGTGCTACTCACTCGTGACCGGCTCTCCGTATAGGCCGACGCAGCCTCACTCAACTCTCTCTGAAACACACTCCATCTGTCCCTCTTTGACCAACATTTGAGTGTTTCGAAGGTCCGACCAACTTGACACTAAATATGCCCCCTGAATACTCTGGAAACATGCAATCCATGTGCTTCGTTTGCCTAGGGAATCACTCCTGGCTCCACTATGAGAGGAATTCGCATTTCCTCTGAGATCTGCTGCGATTGCTCGTCATCGTCAAATGTTTTAGCTAAGGTGACCCAAACGTAGCTAGATCATTATTGTTTGCTACTTGCCAAGACCGCCTCTCTGTATAGGCCGACGTAGCCTCACTCATCTCCCTCTGAAACGCACTCCATCTATCTCTCTTTGACCAACATCTGAGTGTTCCGAGCGTCCGACCACATTGACACTAAACATGCATCCTCAATACTCTGGAAACATGGATTCCATGTGCTTCGTGTGCCAAGGGAATCAGTCATGGCTCGACTATGAAAGGAATTTGCATTTCCTCTAAAATCCGTTGCGTTCTCTCGTCGCCGTCCAATCTTGTAGCTAAGGTGACCCAAACGCAGCTTCATCATTGTTGTGTGCTACTCACTCGGGACGGGCTCTCAGTATAGGCCGACGCAGCCTCACTCAACTCTCTCTGAAACACGCTCCATCTGTCCCTCTTTGACCAACATTTGAGTGTTCCGAGCGTCTGACCACCTTGACACTAAACATGCCTTCTGAATACTTTGGAAACATGCAATCCATGTGCTTCCTTTGCCAAGGGAATCACTCCTGGCTCCACTATGGGAGTAATTCGCATGTTCTCTGAAATCTGCTGCGATTTTTCGTCGTCGTTAATTGTTTTAGCTAAGGTGACCCAAACATAGCTAGATCATTGTTGTTTGCTACTTACTCAAGACCGGCTCTTCGTATAGGCTGATGCAACCTCACTCAACTCTCTCTGAAACGCACTCAACTCTATCTGAAACGCACACCATCTGTCTGCTGCGTTTTTTTATCGCCGTCGAATCTTCTCATCAAGGCGACCCAAATTCAACTAGATCAGTGGTGTGTACTGTGGGTATACGTGATCTAAACCCACTTGCCAAGGCTGGCTCTCCGTATATAAGCCATCGCAGCCTCACTCAACTCCCTTTGAAACGCACTCCATCTGTCCCTCTTTGACCAACAACTCAGTGTTTTGAGCGTTCGACCACTTTGACACTAACCATGCCTTATTATCACCTTGAAAAAATGCAATCCATGTTTTTCGTTCCCCAAGAAAACCCCTCCTCGCTTGGCTCTGAGAGGAATGCCCGTTTTCTCTAAAATCCGCTGCGTTTTTCCGTCGCCGCCGAATCTTGTAGCCAAGGCAACCCTAGTGCATCAAGATTAGAGATGTATGTTGCTAATGCCGACGCAACCTCACTGAGCTCCCTCTAAAGCGCAACCTCATTGAGCTCCCGAACACCTTGATACTAAACATGTCTCCTCAACTCCATTCTCGCGCCAAATAGAGGATTATACAGTGTCTCTGGAATCCACTACATTTTTCTGTCTTTGTTCAACACATTATCACATTGTTTCACATTACAATATCATGATACGAAGAAGGAAGAAAACATTTTACATACAAAACTTCCAATATTTGCAATGGCAAACACATATTCACATTTAAAGGCATTACAATGTCACAAATGAACAAGAAATAGAATGTAATCGACAGTATGAATCCGTCGTGAACCACTAGATAGGTTATTACAACTTTTCAAATTGTACATCTCAAATATAATTGTAGACAACTAGTGTTTGTCCATATCCCATAGTCATTGTTCTAATGCTTTTCTTTTGCTTAACCGCACTGCCTGTGCTTTCATAATTTTTGGAAGCTCATCCAAAAATGTTTTACTACTCTCCATAATTGTGAAGTATCGTCCCATATGGCTACCAAGCAATGCAAGAACACCTGTGTCTCCTCCATATTGCACTACCACATCTCCCTTCTTGGTATACATGTTCAACATTTGATACAGATAGCAATGCCCACGTTCCATTCCTCCTGTGACGAGAGGACTTGTGAGAATAGAAGACAAGTCGAGAAAGCAACAAAGCTACACAGTAAAAGCAATTACAGAAAAGGACGTACCTCTCAATGGTGTTCCATCTTCTTGCATGGTCCATTCGCTCTCTTGGATTGTATCCAGCCATGTGTCCTCATCGGGTTTCAGCACTTCAGCAATTGGGGTTTTTCTTGAAAACGGTAAGAAGAAGTGATCTTACAATCATATTAACATCCTTGCATACTGGTGTCTTGCAAACTGTGACTGTAGTGTATGCTGGCTCCCAGCCTGTGGCTATTGCAACATCATGTACCATTCGATGTTGGATACGTATGCAAACAACAACAAATATGCCATTGTCATCTGCTGTCAAAAACCTCAGACGTGCAACTTTACCGAATTGACAAACGTCCATGTCATTCCATTCCTGTGTAGATGACGACAGGATACCGTGCACGAGGCAATTTGGAGGCAAGAACATGAATGAAGCGGACACTGAGACAGCCACCCAAACCCCATCTCGGACATACACACGGTCATCCTTTTTCACTTGGCCTTCGATGCATGCCAACATGGAGCCAACAATCTCATTTTCTTCCATGCTTGTATCCAAGAAGGAGATAGACACATTCTGCTCGTTGAACATTGAAGAACACAACCAACAAAACAAAGTAGTTGGTCAACAAAATACAACTCAAAAGATGATAGCATTAAGATTCTCAAAAAGGTCTTACAAAAACCTAGATCATCGCTCAGCGCCACCATCTACTGATCTCCCTCATGATGATCTAACAATTGCTCCAAGGACTGGGAGAATTCTTTAAGCTCTTTTTCATTTGGCCCAACCGCATCATGCTCTATATTAAAGATCATTAAAACGGTTCTCGTAAAGACAAGATTCTCAGATTCTTTTCAATTACAGATTTTGTCATACATTTGCAACTCACTTCTTTTCTTTAATTCGCTTGAGGAAGGTTTCTTTCCTATGTCTTTTGGAGTCCCGGTCTGCAACAAAAAACTCTTAGCGAAGTCACAGTTTCAAAATGATGCGTTTGCAACGTTCCAAGATCAAAACATACTCTAGAATACGATAATTGGCCGACTTTATCAGATGAAGGGGCTGTTTTTGTTGTTGTAGTGGTTTTTGTAGGTGTTTCCGGCGTCTCCACCCGGACAGCCCTCCGTGCACGTTCCTCCCTCTCCTTGACAGCATTGTTATGCTACAGTTCTTCGCTGGCAGGAAATTTGCCCTCTTTATACTCAAGAAACCAAGGGCACAAGTAATAAACTGTTTTGTTGAAGTTACGTGCCAACTGCGCTGGGTTGAAAATAGTATCTTTCTTTGAGATATCCAAGACGTCAGATAGAGTCCGAGAGCTTCTAATGTTGAAGTTACGCCTGGTCAACCACCTACAAAATTAGAAGATGTTAGACCAATTTGCTTCTTTCCACGTTGAGCTCTCCCAATGACAGAAGTGCCAAGAGCAATATTCCAACCTGCAAAGACATCTTTGACCGGCGTCTGTGAGTGCTTTCTTAAGGTCAGGGCTACCTCTTCCCGAAGATTTAAATTTTCCAAGCTCGTATTGGAACGCCTCAGTTCTGTGAGTCAACTTTGCTTCTTCTAGAAAGGAATCAAGCATCTCTCCTGGACCAAGCTTGGATGTGATATTTCTCATGTTGTTGTATAGAAAACGAGCTTCGCGCTCTATGGTGTTCCATAGAACCTCCACACGCATCCAATCACGGAACGAGACATGGTCAGCTGCAATAAAGGACATAGAGAATAATGTCAATTACATTGAGTGAAACCTGTCTGTGGAATATCCAAACTTTTGACATTTATAGGATCAGAAGAGGCCATTGCTCGAAGAAAGTAAGTTTTCTTCTCAGGAGGCAGATCAGCACATGCCAGAACATACAATCTATCCTCAGTAATCCACTTGGGCCGGTTAGTCCATTCAATAGTCCGCAGGGTTCTGAACATATAATCAAATCAGCACTAGACATAGAGTAGTGATCCACAATACACTTTCTTACCTCCACCATTCATCGCCTAGATTGGGATCAACAATAGCGAGTGCCTGCTTTGTCCTCCTCCTGCTCGGACCATCTGCCTCAAAAAAAGCTTTCTTGTAGCGTTGTTGAAACTCTGAAGGTAGCATAGTGTCCTTTTCAGCTTGTAGTTGTTTCAAGGCTATAGCGTACTTGTCCTACAATGCATTCAAACCTTTGAGATGCACACGTTGAGTGAATGAAGACTACATAATAACGTATACTTACCGGATTAAGCAATTGTGACATCACTGCCACTGGAACGTTATACCACGCTTTCTTTCCAACTTTCTTTTCAATATCTGATTGCATCCATTTGTAGACTGTGAAATGTATTTTGTTAACCAAGGCGTCTTTTGAAGCTAAGCCCATTGCACGCACCATCCACAACATGTCAGTGTAAGAAGTGGTGACATATCCGGAATCATTCAACCTACAAATCACCACAAAATACATGTCAATAAAATTATGCATTTTAGAAGAAACTTAGAAATGATCAATGGTGGTTACACTTGCCTATTGATGCGCATCACAGTGCTCAACATATCTGTCTCATTTTTATCATCCACCTTCACAAGCTCTACTCGAACTCTAGGATGCATTGAAGCGTCATTTTGATAAGCCGGAGCTGCACGTAAGTATCTTTGAAACAATGTATTGATTGACAACCGGATTTGATAATTGCAAAGACAAGAGAAACTTACATGTTTGCAAAACTCCCATCCAAGCTGCGAGGCGATGATTCCCATCCCAAGTATAGAACATCTTACCACTCAAATCACTCCAACATGTATCAGAAATTTCACGCTCAAAATCTTCATTGGCAAGGTGCCACAACTCATCCCACTGCTCTGTAATCTCGTTGGTTACTAGTACTGTCGGATGACCAGGAGCATCAACAGAACAAATAAATGAACCCTTTGGCTCAAAGTATCCCTCTGTCAAAAACGCCTCTTTGAGAGGCTGTAGTCTCTTGGGATCCCAACTAACCTGTCTTGCCTTCTCCAATTTCAAGAGATGACAAAGCGGCACCCAAGGCAACAACTGTTCTCGCTCATCCTGGTCAAGGTCATTTCAAGAAAAGTGCCAAGATAAATTGAAAAGGTGGTGATCCATTTAGAGTTATGAAGGACAACTTACTTTTAATTTTGTGAGATGCTTTGAAAGCATGTCTTGACGAAGGGTAACGTCCTTATTCATGGGAAATTCTCCCCCAGCATTAGCTCCCTCTTCAATGTATGCTTCAATCTCTTCATCATGAAGCTCCTCTTCAGATTCTTCTCTCTCAAATGTGCATGTTATTGATTCATGTCGGATGTGCTCTTTAGCAAGATTTTCTTTCTTACTCTTCCGCTTTCGATCATATGTACTAACAGATTCAACTCTAGCACCCGAAACTGTCATCTCACTCTTTGTGCCTAGATGTAATTGGGATGACCTATCCATTGAAGTCTTTGTCGATTCGACCTCTTGTCCAATGTCATTGAGAATTTTCTAAAATAAGAGAGTACCTTAGCAAAATGAAAAATATACTAGAGAGTTTAAACTAGCCAAAACTCAGGCTCTCACCAATTTATCTTTAGGCCAGGCAACGATGGTATTCACAGCACAGCGCAAAGTTTTGGTGTCCTCGTCCATTGGATTGAGATGACGCAAAGGTGCATCCTTTCCGGCATAAACTTGAACCACAGATACACCATAACATCCACTAGGCATTCTTGAGCCATGCAGAACGTCCAAATTTGATACCTTTGTAATCTTCCCTCTACCAATAGCTTCACCATTGTTCAGGATTTCAACTAGACTTCCCACGATTCTTTTATCCCTTTCCAAGGGAGCAGCTTTCTTTGCTTTTGTGGGAGACATGTCTTATGGAGGTCTGCCAAAATGAGAAAGTAATTTAAATATAGATTTCGAATAGATATAGATAAACAGTCTCTCTACATCTTTGAAGTTCCCAATGTATTGTACAAAAAAACACGGAATCTACATCTTTGAAGTTCCTAATGTATTGTAGGTCTCTCTGAAAAGGAACCTTAATTTTTACTTGAATCTAGGGAGCATAGCACCCCAAGATTCTAGCTTAATCTAAAAGATTGTTTACAATGTAGGGATTAAGATTCATGAATTTTAGGTAATGAAACCACTATTCGTAGAGCCAATGTTATTGTGCATATTTAATTTGAAAGGACATCTTCAAGCATAGAAATCAATAGAGAGAGAAGAGAAATGGACCTGGTTTGATATTCAACCTAATGAACTCTGCAATTGCTGTTTCTGCTCGTTGATCTTCCTGGACCTTACAACGAGGCGGCTTCCTATTTATAGAGATTAGGCCCTGCTTATCTCCTCTACAAGTGTCGGATTGGCCAGCTTTGGTCTGGGGTACATAGCGCCCTGGGGATCCTTTAATTTGCTGATAACACAATGAAGTTTGAAGCATGGAGCTGGATTAAGAGAGCAACTAGATTCTCCATGAATCCAACAATTCTCTGGACACTGCCCTTTGAATAGCGTTTAGCAATTCTCCGAAGTAATCCAGCTGGGGCGCATTGCCCTTTGAAAAACGTTTAGCAAAGAAGTCGCCGAAGTAATCGAGCTGCTAGGGCGCATTGCGCTCTGGATTACTTCCAGCTGGGGTGCATTGCCCTTTGAAAAACGTTTAGCAAAGAAGTCACCGAAGTAATCCAGCTGCTGGGGCGCATTGCGCTCTGGAAAGCTGCATACGAAAAACCATTTTTGTGAAATATTAAGGTTTCCTCACTATGTCTGGGGCGCATTGCACTTTGGAAATTCTTTGGCAATAACGGAAAAGCAATGGATTCTCAAAAAGGTCTTTCTTAAGGTCAGGTCCCAATACACCTTAAGAAAGCACTCACCTCATAAGATTCTCAAAAATTTATTAAGGTTTCCTCACTATGTTTGGGGCGCATTGCGCTCTAGAAATTCTTTGGCGCATAGCGCTTTGAAAAATTTTCATGAAAGGAAATATTAAAGTTCACAAGGGAGGCGCCAAATTAGTTTACCTGGGGCACATTGCACTCTAGACGGTGTTCGGGAAAAGTGTGCTCAGCTTAGCCTTGAGCCGGTTGCAAAATCAAAGTAGCCGGTTAAAGGGAGGGCAAGAAGGAGAAAATTCAGCTTACAATACATGGAAAACAATGTAATTTTGCAAAAAGACTGGCTAGTATTGTAAAATTTCCTGTTCAGAATTGTCTTGGAGAGATTTTTGTATGTTTGTGAAAATGATTTTTCTCGAACACTGTCTCTAGATGGCCATACGCAATAACCATTTTCGTGAACTTTACTAAGATTTCCAACTTAAGCCTGGGACGCATTGCGCTCTGGAATACCTTTCGCAATAACCATTTAATTTAGTAACATTTCCAAATAAAGTCTCCATTTTCGTGAACTTTAGTAAGATTTCCAACTTAAGCCTGGGGCGCATTGCGCTCTGGAATACCTTTCGCAACAACCATTTAATTTAGTGACATTTCCAACTTAAGTCTCGGTCGCAAAGCGCTCTGGAAAAACTTCAACAAGCTGACAAACAATTGAATTTTATAAAATCAAAACCTCATTAAGGTGAAAACCAATTGCATTTAATAAAATATGTCAAACATAATCCACCAATATTCTTGGGTGCATTGCATTTTGAAAAACCTTCACGAAGGTGATAACCCAATTCAAGTTTCATGGCACCAAGTTAATTTAATAAAAGTATGTCAATACTCTGGGATGCATATCGCCCTTGGAAACCTTCAACAAGATGCTAACGCACTTCAAGTAGCTTACTTGAGATGAGTTGCTTAGTGCCGTGGATGAAAAGGAAGTTCCACTACAATTAGCAATAGTTAGTTTATTTACTATTAAAGGGCAAAGATGCCATGAGTGGGATGCGCTGCAATACTATAGTGTATGGGGTAGAAAGGAGCTAGAGTAGGATAAAGGTAAAAAAGGGGTAAAAACTGGCTGATAGAAAGGGGTAAAAAAGCCTCCTGTTGTCTATTAAGATGCAACCTATTTGTCTATAAATAGAGTATTAATCTATCCTAAATATCACTGGTTTATCAACAAGTCTCGTGTTATGAATTTTCCTCATATGGTGAGTTTATTTTTGGGCTCTACTGCTTCACAACCTATTGCTATTGATTGTTCACAAAGATATGCTATGCTCAACCCAAAAGATCATGGAGGGTCAAGCAACTCTGAGGTGTTTGCTCTTGTGCCTGCTCCTGAGGGTGGGATTCAAACTCGTGTCACGGATGGTGTCATGATAGGGGGGGATTTCCACTTTGTGTTGGATTTGACTTTTGCAAAGAAGTTCTTGATCATTCAAAACAAAGGATCCTCAAGTAATATGACACCTGACATTTTTCAGAAAAAGAACAAAGAGCCTATTATCGATATATCATCAAGTTCTTCGGATGCACTTGATGAAAAACCAATTCGTCCATCCTTTGAATATGATGTTTTGAGTGACAGTTGCAATGAAGAAATAGTAAAGGACTTTGGCTTCCTTGGTTGCCATGGCAAAGATGGAATGGATCAGAAAATGGAGAATTTTGAGAGTATTGCACATGATTTTGCTGGTGCAGAAAGCACTCTGCAGTGCATTCTTCTTTCTAAGCACAAGTATCACAGATTGAGCAGAATTATTTTAAGCTGTGAAATTATTGAACAAGTTGATGAGATTCCACAGCACTACAATGGAAATTGCGTATACGAATTGCCTCCTGTTCGTGATGGAGGCTCAACTATGGTGGGGATGGAATAAAAATATGATGGTCATTGTTGGGTGAAGCCGGTGCAAACTAGAATGAAGTTTCCTGCTGTGGTGAGGAGAAGTAAATGTGGCGGACATCTGATGTGCAATAACCCCATGTGTCCCATTAGAGCCCATAGTGGTGTACCAAATGAGACAGCATGGATTGGAAAACTTTTGCATGTCATCCCATCAATTGGTATGAAAAGCAATGCAAATGGTTCTCTCGCTTGCTTCCATTGCGATGAAGCACCGATAATGTTACAGGATTGCCCATGCTATGTATATTATGTATTAACAGATAGCAACAAGACTCGTTTGTTCATTCATCAAGGTACACACAATCATCCAGTGGCCAAAGGAGTGCTGAGGTCTGCTATTATAAGAACACGTGAACTTGTGTCCCGTGTTATTTCCAATGTACCCTCAGCAAGACCAAGACAGATGCAATTGAATCTTGCTAAACAAATGGTGATGGGAGCTCTCATACGAGAGGATGGTGGTGAATTAAATAGCAATGAGCTCTTGTCAATTTTGGAAGAGATGAGACCCTTGGTGCATATTCAAAGGTTTTTCCTGTAACTAGTTTATCTATAAACATATTTCCTATTCATTTTTAGGCACTTACGCATTTTGTTTAATGTAGATTCAAACAAATGATGAAGGAGGCTAGTGGTAGCAAGATTAGTGTTGGTATTGAAACACAGCTACTAAAATTAAAAAGCACTTGCGGATATCCTTTTTTCCACGGCATTTTATTTCCTAGTCAAAGTACTGACCAAGATAGAAGATGTCATGTTTTCAAAATGTCAACCACTGGACCTGGTTCTGGAATTGAGCTAGTTAATAGAATGCGTCGGGATGGATCCGGTGATCTACGTAGGAGTTGGGTTTGCTTTGACCATGTTAGAAGGGTGTCCGGTTGGACAACCATGGCAGCACATGTGTACGATCCAACGTACGTTTGTGTGAATACAATCAGTCGAGTCATTGCTTCTGAAAATGAGTTTGTCTTATATTGTATTGCAAGATCCAAGAGATGGAAACTATAGCAATATGTGAAATGAAAGAAGAGGATACAAAATCCCAGGTCATGTTCTGGGAGATGATGAATGCAGTGATGCTTGATAATGGACATTTGCCAGTAGATTTTCGAGGGTTCATGGCTGATGAAGCCGCTGCAAATTGGAGAGCAGTTCGAACTGTTTTCAACGGAGGACCGCAAAATGTGATGGATGGTAGAGAACGCTCATGTTTGTTTCATTGGGAACAAAGCCTAAATATTCACACTAACCAGTTTGTAAACAAGAACTTTCAAGACGAACACAAAAGGCTTTGTGAAATGTGGCGTTGCACTCGGAGTGAGGAAGAAGCTACAACCATGTATAGACGGATCCGTGCTTGGTGGGCTTTTGGCAAGGTTTCGGATCTAAATATTCCCCAAATGGATTGTTGGATGAGTTGGTGGCATGTTCGCTATCCACGTTGGAGGAAGTTTCTAGTGGATGTAAGTAGATGTAGTGTGCGTGTTATCGTTGGTCAAATTTTGAACACTTTTTTTATGGCAATAATGATGGGAAATGTTTTCAGGATCCAGAAGACATTACATTCATTCCGACAACAAATTTATCTGAGACAAAACATGCAAGCTGGCTAGCAGGAGAAGGAAACAAACAAATGCTCAGTCTGTATGATGCAAGTGTTTCTGATCTAGCAAACTCGTTGCTGCAAAGCGTGAAGATGCTTGCATTTGTGGAAGGTAGATACCATGGGACTGGACCTACTGCAAAAAAACTAGCAAGGCGGATGTCACAAGGGCGTGCTCCAGCTGTTGCAACACTTTCTCGAGAGGTAGATGAGGCGATTGGGGGAACCCCAATTTACCAACGGCCTCATGTGGAAGGGGATAATATCACAGTAACACGAAAGCGAAGAACGACTAGTACTGTGACACAAGAGGAGGAAAATGCTTCCCATAGACCAGAGTATGTCACTCAGAATTTACCAAGGAGGGGAAGAAATACCTCTCAAGCAACACCAACAATCATAGAAGACGATAAAAATGAAGATATGATTGCTGAAGAATCTGATATTCACAAAACAATGTGGGCAATTCGAAGAGTCCCTAGAGGTAGCAGAGTACAATGTCAAGGATGCTTGGGTGGTCAAATAGGAAAATGCAAAAAGAATATTAGAAACACTGGAATGGGTGTAGTAGCACCATCATTTTGGGGCATTAGAACTTGGAACAATGGAAATGAGAGAGGGAAAGGTCGTGGATCAAAAGCCCAGCACATGTGGTTTTGCAACGACAGTGTGGATCACACGTGGCAAATTTGCAACACAATAATCCATTGTCCAGGGCGAGTGCCAAACACATGGCCTGTGGAAAAAGGAACAAATTTGACTCTAGATGAAATGAGGATGTTAGAGAAAGGAGGATTTAAGATTCAAAAGAGGCTAGCAAATGAGCCGACAAACATGCGGTATCGTCCAGGTGTCTCAGCCGCTGCAGCCAAAAGAATTGACTCTGCAATATCTATGGATGCTAAGATTGAGGAGCATGTTGTAATCAAAGAAAAACAGCATGAGAGGTTTATGGTGGGGACTTCGAGTTCGCTTGTACGTGATGAGGTGTACGAGGTGCACATCGCCACAAACCCCATGTGTACATGTAGAGACTTTGCAGATCGAGCAGCACAAGGACGACCATACATAGCATGCAAACACATCTACTATATCTTCTTGCGTATCTTTGGGTTAGATGTAAACCATAACATGTTCATCCATCAATGCAAGCTCACAAATGAGAACCTTGCACGCGTGTTCAATGCGCGTCGCACCTTCTAGATTGTGGAAATTTCATGTCTTTCAATTAGACTCCTCATTAGAGATCTCCACTGGGAGTACAATTGTGACTTTATTGATTTCTGTAATTTTTTTGGTACTCCTCACTCATGTGTTGAGAAATTGATGGAAATATTTTTGCTAAGATCTAGGGATTGGCATGTTTCTGTTGTTTGGTTTATGTTAATTCCTTTTCATCAATTTAACCCTTCTATTTTTAAATCTTGAGTTGTTCGATGACCTTGGATTGTTGGTGAAACTTCACACTATCTAGCTTAACTACTATCATTGGTGGTTTGGTGCCACAAGAGTTAAATATTATTAATTAGTGGTAATACATGAGTACCTCTCAGGCTAGGACAATTGAAGGAGCGTGCAACATGCACATTAGCTAGAGAAGTCAAGAGTGAGGGGAGTATTGTGTGGCCCTATTTCTACTTGTTTAAGCTTCCATTTGGTGCCTCATAAAGATGTGATTGAGCTCCATATTGTTGCAATTTTTCTTTCATCTTGTCAACTACTTATCATGAAACCCATGCATCATAATTTTTCAAGTTTCTCTTTGTTTTTCATGTGATTGGTGCTACCTTGGATTAGTATATGAGCGTGATTGTGGCCATAGCCCTCAATAATTTGTGGAAAGAGGGTGGCAAGGTAAAGTCCATAGCCCTTAGTAAGTTGCAAAAAGACGGTGACAAGGTGAAGAAGACTCCCCTAGCACTGAGGTAGTGCATGTCATGGTTCTCTTGAGTGTAAGTTTTAGTTGTGGTTAAAGGTTTTGATGAGTTCTTGCAAGCATTATGATAAATTGGTTCTATGCATGTTGTGGTTTGATCTAAGGAGCCCATCTATGCAATGGCCAAGTCAAAGCTTGTGATTTTCAAGTTCAAGTGATTAGTTTGATTAAGTCATAATTATGCTCTCTTTCTTGTGTAGTTGAAGTTTTCAAAGAGTTTTTATTAAAAGTTTTATCACCGCAAAGTCATGTATACTCTCTCTCTCTCTCTCTCTCTCTCTCTCTCTCTCTCTCTCTCCACACCCCCTTCCCAAGTGCCTCAATTTGTGGTCCACAAAACTAGATGGTGCCATTATTATTCCCAATTTATGTGTGTGGTGTGTGGTGCTTGCAAATATTTATGTGTTGTTGTTTGCATTATATGTTGTGTTTGCTTTAGGTTTCAATTCCTATCAACATTGTTTTTTGGTCTAAGTATAGGCCAAAACAAAATCAAATTGGGCATGCATACGTACTCTTAAAAAGTGTACTTGCCCACAAATCCTAACCCTAAGTGGGCACCATTAATAAGTGTCAGTTTTTATAGTTATTTTAATTCAATAAAGGTATGTTTTTTACTATCCTATTTATTTAAATGCACTTCTAGCTATGATTGCCATTATAAATAGTATGAAAAAAAAAATAACACCTAACAAATTTGGGAAGAGTCTAATCCAAAGCAAAAGCATATCTACTTGAATGTATGAGGAAAAGGTAAGGGAGTCTTGACATGCAAACAATGGAGGAACCAAATCACCATTTTTTATAGAATGGACCAAAAAATAATTCTATCTCGTTGAGATTTCCACCCTCATTATCCACCATTTATAAATTTCTATATGGATCATCTCTAGATACCCTTTTTATTTACTAATTTTACTGACCTACTAGGTCAAAGTCTAGCTCCCACCCTCTTTTACCTTACTTCTCAAGACATATCTTGCAATTAAGCTCAAATATGCAATCATAATCACCTCCAATCACCTATAACAATTGGGTATTACTAGAATGAAAAATGCCCAACTCCAATTGCCTTGTGCCAAGCTTAACCTTTGTGTGCAAAAGCCTTTGTGAGTTATGCTCAATGCAAAGCTCTCAAGCTTTATGCATGCTAGAGTGAGCTTCTCTTTGGCAAAACACTAAGTGAAAGCGATCATAAGTCACCGCATATGTATATAATCATATGATGCTTAGATGAAGAGTTGTGAGAAGGTCGAGTTCACTTGTACGTGATAAGGTGTATGAAGTGCACTTGACCAGAAACCCCATGTGTACATGTAGAGACTTTGCAGATCGAGCAGCACAAGGATTGTGGAAATTTCATGTCTTTCAATCAGACTCCTCATTAGAGATCTCCACTGAGAGTAAATTGTGACTTTATTGATTTTTGTAATTGTGTTAGTACTCCTCACTCATGTGTTGAGAAATTGATGAAAATATTATTGCTAAGATCTTAGAATTGGCCTGTTTTTGTTGTTCGGTTTATGTTAATTGTTTTTCATCAGTGCAACCCTTATAGTTTTAAATCTTGAGTTGTTCAATGACCTTGGATTGTTGGTGGTGAATCTTCAAACTATCTAACTTAACTACTATCGTTGGTGTTTTGGTGCCACAAGAGTTAAAGATTATTAATTAGTGGTAATACATGACTACGTCTCGGGCTAGTCAATTGAAAGAGCAAGCAACATGCACATTAGCTGGATTTTACAAACTAGTGCAAAATAGTTATTTTCTTGAGACGACTTTAGTAAGACTCCAAGCATGTGAAAAACTTAGGAAGAATGATGCTCTCAAGTTTAATTCTAAGAAATCAAAAATGGGTAAGGTATCACTTCAAAACTTTAGTCCACCACTTGCGGTATCTTTCCTTTGTTGTGTCTTGATGCCACAAGAGTGAAGGATGATTAAATAGTGGTGACATATGAGTACCTTTTTAGGGCATGACAATCGAAAGAGCATGCAACATCCATGTTTTTTTTTTTAACATTTCAATGCAAATTTGTATTTCGCTTGAGACGACAAAAGAATTTTGAGAGCTTCTCACATTCATACCACAAAATTTTTTGAGCCTACTTATTTATACCTAGTTTTTTAAATGCAATTCACATACACACATAAAAGCTTCCTCTTCACATGTCAAACAAAGGTATACCAGATTGCGCCCTTCAAGTAAACAAAGACACGGTGATAGGATGGAAGGAGGACCTACTTTCCTTCATGGCAAAAAAATAAGGACACACAAGTTGGTACCTATGCCATATTGAAGTAGGGAGCGATCTTGCAAAAGATCTTAAAATCTTTTTAAGTGAGCTTTCTTGATTGGATGGAAAGCTTCAAGAGTGAGCTTTTTCCTGTGGGAAGAGAGCTTTGAAGGTGAGATTTTTTAGGGCAGACCAGCCACGTGGCACGAGAAAACCCAAAAGCTCGCTCCACAGCTCACTTGCAAAGCTCGCTCCAAACATGCACTCCTTTTGAGGTTTCCCCACTGCTTCCATTTTTCTTTATGTTGCCCACTCTCCATGCTCTTGTGTGCGTCGGCTCATGAACCCCCATCAAGGCTACGAGTTCTTTTACCTCTTCGTCCACATTGCCTGTCTTGAAGACCGCAAATTCTCACATGTAAAGCGCGCACCCGTCTTCTTTGCTCCTCCTCTAGTGTCTGATTAATGATAGTGGGTGTGGACGTGGGCGTTATCTCCTTGCCTTTTCCTTTCTTGGCCACCTTGATCCATTTCTCGGCTTCATCCACCTTCTGTTGAGTTTTGGTAAGAACATCCACCCAAGAAGTCGTCATTTCTTTGTGTTGCTCTTCTCCCTCTTTGATGGCCCGTACTTGCTCCTTGATCGTGTTGATTTCTTCGATTACTGAGGGTTGCAGTTCGCCCTCTTCCAGTGTGTTTCTTGATCGTGCTTCGGTGAGATCTTTCTTGAGTGACGCAATCTCTTCATCCTGAGTCGTCACTCGGTCTTCCAGTGTATTTATCTTGGATCAGCACGCGTCCTTCGAGCATGTTTATTGTGCTCAAGAGATTGCGGTTCATCTTGGTAATGGTCTCCGTCATTTCCTCTTTGCACTTTTGAATGGCATCCTCAAGGGGGTCGGCTTTATCGTTTAGCTTCCTCATGCTTGATCGCCGTTTGAAAAAGAGCCACTAAGCGCACATGTGCATCCACATTAGCAGCGGGCGTGGTAGCTGGGCGACGAGTGGGGGAACGCGAGGAGGTATGGCAAGGGAGGGGCAACGATAGAGTACGGACGAGAGAGAGAGAGAGAGAGAGAGAGAGAGAGAGAAAAATGAAAAATGAAAAATAAAAAAATGCGATAGAGAGAGAAAGAAAGAAAGAAAGAAAGATTTTTAACGTCTATGTCAGGCCGAAATCGGCCTATGAGACAAATCAAATGTACATGGTGTGTATGTCATCCGTCTATCGGAAAGACAAATGAAACAAAACTGATACAAAACTGAACTGAATGTAGGTAGTGGAGTATCTGAGGAGAGAGAGAGAGAGAGAAGCACGATAGAGTTAAAAGTTAAAAACGTTAAAAAGGATAGAGTTAAAAAAAATATAGAGTTAACAAGTTAGTAGGTAAAAAAATTAAAAGGAGCGATAGAGAGAGAGAGAGAGAGAGAGGCAGCGCAATAGAGAGAGGGAGCGGGGGGGGGGGGGGGGCAGCGCGCGGGGTAGGAGAGAGAGAGAGAGGGGGGGGGGGAGCGAGAGCGCAGGGGCAGGGGGTGCGGGTGCGCAGGGGCAGCGGGTGCGAGGCGGGAGAGGGAGAGATTCACCTACGGGTGCGGGGCGAGTGGAAGAGAGAGAGAGAGAGAGAGAGAGAAATGAAATGAAATGAAATGTTATATTAACGTCTTCAAAAGGCCAAAATGACCTATGAGACCAATCAGTTACAAAATAGTGAATCTAATACCATGTCTGGGTACAAAAGAACTAGAAAAGAACTAGAAGTGGAACAAAATACTACTACTACTACTACAATCTAAAACTACGTGGGTGTAGCAGCTGATACAATAGGTACCCGGTAAACTGGATGTAACAGTGTGTGAAACAAAGATGGAAGAAATGGTGAGGATCCATCCTCATCTGCACTCTGGATGTCGAGAGAGTATGGCTCGAATCAGAGAGAGAGAGAGAGAGAGGCCGCCGAAGGCGGCCAGCCACACTAGTGTTAATAATAAAGGGAAGACTTCCATCAATGAATATATGTTCTCAATGGACAAAAGTTAGCCCGCATTGTCAATCCATTTAGGAAGTTCTTCCTTCCCATCTCTCTTGCCTTCAAGGATGACTTCCCCGATATGGCACCATGTTTATCCACAAGAATGTGTTGACAACTTAGATAATCCTGACAGGAGGTATTAGTTGCACCCAGACCCCAAATCATCTTCTTTGTATGGCTCTGAGCCGTGTCCTCTAAGATTGCTCCAGCTCTAATCCAATGCCTGAAAAAGGTTGAGTGTATAGCATTGTACAATTTTGGACAGCATCAACCTTGTGCATGATGGATAGTCGTGAATCATGAACACCGTTGAAAACAGAATAATAGCCTCTGCTTTCTCAAACCTAGCTCATCTCTCCCTTGTCAGGATGTGATAGCCAGTCCTCTAAAGCTGCTCCAGCTCCAATCCAATGCCTGAAAAAGGTATAGATGCTGAACAGGGTTGTACAGTTTTGTACAAATCAACCTTGTGTGTGATGGATAGTCGTGAATCAACCTTGTGTGTGATGGATAGTCATGAATCATGAACACCGTTAACAAAAGAATATTAGCATCTGCTTCTCAAACCTAGCTCATCTCCCCCTTTTCATTTTGTGATAACCTGTCCTCCCATCCAAACAAATCCAATGCAAAGGTCTCTGTGTTAAGGTACCCTTCTATCATCTCCCTAGTTTCGCATCCCCCTGTTTACACCTCAAAAGCATCCTCCATCTTTTTTCATGGAAGGTGCCTTGAATGAGACAGGCATATGATTTAAAACTATATGATCACACATACTTCCATGACCTATATATTTTCTGTGTGCACGTAAGGCCAACCATACTCTTGAGTTCCGTTGGAGCTCAAATCACTTCTTTGAGCTATTCTGTTCATGTAAGAAGTTTTGAATGTTCAAAAATCGTCTAGAGGTTTACAAATTTCTTAGAATTATCCCTGGTAGATCTTCTAGCCTTATGTGCTGCATACTAGTGGAATAAAGGAAAGATTTTCTCATTCAGTTAAACATCATTGGCGGCAGCTCCTGAAACGAATTGAAGAAATCTTTGTTCACTATATCAGCTTTAGTGATCCACATGGACAATGAGGCATGATAAGCAAAATCCTGCTACAAGTGGAGAAGCTCCCAATAAACGTGTCCTCTCTCTCTCCAAACGAATTTCCATCATTGAATTGGAAATGAAAGCATGGAGAAAAGAGATGGAAGATTGGAGGAACGCGAAGACCGTTTTCCTCCGAGAGAATGAAGAAAAGGAGAAGAGGTGGAAGGACGAGAAGGATCATCTTCTCAACAAGATCGCCACGTTGGAGAATAGCATTTTGGACCTCCACAAAGAAGTGTTGGAAACACGGTCAAAAAATGGGCTTGAAGAAGGGGAATTTCAGCCCTCTTTGAGGGAAGAAATTGACAACATCAATGAGGAGAAGAAGTCATGGGCCGCGGTCATATCCGAAACGCAAAAGAAAGTAGAGGAGGCCGAAAAATGGATTGAGGTTGCCAAGAAAGGGAAAGGTAAGGAAGCTCCTTGTACACCCACTCTTATCAACATGACCCTCGAAGAGGAACAAAGAAGGAGGGTGCGGGCTCTACATGTGAGGGTAACCGGCCTCAAGGACATAAACAATGTGGAAAAAGAGGTCACAAGCCTCACATCAATGATGGGGGTGGAGAAGCCTTCACACACAAAGGCATGGAGAGTGGGCAAGAAGAGTGAGGGCCCTGGAGAATCTTCAAAGGAAAGAGCTCTCATACTACGCTTCCCTTCATTGGAAGAGAAGAAGGAATTCTTGAGGAAGAGACCTACTCTCAAGAAGACAGGTATTTTCTTAGGCGATGACCTCACTCTCTCACAACTTGCGCATATGAGAGAAGTAATGCCCGAGATTCAAGCGGCAAGGGAGAAGGGGAAGATGGCCTTTTACAGAGATGGTCGGGTGGTGATTGTAGAGCGGCGCTCTACATGACGGTGCGAGACCTATGGGACCACATTGAGGATGGCGACTTGGAATTGTAATGGGTCTATGAGGTTGGATGTTGGTGCCTTTGAGGACAGTTTCAGAGACAAGGACATTGTTTTCTTTTCAGAGACTCACCAGGCCCCTGGCCAACTGTTGCCACATGTGGTGGGATACAAATGGGAGACAGTCCACAGAACAGTCACGAGATCTGAGCATGGGAGTAGAGGTTCAGGAGGAGTAGCGGTGTTGTTTAGGGAGGAGCTACAGCCACTACTACATATTGTACGGAGAGATGATCAGGCTAGATACATGTGGGTGAGGCTGAGAGCTGACACAGGTCGATTTCTATATATTGCTATATGTTACTTCCCCCCAGTACGTCAGTATATGCTGTATCCAGAGGGCAGTCGCCTTTCTCAATTCTAGATGATGATATATGGGAGTTTTCTAGGGATGGTGATATCATCCTCCTAGGAGACTTCAATGCTCGAACGGGCAACTATCAGACAGTCTTCTACGACACTTCAGATGAGATGCTTAGAGAGTTGGATGTGGGTGAGCTGGGGTTTGACAGATGCTCACATGACAGAGAGCAGACTGAGTATGGGAGATACCTCACGGAGATGACGACTACACATGGGCTAGCCATACTTAATGGCTTACAGCGGTTTCCTGGAGCAGCAGGCTTCACATGCTTTCCACACAGACATGGGGCCAGTACAGTGGACTATGTTATGACACAGCCGAGCTTTATTCCTTGTATTCAGGATTTCACAGTGGGAGCCAGACCAGTGGGCGTAGCAGTGGATCATGCTCTCTTGACACTGTCCGTATCTTTTCAGTTTAGTACAGCCCAGAAATCAGGAGGCAGGTCACACACCCGTTATACATTTACACCAGAGACTGACTCGGTTTATACAGAGGCGATCTGGGATCGTCTATGCACAGTTGCTCCAGGCCTCTCAGTAGAGGAGTGCACTACTTTACTGACTGAGACACTACATGATTTAGCATCAGAGGCATACCCACACACTCAACCGGATCGGAGGCGACATTCTGGGAGCATGCCCCAGAATAGTTGGTATGATGAGGAGTGCAGAGAGATGAGAGCCCAGCTTCAAAGGGATCTTCATTTAGGAGTCATCACCTACAGACAGTCGCGGATTGCTTTCCGGCGCCTTGTGCGAAAGAAGAAACGAGCTTACCTGGCCCAGATGGAGCGAGACTTGTATCAGTTGTTCTTGAGTAGAGACTCGGGCGAGGCATGGCGACTCTTCCATGAGCACTCCCCTCCCCCAGTGATTACTTCTCCTGATGTGTGGGGCCAGTATGCGACATCGTTATATACGGTTCCTGGGCAGGATCCCCTTCCAGATCCTACAGAGCCATGTCCACCTACGAGCACCTTCTTTACCACTGAGATGGTAAAGAGAGCCATTGACAGGATGAGGACCAGGAGGGCTTACGATCATGACGGTCTAGTAGCGGAGCACTTTATACATGCTAGGGATATGCTGATGGAGGTTCTTGCAGTGTTGTTCAATCGTGCCATGTGTGAGGGATTACCTGAGACTTGGAGGTTGTCTACTATTGTGCCTATATTCAAGGCAGGTGATCCTACAGAGCCTGGAAATTACCGCACTATTATGGTTGGACACACACTGGCACGATTGTATGCATCCATTATTGAGCAGCAGTTGAGTAACTGGGCAGAGGGTGAGGGTGTACGGGCAAAGGGACAGGCAGGTTTCAGGAGGGGTTTCTCCACTCTTGACCATATTCTGACACTCAGAGCTATCATTGAGGAGGGCAGGTCACATGGGAGACGGATTTATTGTAGCTTTGTGGATTTCCGCAAAGCATTTGACATGGTACCGAGAGCTCGACTGATGCGCAGACTGCAGGAGATGGGGGTGCCCACAGTGTTGATTTGGGGGATTATGGCTTTATACAGATCAGTGATGGGACATGTACGCACCCCAGAGGGGATATCTGACTTAGTTCACTCCACTATCGGGGTGAAACAGGGTTGCCCATTGTCTCCTACTCTATTTGGTATGTATGTTGATGAGGTGTCTGATTACATTGACAGAGAGGGTGATAGAGGTGCCCAGCTGGCAGGGACGTGGATCCCATTGTTGTTATATGCTGATGATATTGTCTTGATCTCTGACTCACCAGAGGGTATGCAGCGACAGTTGGATGCATTACACAGTTTTGC
Organism: Adiantum capillus-veneris; assembly: GCF_014529385.1. Taxonomy (NCBI): domain Eukaryota; kingdom Viridiplantae; phylum Streptophyta; class Polypodiopsida; order Polypodiales; family Pteridaceae; genus Adiantum; species Adiantum capillus-veneris. The sequence goes on along the minus strand of NC_140952.1, from coordinate 75,210,344 downwards.
AGAGGATAGTGGATTGTCTGTAAACCTTGGTAAAACCAAGGTCATGGTGTTTAACACCACACCGCAGTGGATCAGGAGATCGGCACCGACCTTCACGTATGGTCAAGAGATTGTGGAGTATACAGATGCATACACTTACCTTGGGATAGTCTTCACTGGGCCGAGGTTTTCTTTGGGGAGAGCAGCAGAGACTAGACTGACCAGAGCTTATGCGGCCTTGGGAGGCTTGGAGAGGATGTGTTCGCAGGTTCAGTTCCAGGAACCTCGGACAAAGTTATGGCTCTTTGATACTTTAGTAGCCTCAGCTATGATGTATGGGGTACAGGTTTGGGGACCTTCTGTAGGCCAGGATGGTTGGAGACGTATGGAGAGGCCCTTGGTATCTATGATCTCCCGATTGATTAGAGCCAAGGCCTCCGTACCTCACGCGATCATTCGAGCAGAGCTAGCTGCCCCCCCCCCATGGAGATTGAGGCGCTTACCAGATCAGTGTCCTTTGTGCACAGCCTATGGGATACTACTAGAGACAGATATGCTAGACTGGCCCTTGAGTCTTCCAGACAGTTAGCTCTACAGGGGGACACTTCATGCTGGTATGCACAGATGACTTCATGGTTTCAGACGCATGGCTTCACCATGGACAGGTTGCCCCCTTTCCAGTATTCTCTTCAGGCACCCTCGCTGTCTCTTACACGGGTGGAGATCACTAGACTCATTCGTCAGGACCTGATCCAGCTCGACACCAGGAGGACATGGATAGATCCGCCTCAGGAGTTGAGCACGAAGATGGCTTTCTATAGAGAGCATCTTCTCCACCTCACAGGAGATGGGTTTGTGATTCGACCCAGCTACATGGACACACATATGTCTCATGGTTTGCGTTGTGCCATTGGTCAGATACGCACATCCTCACATCAGCTCGAGATTGAGACTGGTAGATTCAGAGGGATACCAGCAAACAGCAGGATATGCCGATTATGCCAGAGAGAGCCAGAGACAGAGTTGCACTACATATGTCATTGCACAGTGTTCTATGAGATACGGGGGCGTTTCCACTGCTTATTCTGAGAGGGTTTTGGTCCTCTATCTAGGGTCATGAGTTATGAGGATCAGAGATGTCTTGGACTATATCTACTTGAGTTACACAAGTATAGAGACACTTTACTGGGGAGAGCTAGAGAGAGGCAGTCCCAGAGACACATTACAGATTTCTTTTCACTAGATATGGGACAGCCAGAGGAGCAGCCACCACTGTAGAGCTCGTCCCACACTCATTCGACCACTACTGGCACTCTCATCGACCGAGCATTGGAGCTACAGAGATACAGACGACCGCGACTGAGGAGAGGAGCTACACAGCATCAACGGAGACTACAACAGAAGATTCGAGCCATACTCTCTCGACATCCAGAGTGCAGATGAGGATGGATCCTCACCATTTCTTCCATCTTTGTTTCACACACTGTTACATCCAGTTTACCGGGTACCTATTGTATCAGCTGCTACACCCACGTAGTTTTAGATTGTAGTAGTAGTAGTAGTATTTTGTTCCACTTCTAGTTCTTTTCTAGTTCTTTTGTACCCAGACATGGTATTAGATTCACTATTTTGTAACCGATTGGTCTCATAGGTCATTTTGGCCTTTTGAAGACGTTAATATAACATTTCATTTCATTTTCTCTCTCTCTCTCTCTGAGATGCTTAGAGAGTTGGATGTGGGTGAGCTGGGGTTTGACAGATGCTCACATGACAGAGAGCAGACTGAGTATGGGAGATACCTCACGGAGATGACGACTACACATGGGCTAGCCATACTTAATGGCTTACAGCGGTTTCCTGGAGCAGCAGGCTTCACATGCTTTCCACACAGACATGGGGCCAGTACAGTGGACTATGTTATGACACAGCCGAGCTTTATTCCTTGTATTCAGGATTTCATGGTGGGAGCCAGACCAGTGGGCGTAGCAGTGGATCATGCTCTCTTGACACTGTCCGTATCTTTTCAGTTTAGTACAGCCCAGAAATCAGGAGGCAGGTCACACACCCGTTATACATTTACACCAGAGACTGACTCGGTTTATACAGAGGCGATCTGGGATCGTCTATGCACAGTTGCTCCAGGCCTCTCAGTAGAGGAGTGCACTACTTTATTGACTGAGACACTACATGATGCAGCATCAGAGGCATACCCACACACTCAACCGGATCGGAGGCGACATTCTGGGAGCATGCCCCAGAATAGTTGGTATGATGAGGAGTGCAGAGAGATGAGAGCCCAGCTTCAGAGGGATCTTCATTTAGGAGTCATCACCTACAGACAGTCGCGGATTGCTTTCCGGCGCCTTGTGCGAAAGAAGAAACGAGCTTACCTGGCCCAGATGGAGCGAGACTTGTATCAGTTGTTCTTGAGTAGAGACTCAGGCGAGGCATGGCGACTCTTCCATGAGCACTCCCCTCCCCCAGTGATTACTTCTCCTGATGTGTGGGGCCAGTATGCGGCATCGTTATATACGGTTCCTGGGCAGGATCCCCTTCCAGATCCTACAGAGCCATGTCCACCTACGAGCACCTTCTTTACCACTGAGATGGTAAAGAGAGCCATTGACAGGATGAGGACCCGGAGGGCTTACGATCATGACGGTCTAGTAGCGGAGCACTTTATACATGCTAGGGATATGCTGATGGAGGTTCTTGCAGTGTTGTTCAATCGTGCCATGTGTGAGGGATTACCTGAGACTTGGAGGTTGTCTACTATTGTGCCTATATTCAAGGCAGGTGATCCTACAGAGCCTGGAAATTACCGCACTATTATGGTTGGACACACACTGGCACGATTGTATGCATCCATTATTGAGCAGCAGTTGAGTAACTGGGCAGAGGGTGAGGGTGTACGGGCAAAGGGACAGGCAGGTTTCAGGAGGGGTTTCTCCACTCTTGACCATATTCTGACACTCAGAGCTATCATTGAGGAGGGCAGGTCACATGGGAGACGGATTTATTGTAGCTTTGTGGATTTCCGCAAAGCATTTGACATGGTACCGAGAGCTCGACTGATGCGCAGACTGCAGGAGATGGGGGTGCCCACAGTGTTGATTTGGGGGATTATGGCTTTATACAGATCAGTGATGGGACATGTACGCACCCCAGAGGGGATATCTGACTTAGTTCACTCCACTATCGGGGTGAAACAGGGTTGCCCATTGTCTCCTACTCTATTTGGTATGTATGTTGATGAGGTGTCTGATTACATTGACAGAGAGGGTGATAGAGGTGCCCAGCTGGCAGGGACGTGGATCCCATTGTTGTTATATGCTGATGATATTGTCTTGATCTCTGACTCACCAGAGGGTATGCAACGACAGTTGGATGCATTACACAGTTTTGCAGAGGATAGTGGATTGTCTGTAAACCTTGGTAAAACCAAGGTCATGGTGTTTAACACCACACCGCAGTGGATCAGGAGATCGGCACCGACCTTCACGTATGGTCAAGAGATTGTGGAGTATACAGATGCATACACTTACCTTGGGATAGTCTTCACTGGGCCGAGGTTTTCTTTGGGGAGAGCAGCAAAGACTAGACTGACCAGAGCTTATGCGGCCTTGGGAGGCTTGGAGAGGATGTGTTCGCAGGTTCAGTTCCAGGAACCTCGGACAAAGTTATGGCTCTTTGATACTTTAGTAGCCTCAGCTATGATGTATGGGGTACAGGTATGGGGACCTTCTGTAGGCCAGGATGGTTGGAGACGTATGGAGAGGCCCTTGGTATCTATGATCTCCCGATTGATTAGAGCCAAGGCCTCCGTACCTCACGCGATCATTCGAGCAGAGCTAGCTGCCCCCCCCATGGAGATGGAGGCGCTTACCAGATCAGTGTCCTTTGTGCACAGCCTATGGGATACTACTAGAGACAGATATGCTAGATTGGCCCTTGAGTCTTCCAGACAGTTAGCTCTACAGGGGGACACTTCATGCTGGTATGCACAGATGACTTCATGGTTTCAGACGCATGGCTTCACCATGGACAGGTTGCCCCCTTTCCAGTATTCTCTTCAGGCACCCTCGCTGTCTCTTACACGGGTGGAGATCACTAGACTCATTCGTCAGGACCTGATCCAGCTCGACACCAGGAGGACATGGATAGAGCCGCCTCAGGAGTTGAGCACGAAGATGGCTTTCTATAGAGAGCATCTTCTCCACCTCACAGGAGATGGGTTTGTGATTCGACCCAGCTACATGGACACACATATGTCTCATGGTTTGCGTTGTGCCATTGGTCAGATACGCACATCCTCACATCAGCTCGAGATTGAGACCGGTAGATTCAGAGGGATACCAGCAGACAGCAGGATATGCCGATTATGCCAGAGAGAGCCAGAGACAGAGTTGCACTACATATGTCATTGCACAGTGTTCTATGAGATACGGGGGCGTTTCCACTGCTTATTCAGAGAGGGTTTTGGTCCTCTATCTAGGGTCATGAGTTATGAGGATCAGAGATGTCTTGGACTATATCTACTTGAGTTACACAGGTATAGAGACACTTTACTGGGGAGAGCTAGAGAGAGGCAGTCCCAGAGACACATTACAGATTTCTTTTCACTAGATATGGGACAGCCAGAGGAGCAGCCACCACTGCAGAGCTCGTCCCACACTCATTCGACCACTACTGGCACTCTCATCGACCGAGCATTGGAGCTACAGAGATACAGACGACCGCGACTGAGGAGAGGAGCTACACAGCATCGACGGAGACTACAACAGAAGATTCGAGCCATACTCTCTCGACATCCAGAGTGCAGATGAGGATGGATCCTCACCATTTCTTCCATCTTTGTTTCACACACTGTTACATCCAGTTTACCGGGTACCTATTGTATCAGCTGCTACACCCACGTAGTTTTAGATTGTAGTAGTAGTAGTAGTATTTTGTTCCACTTCTAGTTCTTTTGTACCCAGACATGGTATTAGATTCACTATTTTGTAACTGATTGGTCTCATAGGTCATTTTGGCCTTTTGAAGACGTTAATATAACATTTCATTTCATTTCATTTCTCTCTCTCTCTCTCTCTCTCTCTCTCTCTCTCTCCACATAGCGAAAATAGAGATGGGCAAGTGATTGCACTCTATGGACAAGATCTCTAAACATATTCAAGAGATTGCCGACAAGAAAAGTACTGCACAGAGCTAGCCACTTCCTCAATGAAAATGGAGCCTATGCAAAATAAGACACTCAAAGCGTCATTGCCATGTACACTACAGTATGTTAGACAGTTGACGCATAAGTACAAGTAAATGTGATTGATGCAGCCTGTACATGGAGGGCCTTAAGTACAACGGCCATAAAACTTCCTTGGCAGCAAGAGACTCGAAAATCTCTGTAAAGAATGACATTGCTCAAAGTGAACAACTCCAGGTATCATGACATTCATGAACTGATTGTTCTTCCCCAAACACCGTAACTTGCTGCTAAGCTCATCTAGACTGCAACTAACAAAGCCCATCTAAGTAAGCCTCCACTCTTGCTATTTGAGGAAGCCCAATGACAACAATATCTTCAACAGCGTACTTGTCATTTATTAGAGCATTGATTTTGTTCATATGCTTCAGTAATATTTGATCTGTACAATGTATGTAAACAAATTCTCTCTCTCTCTCTCTCTCTCTGGGCAGTATACAGCAGGGCTGCTCCTCCAACAATACAGGTTTCGGGTGCGTGGACAGCAGGCCTCTCCCACAGTGGGGGCCGCTTTCGTGTTTGCAATCAGCGCCCTGGGAGGGCCTACCCAGCTAGGGGCTGCGTGTGTTGTTCCCTTACAGGTGTTGAATCGGGTGCAGACCCGTTGGGGCTGCATCTCTTGTCTTTGGTGTGGAATATACCCTGCGCCCTGTGGGGTAACCTTTTGGCAGCGAGCTGACCCAACTCAAGGGGGGTAGCCGGTTGTATGCTGGACAGTTTTGGGCAGGTTCAGTTGCATGACAGCGGGCGCAAGGCCCTTCATCTTGTTCTAGTGCTGATACCCACAGTGGGTTGGAATGTGAATGTACCGCAACGGGTTGTGGATGACTGATTCTCCACCTGGTCTCAGCTAAGCCAGAGTGTCGAGGTAATTTTGAGTATTTGGCTGGTCTCTCGAGTGGGACTCGAGCCCCTACTTTTGTATGTCAGTTGAAGGGTGAGCCGTGGTGCTCCGAACCCCTATTTACTCCTTCTTGGTAGAGCCAATACCCGCATCGCCGATGGAGGCCATGAGCGCATCGCCGATGGAGGCCATGAGCGCTTCGCCAATGGAGGCCATGATCGTTTGGCCAGTATGTAAGCCCCATATGAAGGCAACCTTTGTGCTTACAAACAAGCAGATAATGCAAATGGAAAGGGAGATGAAAGAATGGAAAGCAGAGACGGAGGGATGGTGGAAAGAGAAGGCCAACCTTCTTCGAATGTTTCTCAATGAAGGGGCGCAATGGAAGAAGGAGAAAGAGGACTTGCACGCAGAGCTACAAGCACTTAAGGCGGATTCACAAGCACTTAGAGAAGAGGTCACAACCCTCAAGCGAGAGCTTGCGGATAGAGTAAGTAGTGGATTGGGAATTCCAGCCCTCGGTGATAGAGGAATCAAGGTCATCAAGGAGCAGGTACGGATGATCACAGAGGAGGAGAAACAGAAGGTGGTAAAGACGTCTTCGTGGATGGATGTGATCACGAAGACGCAGAAGAAGGCGGATGAGGCCGAGAAATGGATAGAAGTCGCTAAGAAAGGGAAAGGGAAAGAAACCACACCCATCCCCACTCCTACAATCATCAACATGACTCTAGAAGAGGAGCAGCGAAGGAAAACTAGAGCCTTGCATATAAGAGTAACCGGTTTAAAAGACCGAGATGATGTGGAAGGAGAAGTCGAAGAACTTCTCCGCATAATGGGTAGTGAGGCTACTCATACAAAGGCATGGAGGGTAGGGAAGAAGACACAAGGCAATGGGGAGACTTCAAAAGGGAGAGCTTTAATCATCCGTTTCCCATCCATGGAGGCAAAGAAGGACTTCTTGAAGAAGCGCCCTACACTAAAGAAAACGGGTATATTCCTTGGAGATGACCTCACTCTCACACAGCTTGCGCATATGAGAGAGGGATTCAAGCGGCAAGGGAGAAGGGAAAGATGGCCTTCTACAGAGATGGCCGGGTGGTGATTGTAGAGCGGCGCTCCACATGACGGTGCGAGACCCATGGGACCACACTCAAAGTTGCCACCTGTAATTGTAATGGATCTATGCGCCTTGATGTGGGTGCTTTTGAGGATAGTTTTACGGGAAGAGACATCGTCTTCTACTCTGAGACACATCAGACCCCGGGTCAATCTATGCCTCACATTAGTGGATATAGATGGGAGACAGCCTGTAGACAGGAGACACGATCAGAGCACAAAGGGCGGGGCTCAGGAGGAGTGGCAGTGTTATTCAAGGAGGAGTTGCAACCATTGATACATATAGCCCGCAGGGATGAGCAAGCTAGGTACATGTGGGTGAGATTGAGAGCAAAGACAGACAGATATCTTTACATTGCTATTTGCTACTTCCCCCCGAGTACGTCAGTTTATGCACCACCCAGAGGACAGTCCCCCTTCTCTATTTTGGATGATGACATATGGGAGTTCTCTAGAGATGGTGACATCATCATTCTAGGGGATTTCAATGCTAGGACTGCCCATCATCATACAGTATTTTATGATACTTCAGAGGAGATGCTGAGAGAGTTGGATGTTGCAAAGACGGGCCTATCTAGACTATCATAGGATAGAGAACACACTGAGTATGGACTCCACATGGATTGGCCATCTTGAATGGCCTATAGAGATTTCCCGCTGCGGGGGGTTTTACATGCTTTCCACACAGACATGGAGCCAGCACAATGGATTATATCATGGCACAGTCGAGCCTCATCTCTAGTATCCAGGATATCAAGGATTGAACCCAGACCTGTTGGTGTGGCAGTGGACCATGCTCTTGTGTCGTTGACCATCTCTTTTCAGTTTAGTGTAGCACACAAGCTACGTTCAGCAGCCCCTACTCGCTACACCATCACGTGGGAGACGGACTCTATATACATAGATGGGATCTACAGACGCCTGTGCACAGAGGAGCCAAGGCGACCTTTGGAGGAGCTTACTACTATACTGACACAGACACTACATGATGCAGCAGCAGAGGCATACCCACATACCCAGCCTAAGCAGAGATGCCGTTGGAGGAGCATGCCCCAGAACAGTTGGTATGATGAGGAATGCCGGGACACTAGAGCGAGACTTCAGAGGGAGGTGCTTTTGGGGGACATCACTCACAGACAGTCACAGATTGACTTCCGACGCCTAGTGCGGCGGAAGAAGAGGGCATTTTTGGCTTGCCTAGAGCAGGATCTATACCAGCTATTCTTGAGTCAGGACTCACGTGAGGCATGGTGGCTCTTTCATGAGCACTCCCCCCCCCCCCCCCCATCACTGGGGCCAGTATGCATCATCTCTGTACACAGTTCCTGAGCAGCCCCCCCTTCCCGACCCCCCCAATCCATGCCCACACACATGTGCTTTTTTCACCGCTGAGATGGTGAGGAAGGCCATTGACAGGATGAGGACTGGGAGAGCATATGATCATGATGGCTTAGTGGCTGAGCATTTCATGCATGCCAAAGATTTACTAGCAGAACTTCTAGCAGTTATGTTTAACCGTGCCATCTGTGAGGGCTTGCCTGATACTTGGAGCCTATCTACTATTGTACCTATCTTCAAGTCAGGAGACCCTACGGAGCCTGGGAATTATCGCACTATCATGATTGGACACACATTGGCACGGTTGTATGCATCTACGCATATATCTCAATCCACAATTCGATTAACATGTCTTTCCTCATATTTGCATAACTCTCATTCTTCCAAGCTTCCATAGCCTCATGTAATTCCTTTTCCATGTCTAGCTTCCAATTGTTCAATTCCACCTTGATCATGGTATGCCTTCTTTTAGACATTAAATCATCTTAATTCTAGATTGTTTTCTTGCTCGCAAAGATCCGGAAGTAACCATGCTTTTCCGTACTCTCCTCCGGAATGCATTTTGTGCTTTGGGTGAGGTTTGGTAGACGCCGTTGTTGAAAAGTTTGTGGTGCGGGTAGGAAGATGCCGCGCTTCTGACTGAGAGAGTTTGCGGCTTAATCGTTGACAAATACCATTTATTCAAAAGATAAAAACAAAAAAACAAAAACTTCAGTTCAATCATGGAAGCTCCACTCATTCACAAGGCAAAGAACAACTCAAAACTCATGTGTGTGTGATGATTTTGTGCAACCTCAACCCCAATTACACAGGTACAATGTCTATTTTGTCGTGTAGTAAACCCTATCTTCCTCTTTCAATTCTTCATCGAGGCCATTTCATGGAAGCTTGGGCACTTCCATAGACAAGCCCACACACCTTTTTGAAGAGGCAAAACCCTAATTAAAACCCTCACACACCTCCAAATACAAGGTAGGAACAGCACATAACTATACTAGCACACCATAGGAGAACCCTCTGTATCCCCACTTAAAGTGCTGATATTCCTCTTTAAACAAGCCTTCCCCTTGCTTAGAGTCATGACACCGTAAGTGATGGAGCATTTTGAGCCATTTTTTGCCCAAAATGGGGTTTTTTAACCATTTTATGGCTTTTTTTTTTGCCATTTTAAGCCTTGAAATCATGCATTTTGGTCGTAAAAAGCCCAAACGAACTGCAGAAATCTCTAAAAAAGTGGAAAAATTCCCTTGAGCACAATTTTCATGTTGAACCCCAATTTTCCACTTGTCGTGACCTCTAATCACATCATTGATGGCTACGGCATGCCAACTACTATTTTTGGACGGTGGTCGTCCGCATTGAACTTTCTAGGCGAAACAAGTGCGCCACCATAAAGAACTCGACATACGTACACTTCTAAACCAAAGTAGGCAGTTTTAATGTGAGAGAACACATCACAATGCCACGTCCAAGGCCTCGCCTCTCCAGTAAGGTATGTACACAATTGCAACCCTGGCAACCGTTTTCACACATATGAAACTATGTACATTGTAGCATGATGCAATTCTTGTAAGTATTATTTGTTCGAGTAAAGGACTTAAAATCCTGAAAGTGTGCGCTAAAAAAAAGGGCTATGAAATGGGATAAAATGAGTTTCTCAAATTGTCATGTTCATTCCCAATCAACCTGATAAGCACACAATTGCACCATATGACCATACAGTTGGAATCAGATTTATTCATGCCCTCCTATGCAGTTCAATTGTTCAGGGATCTTCAGTATTTTCTTTACACACTGTAAGTGTCGTTCATGGTAAAGTTACGAATATTTTGGAATCTCCACAGGTTGGCTGGGACATAAAGGAGAAGGCAGGCAAGAAGAAAGTAGTGCTTGAGCTGGGTGGAAACGCAGCTTGCATTATTGAGGTGTGGCTATGTTCTTAACTACCAAGTGAAATTTTCTGTTGAAAAAAGCAAGGCATGAACTTACATGTGCTAAATTTTTGTGCAGGATATGGTCCCAGACAAGCAAACTATTGTAAATCGTATCATTCATGGTGCTTTTTACCAGAGTGGCCAGTCTTGTATCAGTGTCCAGCGTGTATACATTCATATGGTAAGCGTTTTTAAAATTGCCACTCTTCAAATAATGTAATGTAAAGTGAACAAGGTGAAGACTTGCATTGGCATTTCAAAACATTAAGATGAAAAGGAAGCATAAAGGGACCATTTACAAACTAATAAGTCTTTATGAAACAAAAAGTTGCAAAGGAAGTTATGAGGCTCTTCAATGGATGGACCATTTACAAAGTTGAAAAATTTGTACACCTTTCTCCTTGTTCTCTAAGGTATTCCAAAAATGAGGGACTCTCATGTAAAGAGGACATCGCAACAAGACCAGCACTATAACTGCCCAGCAGAACAATCATCCACATTCTTGCTTACATGTTAGCTGGTAAGGAAGGGACCATCAAATTCAGGGCTTGAAAACACCTAGAAACTCTTATAAAATTAGATTAACCTAATTGTTATTGTTTCTGTTTCATGGCTCTTTGCAATACTTTTGAGATGGTCTTAAGCTGGTGAAAACATTCTTGAATTTATTGGTCTATCAGAAAGGGTGAGCTTATGTCCACTTTGTTTAGCTATTCCTGCTCGTTTCCCTTGAAAACAAGCTGCAAATGTCTATCCTTGTGTTGACCAGTGAGCATTATTTTGAGCATATACTTGGTAAGGATTGACAGTGCCATACATAGAAACAACATGAAAAGTAGAAGACTAGAAAGAGTGTGTATGACCCACTACTCAATGCCCCTCTTTATAAAAAATAGGAAACAAATGTCTACTATCTCTCAGAGTGACCTATGCATTTACAAAAGACAATACTAAGTTAATACCTCTCTTGCAAAGAAAATAGGAAGAAGAAATTTTTCCATCATAAACCTGCCACGTGGCACTAATTGACAAGCTCTATTGAATGGTCCAAAATTGTTTCCAAGAGTTAAATACTTTACTAAGGCCTGATGTAGACCATAAAGAAGGCAAAGAATCACAGTTATGTCAGTCATTGTGAAAGTCAAAGCCACTGGCTTGTAAAACTACATAGTAGTGTTATCGAGGGTTCAGAAATGAGAAATGCAACCACAAAAAGTTGACCATGGTATGAAATTATGGACTGAGTTCTACAAGATAATGTGTCCAGAGCAAAAAACAGTGACTAAACTTGATGCCAATTTTCAAAGTCTCTTATCAGGACTTATTCCTGCTCCGAACATGAAATCCGTTCTTTCTGCATCTCTCACCCTTTCACCCTGTAACAACGCCTGTGTTCGAGTATGTTAAAAGATACCGTTGTCTTTCACATATAGCTATGTTCTTTGTCAAGCCTTTACTTTTCCTACCGTTCCATCTTGCCAACAAGCATGAGATTCAATCATGGATATTCTAGTCAAAGCCGCCTTTGAGAATAATTATAAAATGTTTGGTCAAATTTCACGCAACCAAGGGGCAGCATTAATTATTAGTAATGGCATAGGACAAGACAACTTAGGGTAGACATCCTGTTGTTGATCCCGGGGTATTGATTCCAGGCCAAAATGAAAATTTTTTGAGAAGTATCAGATGATTTGTTGCATGGACCAGACAAAAATATATGCCTTCCGATCCTAATTGAAGCTCAAATGACCCCACGGTGTGAGGGAAGATGAAGACCATCGCAAGACCTTGTTGGCTGGTGGATGCTGAAAATATTTGGTGATCTCAGAGTCTGTGCCTACTACCATCTTGAGATCCTTTTTGCACCCTTACTATGAGGTGCTGAAGACCAATGTCCAAATGAAAGACACCTCTATAGACAAAGGAAGATGAGGATAATTATTGTCTGGGTTTCCAGGTCATTTTCATCCATTTAAGTGACACCTACAGTGTCCATATTGTCATTACTTATCTTGCACATGTGTGAAAAGCTGTAGCATATAATTTGCTCCATGACTTTATAAGCAAGTTCATTTATGTCTATCCGGATAAATTAGAATAACCTGTGATTTCTCTTTGCAACCTGTATATGATTATGCAGGATATCTATGAGGTGGTCAAGGATGCATTGGTGGAGGCAACAAGTGGATTAGTGAAGGTAGATTCAAAATCTTGTCATTGTCAAATGTTATGACTGGGCCAATGGCATTGTGCACCAACTTCAATCTGCTGTTTAATTACAGGGAGATCCTCTGAATGAGGATACCTTTATTGGACCCTTGATAGATGAATCCGAGGCAAAACGCATTGAGGCATGGGTAGAAAAAGCCGTGTCTAATGGAGCGAGGTATGAAAAACATTAGGTACCTATCATTAATTTATAATGCAGCATCAGTGATCTCTTATTTTTGTAGGATCCTGGCTGGAGGGAAGAGGGATGGTTCATTCTATGATGCTACCATCTTGGAAGGAGTTAGGCCAGATATGGAGGTAAGGAGGGTGCAATTTTGTTTGTGGTGTCAGTAATGGCTTGTGTGAAGCTCAGCCGTCCTCTACTTGAGATGAGCTCAAATACTTTCTACTTGAGCCATCTTTCAAAAGCTTAAACTTTTGTTGATTTTGGTTTGACTCGACAGATTCACTGTGAGGAGGTTTTTGGCCCTGTGATGGAGCTAATTCCCTATGATGACTTTAAACCTGCTATTGCAGAAGTGAACAAATCGAAATTTGGTCTACAGGTAGCTTTATGCATGCCTTTGAAAGTCCTGTCATTTATAAGCATTTGTTGAGGAAGCTAGCTTTAGAATTTGGCTCATAGTATTAGGCTGTGAGTGAGCTGTCGCTATGAATCTGACCAAGTGGAGGTTCGAATACCCATTGCACGGTAACATGGGACAGAACAGCTGGGACAGGGAACGGGAGACAGGGCTTAGATGGGAACCTTGTTTCCACAAGAGGGGTTTGAAACAAGGGGCTGGTGCTGGGACGTCCATTGAGATGTCACCATTCTCAGATACCTTGATACAATTCTGTATTTTTTTCCTGTAAGGAAAGACTATCATAGTGCAACTTGCAAAGCCCTGTTTCTTTTTCCTCCTTAAAGTTAAGCCTTTTTAGCTGGTGACTGGAGGGCTCACTGAGGGTTACTATATGGTAATAACACCCGAGTGTAAGGGACGGGGTAATACAAGGTGCATTTGACAAAGAATGGTCCCATATATAGGGGTGAAAAGGGGGCATTTGATTCACGCAGGTGACATTTCCTTGTTTTTACTAGTGAATCCCAGGGGCTCATGATGAGGGCACAATCTAACAGGGTTGCTACTGCAGGCAGGGGTATTTGTACGCGACATCAACAAGGCCTTCTATGCATTTGAACAGCTTGACGTGGGAGGTGTAGTGATCAATGATGTACCAAGCATGCGTATAGATTCACAGGTTTGTTTTTGTCACACCCTTGTGTAACTCACATTGGCTGTGTTGCTTCTGTCTATTTGATGAAGTATGGTTGTTTTGTTTTAGCCTTATGGTGGTGTAAAAGAATCTGGACTTGGCCGGGAGGGCATCAAGTATGCTATGGAGGATATGTCCGAAGTTCGTGTGATGCTCTTGCGGAATGTTAGCCAGTTGTGAGATGGATTTATTCTCTTTCAGAGGTACTTCAAGTAAATCATGTACATGACTCAGCTCTAAAATTGTGACGACCATCACTGGATTAAATGTAATGTTGGAATGCCTTGTGATCGGGCAAGGTATTATAAATCTTGTAACAAGCAGCTGATGTTATCGTAACAAGCATTGACAGCTGATATTAATATCTTTTGCAGAATGTACCATAAAAAGCATTGACAAGTGCAGTAAGCATTGACAATTTTTCTATATAATGCTTGCGCCTCTACTAAGACATGAAGTTGTTTGTGGTAATCCTTGTGCTCATTGCATTCACTCCCAATATACCTGGATGATATTTGTTATGGCAGTAAGGCTTGAAACATGTCTCATGTACAATCATGTAGATTACCGAAAGAAATGAGCATGGTCATACGACCAATCAAACAATCCAATATTGGACATGACATGAACAGCCCATAACCAAGATGGCAACGTCGTCATGCTAGAGATTTAAGAAAATGTCGCTGCCAAGATGCTATCCTTCCAGGCTCATGCATTTGCCATAGAAATGACCCCAGCAATGGTGAGCTAAGATGCATTGCAAAGAAAAATATAAATTACATGGTTTTGAACAACCATTAGCACTATCAAAAATAAAGGCAGTCCTCCTGCTTCAATTACATTAGAAACCCCCCAAAACCCCCTAGTAATGAAGCATATTGAAAAGCAATTGTAAATGTGCATGAGTGCTTTTCAAAGGCCGAGACATGAGGGAAAAGAACTCATAGTATCATGTAACCAGGTGGATGAACCAAAGGCCCATACTTTCTTGGCAATAGAACTGAAGTCTATTGTCTTCTATAAAAATGGTGCAAAAGGAACACGTGCCAAAAAAAAAGACTACTATGAAAATTTGTTGCCAACGCAAACCCTCCCACCATAGCCCGCCAAAGAAACACTTCCGTAAGGAAGTTGAATATGCCAACCTCGAACAAATACATCTCTCCACAAAGCAGCAAATTTTTTTGACCTACCAAGCCTTGTTTGCCTTGTCAACCAACCAATGCTTTCTCTAATAACACACTAATTTACAAGTGGGAAACCTCAAACCGAGGAAAACCCATGAAAAGAAGAGGTACAAAAAGCGGAGCTATATGATGCTCCGAGGGCTAGAAACAGTCAAAGTAAATCCTATATGCATCAAGAATAATATCCCCAGCCTTATAAGCGAAATGCAATGCTTGGCCAAGCGACAGCTCAAAATAGGGAAACAAGGCAACATCAAGAAGTTGCGATGGTGCCAGATGGCCCATAGAATCCAAAATCTAACCCAAGCAAAAAAGACTACAAACTACTGCAGAGATTGAAGCGTCCCAAAAAGCCAAAACCGTCTGTGAAAAGTGACGGCAGGGAAACGGAGTCGAAGAGCAGCCGATACCGGTCGAATGAAGGATGTGGAGCAACGAAAATCCCACAATAAGTGTGGCACAGTCTCCTCCACTGCATGACATCTGAAACAACAAGAAGGCGCAATATGCCGAGTATGCAATGTGCTACCCACAGGTAAATCTCCCACCAAACAGCACCACAAGAAAATACGTTCCTTCATAGAGAGATGACCCTGCCAAATGGAAGACAACGTGCGCCTCCACCATAGGGATGACTTGGAGAGAGACAACAATTGATTACCATGACGCACAATCCACACATCAGATTGGAGGAGAGCGTAGACACTACCGGCTGAAATGCATTCCAAGTTGACATCGGAAAGATTCCAATCCAAACAGTGAGAGTCTTCATTCAAAGGAGGAACACGAGAGAGATCAGCAAGCATGCCACGAATTTCTCGCCAGAGAGGAGAATAATGAGGTCCCAATCCAAAAAGAGACCACGTAACAAAGAACGAAAGAGCAAGACCGTTGTCATCTACCACTTGATGCACTTGGCATATCCCTTTTTGAGAAAGAAATTTATGCTTGCCGAGGAGAGCGTTGGACCAAAGTAAAAGAGAAAGCCTTGCTTAAATGCAAGCTCTCCAATCCAAATGCATCCTGACAACCTTCCAATCAACAATGAGAGAAGAAGTAAAGGGACATCCAAGAATGTGCCCTTCAAGCTTGCCAAAAATGACCTCCCAATAGGTTGGCTGCCAATGACCAAAGGACAGAGTGAATATTGTTTGTAAGAGTTCACCGCTCTGTTGCCTCACACAAGTCTAGGGCACTTCCTTGTACGGCTAGTGTCTCCTGGTTGGCCACCCATAGTCTAGGTTGTACCCTTGTCCGGCCGCTCGAGTTTGGGGCCAGCCACCCATTTGAGTTGGGCGCCCCACCTTGGGCACTCATATATACATATGGGGCCAGGGGGGTACACATATATCATCTGGCATTTGTACAGGCTATGCTCTGGTAGTCAGGGGGACTTATTGCCCCCTCTTCCCCACATCTAGCGTTTGTGTTTCTGTCTCTCTACAGAGAGAATCTTCTCCAGCTTACGGAGGATGGTTTTGTGACGAGGCCCAGATACATGGACACCCACTTGTCTCATGGCATACGATGTGCTATTGGCCAGATACGCACATCTTCACACCAGCTGCGGGAGACTGGGAGATACAGCGGAGTACCAGTAGAGGCCAGGACATGCCCCCTGTGTGACATCGAGCCTGAGACAGAGTTGCACTACACATGCCACTGCCCCGTCTACTATGAGATACGAGGCCTCTTCCATTGCTTGTTCAGAGAGGGCTTTGGACCACTCTCCAGAGTCATGCGGTACGAGGATCAGAGATGCCTTGGTTTGTTTTTGCTCGAGCTGCGCAAACACGGAGAGAGCCTAATGAGAGGAGGGGCTAGCCAGTCTCAGAGACAAATCACAGACTTCTTTAGAGCTGCCACTGGACACCCGGAGGAGTTACTACCACAGCAGAGCTCGTCGCCTCACACCAGAGGCACACTGATCGACCGAGCGACTGAGTTGGGGAGATCCAGACGCCCACGACTGCGGAGGACTACACAGCATCGATGAAGGCTGCATCAGAGGATTCGGATCACTTTGGCCCGACATGCACTACGCCTGGTCAGACTACTACCATGGAGGAGATTGATGAGATCCGCCAGCGACCGATGCTGGATCTCTTGTGATCTAGCTATCCCAGCTAGCTGCTTAGCTCGCACCTAGCAGTTTATGATTCCATAGTATTTTATTTTGTCATTTTGTCATCTTGTTACTCTGACTTTGTATCAGATCCACCACATTGTAACTTTTTGGTCTCATAGGTCACTTTGGCCTTTTGTAGACGTTAATATAACATTTCATTTCATTTCATCTCTCTCTCCCCCCTCTCTCACGCTTCCGCACACACGCACTCTCACATGGTATCAGAGCACAGGCTCTTCATGTTCTAGGCGCTTCACCTGCATGAGGGTACTTCTCCCAAGATCAAATCAGCCAGCGCTTCTACAACAGCAAGGCAAGCGAAGGAACATGGAGTGTTTCTGTCGCGGAGATTCACCCTTCACCTGCGTTTTCTGTTATTCAACATGGCGATCACCTCCATACAGGCAACATTGCCCGAAGTACAGCAGTTTGCTACACCACTCGTGACGGCACTTTACCATGGAGATCTCTCGGAGGTTGGGACACCCCAAACTGCTGCTACACTCATGAAGTATCCTTTAGTGGACATCGCAGCAGACATCTTCATCATTTGCCTCACATCTTCATCTTCTTGTCACAAACCGGTGACGTGGCATAGCCACTTGGGCAGGAGAAACCACACACACACACAGGCTGACGTGGCAGCAATCCCGGATTTCATGTTGAAAATGCTGCCGTGGCAGTACGGCTATTTTGGAAATCGCGGCGTAAATTGTGAAGCTGGCTGACGTGGCATGCTGTATGGAATTCCATGTTTTGCGCTCGTGAAAAGCAGCTAAAAAGCCTACGCAATTGCTGAGGAGCTTTTGGAGAAAACTTGCTTTATTTTAAGCCTAGTTTCGAGGCATTGATTTATGAAGCTTTTGATTTTTGAAGCTTTTGGGGCTCTACTTTTAGCATCCCTTGTAACCTTTATAAAGAACCCAAGTGGGCTCCCTTTGCAGAGCATCTGGACGCAGAGTCTGAAAGAGAGCACCCACGGGAGTTGTACATTGCTCAAAGATTAATATAAAAAGAAACACCGAAAGGGGCGCCAGTCTTTGGGGCCAATATCTCTAGGCATGGAACTCCGCCGGGCCATGTCGAATCCGTTGTGAACTGTGAACTGTTTTGAACTGAATTCCTGTCGTGTTGCGATAGAATCTTGACTTGGAGTGTCCAAGTCTATTACAGTGGTATCAGAGCACAGAAAGATTCTTCTTCTATGGAAAATTCGATCCTTTTTACAGCGCACGCAGCTTTTGGGAAAGAATCTCCGTTTCCCGACCCCGGACTTATTAGCCACTCCTACCCTTCATACATCGCGCATCGGGTGCGCTCCCATCTTCATCGCTCTTTCTTACAAAGCATAAAGCCATTAAAAATCCCAGATTACACATGAGTTCTAGTGAAGAATCTGACAAAGATGATACCTCTCGGTGGGAAGGCAAAGAAAAGTTGAAGATCCAGCGCGGGAACTCAAGAAAAGAATGAAGATTTGGGCCAAAAAAAATTCGGACAAGTTTGCCAGAAAAGGAGTACAAACGTCAACTGCAGATTGGCATATGTGTGAACAGATTGATTAAGTACTTCAGGAACCCGAGATTGGTAATACACCTGAAGAATTACCCGATTGATACGATTTACTCGAGATAGCGTGTGGCCATTGCTTTTACTCTCAAGAAGGGAGTAAAGCCAAAAAGACAGACGAGTGCAGAAAAGCAGAACCTGTACTCACAGAAAGACATGGACAAGCAAAGCTTCAGAAAGGACAAGACAAAGGCAAAGAAGCCTAGATTTCGCCCAGTTTTTGACATTTCTACCGAGGACTCATCCTCAGATACTTCGGACTCCAACGATCACATCTTATGCGAAGAAGAAACATTTTTTTTAAAGCCAACCAATATGACTTCCTCGAAGATAAAAGCAAGAAGATGAAAGAATTTAAAGAAGGTGGACAGTCGATTTGAATCTTTTTCTGGGTTCCGTGATGCTCGAACATGGTGGTTCACTCTTCTACTGAGAAAGGAAGCTCCGGTTAAATGGTTGAAAGGCTTTTTTATTTCTTCTTGGATGACTCGGGAGTACAAACGAGATATACGAACTACTTGGAATCATCTTCGGATGACCAAGGGAGATTCTTTGGACGCTTATTGCGAGAGATTTTGGAACTCTTTTCTACCAGCCTCTTCATTTATGAAGGTCTTGTTTAAGGAACAGATTGAGCGGTTTTGCTGCGGACTTCCTACAAAGATCCGAAACTACTGCTTGAAACAGAAGTTGAATTCTTTTGAAGAATTGATGGGTCATGTGAAACGGGGTCTTTGCGATACATTCGGGAAATTTGACTTACCCCACTGATGGGAGAAACCACACACACACCGGCTGACATGGCAGAAGTCCCGAATTTCATGTTGAAAATGCTGCTGGCAGTACAGCTATTTCCGGAAATCACGGCGTAAATTGCGGAAGCTGGCTAACATGGCATGCTGTACGGAATTCCGCGTTTTGCGCTAGGAAAAAGCAGCTAAAAAGGCTACGCAATTGCTGAGGAGCTTTTGGGGGAAACTTGCTTTATTTTAAGCCTAGTTTCAAGGCATTGCTTTATGAAGCTTTTGTTTTTTGAAGCTTTTGGGGCTCTGCTTTTAGCATCCCTTGTAACCTTTATAAAGAACCCAAGGGGGCTCCCTCTGCAGAGCATCTGGATGGAGAGTCTGAGAGAGAGCACCCGCTGGAGTTGTACATCGCTCAAAGATTAATATAAAAAGAATTACCGAAAGGGGCCACAGTCTTTGGGGCCAATATCTCTAGGCGAGGAACTCCGCCAGGCCGTGTCGAATCCATTGTGAACTGTGAACTGTTTTGAACTGAATTCCTATCATGTCGCGGTAGAATCTTGACTTGGAGTGTCCAATAGACCTCTCACAATGAAAGTAGAAAGAGAAAGAGTTCTCAGAACAACGAATGGGATCTTCTCTTTTGCCTTTGCTCAAATGATTAATCTATGGCGCTGTTTGCATCCAAATACTTCTGGATTTACCTTTCAGCATGCTGCTCATTCTTCTTACAGAGCATTGTTGGATTGTTGGTACTTGCTTAATGGGCTACAGTATGAAGAATTTGAATTTGATATAAGAATAGATTACGCCCTGCAACTGTTCGACCGTTATCCTCTTTTGTTGTCTTTGCACTTTAGGCAGTCTCTTTGTGATCAGCCTCTTCGCAGGAAACGCTTGTTGCATGTTAACAACTCCTATCTCACTCATAAAGTTTTTCGACACATGATTGTCGACATTATTCCCCCGCTGTTGGCTCACATGTATATTGATTTAGATGTTGCTTGGTATCATTATCATGAGTGTACAAAGTGTTATTTGTGACTATGGCACGCATTATATGCAGCACACATATAACCTGTTTCATTGATGCGAAACAGGTTTGTTAACGACTGTAAGAGTTGGCTGACTTGCAACCCCTGTTTGACTCTAAAATGCTGGAATTATGTGAAGCTTATGTGTGTATTTAGCAAAATGATAAGCAAAAAATTTTTAAATGGCAGACGCGTGTAGTCAACAGGCTTTTATGGATAACGGTTGTGCTTCGAAGCAATCCTTTAAGCACCTGCATCATACAAGGGTCTCGCAATCAACTAAGCGGATTATGCTTCCCTCGGGTGTTTGGACTTCTTCGAAGTAGGAACTTGCTGATGTTATGGTCTCACATTATCGGCAGGTGTTTGCTGCTCCATCTCAGCCATCTTCGGATGCTTGCCAAGCACGTTAATTGTTGCTTTCTTATGTTCATCCGATCCTGTCTTCGCAGGATGCACAATGCCTTGAGGATCCTCTCAATGATTCTGAATTGCATGGTGCATTGCTTGCATTGGGCCATTGGAGATCTCCCGGTTGGGACATACTTACTGTGGAATTATTCCTCTCCTTTTGGGATTCTCTTAAACAGCCCCTAATTTTCATGTTGAATGCAGCATGGGAGAAACAGGATTTACCATTATCATGGAAAGAGAGTTTACTTAAATTGTTGCCCAAGCAAGCGTTTTGCAAGCAATTCTCTCATTGGCGGCCCATTACTTTGATGCCAGTGGTTTACAAGATATTGGCTAAAATGTTGGTGCATCACATTAAGGACCATATGTTTACAGGACTTCATCAGGCTCAATATGGTTTCATCCCTCCTCATCAAATTATGGACAATTTGGCTGATGTTATGATTGGCATGGAGTATGCTAAGTACACGCAGCAGGATGTGTTGGTCATGCAAGTTGACATTGAAAAGGCCTTTGACGCTGTGCAATGGGACTTTATTGTTGCCATGATGAGGTGTCTAGGGTTTGGTCCTAAATTGGCCAATGTGGTTTATTTCTTGTATGCTTGTAGTACGTCTTCGGGGATCCTGGAAGGTGAATCGACAGAATCATGGCCACTTGATTGTTTGGTTAGGCAAGGTTGCCCCTTTAGCGCTTTATTGTATGCTATTGCCACTCACTCCTTGTTGATGTATCTTGATCACTTGACCTCCACAAAGCATCTTCATGGTTTGCAATTACCCCCAGGTCATACCTTTGTTGGGCAGGCTTATGCGGATGACTCGTCGTTTATGCCTCACAATCAGCAGAGTGATATTCAAGCGATTATGGAAGCTGTGGAATTGTTTGGGTTTGCAGCTGGTCTTAAGGTTAACTTTCGTAAATCGAAGCTTCTGCAACTTCATTCTTCTGATTGGCACTCTATTGTGGCTTGGTGAGATTGTTTCTCCAAGTGTGATCACCAGGCATTTGGGATATCCAATTGGATGAAATATCACTTGCACGCAAAAACTGGATTGGGTTATGCATCGCTTGAATTTCAAACTGCATTACTGGAAGCTATCTACTTGGCCATTGCATGTTGCCTGCAAATCGTTCAAAGTATCCTCATGGCTTATGTTCAGTTCTTTTTGCCATTGTTGCATTGGCCTTGCCATTGTCTTGATTCTCTCATGTCGGCCATTTTGTCTCATTTGTGGAGAACTCATGCACACAAAAAAGGTATGTGTTTGATGTCAATGGCAAAGCTTTGTACACACAAAAGCTTCGATGTTCTGGACCTGCGTAGGCATGTTCTTGCTAGTGTAGCGCAGATAATGTGTCATGCTCTCTACAGTGGGTGGTCCTCGGTGCAATGTGCGTGACAATCTCACTCAAACAGACTGAACAGAAAGGAAACAATAGACGTCAACAGAGCTCACAAAGACACAACAGCAGACTAGAACATATGACTCGACTATCTCAAAGACTAATACAAACTCTGGCGTGGCAACACACTCAGCTCCAGCCCAGGACTCACAGGTACAATGGGGGTGTCGAGGCTCAGATGTGCAGGGATGGTGAAGACGTGCTCTGTGTATAGACTCACTCACTCTAGACGACCACGTACCAGCCCTCTGACCCAAAACTACTACTCATATATACAATCATAAAGAGCCACCAACGGCTCATAAAGAACATCACCTAAGTCTATCTCCACTAGGTGGCGGTGGTGACCTGGCCACGATGTCCACTAAACCACCGTATCCCTGCCACGTGTCTCTGCCCAGCGAGTCTGTCTAGTATGAACTGACCGGACCAAAGACCAACTGACGAAAGACCAACTATAAACTAAATGTCCTGTGAAAGTGACACTGTAGCCTGCTACAGGTTGCCCGCCACAAGACCGCTGCCCGTCCCGGACAGCGGAACTGAAGAACTGAAATATCGGCAATCTACTGTTGGTGGTCGGATGATGGAGGAGGAGGAGGAGGAGGCTGATAGAAAGGTGGGTAAGGAGATGGAGGCCATGTGTATGGTGAGGGGTATTGGCCATGAGGAGGGTACATCGGGTATGGAGTAGCCACCCCATGAGCAGCAGGCTGAGTAGGGTGCGTAGGTGGAGCGGGTGGAAACCCAGGAAAAGACTAGGTAGGCTGAGAGGGTGGAACAGGTTGTTGGAATCCAGGGAAGCCGTAGAAGTGCTAAGGAAAGGATGGGGACTGGGAGGGGGATGCCATAGAGGGTCCATGAAATTGTGATGAGACCGATCCTGCTAGCTTAGACTCCATATTGGTAGGATTTGTTTTCTCTGTCGTTTGAGAATTCCCTGAATGGGCTTTGGAAACGTCTGTCTGTATCTGTGTTGCCATAGCAGGAACTTGCGTAGAAACCGGGATTGTAGTTGTAGCTGCAGCTGTAGTTGTAACTGTCTGTGAAATGGCTACAATTTGGTATTTGGCACATGAGGGACACAATGTATGTACCACAGGAGAGAGGTCCTGAACTGTTGCGGCCATATCATTTGCCTCTTTTAACTGTTTTTACTAAGTGTGGACAATATGTTTGAGGTCCACTACTTGTTGAGTTAGGATTTTTATGCGATCTTGAGCCATAGCAACTAACATGTCCCTATCCATCGCTCGTTGAAGATGAGCGCGCACTTCCCTTTGCATACTGTCATAGCAAGCGCGATGCAGACCGTTGTTACCTTGCAATGAGAGGGCTACATTCATAATCGTCGCAATGGCTCTTCTGTCCGCATCTAAAAGTCTGTCGGCCTGAGGCGCAAAATTCTCATATATGTCATGCTGTTCAGATGTAGGTGTCCCAGAGCTAGATGCCCCTGCAATATCCCTAGGTGCCCCTGCACTAAGAGTAGTTCGTGGTGCTGCCGACACAACTGGAGGTTGTGTTTTAGTGACTGCAACACTACTCACAAGAGGTGGTGTGAAAGTTGAGGTGGCCACAGAAGTAGACATACGCACTATTGGTGTTGTAGTATGGACGTCAGATATTTTGACCTGTGATTCAGAGAAGGGTAGTGTTGCTAGCTGCTCAGACGAATCTTTTTGTACCTTTGCCCTCTTGCGCAAGATGCCTTTCCCTTTGGCCATTTTGGAACGGCCTTGGTCTTGTTCTTTTGGATCATCTTGCAGGGTGAGAACAGCTGTTGCGTCTTCCTTTTGCTGCATAATCTGCACTACCCAATACATAATAGGGGCTGCATAGCAATTGAAGCTTTCCGCTTTCCCTTTACGCTGAGTCCGAAAACGCTTTGCTCTGTCCTGAAACGCTTTAAACAGTAGATGGTGAAATGGATACGGCAGGCAGTGGTAGAGACAAAAAAAAGCATCACATATTGCTGGAGAACTTGGAGAAGATGGAACCCCTGTTCTTTTCGGTGCGCGCTAATATTGTAAAACTGAATACAGCTACTGACTCCGGTGATAGTCTGCATGTTAGTCCAGCAACAGTTCCTGGCAGGCATTTGCAGTTTCTTCTTGTGAGAGATTCGAGAAAGTTTTGGTGGCGGGCAGAGGTGCCAGCACAGTCAATATTCCCATAGCCTGTCTGATATCCTCCATTGTAAGTGTAGTACCATTCAGCTTTGGAAAAGTGAGCAAGAGGGAGCTTAGCTTGGCAGTAGAGATTGTGCAGGACAAATCGGCCTGAGCCAAATTTTGAAGACCCAAGTGTATCATTTGCTATTGAGAGAACACATACTTGAGTGCCGGGTTCGGCACCTGTAAATGATATATCATTAGTAAAGGTACCTGGGAGAGGCACCAGAAGGGCGAGGCACCTGGAGAGTGGTGACCCTGTCAGCAGTGACTGATTAGGGTGAATCTTCCTCTGAAGATTCCTATGAAAGCTGCTCTGAACTAGGAGTATAATCTGATTTACTGTCAGAGCTATCCCCAGAGGCAGAGGACTCTTCCTCGGACTGGAGATGCTTCTCTCTATTCCGAGTACGAACCATCTTGATAAACTGTGCCCAAGAATCTTCAACTGATTGATGAGTCTCACTGTAGCAGGAGCAAGGGCAAGATCAATTTCAGTAATGGATGACTGACTGAATGGAGTACCAAAGCTTCAATAAATGCTATCTGCTTTTCGCTTTTCGTAGGAAAAATAACGCCTTTCGCTGGGAAGTGCTTTTCGCAGGAAAGTAACGCCTTTGATTTTTTTTATTTTTTTTTAAGAAAGCACTGGCGAGCGAGCGCGAGGGCGATGAAGGCGAGGGGATTGGAGTTCAAGAGGCGAGGGCGCTGGGAAGGGCTAGGGTGAGGGGACAGGGTTAGGGCGAGAGGCGAGGAAATAGGGAGGGGCGAGGGGATAGGGGAGGGCTAGGGCGAGGGCGAGGGGCTAGGGAATGGGAAAGGGAGAGGGGCGAGGGAATAGGGGATAGGGGAGGGCAAGGGCGAGGGCGAGGGCAAGGGCGAGGGGGAATGGGAGGGCTAGGGCTAGGGGCGAGGGGCGAGGGGCGAGGGAATGGGAAAGGGTGAGGGGCGAGGGAATAGGGGAGGGGGAGGGCGAGGGCGAGGGGAGGGGACGAGAGGTTATTAGATAGGGGGAGGGCTAGAGGCGAGGGAGAGGGCTAGGGGAGGGGGTTTGAGAGGAGAGGCAAGGGCTAGGGGTGAGAGCAGAGGGTGGTAAAAGAAGAAGAAGAGAGTTTTAACGTGTAGGAAACTATCCCAGAGACCATAAAGATCAAGCCGAGGAGTTGAACTCAAGACCTGCTATTGAAGAGGGTTATTGAAGAGGAAAATGAAATGGCATAGCCAATCTACCACACTTGGTTATAGAAAGGGCGTCACGGCAACAATGCTTCAGGGTGAGGTGAGGTGAGGTGATAATGATATTTTCAAGGCACTCACAAGCAACGAGAAGAAGAAGCAAAGGGAAGGAGTGAAAGGACATCAGAAGCATTACACAGCAGGTACAGGGACTAGCAAGGCACGAGCAGGAAAGATTCCCGGAATCGGAGATCATCTAACCCTCTGAAGGGATCGGGGCAGATAAAATGCGAAGTAAACTTGCTGGTGAAAAAATTACCTTCATAAATACCCCACTCAAGAATACTAATGCATTTATGCATAGCAAGAGAACTGAGTGTCACTTGAGATGTTATAGATCAAAGAATTTTGTGCTTTGCAAAAAAAAAAAGCTTGAGTCGGGGTTGAGGAGGGTAGGTTATGCCCGAGACTAGAATCATTCCTACACACACAACACAGAGGGGTTTACATAGGATACAAACAAAGATTGAAGATAGACAGTGAAGGGTAGAGTTTATCCAATTCCAGAATCAAACCCATTGAGCTTAACAGAGTCTGCAGAAGGAGAGCTGTCATATTGTGGGACACTGGTAAACCCAACTCTGAAGGCTGATAAACTCAAATGACCCTATTATTGGTAAAAGACCATTCAAGCTCAAATAAGAAAAGTTTGAACGAGTATGTTCTAAAATGTGGAAAATTTGGTCATATGTAATAGGAGTGTTCTAAAGTTAATTTGTAGCCTCCACCTTCTGTCATTCCTTCCGGTGTTAAGACAAATAATGAGGTTTCTTGTGTTCCCACTGATAAGTTAGCCTTAATTTGTATCCTCCACCTTCTGTCATTCCTTCTGGTGGTAAGACAAATAATGAGGCTTCTTGTGTTCCCACTGATGAGTTAGCCTCACCTCAGTACCAAGGATGAAGGAAGGTAAATTTTCTATGCAATTTAAGCCACAGGTTGGTAAAGGTAAAGGCAGAAATCTCAAGTTCCTCATTCAAATCAAAATGTAAATTCTACCTCAATCAAATCAAAATGTAAATTCTAAAGGCAAATCACTTCAAGCTTAGCAACAAACCAAAAAGCCTTTTACAGTTTGAGAACCTACAATTTCAAGAAACTTCCTACCACCTGCTTCTAATTGTAAGTTATGAGTTATCTTAGATGCATTTCAATAGAGTGATTGCAAACTCATATAAAGATGCTCTTGTTAATGATATGTTTCACAACTAGTTGTAGATGTTCATTTCGAGCCCCCTTCTTTTGGAAATGTTACATGTGATGGTAATATGCCAATGGGCAAAGCTTGGTAATTAGATTTTTCTTATGCTCTATCCATGTATATATTCTCTTGTACATATGTATCATCCCCTAATGCATGACATATAATGTGTGACGTGATGAAGCTTTCATCCAGATGGTGGAAGCTATAATTCTATGAAATCTGTCATTGGAAATTATGGGAAGTGGTTCATGCAGCACGAGCAACTCAAGGAACCTATTGTAACAAAAGAATTATGCCAGCAATTCAATGAATTAGCAGATACAAGGCCTCTGCTTGAGGGAGAATTCCAATAATTGAGTCAAGAAAAATAATTATTAATGATTAATGATCGATACAAGCTACGAAAACGGCAAATTAGATCATAACAAGCTGCATCTATGGATAAAGAATGTTCCTCAAATTAATTGCTTAGAAACTCACATCAATATAAACGAGATGAATCAATAAAGCGAGTTAAGCTAGAATCTGGAAAATGGACACCTAATAAGAATAAGCTTTCCAAACCTTTTCCACTCCATTATAGAGCTTTATTTGTGGCTCATATAGTTCCATATCAGCATATTTACATCAAAAGAATTGGATCAAATTCTTAAACATTTGGGGTGTTGGAAATGGATGGGATGGTTTAATAGTGGAATTTTTGCTACAATTTAGAACTTGTTAAAAGATCCTTGTCATGATAAACCATGCATGGGAACCGCAATACATCATGGAAGGAGGGATTGGTCAAAATTATACCAAATAAATCTTTATGTGAATGTTTTGATCAATGGAAACCCTTAACTTTGATAATTATCTATAGATTGATGGCAAATATGTTGGTCAATTGCTTGAAGACGTGTCTTTATTCTGGCTTACATATTGCTCAATATGGTTTTGTGCCCCAAGGCAAATAATAGATAATATACCCAATGCATACATGGTCATTGAATCTGTGAAATTCACAAAGCAAGATATTTTGCTTATGTAAGTGGATATTGGAAAAGCATATGATTCAATATGTTATTGCTATGACTATGGCTCACTTGGGATTTGGCACTAAAATGAGGAATGTTGTTTACTTGTGAGTGCATTATTGTATGCAATTGGTATGTACCCCTTCTTAAAGTATATGAATCATTAAACATTTGCAAACATATGAATTGCATAGATTAATTCTTCCTTCAAGAAAACAATTTGCAAGACAAACATGACACAATATTTATGCCTAAAAATGAGCTTTATGATATCAAAGCAATTATGGATGCATTAGAATTGTATGCATTAGCACCTGGATTGAAAGAAAATTTTATCAAATCCAAATTACTCCCGCTTGAAGCAAAAAATTGGCTCTCTCTTCCTTAGCCAAAGTGAAGTGATGCCTGCTAATGACATAATCAGATATCTTGGATATCCACTTGCATGGTCTGTTTCCTCTTGCAAGCAAGCATGTTGGTTCTTGAAGCGTATACATCAAAAGATACATTATTGGAATCTTTCTACTTTATCTTTGCATTTGAGGCTTCGAATTGTTCAATCAATCCTAATTGCATACATATTGTTCCTTTTTTTGTTAATACATTGATCTTGACACAAAATCCATATTTTCATGTCTGAATATTGGAGCAACAACAAAAGAAAGGGCTGACATTATTGTTTATGGAGAAGAGTTATCTACTTCAAAAAAATGTGGAGAATCGAATATTCTTAATATCAATATCCATGTATTGACATGGAAAGTGACTTTTCTACCCTAGTTTATTCAACAAAACAACCTTGGATGCATGTAGCATCAATGTGCGTGCTAAGGATGACAAAGTTTTTGGAGAGTTGGCAAACATCTGTTTGGGAAGTTGTTCAAAGCCATATCCAAGGATATTTCTTTGCTTCATATCTTTTGGAAATTTGGAAAGAGGTTACAAAGTATATTTGAAACTTGAAAGTATGCATTGGAGTGCCTTTTTTTTAAGCCCCATCTAAAACAAAACCCCGTAGAGCATACTTCGTTTCTCAAAAGAATATAAGAACAATTGAGCATGTGGTCAATGATCATGGTGAGGTGCTTTCCTTTCCAAATGTTGTGAGTAGATATGGTCTTCGATTGCAATTTTCACCCTTATGGCACACAATTGAAGAGATGTAGTAACTCCTTTTCACTAGTTCCTCCTCTTGCAGTGGGGTGATAGAGATAAGGATTGGCATATTATGGGGATTTCACTCATGCAAACTTCAGCCAAACATCTCTATCAAAAGATTCAACCTAATCCTTGCATTGTTGACCATTGCAACGCAATATGGAACACGAATAAACCAACATGTTGGTGGCGGAAAAGGCTACAAGCTATTTGGAAAAGTAGTCTTCCCTTGAAAGAGAGGTTATTCTTGTGGAAATGCCTTACAAGGGTACTGCCTCTTAGTTGTTACATGAATTCTCGTCACATTGCATCGTCTCGATGTTTGAGATGTTCTCGTCAAGCTGAGACTCTTGCTCATTGCTTTGAAATTGTCAGCATACTAGAAATTTTGTTTGCAAAGTTGCTCGATCCTTAAAATTACAATTTCCCTCGCAACATTCTGGAAAATAGTTTTGGCTTTTTGGTCCTCTTAGATCTCATAAGATCTTCTTCAAGTGGGTACATTTTTTGTTACTTTGGGGTATCTAGGACTTCATATTTCAGTTGATGTTTCATCAGCCTTGATCAAATATCTTTTCTACATTCAAGTTCTCCTTGAGACAAATGTTGGAGTTCTCCTTTGACATTGGTGAAATGTTCTCGGACAATTTGGAGCTATTCTCCATTTGTTGCTAGAGCTCTACATAAGACATCCATCCTCTTGATGCATAGCCTTACTTGTATATTCTTCCCTTTTTGGTGTGTATTTCCTCTCTTTGAGGTTTCTCATAGGTAATATAGACCTGCAAACAACAAAAAAATGTGTGCGCACGCCCGCACATTTGTGTGCGTGCTAGGGAAGGGAGGGTAGCTCAATTGGTAATGGGGAGCTCACAAGTCTAGCAAGTGAATTCCTACTTAAGCAAGGCCCTCGCTGATTGAAATTTGTAAGGACACTACCAATGACAACCATTGTGGTTAGTTTTGATGTAGGAAAATTCAAACAAAAAACATTTGAAACAAAAAGAAAGGGTTGGAAAAAGTATTTACAAAATAGCGTTTTTCTAAGCAGATCTTTTTTTAAATGAACTATTGAAAATTTGTAGTTTTTTTTTTCAAAATTTATAGTTTTTTAAAATCATGTTACGATTAAATTATTAAAGAATGCGGATTTTTACTTTAGAGGTGATATCAAAACCAATAGGTTCATAGCTACCTAGAGGCATTGGCAAAATCCATATGGTACTTTGGAAGGGACAATGACAATTGTATCTTCTCAAGTGGCTTTTTCAACGCAAGGTTTTGCCTAAGCTTGCCAACAATCAAGAGGTTGTATGTCCACTTTATGTTGTCCCAAAGGGATGATTGACCACCACCTTTGGCAATGTTAACCAACATGTGAATCTCCTAGACCTCTAAAGATCCAAGGATGAAGAGACAAAAACACCCCTCTCCTAGCCTTGTGGTAGCACATTTTGATGCCAAAAACTCCCCTCCCCTACCCTGGCCATGTATTAGCACAATCTTAAAATCATGTGGATAAGCATTTAGAGAAGAGAACATAGAGCTCAACTAATGTCAACCTAATGCCAAAAAATAAGGGACAATTTTCACTATTTATCTCAAGGAGGCCACTGTGAAATCTCTGTCCACCATCAATCCTATCTTAGAAGGCATTAAAAGAGCATCTCACTATTCTAACCTTGTAGCTATTAGGTAGAAGAAATGGAAGACACAATACAACTAATTCAAACAATTAATAGGCAATGGTTGTGTCTACCATCTGCATGTGCTCTAGGATAAAGGGCCCAATAGAAAACTAGGTCCCTGCAACGGACCCCTAAAATAAAGCCGTTTTGCTCCAAGTTTGGACAAAGCGGATGGTGGTGGACTGATTAGCAGAAGGGATGATTTGTTACAAGATATCGGATCCTGTGTTCAAGCCTCACTAGCTCACTGGCTCCACTTACACCCCTTGTTGCCTCCCTATTCATGGCCATTTTTGTTACACAGAATTTTGTTTGGTGTAGTGTCTTGCGCGCCTCACCATTCACAATGCAGCTTCTATCACCGGTAACCCTTGCACTCGGCTCTTGAATGCACCCTCCCAAGCTGAAAACAGTGCTTCAATGGCAGCAATTCATCGCTTATCTCAGGTGGCTCCATATAGAGTGTTTTACCCTCTCTCTCTCTCAATGATTCAAAATATGGATATAGAAGGTATGCAAAGTAATGTTCTTCTAGGCTTATTCCACTTCCTTAAGCCTATCTCCCAAGGTAATTAATCAGGAAAGGCTCCCATCCTGCAACAAGGGGGGGAGGGGGGGGGTTGAGCAGTTCTATAAGCATATTACTTGGCTATAATGGTGTCATGAGGTATTGCTCAACACAATAAAGAACGTTCTTCATTCTTCACTAGTAATTTCTTTCAATGGGCAGTAAACTCTTCCAAGGGAATTGAGGTTTACGTACAATTAGGCCATAACGACAACAAGGTATCCTTTTGGAGGGACCGAAGGACTGCGAGACTTGCTCACCTTGTTCCTATGACCAAAGTAATATGCTTACAAAGGCTACTCGCCTTATTCCTATGAGAAGTCATTCCTGCATTCTTTATCTACTGAAAGGATTAGTGATTCAACCTGCACTTCAAATTTTGAAGAATCATACATGCAGGCAATTAAAACACGACCTACTAAGACTACTTGCCAATTTCAAAAGTTCAATCTTGAGCACAGCTACCATTCCCGAGAATGGTAAAATCAAACTAGCTTAAGCAAGTCAAACAAGACAGATTTCAGTAGACCATAAATAGTCACAAGCAAGTGATGTGTGTTCCAACAATGAACGTTTCTATCACATTATCCACAACCCACAGACATGCACCACTTTGACTCACCACCGGCATTGCTCATGACACTCGCGTGAATCACCAGCATTACAACTAAAAATAACACACCTGAAATAACGTCGGTCATAAAACTACAGCACCCCCAAAGTTAGCTCCAAGGAAGACACAAAACCATCATTTCTTGGGGTGAAAAGGCACACAAAATATAAAAACTTTTGGCTTTCATTCAATGAACAACCAGCAGTAAAATTCAATCAAAACTATCAGTTTTTACAGCTCTGAATTTTTCAGCCCCGAGCATGACCAATGTGGCTCTCACCAAAACTTACAAACCTCATATAAGCTCCATACAAAATTTCCACACGATGCTTGGAAGAAAATGCCTGCTGTGGGTGGGGTTTCCTGGTTCTTTTATTTGAATATATGCAGCTTTGCAATCAATGCTGCAATTATTTTGTTGAAACCTCTCAATAGGCATTGGGCTAAAGAGAAGCAGGCTTAGTAAGGTGCAACCGGTTGCCGGAAACTTGCCCCTGCGTATACAGCCGATTCTCCCAACTCCTCTTCAATGCGAAGGAGCTGTGCATGATAAGAAGCACATAAAGCTTAGAGGTGGAAAACAAGTGCAAGCATAAGACAAAGCTTGTCCAGCATGAAAACCAATAGCACCATTTTCATTACATATCAAGCTGACAAACCTGATTATACTTGGCAAGCCTCTCTGACCTACAGGGAGCACCAGTCTTGATCTGACCCTGGACATATTTGTAGATAATACTCTTAAGCAAACTAACAAAGCAAAAACTCTCCTACACCATAACAAAACTATCGAGCCTTCGCACACTCCAATGATCTTACCGTCGCCAATCCAACAGCTAAATCCGCGATGAAAGTATCCTCAGTTTCTCCACTTCTGTGACTGGTCATAACACCCCAGCCTGCCCTTTTGGCCATTTTCACAGCTTCTATGCTCTCCATGACCGAGCCAATCTGATTGACCTATCATAAAGACAAAATAAAACATAAAAAGATAGTACAGGAGAATATGAATAACCAGCTGCACTTCAAATGGGTGTCAATTGCAACAAGTTTTGCACACCACTAAAACAAAGTGAAGCCTTTCGTGAGGAATAATCAGAACCCAGTAGAGAATTATCACCTTTAAGAGGAGCGCATTGCAGGATGATTCCTTAATGGCCTTTGTTACCCTCTGCATCGTTCAGAAACCAGTCAAACAAAGAATCAATAATAGGAGCAATTTTTGCTTCCACATTCACAGTGACGAGAAAAAGAAAACTAATTCGGGTAACAAGGACGAGAGGTGAAGAAATGTCATTCCCTGCCTGTATGCCTGTAATGTGCAACGTTAAGTGATTTATGGGGATAACTCAGGATGTGTGTACTCAAGGTTCATGAGAGAGATCTGCAATAGAGTAGAGAGAAAAGAAAGATACTATGGGTGAAGGTTTTGTGAGTGATAGAGAGAGAGAGAAGACTAACACCGGATGGGGTCCCAAACCCCCTCCAAATATCCCCCTCTCTATCGCTAGAAGGTGTTTGCTTTAGATAGCACAAATGCTGATATAATGGTCCTTGAAGTTGAGATGCTGATGGGATCTAGCTATGGGTGCTTGGATCTGCGAGGCCAGGGCTGAAAATGCAAAGCGCTAGTGTAGTTGACTGGCTCTGCAAACTGACGAGGCTATCGGCTGATCTGCTATAGCCGATCTCGGGGTGCTGACAATGGCAATGGTAATGGGCAGAAATCTGAAAATGCTGATGTGACTAGCTAGATCTACGACGGTACGGCAAGGTGAGGGCTGAAAACTGCCAACACTAGGGCATCTGGTACTGCGGGGCTGATCGGGTGTTGTAGGCTGATACTCGGCAAAAACACCATGGATGCTGGATGTGTTGGTGAAAAACGCCAGAATGCTTTTGGGAAGGAAACACTAGGCCATATTACTCCTTGGTGCTTGTACTGCAGGTCCTGAGTTATGCTTGAGAAGTGACCACTTATATATGCAACAAGCCTGGGTCAAGCATACAGCTAGAAAGCCCCATGACTTCATAAAAATGCACCTACTAAAAAGTAAGGAAAATTCATTATAAGAGGTGCTTCATATCCAAACAACTACCTAGGCTTGGTACTATGCTACTCTATGGGAACACTCCCCAATGCCTACACCTAGCAGACATTGATTGTGCTCATGTGCAATCAGTGTTACCATATACATGTGGTAGTGATGTGTGTGAACACACTTGAGACCGTCGAGGTATTTTTTCCCTCGCTAGGGAGGTTTTTCCCCCCGTGCATTGTATATACGCCCATCACTCTAGGGCTAACTTATCTTTCCATTGCGCATTAAGCAATACTACTCTCTGTGATGTGCCTTGAGCTACTTCGTCTTCATGCTGTGCGTGTTTCCCTACAACCCAATTTCCAACAATTGGTATCAAAGCTCCTACCGAGCTTAGTCGCTAGCATCGATAGCACACGCCTGCTCAAAATTTCCATTCAAAATCATTTCGGCCTCCGTTTTCGCTACAGGCAATACTACACAGGCAATTTCGTCTTGTGTAGAATTTCTGTCAGTGCCATTTTTTGCATAACAGGTCCCTTACAGTGTTCTTTGGGTTGTGCTACAAAGCACATGTTAGTCTTGCTTCATTTCTCCTCTTTTCTCGTTGTTTCATATCACATGCAGGCACTCACCATGGCTGACAACAACCCAGATGCGTTCAAGATGTTTGTTGCTAAGGATAAATTGGCGGAAATGGCACAATGTATGGTTAAAAGTCAAGCTTTTTGCCACATTTGTTTTTGGCTTGAGGCTATCATGTGTGCCACTTATGTACTTCGCAGGTGTCCTACGGAAGCTTTGCAGTGTATGACTCCTTATGAAGCATGGCATGATAAGAAGCCATCTATTGATCGCATGCACGTTTTTGGTTGTTTGACTTTCGCTCTGGTGCCACAAACACAACGCAGAAAATTGGATGATAAGGCTGTCAAATGCATTTTGTTGGTTACAATACAGAAAGCAAAGGTTACAAGTTGTACCATCCGCAAACAAAATGTATCTTGGTTTCACGAGATGTGTTTGTGGAAGATTCTGTTCAGCCCTTGTTGTCATATACTAGAGACATTAATGTAAGCTCACATGAAATTTTTGATAGTTTGTTGCCTCTTGTCACGTACACATCTAACCCTATGTGCATGTGGACAAGCTACTTCAGGTCCACGGTTCGGGATAGCTTAGGAAGTGTTTTGGCACCTTTGAGAGTCTGTACGCAGGCCATGCATATGTCCAGGCACTTAGAGTAGTTGCATATCCTCTGGTTGCGTGACATTCAATAACCATCGTGAGCATTTTACAATGCACAGAACCCATTTCTCCTATTTATCCATTTTTCACTTATTATTAATAAGTGACTTTGTTGGGAAACTGGGTAGGGCAAATTTGCTAAGTTAATATAAAAGAAACCTGGCAGTCACTCAGTAGAAGCAGAAGAAACCAAGAGAACACAGGCAGACTTTGCAGCAGGCCCTCTCGCGTTTCTTCTCAACAAGAACCTCAGCAAGCATTAGCGTTTTCATCAAGCATCATCAGCCTACGCCAGGGATTTCAGCATTCAGCGTTTGCAGATCAGCCTACGCCAACGTTTGCAGATCAGCACTTAGACCAGCGTTTCCAACAATCAGCATCAGCGTTTTTTCAGCAACCTGAACCAACGTTTTTCAATCAGCATTCCACAGCATTTTTTCAGCCAGATGAATCCAGCGTTTTCAGCCCAGATGCATTAGCATTTTCAGCCAGGTTCAGCCGCGTCTTCAACCTCTAAAAACAACGTTTTCAGCCAGCAGTCATCAGCGTCGTCATCGCCCTCGTCGTCTCCAACTTAGATCATCATTGCATCATAGCATCAAGAGCACCTTTGTACCAGATTTGTGTAACCAATAGCATAGACTTCTCTCGCCATCGAGAGAGGGGCCCTTGGAGGAGGGTTTGGCAACAATCTGATGTCGTATTCTTCTCTCTATCTCTCTCTGTCTCAGCACCTTCATTCACAGTAGATTTTCCCTTTGTTTGTGATCATTTGCACTCTCTCACTAAAGGAACGGAAAGCTCTCCCTTCCGTAAGTAACAGGAACCCTTGAGCACAGTTCGGAGCACTCATCTTGAGCAAAATTCAACATTCACTTCCGCTACACCTTACGTTGGTATCAGAGCTTTCGCAGTGTTCTATATCACTCAAGGAAAGAACCACAAGAAATTTTTTGCTTGTTGCGGTCGCACGTAATCCAAGTCGACTTGGGCGTGTCAATTCCTAATCGTGTTTTTGAAGAGTGACAGGTAACCCAAGAAAGAAGGGCTTGTCCGGACTCTCCTTGTTCCTTTTTTCACTCATTGAGAGCGGACCGTGCACTTCGTGGCCGGCCAATAGACGTGAGGTGGGAAAAAGCAACTTTGGTGTGAGCGCAAGGCCGCCTAGGGATGCACCCGCAGGGAAGAGTCGAGCTCGGGTAAGAGAAAAGCCTTCTCTAACACAGATTGCAAGCTAAAGAAAGAACTCAAGGACCTCAAGAACTCAAGAACCTCAAGAACCTCAAGGACTCGAGGACCTCAAGAATCGAAGAACCACAAGAACCCAAGTTCCTTGAGAACTTAAGTACCCAAGATCTCAATGTATGGTCATCACGCGAAACGGCATGAATACTTTGCATAAAGGTGATGAGCATGGAGGTGGTGAAGAAGAATTTTCGCCTCTAGGAGGTTTTTCCAACCCTCCCCCTTCCCCATCTACGCCACGGTTTGCACCAAATCCTATAAAGGCTTTGGTCAAATCGATGATGGACATGATGCTACAATAAGAGGTGCAACGCGCCACCTTTGATCGCAAGCGCGAGCAAGCGCGCCGAAGAAAGAAGGATAGCCTTGGAGCGTGAGCGTGAGCAACGCGCATGGCGGCCGAAGAAAGTCGAGCGGCCTTGGAATTAGAACGTGAGGCGCAAAGAGACCCACGCATGCAAGAGTTGGTCCTACAGGTACTCACCTCGAAGTCCGAGCCACTCAAAGAATCATCAAGTAGCACAAGTCGAGAAGCGGATTCGAACAACCCTGTCACTGAAAAGTTGACATTCAATAAGTAAGACAATAAGATGGATGCTAATGTTATTCATTCTTGGTTGCATCAATTTAATGCTTATTTTGCGACAACTAAGAAGATAGAAAATAGCAAAGTTTTGACAACAGCCATGTATCTTGCCGGTGATACCATTAATTGGTATCAAGGGTGATAAGAGGAGCAATTGGCCGTGCACCTAGAGGAATGCGCTTTCTTTCAATTGGGCCGACTTCCAAGACAAGCTCAAGGCGCGGTTCTTGCCACCTCAGTACCTAGTGAAGTTAAAGAAAGATTGCCGAAATCTCAAGCAAAATGGTACTCCAATCATGTCTTTTTCTAACCATGTTTTGCAGCTTGGCATCCAATTACACAAATTGGATGTGAAGCGCAAAGAAGCTTTTATTTTCGGGTTGGACGACTATATCAGGTTTGATGTCGAAGTCTTCGATCCCGTAGATTTCAACAAAGCGGTAGCGATTGCTCTGGCACACGAGATGAAGAACAACAAGGGAAAGCCTAAGGAGAACAAGTCTTCTCACAGTACCCCGAATGGTAAGAATGGTAACTCTTCTAACCAATCTTCCACTAGTCTTTCGGAAAAGAACTCTTACAATGAATCTAAGGGTAAAGCTAACACACTTGCTAAACCTAAGCTCACCCCAGATGAAAAAGCTGCACAAGGAATCATAGGAGGATACATCAAGGCAGAAGAACAAGTCATTTATTCTAAGGAAGGTCAATGTTATCATTGTCACGTCAAGGGTCATATAAAGAAAACATGTCCTAAGATTGAATCTAAGGAATCTAAAGAACCAACAAACCCACATCCTCTGTTAATGCCATAAATGAGAACACTCGTGTTCCAAGTCTCATGATTCTCTCCTTGATGAGTCTCTCATGAAGTGTTATGGTCATGTGAATGGTCAACACATGCTGGTCTTGTTTGATTCTGATAGTATGCATGATGTGATTGGTGACACGCTTGTGGAAAGAGCCGACTTGGAGGTTAGCAAGACAACTCCCCTCAAGGTCTTGAGCTTCGCTTCCGGTATGGACTCTCTCATTACACAAGAGTGCCTTTGTCACGTGACACATCCAACCCTATGTGTCCGTAGACAAGCTACAGCATGACCAGGGTTCAGTTCAGTCAAGTCAGTTTAGATTGGAAGTGATATGGCACTTTTGTGAGTCTATTCGTAGACCATGCAAGCCCAATCACTTAGTGTAGATGCATATCCTCTGGTTGCACACAGCATGATCATACGCATTCCCATCAGAATCCTTCAGAGGAATTTTCCAGTGCATTTAGCCTATTTTACCTATTTTTGACATTTTTCACTTATTATTTTCAAGTGACTTGTTGGAAAGTAGGTAGGGCAAATTGAGTAAGTTTGTATATAAGCAAACCTAGACTAGCACTAAATGACAGAAGAGGCAACAGGAGCCAAGCTCAGCAGGCAACTTCTCAACAAGACCCCTTGGCGATTTCCCCCTCCAAGCAAGAAGAACCATCCCTCTAGCGTTTTCCATCGCCTAGATCTGCATCAGCATTGCGTTTTCAGCATTTGGATCATCGTCGGAAAGTCCCTTGCCTTAGCGTTTTTGACAGACCTCAACCTGGCGTTTTTCCCCATGCCCAACGTTTTTGAAGAGCTACAACATCAGCGTTTTTCAGCCATGAAGAGCCTGCCAGTTCAGCCCTAAAGAGTAGCAGATTCAGCCCGGAAAGACCAACAGTTTTCAGCCTTAAGAAACCTCAGTTTTCAGCCCTAAACCTGCAGATTTTCATCGACAAAGACTTGCAGAAACAGCCCCCAAAATCAGCGTTTTTGGACTAGCCGTAGATTTCTGCCCATAGCGTTTTTGGACAGTAGAAACCAGATTGTAGATTTCAGCCCTTAGGTCGGTGTCGTCATCCCCGTCGTCGTCGTCGCCATAGCCTAGACTTGCATCAGTCCCATGCATTCCATTTGTACTACATTGTGCAATCATAAGTAGACCACTCTCGCCGACGAGAGTGGGGCCTTCAGAGGAGGGTTTTACAACGT
Source organism: Adiantum capillus-veneris (assembly GCF_014529385.1). Lineage (NCBI taxonomy): Eukaryota > Viridiplantae > Streptophyta > Polypodiopsida > Polypodiales > Pteridaceae > Adiantum > Adiantum capillus-veneris. Next base: position 75,171,097 of record NC_140952.1, on the reverse strand, counting down.
CTCTAGTGTCCATTCACTTGTTTGTGATCATAGCATTCTCTCATTAAGAACGGAAGGCTCTACCTTCCATAAGAACAAAAGGAACCTTGAGTACAGTTCGGAGCACTCATCTTGAGCAAAGCGCAAACATTCATTCCGCTGCACCTAACAGCCTTGATGTGTTATTCATTGTTCAACAAGCGTCCTTCCGCAGAAAATTTATAGTATGTCCTCTTTCAGGATGTGATATGATTCTAGGCATTTGATGGTTTCGTGAGCGTAACCCTCTCATTGATTGGGTAGACAATACTCACTCTAAATGCCTCTCCCATCATGATTCGTGGTGAGGAAGTTGTTCATTCTTTACCTCTCATTTCTAATGTGCAGGCGAAGATTGAAAAGAAAAAGGAGGAGACTCTCTCAGTCTTTTCTTCTCCAAAGCACGACACACATGTTTTGCATGATAGAGATGTGATTCTTCACAAGGCCGATGGTTTAGATGATGCTGTTTCTAGTGAAGCTAACCTCATTGCAGATACGATCAATCACGCAGAACAGATCTTGGCTCTCAAGTCGAGGTCCAAAGAACCTACTCAAGAAGTATTCTGTGTTCGCACGATTAGTCAGCACGCATTGTTCGAGTGTTCCATTCGTGACGGCTTCTTGTATTTTCGTCACCATCTTTACGTGTTCCCTTTCCACAGGCATGCCATATTGTACGCTGCACTTGATTCACTCATGAATGAGCACGGATGTATGCGGATCACTAACGAAAGGAAGAAAACTTTGCATTCAAGGAATTCACATTCCATGTCTCTTCCTTGGCATGCCACAGTCTCAAAACGAGCACAAGAAAGATTGACCATCAAGCATCGGCATTTCCATTGATTTGCCACAGTTGATAGATTTAGATCAGAAAGTCACTTTCGACCCCATTTTTTGCGTGTGTTTGGAAAACGGCTTGGCACTCCGTCACTTTGTTCATCTACATTGCATGTGCGATCTTTTCGAAAGAATAGTATTTTTCCAGTCACTCTACATGGAATGGATATGTTCATGATTTTGTGTTGGAAGTGGTTTCAAGAATTTTGCTCTTCCAAGATTCTTGAAGAAGGTGGACTATGTCCATAGCCGAAGTTGGAGCATTGAAGCAGCCATAGATCACTTTGTGTCGCTTTCGACGCAGCCCAAAGAACAAAGCATTGCAGACCTTTATGAAGTTCAAGTATCGCACCACCCACGCATCAGAGTCAGCCCGACGAAGAATCCTTCCCAGGATTCCAGACGTTGTTGGCGCTCTCCCTCGACACCATAAAGCTCGGTACCAGTACCTCACTTTGAAGAGGAGGGGATGTCACGTGCACATCTAACCCTATGTGCATGTGGACAAGCTACTTCAAGTCCAAGGTTCAAGTCAGCTTAAGAAGCGTTGTGGCACCTTTGTGAGCCTGTGCGTAGCCGTGCATGTCCACGCATAGAGTAGTTGCATATCCTCTCGTTGCACACAGCATGATCATCAGCATGACATTCAGTAACCATCATCAACATTTTACAGTGCACAAAACCCATTTCCCCTATTTATCCATTTTTCACGTATTATTAATAAGTGACTTTGTTGGGAAACTGGGTAGGGAAAATTTGTAAGTTAATATAAAAGAAACCTGGCAGTAACTCAGTAGAAGCAGAAGAAACCAAGAGAACACAGGCAGACTTTGCAGCACGTCCTCTGGCATTTCTTCTCAGCAAGAACCTCAACAAGCATTAGCGTTTTCATCAAGCATCATCAGCCTACGCCAGCGATTTCAGCATTCAGCGTTTGCAGATCAGCACTTAGACCAGCGTTTCCAACAATCAGCATCAGCATTTTTAGCAGGCCGGATCAGCGTTTTTTCAACAACCTGATCCAACGTTTTTCAGCTAGCAATCCACAGCAGTCCACACCATTTTTTCAGCCAGATAAATCCAGCGCTTCAGCCCAGATGCATTAGCGTTTTAAGCCAGATTCAATCGTGTCTTCAACCTCTGAAAACAACGTTTTCAACCAGCAATCATCAGCGTTGTCATCGCCCTCGTCTCCGACTTAGATCATCATTGCATCATAACATCAAGAGCACCTTTGTACCAGATTTGTGCAATCAATAGCATAGACTTCTCTTGCCCTCGAGAGAGGGGCCCTTGGAGGAGGGTTTGGCAACAGTCTAATGTCATACTCTTCTCTCTATCTCTCTCTCAATCTCAACACCTTCATTCACGGTGTCTTTTCACTTTGTTTGTGATCATTTGCACTCTCTCACTAAAGGAATGGAAGGCTCTCCCTTCCATAAGTAAAAGGAACCCTTGAGCATAGTTCGGAGCACTCATCTTGAGCAAAGTTCAACATTCACTTTCGCTACACCTTACACCTCTTTTCAGCTGGTGGAAATTTGAATGCAAATTCGAATGAGGCAGATGTACAACCTATGGGGTTTTCAGAAAATGCTACAAATCAACCTATTTTTGATGAAGATGTACATGATGTACTTCATGTGAAAAGGGTTCAGAATGAGCAGGCTAGAGGTATGACAGAATGGCTGGTGCATACTTTGCGTGATAGTAAATTTGAGAAAGTGGGCATCCATGCTTCACCCCAATAGTAGAGAGAACAAGCTTTAAAAGGTCCTCGGATGTCTGTACTCTCTCTATAACTATCTCGTAGAGTGCCTTGATATCCCATACAAGCTCCTCTGGACTCTCAAGTCACGTAGTCTCCGTATTAATCTGGCTCTTGGGACTATGTCAAAGGCTTTGTAGAAATCCACAAAGCTACAATAAATCCTCTTCCCATGTGCTATACCCTCCTCAATGATCGCTCCAAGCGTGAAGATATGATCAAGTGAAGAGAATCCCCTCTTGAATCTAGCGAACAAACCATCAATATGATCTCTAGCATGTATGAAATGTTCTACCCTTCCTGTGTGGAATCTGTCAATGGATCACCTCACCAACTCTGTTGTGAAGAAAGTAGAACTCCTCAATATCCTTTGAGGTCTTAGAGAGCCCCATCTCTCTAGAGCCTAGCTCTCTCAACATCTCCTCAGAAGTGTCAAAGAAGGATGTCTGATGACATGCTATCCTAGCTTTGAAATCCCTGAGTAGGTTTACATCTCTGTCCCTCGAGAACTCCCAAATATCCTCACCTAATATCATGTATCGTGATTGTCCCTTAGGCAAAGCATAGTGAGATGAGCTAGGAGGGAAGTAACATATGGCAATGTAGAGAGCTCGGCCGTCCTCCATTGTAACTCTCACCCAGATATAGTGAGCACTCTCATCTCTGTGAACCACTTGTATAATAGGGTGAAACTCCTCTCTACATGACACTACTACTACTCCCGATGCTTTGCTATTGTGCTCATTACGATTCACTTGTCTCCATGTGCTCTCCCATTTGTATTCAATCACCCTGGCGAGAGTGCACACACACACACACACACCTCTAGGTTCCAAATTCTAGTAAGTTGTTGCATTGGTGGGGATTTCCACTAGGTCACCAGCGCTAGCATTTGAGTAGCATTTGGTTTTTCTCATTGGAGGTGAGTCTTCTCTTCATCATGAACTCTTTTGGGATTTCCAGTGGAATTAGACTTCCGGCGGATACCTTCAGCTCCATTTACACATCAATGATCACATTACTCTAACAGGATTACCATTGGAATTAGACTTTCAGCGAATACCATTGGAATTACACTTTCAACAGATACTTTCATCTCTATTCACAAGTCAATGGTCACATTACTCTAACGGGATTACCATTACACACACACACACACACACACACACACACACACCTCTAGGTTCCAAATTCTAGTAAGTTGTTGCATTGGTGGGGATTTCCACTAGGTCACCAGCGCTAGCATTTGAGTAGCATTTGGTTTTTCTCCACGTCAATGATCACATTACTCTAGCAGGATTACCATTGGAATTAGACTTTCAGCGGATACCATTGGAATTACACTTTCAGCAGATACTTTCATCTCTATTCACAAGTCAATGGTCACATTACTCTAACGGGATTACCATTAGAATTAGACTTTCAGCGGATACTTTCATCTCCATTCACAAGTCAATGGTCACATTGGAAACGTGTTGTTTGATATGCAAAGTGGTGGTGTAATAGGTATGGGCTATTGGCTACACAGTTCATACACTACCTCAGGTCTACATTTCTTCACGTGCCTATTCCCAGTATTGTGATTGTCTCCCTGTTGGGAAGACATTTAAAGATCCAGTTTGAGACATCGGACAAGGTTAGTGCAGCTCTTGCACAGAATTCCCTTGATTTTGCTAGATCGTATTGTTACCTATACAGATGTAGACGAGAGCTGGATCTTGCTAGATTGGGAGAGGGTCTAGCAATCACTTTTAGATTTCCAAGCTTTGCTGCCAGAGTTTCAGCGACATATCTCACAGATTGATAGTAATTTGGTGCATGTTTTGATTGAAGGAGATGCATAGTCTGATGGTGTATACACTCCCTCTTTGCAACTTAATATTCTTCACCCCTCTCTCTTGAAGAATCCTCCTCATTTCATCTCCCTCTCTACTATACATGAGGGGATGTTCAGGACAGAGTGTTCTTTATGAAACTTCCAACGCACTGTATTATTTGTGATAGAGTAAGAAATATGGCAGCTGGATGCACTCAGAGTAGAGCATCCAAAGCAAAGAAAGCAGACAGAAGGTCATGAGAAGTATCCACATGTACTAGAAGATCAGATGCAAAGATAGCTAGGAGGAGAAAAGCAAAGAAATGGAAGAGAACACAACAAAAGCAGAGAGAGCCTCCTCATGTCTTAAATGTTTAGGTCCTATTCCGCAAGTTCCACCTCTTCAAAATTCCTCTTCCTTAGAGGCTAAACCACTTTCTTCTCCAAAGCCTCATAAGGCTCCTTGGGATGTTCTGTAAACTTGTACCCACAAGCAATCCAGTAAGAGATGAGTTTCCTCTTGCTGTGCTCATGACACAATATGAGGAGAATTTTCCATCTCTTCAACATGATAAAGATGTATATGTTAGGACATTTGGAATACTCAGAACCAAGAAATAGTCTTGGTATTTGATTGCGTATTGCATGGATTGGGATTATAGTTGTCTAGTGATCAACATATTTGAACATTTATCTCAAGGTCTGGGCCCTTGAGATGTTTATTTTAACAGATAATTGTTCAGAGAGAGAGAGAGAGAGAGAGAGAGAGAGAGAGAAATGAAATGAAATGTTATATAAACGTCTTCAAAAGGCCAAAATGACCTATGAGACCAGAGCGTTACAACGTGGTGAATCTGATACCAAGTCACAGTAACAAAATGAACTGACAAAATGATAAAATGATAAAATAAAAGTACTATGGGATCCTAAATTGGTAGGCGCGCATTAAGCAGCTAGCTGGGGGTAGCTAGATCACGTCACAAGAGATCCAACATCGGTCGTTGGCGGATCTCATCAATCTCCTCCATGGACAGCAGTTTGACCGCGCGTCGTGCATGTCGAGCCAAAGTGGTCTGAATCCTCTGATGTAGCCTCCGTCGATGCCGTGTAGTCCTCCGCAGTCGTGGGCGTCTCGATCTCCATAGCTCAGTCACTCAATCGATCAATGTGCCTCTAGTGTGAGGCGAAAAGATCTGATGTGGTAGTAGCTCCTCTGGGTCTCCAGTGTCTGCTCTAAAGAAATATGTGATGTGTCTCTAAGACTGGCTAGCCTCTCCTCTCAGCAGGCTCTCTCTGTGTCTGCGCAGCTCGAGCAGAAACAAACCCAGGCATCTCTGATCCTCGTACCTCATGACTCTGGAGAGTGGTCCAAAGCCCTCTCTAAACAAGCAGTGGAAGCAGCCTCGTATCTCGTAGTAAACGGGGCAATGGCATGTGTAGTGTAACTCTGTCTCGAGCTCCATGTCACACACAGTGCATGTCCTGGCCTTTGCTGGCACTCCACTGTATCTCCCAGTCTCAATCCGCAGCTGGTGTGAAGATGTGCGTATCTGGCCAATAGCACATTGTATCCCATGAGACAAGTGGGTGTCAATGTATCTAGGCCTCATCACAAAACCATCCATCGTAAGCTGGAGAAGATGCTCTCTGTAGAAAGCCATCTTCATGCCCAGCTCCTGTGTTGGTTGTACCCATGTCCTCCTGGTGTCTAGCTGAATCAGGTCCTGGCGGATGAGCCAGGTGGTCTTGGACTGTGTAAGAGTCAGAGAGGGTGCATCCAGTGAGTACTGGAAGGGGGCAATCTGTCTATACTAAATCCATGTGCTTGGAACCATGACGTCATCTCCCTATACCAACATGCTGTGTCTCCCTGCGTGGCTAACTATCGAGGACTCAAGTGCAAGGTGGACATATCTTTCTCTGGGAAGTTCCCACAAGCGGTGTAAGAAGGAAACAAATCTGGTGAGCACCTCAACTACTAGTGGGGGGGCAGCTAGCTCTGCTCAGATAATGGCACGTGGTACTGAAGCCTTGGCTCTAATGAGCCGCGAGATCATGGAGACCAAAGGCTTCTCCATGTCCCCCCATCCACCAATACGACCTATTCTCCCGTGATGATCCAATGAAGGCCCCCATATCTCAGCTCCATAGAGCAATACAAAAGCCACCAAAGTGTCAGAGAGCCAGAGCCTCCTTTGAGGCTCCTGAAACTGAACCTGTGAACACATCCTCTCCAGTCTCCCCAATGCCGAATGGGCTCTGGTCAATCTAGTCTCTGCTGCTCTCCTCAAAGAAAATGCTCGTCCACTAAAAACCACTCCAAGGTAAGTGTAAGCATATGTATATTCCACCGTCTCCTGGCCATATGCGAATGCGGGCACTGACCTCCTGATCCACTGTGGGGTGGTATTAAATACCATGACCTTGGTTTTACCAAGATTGACAGACATGCCACTCTCATGGACAAAACTATGCAAAGCATCTAAGTGACGTTGCATCCCCTCCGGAGAGTCGAAGATCAACACAATATCATCAACATATGACAATAGCGGAATCCATGTCCCTGCCAGCGGTGCACCTCTATCACCATCTCTCTCAATGTAGTCAGAAACCTCATCCACATACATACCAAATAGAGTAGGAGAGAGCGAGCATCCCTGCTTCACCCCAATAGTGGAGTAAACCGGTGTAGATAGATCCTCTAAGGTGCGTACATGCCCTACTACTGATCTATGTTGTGCCATGATCCCCCAAATGAGCTCTGTGGGTACTCCCATCGCCTTTTAACCTGCGCATCAATCTAGCTCTGGGTACTGTGTCAAATGCTTTGCGGAAGTCCACAAAGCTACAATAGATCCGTCTCCCACGGGATCAGCCTTCCTCGATGATGGCCCTGAGTGTCAAAATATGGTCAAGAGTAGAAAAACCTCTCCTGAACCCTGCCTGCCCAACAGCACACATTCCCTCCCTCTCTGCCCATCTACTCTGTTGTTGTTCAAGAATGGATGCGTACGACCGTGCCAATGTGTGTCCGATCATGATTTTGCGATAATTTATAGCCTCCATAGGGTCTCCTGACTTGAAGATAGGTACGATCGTAGACAGGCTCCAAGTATCAGGCAAGCCCTCACACATGGCAAGTTAAATATAACCGCTAGAAGCTCTGCTAGTAGATCTCTAGCATGCATGAAATGCTCAGCCACTAAGCCATCATGATCATATACTCTTCCAATCTTCATCCTGTCGATGGCCTTCTTCACCATCTCAGAGGTGAAAAAAGCACATGTGTGTGGGCATGGATCGGGGGGATCGGGGAGGGGCTGCTGTCCAGAAACTGTGTACAAAGATGATGCGTACTGACCCAAGGTCTCTGTAGAGGTAATGGCAAGGGGGGGGGGATGCTCATGAAAGAGCCTCCATGCCTCACGCGAGTCCCGACTCAAGAATAGCTGGTATAGATCCTACTCTAGTCGAGCCAAAAATGCACTCTTCTTCAGCCGCACTAGGCGTCGAAAGCCAATCTGTGATTGTCTGTGTGTGATATCCCCCAAAAGAACTTCCCTCTGAAGTCTAGCTCTAGTATGACAGCATTCCTCATCATACCAGTTGTTCTGAGGCATGCTCCCAGAACGACGTCTCTGCTCAGGCTATGTGTGTGGGTATACCTCTGCTGCTGCATCATGTAATGTCTGTGTCAGTATAGTAGTAAGCTCCTCCAGAGGTCTTCCCGGCTCCTCAGTGGATAGGCGTCTCTTAATCCCGTCTATGTATACCGAATCCGTCTCCCGCGTGAAGGTGTAGCGAGTAGGGACTGCTACTCGTGGAATGTGTGCTACACTAAACTGGAAAGAGATGGTCAGCGACACAATAGCATGATCCGCTGCCACCTCCACAAGTCTGGGGCCCAACTGTGAGATCCTGGATATTAGAGATGAGGCTCCGCTGTGCCATGACATAATCTACCGTGCTGGCTCCATATCTGTGTGGAAAGCATGTGAAGCCTCCCAACAGCGGGAAATCTCTGTAGGCCATTCAAGATGGCAAATCCATGTACAGTCCCCATGTCTATCAAGTGTCGTCCATACTCAATATGTTCTCCATCCTGTGATATCTTGGATAGGCCCCTCTCTGCAACATCCAACTCTCTCAGCATCTCCTCTAAAGTATCATAAAATACCGTCTGATGATGGGCAATCCTAGCATTGAAGTCCCCTAGAATGATAATGTCACCATCTCTAGAGAATTCCCATATGTCATAATCCAAAATAGAGAAGGGGGACTATCCTCTGGGTGGTGCATATACTGACGTACTCGGAGGAAAGTAGCAAATAGCAATGTAAAGATATCTACCAGTCTCTGCTCTCAATCTCACCCACATGTACCTAGCTTGTTAATCCCTACGAGCTATATGTATCAATGGATGTAACTCCTCCATGAATAACATTGTCACTCCTCCTAAGCCCCGCCCTCTGTGCTCTGATCGTGTCTCCTGTCTACAAACTGTCTCCCATCTGTATCCACTAATGTGAGGCATAGACTGTCCAAGGGCTTGATGTGTCTCAAAGTAGAAGATGATGCTTCTCCCGGTAAAACTCTCCTCAAAAGCACCCACATCAAGACGCATAGATCCATTACAATTCAAGGTAGCAACTTTGAGTGTGGTCCCATAGGCCTCACACTATCATGTGGAGCGTGGCTCCAAAATCACCACTCTTCCATCTCAGTAGAAAGCAATCTTACCTTTTTTCCTTGTCGCTCTAATCTCTAGTATTACTTCTTGCATATGGGCAACTTGTGAGAGGGTAAGATCATCCCCGAGAAAGATGCCCGTCTTCTTAAGAGTTGGTCTCTTCTTCAAAAAGTCCTTCGCTTCCATGGAGGGAAAACGAAGGATGAGTGTCCTTTCTTTCAAGAGTTCCCCCTTGCTCCCATTTTTCTTGTTACCCACTCTCCAAGCTCTTGAGTGCATCGGCTCATGAAACCCCATCAAAGCTATGAGTTGTTTTACCTCCTCGTCTACATTATCTTTGTCTTTAAGGCCACAAATTCTCACATGTAGAGAGCGTACACATCTTCTTTGCTCCTCTTCTAATGTCAGGTTGATAAGGGTACACGTCTTCTTTGCTCCTCCTCCAATGTCAGATTGATAAGGGTGGGTGTGGACGTTGTTTCCTTGCTTTTCCCTTTCTTGGCAACCTCAAACCATTTCTCACCCTCATCTGCTTTTTGTTGCGTCTTTGTAATAATGTCTACCCAAGAAGTTGTCATTTCTTTATGCTGCTCTTCCCCCTCTTTGATGGCTCGCACTTGCTCTTTGATCGTGTTTAGTTATTCTTCAAGCGTGTTTCGTGAGCGTGCGTCGGTGAGCTCCTTCTTGAGTGATGGAATCTCTCCGTCTTGGGCCGTCATCCGATCTCCCATTGCCACAATCTTGCTTTCTTGGGCCGAAACGCAATCCTCGAGCATTCTTATTGTCCCTAATAGTTGGCAGTTGATATTGTTAATGGTTTCGACCATTTCTTCTTTGCACTTTGAAACTGCATCTTCTAAGGGGTCTGCCTTATCATTTTGCTTCCTCATGTTTGATCGGTGTCAAAAAACAAGAGAAGAGAGAAAATTGACCAACACACACAAGTGCTTCTACATTATGCATACATGTTCCACACTAAGCATACATGGCGTGCATTTCTTACAATTTCCGCAAAATACGATCAAAACAACGCTTTATGCAATTTTTGCAATTTTTGAAAATCAGCAATTTCTGCACTGTCTGAATTCTGCAATTTCCTGTAAAGTCCTGTAACTTTTTTGTGAATTCTGCCGAAAAATTCTGCAGTTTTGGCCACTGTACCTGCTGTACCGGGGGGGGAAGGCTGCAGGGGGGTGGAAGCGCAAACTGTGGCGAGGGGCGGGGCTTAAGGGGGGTGGAAGCGCGAGGGGGGGAGGGTGGAGGTGGGATTGCAGCGGGGGGGGGGGGGGGGGTTTACACGAGGGGCTGTGGCGAGGGGAGGGCTAACGGGAGGAGGTTACGCGAGAGAGAGAGAGAGAGAGAGAGAGAGAGAGAAATGAAATGAAATGAAATGTTATATTAACGTCTTTAAAAGGCCATAATGACCTATGAGACCCGAAAGTTACAAAGTGGTGGATCTGATACCAAGTCAGAGTAACAAAATAACCGAACAGAAGTACAAAACAAAGATATATACTATGGGGTCCTAAGTCGGTCGATGTGAGCCAAGCAAAAAATGGGCGGCTTGTTGGGATAGCTGAATCACAAGATATCTAGCATCGGTCGTTGGCGAATCTCATCAATGTCAGAGAGAGAGAGAGAGAGAGAGAGAGAGAGAGAGAGAGAGTTGCACTCACCGTGGGATTTGTGACCAGAAGGTCATCTCCAACAATTTGGACCTTTTGACCTATCTGTGCAGTGAACTTGCTGTAATGTTCCCAGTCATCTTGGTCAAATGGGTCCTCAATTGAGACAATAGGAAACTCCTCTGTGAAGGACTTATATAACTCAATCAGCTGGTCACCAGAGATTCTTTGAGACCCATCATTATTCTGCAAGACAGCAAAAGAAAGTGAATTAATAGTACATCAATGCACAAAAACAGTAAGTTCTGCTATGAATATTCACACAGTTACGTATGTAAAACAATAGATGGTGTAACCACGAGCATGTGCAAAACTTTCGGCATACCTCCTCCTTGAAGTTGAGGTCATACTTTTTCTCTTTCTCCAAGTAAAATTCAGATGCAGCAACATCCATTCCAATCACAACTTTGCCCGAGTAGCCAGCCTTCTCAATTGCAACTTTCAGTAACTCCAAACCTTCCTTATTTTCCTGTAGACAAAAAACTCATATCATCACATCAAACAGAGACCGCCAAAAATTCGTGCAAATCAGAACCTCAACAGTCAACAAAAAAATGGCACCCGTACATACAGCCTTTGTACCTGAATATTGGGTGCAAAACCACCTTCATCACCTACATTAGTGGCGTCCTGACCATATTTCTTCTTTATCACAGCCTATCATTTACAGCATCTATCCTTGAGCTTTCCAGTTATGACAAAAGAGGATGATATCAGCATTAATAGACGGCACAAAGAATACCTTTAAGTAATGGTATATTTCTGTACCCATCTTCATGGCCTCACTAAACGATGAAGCTCCAATTGGAAGAATCATAAATTCCTGTGGTTGTTGCACACCGTTTGTCAAATCAGAGCGATCATATACATAAATAGTTTGCCATGTAAATTAAGGAATGCAAAATAGAGACCAGCCACCTCTATCAGAACACATGGAATCAGAAAAAAGGTGTACCTGCATTGCTAGCTTGTTTCCTGCGTGTGATCCCCCATTAATCACATTAAAAGCAGGCACGGGAAGAACTAGAGTGGAATTTCCTGCTAAGTTGGCAATGTGCTGGGATTCGACGAAAAGAACAAGAAATAGCATCAGTCACATATAGTGCTATTTTAAAATATGGCACAGAATGATCAAGCTACAATGCTTGGGTGATAAAAAGCAACCTTGTACAGAGGAATGTTGTTTACAGCTGCTCCAGCCTTGCAGACTGCCAATGACACTGCCAGAATAGCATTTGCGCCAAGCTGAGCATAAGCAGGCACCAAGTTGGTATCAGCAACAGAAATTTAAAAACAGTTAAAGCGAACATTAAAAGAAAAAATAGCACCTTTTGTTTGCACCAGCCCCATTGATTTTGAGTTCCATCAAGTTTCTCAACCATTAAAGTATCTATCCCATGCTGGTCAGTTGGATCCTGCTCAACACAACAAAGTCATGAGCTGGTTCTTGAACCAGGTCTACCCTTAGGACAAGGGTATGCTGCACATAACTGTATACCTTGCCAATCAAAGCTGGTGCAATAATTTTTTCCACATTGCTCACAGCCTGCAAAAATGCCCCACACACTATATTTCAAAACTTATTACATAAGATATTTTTCCAACCCTTAGCAAACACAAATGACTTGGAGAGTAAGATCACACTTTGGAACAAACAAGGTGGAAATTCAAGACACGATCTACAAGCCGATACATAAGATATTTTTCCAACGCTTAGCAAACACAAATGACTTGGAGAGTACGATCACACTTTGGAACAAACAAGGTGGAAATTCAAGACACGATCTACAAGCCGATACATAAGATATTTTTCCAACGCTTAGCAAACACAAATGACTTGGAGAGTACGATCACACTTTGGAACAAGCAAAGTGGAAATTCAAGACACAGTTCATAACATAATAACTCCTCAAATAGAAGCCAATGCAAGATGAAAGGACCACAGTACACGGTAAAACTGACCAGTAATCTATAATTAGATCATAAAGTAACAATTATCAAAATCAAACAATCAGCATTAACAATAAATATAGGAGACTGTTGCATGCACATTCAGCCCATGAACTCTACTCATTCTCCAAAAGAAGTGCTCCTCATTGTCATTACCGTCGTCGTCGTCACATTTGTTCCGTTACGAGTATCAAGTTCAACAAGCACAATCTAAAGAAAGGCAATGCAACTAAGCAAAGTATGGGCAAGGAACTACCTTTAATACACCCTTGCCAAGGTAGTCTTTTCCACCATCCCTCAATTCCAAAGCTTCATAGGTACCTACAAACATGAAAACAAATTAGAGATGTAAAATAAGTGAGATTATTTACCACTACTTTGATCTTCTCAATATGAGTTTGGTGCATGTCTGTAAAAAGAGCAACAAGCGTATAAACAACAATGAGCCTTCAAAAACCATTTCAATCAAAATTCTGAAAACTATTAAGACTTGTGCTCTCTTCTCCTCTCTTTCTCTCTCTTTGAATTGAAAAGGAGCTGTATTCTGTGTACACAGACATCTTGGGATGCTCATGTGAGCTAATCGCCAAGAGGAAGAACAAGGATGTATATATTCAGTGTAGAAGCTATAATTACATCAAGGGGAATATGTGAGGATTGTAAGATGAACCAATGATGGGTGCGGGTGCATTGTGCCAAGTGCTGTGACCTTGGTCCATGTTGAAGAACACTGAAGTACATGTCACAGAGTGATGGCGCAGCATGACCGTCAGAACCCGAGGAGGAGAGCAAGAGCCGACACTGACCCTGACCAAAAGAGCAGATCGACCCCTCCTTGTAGCTCAAGCTTGAAGCTCATTGGATCCCTCTAAGCCTAGCCAATCACATGCACAATGCATTTCAAGCAACATGGGTAGTCTTTGGACAAGAGTCCTCCTTACCCCTTTGAGAGAGAGAGCTTGAAAATATTTAGATATTTGTTGAATTGAACTAGAAGCTCATTGGATCCCTCTTTTTTGGTAATGACCAATGGGAAGATCTACACAATCCCTCTACTTTGCAAAAACTGTCTACTTTCTCCTACGACCAATTCCTTCAGTCCATGCTGTCAGAGTGTGCAGCTGCTATCAAAAGAGAGGATGATGGCACGCAAGAAGAGAGAGAGAGAGAGAGAGAGAGAGAGAGAGAGAGAGAGAGAGATGGGCAAAAGGCCAGTGAGCCTGAAACCAGCCCGTAGGGTGGTAGACATAGGCTTTCACCCGAAACTTTACTTTGGACTTTAGGACACAGAGCAACTTTGCAAATAAAAACCTGTAACGGTTGACACTTCAAACACACACGGCTTGGAAGCTAGAGCGCTACCAAGCAGACGCCGACACCTTGTAGGCCCCAAAGACTGGCACTCCTTTCGGTATTTCTTTTTTGTATTCAAAGAGGGAATAAAACTTGTGATTTCCTACGAGTTGTCCCGCATAATCCGGGTTGTGAATGGGCCTGATTTCGGTAGCATAGGACGCTTCACAGACAATATCCCCACGCTATAATTGTACCTACCTAACCCTCCTCGATACCTACCCTTCCCTCGCCCCTCTCTTCCCTTTTCGGCCCAATCCCACCCCCTCGCCCCTTTCTACCTTTTCGGCTTGTCGACCCTATGCACCCTTTACCCTTTGTACACCTGTAAGGCTCGCGCTTGCAAGCGTCCTATACAGTGACAAGTAGGCAAGCATACTGCAAGTAGAATACAGACACTCCCTATGGCTGGAAAAAGAAATCAAGTGTGTTAAAGGAACTTGCCCTAGAGACCTTTGTCTGACAGATCTGATGTCCCTTTTTTTGTTTTCAGAGTTTGCCCAATTGTTGTATTACTCCTTTTCCTGATTGCGATATTCATGCCCATCTCTTCCCTAGTAAGTTCTACCCTCCCCACAACTACATGCACTCAAGCAGCATAGCCTTCTGCCAATTTGCATTCAGTGGAATATCATAATTGGTCGCATGCGTAAAGGCAATGTTGTGTAATATGCAGCATTTCCTTTCCTTCTTATTGGATGCTTTTCACAAGCACTTCAGCTAGAAATAGCCAGAGTTCTGCAATTTGCAGAGTTTGTGTGATTCACATCTATCGGAGGTGCGAAATTTTTTGACGCTGGAACCGAACCTTCTACTGTACGTTTCAGGCGCTGCTTTCCCCCCCCTCCATGTGCTAGTTCCTTGTCTCCAATTGCAGAATCCTCACCACTCCCTGCTCTCAACCTCTAGACCCTATATAATTCCCCTCGCCCTCTCTACCCTCTCTCGCCCCTAACCTCTCAACCCTCGCCCCTACCCTGTCCCCTTGCCCCTAATCTAACCCCCTCGCCCCTACCCTCATCCCCCTCGCCCCTCACCACCCACCCTCGTCCCACCTTTTTGGTCTCGCCCCTCACCACCCCTCCATCGTCCCTCTATAGCCCTCGACCCCCTATCCTCTTGGCATCGCCCCTACCTAACTCTCCTCGACCTACCTACCCTTCCCTCGCCCCTCACTTCCCTTTTTGGCCCAACCCCCACCCCTCGCCCTTTTCTACCTTTTGAGCCCCGTCGACCCTATGCACCCTTTACCCTCTATACACCTGTAAGCCTTGCGCCTGCAAGAGTCCTATACAGCGACAAGTAGACAAGCATATTGCAAGTAGAATACAGACACTCCCTATGGCTGGAAAATGCAAGCAGGTGTGAAAGGAACTTGCGCCATGGACCTTTGTCTGATAGATTTGAAAGTTCTGCTGAGGAAGATGTACAACACTCAAGCCATGCCCTCACAGATATATCTTCAAGCCATCCCAGTGATGACAGTTACAAAGCATCTACAACATCCTCAGAGTCGGAGTCCGACTCGGACCCTTCTAGCGATCAGAATGTACGTCTTAAAGAAAAAATGAAGACTAACACTCGGGTGCTAAGCCATCAGATCAGTAGGCCTGAGACATCGGGAAGTCACGCCAAATTCACCTTGAATTTTCACCTACAGCTGCCTCATCCATTACTTGTAGAAGTTCTATCTAGAGATCAACTGCACACGCTAGGTCTTACAACATTGGCAGATGCAGATCTACTAAATAATGTCCCTGTGGATATGGTCCATGAGGTTCTGAAGCTTTTCCCTAAGGTACGCGGTCACACACTTACAGCTACACGGATTGGTCATGCCTTGGGGATGACAAGCTTTCCCTCTGTAAAACTAGCCACTAGAACATACAACTTTCCAAAGGTGCGACTATCCAGGCCTGTTAGGATGTACTGAGTACTAATCACCCAGACTATGCAAGGAATAAAAAGCTTTTGGCTATATTCAAGTATTACTTTCTGGTCAGAGATGCTAAAGTAAGTAAGGAAACTTAGGAAAGATGCGATGTACCTACGTTGTTCTCTCACTGCGAACGGCCTCTATTGTCTCATCCACACTATTCCGTGTGGTTTCCACCAAATTCTTTATACATCTTTACAGTCCCGGCCTAAGAGGTTTCGAGCCCAGGTGTAGTCGGTACAATCTAGCTTTCAGTGCTTTGCAGCTCCTATGTTGGCTTGGGTTATTAACATACATGTAAGCCCTGTGGATGTGGATGTTGAGATGCAGAGTACGCACTCCAAAGCAAAAGGGAAATCTATTGCCCATACAACAAAATCACCTGAGAAGGAAAAGAAGAAGAAAAAGAGGGCTCGAGTAGTGAAGGACACAGTCGAATCTCTAACATCGCTGCCAATATCTAAAAGGCAGTAGCTTTGGATGAAGCACCCCCTACGGAGCCCTCGTATACTTCCGCTACTTGTTTTAGGGTATGCTCAAGTGTTTCGGATCACACTATGCATGTTTCAACTATGGCTTCGACAATGTGTGTCCCTCTCCCTACTTCTGCCATTTTCACTCCTACCATAGTCACTAGCTCCAACGTCTCACTTGCAGATGCCTCTACTCATATACCTATCCGTGTTGCAGAAACTCCACCTGTTTCTACTCCACCACAGAGGCATGCTCCTAGTCCACCACAAACGGTGCCATTTGCCACCCCTCTCCCACCTGACACTGTGGCGGGATCTTCCACAATTTCGGATCTACATCACTTTTTCGGCTGTCTGAGGACATATTGCAGGAGTCGAGACAGGCCATTGCTACCATTGAGCTTGAGACAGAGCGGTTGGCGGCTACTCACCAGCGCCACTCCGCTACATACGCAGCTATGGAGAGCTCTCTGTGTGTCACAAAGAGCGCAATTGTGGATAGAGACGCCACAAATCTTCCTTTGCAACACGCATTGCAAGAAAAGTATAAAATCATCGACGACCTTCGAGCTCATATGCAGGGACTTCGGGAAGTGCTACTCCACAATGACATGGGATTTCAGGCTCCAGGGAGTAGGGAATATGGCTAGACAAGGTAAAGCATACAAATATAGATTCCTGTTGGGTATGTACAGAATACAGATTCCTGTTGGGTATGTACAGCCACATAGTTCCACCCATTTCATGTGACCCTCTACTCACACTTCTGCCGGATACAGCCAGCCTCAGCACTTTACCTACCATCCTCAGGGGCTTCAGCCATCGACTTCCCTACCAAATATGCAATTGGCATAGAGCATTCCTTGCGACGGCCTTGCTGGTGCACACCGCCATGGCTGTGTTAGTCGACGCCCTAAGTACACTGCAGGCCAAGTGATTCCATCAGCTTCGCAACAAGTGGTAGCTCTTGTCACGGGCCAATTCGTCCAGAGCAATAGAGCTCATCAGCAGCAACCTCCGACTATCAATTTGATGGCTCCTCCACCAGAGGAGGTCATTTCAAGTGCAGCTGTGGCGACGACTCTTTCTCTCGATTGACAAGACCACACTGCTGTGCTCAGCTTTCTTTTGTATATATTGTGACTTCTCGAGTCTCTTTACAGCATAGTGTTACTCTCACCGAGACGGTGAGTGGTTTTGTGGCGGGTAATCTATAGCAAGGCTACAGGGTCGCAAGCACTAGACAGACAGAGTCCAGACAGTTAGTTGTAGATGTTATCAATGTCCAAAGAAACCAAATCCGTCTAATTCAAAAAGAAATTCCAACGCGGAGACGTCATCGAATGTTGAACAACCAGATTCTGCTAAGGATAAAGGAAAATCTGTGGTCAATACGATTCGTGTCTCAGAAGATACGACTATTCTTATGAAGCATGCTCAGTGCAATTCTTCAGTTTTGGAGCCTCTCTCAAAGCAAGTTTTGAGCCTTCTTGGAGCTATCAATGGTCACTCCATCAATATTTTGATGGACAACGGATGTTCAAATAATTTCATCAGCGCTCAGATAGTTCAACAGCTTGGTTTACCAACTCAAAAGACATCTCACTTATATGATATGGAATTAGCAGATGGATCAATTTTGACTTGTGATCAGACAGTTCAACAGTTGCAGTTCGAGATTCAAACTTATGCAAATCAATTGGATTTTGACGTCATGCCTTGATCTTATTACGACATAATTCTTGGTCAGCATTGGTATTCCAATATGATCGAGCAATTAGCTTTCGAGGAAATACTATCAATTTGTTCAAAGATGGACGTGAATTGACTTTACACGGGCTTTCTCATGTGGAAAGAATGATTCAAGCCGTGTACTAGTTAAACGGCATGATACAGTGGATTATGAAGAGAATATGATTTCCTATGCAGATGCAGATATTATTTTTTATGAATAAATGAATTCCTTAACTTCTCCTGAATCAATTGTTGAAGACAAAGATAAGGAGATAGTTGTAGATTCTGAGTCTGAAGACGACTATGCTTTCTTTGATTCTTTACTGTATGATGATATGCCAATTGTAAGTCATGATGTGACACTTTTCTGAAGATGATTCTGAAGAATTTTGAGATTCATTATTGGAAGATGATTACAGTCTCAAGCCAAAATCCTCTCCAGTGATTACTAGAGTTGAAGTTACCCCATCTGAAGAGTACCTTGAGAAGATTTTCTCTTCGCCAAATATTTTGCAGTTACTGGAAGATTTTGAACCAAAAGTCTTACATCGTATGAAGGATTTTGAAGATCAACCTCTTATTGCAATCAACCTGATTATGCCAGATGCCTCTAAAAAGTCTTTGAATAATGCAATGACATGGGATTTAGCAGTCAAAGCAAAAAGGTTTCGCAACAAGCAAAGGTTAAAGACGAAGGTTTCAGATAACTCAAAGATTGAAGATTTTCGAAGATTCAATGCTTTTCCAGAGTTCTATCAACATCAAAAGTCATTTCTTTGACACTGGCTCTCATTTTAAATCGGAGGAAATGTCACGATTGTGACTATGTTAACAGCAATACATCTACTCCTAGTTGCAGATACGCGAAGTGCCATGCCAAGGAGGACCCCTTTGCTTGGATGGTCACACCCTTCGCCGAAAGGACGTGTCTCTTCGCCAAAAGCCACACTCCTTCGACGACTGGTCACACCCCTTCGCTCTACGGGTGCGACTCTTCGCCCAATGGTTGCAGCTCTTCGCCAAAAAGATGTGTCTTTACGTCTAAAGTCGCGTCTCTTCACCATGAGACGTGTCTTTTCATTTATGTCTCTTTGTCTCCTATATAAGGAGCCCTTGTATCACACATTCAATCAATCAACCTCAAAGTCTTCTAGTCTTGTTCCTGAGTTCAATTCAAGTTTCTTAAGTCTTAATCATGAGTTTAAGTACTTAATTAAGAATTAGCACCTAGAATCCTTACATACAGATGAAAAGCCCTTGAGCGGGCATCACGTTTCTGTATTTAGGGGAGAGAGGTGCGCGAGAGCAGAATCATCGCGCTACATAGTGCAAGGGAGAAGGCAAGCTTTCCATTAAAGCTTCAACAGTTGCACCAATTACTCAAAACACAGATTGTAAGTCACAATGAGAGAGAGAAAGAGAGGGGCTTTTTGCGCCAATTCCTGGCTAAGGAGGCTGAGTTTGACTTTCTGAAGCCTTTGGTGATGCCAAGTGTCCACTATGCCTCTTTTGAGTTAATTTCCTAGCACCCACTGACTTATAAGTGTAGCAAGGGGGCCTAAATGACTTTAAACTGAGCCTAGATGTCACAAATACGGAAGCGAAGCTGCTCGCTCAGATAAATATCATGCGGAATTTAAGAGAGACAGCTGAACATGACGTGTAGAGAGAGAGAGAGAGAGAGAGAGAGAGAGAGAGAGAGAGAGAGAGAGAGAATTGACACAATATTAGGGACCAGAAGATGGGCTGGTCCCCCCCCCCCCCCCATCAAGAGTATTCTTTTATCCAGGGAGAATTCGTATACAAGCACGAGAACCCGAGGAAACCCCTCCGTTCTGTAATCTTAGACCCGAAGGTCGTTCCTTCCCGTAAGGGACTTAGGCACGAGGCTGTACTTTCCCGTAAAGGGACTTAGGCACGAAGCCATACTTCCCCGTAAAGGGACTTAGGCACGAAGCTGTACTCTCCCGTAAAGGAACTTAGGCACGAAGCCGTACTTCCCATGAAGGGCCTTCCCATAAGACGGGAGATTCCTGCAAAACAAACCACACAAACACGTGACAACAATTCGTATGGCGAATCCACAATAGATACTTGTCGCTCTTGCGCGGGAAAGGCGACTTCCGTGCTTCGTAGTCTCACGATCTCTTGCGGCAGAGTCTTCTCTTGCTGATGTTGATACCTCCTTTGATGTGGTGCTTTTATAGCTCCCTCGCCACGGCACGAATAGCTGCTCGTGTACAGATCGCGGCCGTTTTTTTTTTTTGGGTTGTTCTACCCGAAATAGGGAGAGAGAATTCGCTGGCTAGTTTTGTTGCTTTATCTTCTAAGTGGCTGTCCACTTATTAAGTGGGCGGCCGGCATATTTTAAAATTGTTCTGAACCTACCCAAAAACTCAATAAAACCTTATAAGTTAAAACCAATGCATTTCACAACACTTCCCAGGCGTCCTTGGATGCAACCACACGCACGAATGCAATGCAAACATAGATTCCTCGCGGGAAAGCGTCTGCCTTCCCGCGATTGTTCTTGCTTTTCGTAAAAAGCTTCATTGAAGCCATCTTTATTCTTGTGCTTGCGTTCTTACGCATATTTTCTTACTCAGTTCGGATTTCCTCCTTAGACCCTTAGTGTGTCCCCGTACCGATGAACCTGTCACCCATCTTGTGACTCATCAGGGACCACCATTACCTGGTCTTCTCCCACCGAACTAACAGGCCAACTCCCTCACGGTGCTTCTTGTCCCCCATCATATGACACACCAGAGTTGTCTGTTTCCTGATGGCTTTTCTTACAGATCTGTGATTCCTTAACTTATTAGTTAACTTGTGCACATTTCTTATTAAGGTCCTAATTCTAGAAAATAGAAATTAGAAACAAAATAGTCAAATTAGTTTCATCCCTCTCACTTATAAACAGTTGTCCTCAACTGTAGAGGTCCAATTGAACTGCCGGGGAGAAATCGGAAAGATTCCTAATCTTACTCAATGGTGAGTTGAGCTAGTCCTTTCTCAAAAGAGAGCTTAAAAATTAATTTAAATAAAATTCAAGAATTTAATACTTACCTTACCGGTTCATGTCCTTCCTCTAGTACCTCAAGGATATCCTTCAGCATTCATCAAACTTACGAGCCATGTAAGAACTCGTCATTCGCATCTTTCCAACAGATTGGAAGTTTCCTTATCCGAGAATCTGTTAACTCAATTCCACCTTCTCAATCCCGAGAAGAATAATCCTCCTAGAAATCAATCTATGCATCTGTCCTTGCGCATAATCCTGCGTTGTTAGTCCAGAGGGAATTAAACCTCTTGTGTCCTCCCACATAGGGAATGCCCAAATCATAAGAGTATTAATTTCGATATCTTCCTTCACAAACAAGGTCTTCGATCACCTTAAAGAAGGTTCTTGTTTCGGGCCGTCGCTCAACGTAGGCGAACGGTTCCAATCCAAAGATTCCTTGGGCACGGCGGCACTTCCTTCCAATCTTTTTCTCCTGTAAGTTATTACCACTAGCGGTGTTCTAGTGACGCCTACTAGCGTCTCTTCCTTGCAGAGGCCATCCTTGCAAGCATCTAGGATTCCTCGCAAAATCTTAGGCAGATAAAACTCTAGCCATACCATTCTGTGAACATAAGTTCAAACTTGGCCCACTTAAGGATAAATTTTACTCTTACAAACATAATAGTTCGAATTTATTCCAGCAGCGTGTAAATGCTACTTGACCTGCTCATGGAGAAACATATACCGCAACCAAAAGTTGCTTCTGTAATGGTAAAAGCACATAGCATACTCAATGATCAATGATCATCAGAAAACCTCTCCTCCGTAGAGAAACTCAAATTCCTTCTACCGAACACATCTCAAATAGAGATTCTCGTGTCGGAATATCCTTGCGCATAAAAAGGCGCTCAAGAGAGTATAACAAACTCTCATCCAGTTCCTTGGCATAGGTCTGCATCTTCGTGTGTTATCCATGTACTCAAAGGTGTACCTAATTCTTAAGCTGTGTTAGAGTTTCTGTGAACCTGGGAAGTTTCCTTCCCTTTGTAAGATCCTTACAGCGAAGACGCTCAACTTGATGATCACTTGGCTCGATCTTAGAGCAAAACCCGCTCATCAAATAATCTAGGATTTTAATCCTTGGATTCCTCAAGCACAGGCCGTAGTCGTCGCTTGTTCCTTCCCTCCTAAAGAGAGTGTTCATTCATTTGTGCGAAAAGCACTACCATGTCCTCCCTGACCAGGTAGGGGGTGTGGGCTTAAAGAATATTCAAGCTTAATGAAAGCTTTTCTTTGCTTGGAATCTCGGAATGGTTCCTTCCTTTATGCCGTCCTACTCAAGGCATGGCATCCCTGCAACGCTTTTCTGACTCTGTTTCCAGAGTCCTGTTCCTGCAGAGTAACTCCGCTTTCTTGGACACGAAGTCCTTTCCTTCGGAATTTCAACTTCCGGATCACATCTTGAGAGTCTACCTCTCTTCAATCCGTGGATATGCTTCCCGAACTTGGGTACGAAACCCTTGGGCTGATCTGGCTCTAGTTCCTCAGAGCACTTTTATCCTGCAGAGGCTCATGCCTTCCTCTGCTCCTACTCCCTCACGAAGAGGAAGTACACCTGCAATCAAATACTTAGAGATCATAACATAAAAATCGTACCTTCAAAGTCACGACGCTCGTAACGCAACTCGGTTCTCGAAAAAGCAATTCCCCGGAAGAGATCTCTGCATAGAAAATCCTCTCTTCCAATCCTACACACAAAAGAGGTGTGTTCTCGGGTTCCTTCTCATAAATCAGCCCCGTCTACGACGTTTATGGGCTGAAAACAGAGAAAAACAGCAGCTTGTCGCGATGAAAACACGCTCCGTAGGCACTTCTTCACGAGGGAACTCGCGCACTGGGTCTTGACGTCATCTGGTACACTTGGGGCAGCCATGGGCATCACCGGCAACGTCTTCTTTATGGCTGAAATCTGCAGCAGCATCTCTTCCTTACAAAGATTGGTCTTCCCTTACCGGGTAGGGAGTGTTGGTTTGTAAGGTACTTAAGCTTGATAAAAGTTGTTCTTTGCTTGAAAGCTCAGAATGGTTCCTTCGTAATTTCCTACCCGCATTAGCAGGCAATTTGTTGGAGAACTACCGGATACCAGATCAATCATGGGCCTTCCAGATGGTTAAGCAAAGCAGTTCATCGTATAAAACAATGTTCTGACTTGACCCTACTCTCATAAACACTCGAGAGTGATTGTCCTGGTTAGACACGTGCATATGTCGTGCATAAAAGCAATACGCATTTTATGAGTTCCTCAAAGATTTAACTTTGATCAAAGATATGCCCTCTCACTTAAAATTTGAGGGTCAAAAATTCAGGAGATAGATTGAGTTCTGTTACTCCAAACTTTCTCCGGATAGCAATGTATCCTTCGAGGAGAGGTAACAAAAATTCGTTGTTTCTGTGTTCAATGGTTCTCGTCCCACTGCGGGGATTGTATTTTTATGTACATCAAGGTGTACACTTTCAGCTTTTATTGCTGACTCCACCATCTGCTGCAAAGTATCTCGCAGATGGGTTTACAAAATTCGGACAAAAGTCCTTCGTTAAATTTGTTCATCTTTCCTTCCTCAGAGAGGATCAAGAATGGACCTACCTTGGCAAGAGTGAACCACTACTTGCTTTGACTCGCTCGTGTTCCTATTGGCAAACCAATCCCAATCTTCTTGAATGCCCTCCTCAAAGCGTAGAGGAAAAAAATTTGTCGGAGAATTCAGCCTGAATTGTTGTTGTAAGTTCCTTGCAGAGCTTTGGTATACCACCAAGTACTTGCAATCCCCTAGAGGTGTTTGGTCACATGCCTCACCTTCGACACTTGTCAGAAATTGCCATTTGCAAAGGCAACTTCAAACTGTTGAATAAAAGCAGTAGCTTTCAAGACATCTTCCCTTCCGTCAAAAGTATCAAGCTTGACTGGAGTGTTCCTAGGTCTAGAGACCTTCTTCATATCCTTCCCGAAATGACGGGATTTCTTGGCTATGGTTCTCGATTGATGTTCATGGATATCTTCTGGGTTCTGAAGTATCTTGAGCATTCCGCTTCTCAGATTCTCTAGTTTCTTGAGCATCATGCTCTTGTCGCCTTCTCAAAAAATCCCAAGTCTTGTGTCGCCTTCTTGCAGAGAGAATAAAAAATTTCCAACTCTGCGAGCTTTTCCTGCAAGACTTAGGTTTCCGCCTGCTTACTTCTCTCTTGGCTTGTCATGGCTTCTTCCCGTATCTTCCCAGAGTCGTCCTCCTTTACAAAGAAAGAGAGGAGTCCATGCTCTGATACCACTGCCACAAATACGGAAGCGAAGCTACTCACTCAGATAAATATCATGCGGAATTTAAGAGACAGTTCAACATGACGAGGAGAGAGAGAGAGAGAGAGAGAATTGACACAGTATTGGGGACCAGAAGATGGGCTGGTCCCCCCCCCCCCGTCAAGAGTATTCTTTTATCCAAGGAGAATTCGTATACAAGCACGAGAACCCGAGGAAACCCCTCCGTTCTATAATCTTAGACCCGAAGGTCGTTCCTTCCGGTAAGGGACTTAGGCACGAGGTTGTACTTTCCCGTAAAGGGACTTAGGCACGAAGCCGTACTTTCCCGTAAAGGGACTTAGGCACGAAGCTGTACTTTCCCGTAAAGGAACTTAGGCACGAAGCCGTACTTCCCGTGAAGGGCCTTCCCATAAGACGGGAGATTCCTGCAAAACAAACCACAAAAACACGTGACAACAATTCGTATGGCGAATCCACAATAGATACCCGTTGCTCTTGCGCGGGAAAAGCGACTTCCGTGCTTCGTAGTCTCGCGATCTCTTGCGGCAGAGTCTTCTCTTGCTGATGTTGGTACCTCCTTTGATGTGGTGCTTTTATAGCTCCCTGGCCACGGCACGAATAGCTGCTCGCGTAGAGATCGTGGCCGTTTTTTTTTTTTTTGGCACTGTTCTACCCGAAATAGGGAGAGAGAATTCGTTGGCTGATTTTGTTGCTTTATCTTCTAAATGGCTGCCCACTTATTAAGTGGGCGGCCGGCATATTTTAAAATTGTTCTGAACCTACCCAAAAACTCAATAAAACCTTATAAGTTAAAACCAATGCATTTCACAACACTTCCCAAGCGTCCCTGGATGCAACCACATGCACGAATGCAATGCAAACATAGATTCCTCGCGGGAAAGCGTCTGCCTTCCCGCGATTGTTCCTACTTTTCGTAAAAAGCTTCATTGAACCCATCTTTATTCTTGTGCTTGCGTTCTTACGCGTATTTTCTTACTCAGTTCGGATTTCCTCCTTAGACCCTTAGTGTGTCCCCTTACCGATGAACCTGTCACCCATCTCGTGACTCATCAGGGACCACCATTACCTGGTCTTCTCCCACCGAACTAACAGGCCAACTCCCTCACGGTGCTTCTTGTCACCCATCATATGACACACCAGAGTTGTCTGTTTCCTGATGGCTTTTCTTACAGATCTGTGATTCCTTAACTTATTAGTTAACTTGTGCACATTTCTTATTAAGGTCCTAATTCTAGAAAATAGAAATTAGAAACAAAGTAGTCAAATTAGTTTCACTAGACACCCTTTTACTGCTCGGATTCCACTGTCGGTCAGCCTAACCAACTCGTGGCAACAAGGCCTTCCCGTCTGCAGGTGAAACTCTCAACTGTCGACCGTTTCACATTGGCCACACCATGTGCGGACATTTGTGACTTCAAAAAGAGGGTCCCAAAAATTAAATAAAAATCGTCAAAAAGAAACCAACAACTAAGGTTAGCAGTTGCCACGTCCTCGTTTACAGTAATTAGCAATTGCCACGTCCTCGTGACAAGGCCCACTCACTTTTAATGGCCAACTCTGAGAATGATATGAGTGAGCCATGCTAAGATCAGGCAAATATCAGATATCTCTCTCAAATACCAAGAACAAAAATAAATCCCTCATCCTAGAAATATGAAAATGGCCAAAACAGGCCTGAAATTGGCAAAGCGCAAGTGCAAACCCTTAATGTGCTTGAAATCCCAATCATGCAAGTGTACAGGTGGCGAACCACAACCAAGGGCTAGTGCACGTGAGATGAGTCTATCACCAAAAGCATCTAGTAGGTGAACAGAATGCTCCAACCCCCCCCCCCCGGTTACGTCCCCAGATATCAAGATGGTGCTCTTACGGTTTGAGAAGGCACACCTAAGGAAACGAAGGGGAAAGGAGCAGCTTTTTCCAAAGCTAAGTATGCAATACTATGGCCCTTTCCAAATTCAAGAGAAGATAAATGATGTATCCTTCAGACTGAAGTTGCCAGATACTTAGGAAGATTCACAATGTTGTTCATGTGAGTTTATTGAAACCTTTCAAGGGTGAGGTACCACTTGACAGGGAGCCTGAGGAGCACCCTGAAGTGGAAGAGAGCGAGGAGATTCTCGTTCTGGAACAAATACTAGCTCACCTGGAAAGGAAAGTAAAAGGTAAAGTGAATGGCGGTTCTTACTTAGTCAGGACCTCTTCGGCATTGGATGTGAAGTGGATGGAGAAAAAGGACCTAGCAAATACTCCTTGGATATTGGTTTACCTTGAGGCTTCCGGTCTAGTTTTGACTATTCCGAGAGATCCCGCGGATCAGCAGGGTTAAATATGGAGCAAACAGGACTGCACAAGAGGGAAGTCACTCCGCTCCTTTGTCACAAGTTACCCAGATGGAATAAAGTCACTGATTTCTTTTGGAATTCAGGGGTACTGACGAGCTGACAATATTCTACTGCACGACTTTATGAAAGTAGTACTTCGACATGGGAATTTCTGAAATGATTCTGATTTACGTATCCTCTCTCATGTGAGTCGTAAGTGCATGTTTGAAAGACGAAATGACTGCAGCATTTCGGTCTTGAGATTCCATATGAGATGGACATGATAGCAATAAGAATTAGTCAATCCTACATTAATGAGATCCAGTGTTGATCTAGATGCGATTGCTAAACACGTTGCCGAGAGATCATGGTCTGAGATCTCGATGAACTTCATGCGATTTGATTTGAATGTGATGTGGATGTTCAATGCCTATTGTCTTTGTGCAAGTGCTAGATTTGTGTCGTCTAGTGCATCAATACTTAGAGTCAATGTCTATTGAGCTGGTTTATGGCTTATGTCTCATTTTGCAGGCGTAATCGAGGACGATTACAATTCTTTCAAGAGGGGGGTATGTCACAAAGTGATGACGTGGTATGACCACTCGAACAATTGCCATGGCAAATGAAATTGTTTATTTTATAAGTTGTCCCAACTTATGGGGGTTCTGTTCGAGGGGGCCCACGGGGACACAGAGAATAAAAGATCTATTGCGAGTAGCTGCTTACGTGGCAGAATTTTGAAAAACGTGCTGGCTGGCAAGTTGTACGGAAATCCGCGATTTGCGCTGGCTGTTTTTGCAATGCTAGCTCTTGGACCAAGTGCTTTTGAGAACTAAAGCTTTTCATATACTTCTTTTAGTCTTTAGAAGGCCTCGAGCCAATAAAATTGTATCAAGGGCCTCTTTGTTTCTCAGATTGGCGTGGGAGCATTGAGCAGAGAGGACCACCGAATTTGTACTTTGATCGATTGTTAATATAAAAATAAATACCGAAAGGGCCACCAAACTTTGGGGCCAATATCTCTGGGCACGGAACTACGTCGAGCCGTGTCGAGTCTATTGAAGTGTGAAGTAAGTTTAAGTGATTTCTCATTTGTCGTGCCAAATTCTCGACTTGGGATGCCCAAGTTTGTTACAAGGTAAGTAACCGAAACGTGCTAATGTTTTCATTCCCTTCTGGCTCATATGGCCTAGTCGGATATGCCACAACTCAGTAAACGATAGCTCGACTATGGATATGCAATCCTCTTTTACATACAAAACAAACATAGAATAAACTGCTCCATGCTTCTAACCTCTGAGAATCACACGATTTCCCTTCCGAATTGACTGAACCATTCCTAAAGGTGGTCGTGTAACCCAAGTCGTCAAGTTGACGGGCAGATATCAAGCTCTTCACTAACTTGGGGATATGTCTGACATTCTTGACTATAAATACTGTGCCATTATGCAAAAAACTAGTTTGATGTCTCCAACACCATGTAACTCAAGCTCATAGACATCAGCAATGTAAGGTGCAACAGAAGTGTAATGCTCACAAACAAAGTGAATGCTATTGTGAATGAAAGTGCTGAGAATGAGAGACAGAGAGATACGACACCAGACGGTTCTCAAACCCTCCTCCAAGGGCCCCCTCTCTATGGCAAGAGAGGTAATGTGCTATAGATTGCACAAATCTGGTGCAATGGACTTGCCGACGATGTCGACAACAATGATGACAACGACGAGGACGGGCTGAAAGATGAAAATGCCAGGGCTGCAATGCTGAAATCTGAGAAACGCTGATCTGTTGCTGGATACTGACACTGTGTCGGCCAGGATGACGATGGCGACGACTCAACGACGATGCACTGAAAACGAAGATGCTGAAATCTGAAATCAGCGGGCTGAAACTGAAAACACTAGCTGATCCGACAGTTCCGTGAGGATCTGCTGCGGGTAGGTGAGATCTGTGAAGCTAAGGGTTGAATCTGCAAGGCTAAGGACTGAATATTGAAAACACTAGGCTGTGTGGTTGGATCGGGCTGCCGATGACTGAAAACGCTAGGGGAATCTGCAACTCAAAAAACGTTGGCTGACCTAGAACTCCAATACGCTAGCTGATCTGGATCGCTGAAAACGCTAAGGCTTTCCGCCGGTCTTGCTGAGAGGGTGCACTCCAAGTTGCCGGAGCTTCTTCTGTTGCCTCTTCTGCCTGTAGTGAGCGCCCCCCCTCTACTTATATACCTGGACAAAAGCAATCTCCCCAACAGCCCCACGACCTTGGAAAAATGGCATAATAATTTAATAAATAAATAAAATGCCTAGAATTGATTGCCCCCAAACTATTATGGAATTTGGGTATACAGCTAGGACAATGCATATGCTGGGTGGTACTGGGTTGTGCAATCAAAGGATATGCAACTACTCTGTCTGGACATGCACGGCCTTCGCACAAGCTCACAAAGGTGCCAGAACACTTCCTAGGCTAACCTGAACCCTAGATCTAAGATAGCTTGTCCACATGCAAATAGGGTTGGATGTGCACGTGACAAGCGAGCTTTATTTTACCACGAGCATGTGCATAGTAGATGCTCACGTGGAAACAAGCTCCAGAATCTATGACCTAATTTTGATAAAAGCTAGCATATTGTGCAACAAGAGCATCTGGACTAAGATCTGCTGCAAAGATTACATCTCAAGAAGTGTGGACCTGAGGCACCTATGCAAACTTACGAGACTCTAGCTCGCAATGCCCTAAACATGTGTGTGCACACGTGCACATTTGTACAATTTTGAAGGAATAAGTCAATTGATACGCACTTTGAGACTTAGGGTAACACACTTCGTAGACTTCAAGGCTAGTGTACTAAACTCAAGAATTGCTTCCCTCATACTTTGTGCACCACCACCAACTTTGTCTGTGAGAGGCAGACCTCATATACCGTAGGTCAATGGACTAGCAAAACTCCAAGAGCCAAAACCTCTATGGGAAGCAGCCCTCTATCTCATTTTTAAGTACAAGGAATCCGGAGAGTTGCCAGTGTTTTTCAGTCCGTCTCCTACAAGCATCCCTGGCTGAAATCTGACACGTCTCCACAGCAACCACAGCGTGTACATGTGACCAAACCTTCACTCTTGCAGTCAAAATGGCATCAATGGCCAGGTCAGCAATAAAATGGGTAGCATAGTCTGAAGCAACATCAAGAACCCCATCATGATCCGTGCGTAAGACCTTATAATGTCCCTAAGAGCCCATACAATGCTCCCAATGGGTCTCTTAGTAAAGCGTGAAAAAAAAAACTTATTCATCCTATCTGACTTGGTGATCCACGTCGAAACCGAAGCATGATAAGTGAATTAGTGAAGTCAGATTTCTCCCAATTGAGATGAAGGAGAGTCTCTCTAGCCTCCACATTTTGTACAAAGAGGGTCCCCACACGCAATCCTACCAGCAATCGGAAGTAATTGTTGGCCATATTGAACCTTTGTTCCTTTTTTCTCTCCACATTAGAGAACCGTTGTCCAAGAAGCATTCCCAAATTTATTTGCCCTTACCAAAAACGAGTCCTCTTTTGTGCTTAACTACGCTCATAACCATCAAGTGTGTATCCTCTCGAACTACTTACTTCACCACTATCCGGAACTACTTGATTTCCTATGTCCAAAACAAAGCTCACAACTATCCTGTGGGCATCAAAAGAACTGCATAAACATGTTCAACATCCTTATGTTTCCACCTTAAAATTCATTCTTCATCTTTGTCGATGAGCTTGCAAGGAGATATAGAGGGCCTCAACTAATCACATAAGACGCGATGTCAAGCAGAAGATTCATAGAATCAATAGCAACTTAACACATGCATGAGCAGATCCGATTGATTATGTCGAAGGGAACCATGCATGTGAATCAATACAAAACTTCTATGCCATTATGCTGTATGAATCATAAAATTCAATAGCAAAGACTCAGAACATATGCAATTCATTGGGGTGATAAATGCACGAAATGTTTGGCTAATCACTTAGCAGCAGCATGTGTAGCTCCAACAACACAACTACCTAAAATTACTTGAAAATTTAATTCCGATAGAAAATTACACACACGGACAGAAGCCCATCCTTTCAAGCAGCAAAATCACAAGTATACTTTTCCAACTCAAATCACTATATTCAAATGGTCTAAAGGGGGTGGCAGCTTACCAGTAGAAGCGCCACTTGGGACTGCAGCTCTATGACGTGTATCATCTGAGAGATACACCTCAACCTACGATAAGCACTAAAATGTGATTTAGACTTTCCAAGATACTTTTTTTTTTCAAAAACAGAGTAAGGTCCCATGAAAAACCCTTTAGCTTCATAACCTCATTGACTCAAAAGTGTAAACAGAAATTACTCTACGTAGACATTTGATACATGCACACTGAAAACACGTACGTGAAGCCATACATCCAAGAATGCATACTCATTATTAGCGAATGCACAGATGGGCGCAACGTTTGTTGAAGGAAAGCAAAAACTTGAGACAACGAGATGATGTAGCTGGATCAAACATGGCTGCTAGACCCAAGCAAAAAAAGGTTGGCGCACCTCCACCGTGGGGTTTCCGCGACTGTCATAAATTTGTCGAGCCTTGATGCAGGAGATGGTTGCCATTGAAGATAGCGTGTGTGTGTGTGTGAGAGTTGGGGGGGGGGGGGGGGGGGGGGGGTGGGTCGGGGGGGGGGGGGGGGGGGGGGGTCAGAAACTATGAGACTATGAGTGAGCAAGGAACACGCAGGAGTTTTAGAAACCCTTAGGTAGTGTGTGCTGAAAACGTGGGCAGCAGGGTTTCTCTTGTTTGACCGCAGCCTTTTACTATCAGACGACGTCACACGATACCAGCAAGTTTCTTTTTGGCCTGATGGTTTCCCTTTTTGCTAACGAAAAAGGGAGAATTATTTTTTAAA
This sequence comes from Adiantum capillus-veneris, assembly GCF_014529385.1. Taxonomy (NCBI): domain Eukaryota; kingdom Viridiplantae; phylum Streptophyta; class Polypodiopsida; order Polypodiales; family Pteridaceae; genus Adiantum; species Adiantum capillus-veneris. The sequence continues at coordinate 75,139,246 of NC_140952.1, read as the reverse complement.
ATTCCACAATTTTTTGAGTGGTTAGTGAGAAGACACTCATTACAAAGATTGGATAGGAGATGTCCCTTTCAAAGACTGAGGACTTTGAATAAGTAATCTATCCAAAGATCTCAATAGGAACTCACGACCCACGAGGGCCTTCACCTGTAGAAAAAAAGAGAGAGAGAGAGAGAAGATACATGCTCTCGTGTCCCCTTCTGCCTCTGTCCAGCTCTGCATCCCGTGTACAACAAGCCCGTCATCACCGAGCTCTTCCTTCTAGAGCCTCATGGTTCACATCCCTTGTTGCATCTCTCAGCACGTTCTCCTAGTGGCCTCGTAGGAGACGTCACCCTTGCCTCCTGTTGCGCTCTTCTTATAGCCATCGGCTCTAGCACCCTCTACTCTTAGAGCACGCGAGAGAGAGTTGCTTGTGGATGCAGACATATATGCAGTTATGCACCACCATATATACAAGCGAAGAAAAAGAGGGGAGGAACACCGTATCCGTACGGAGAAGTTCCTTTCTCCATGTCAACAATGGAAACGTTGGTATTGCATTCAGTTTGAGGAGGCGTGCTAAACCAAGTATAGAGGCAGCCTCCATTCTCCAATGCATTAACTGGTAATGTGCTGCCTTATTGAGTTATATAATGTGTTGTAACGTGAGTGAGTGCTTTTACCACACAAATCAGAGTATTTCCACTTGCTATGTATGCTTCTTCTTTTGCAACATCATGGAGGATTGCTCATTCAACCTCCCGTTTGTGCGTAGATGCCAGCATTATCGAAGGAGGTGCAAGATCTGAGCTTTGCGCCTGCAGACCAACACGAAAGAGAGAGAGATTTCGTGCTTCCATCCAGGGCCTCACTGCAGACAAGCGCACGTATGACATTATGTTTCCTCCTCTCCGCCCCACAAGTTTTGCAAGTGTCGTGCGCGCAAAAAAAAAAAAAAATCGTCATCATCTACTGCAATGTTTCTCGTATGTCGAACTCATTTGTGGGCACATGAGATTGCATCTTTGAGGATAAAGGGCACATGAGATCACATCGTTGCAGAGATGATAAAGGGCACAGGTCATAATTTTGTTGTGGAATTGGTGGGCGTTGCTTTTTGAGATGGCCCATGCATGAACCCCTTTCATGGGTGCAACATTGAAGGCAACAAGAATCAAGATGCTAATTGCCCTACATCTAAGTAAGTATGGCCTTGTGAGTGAGAGTCCGCATTAAACAAAAATCGTCCACAATTTTTGACCTATCGGAGATTTTTTGTTGTAGCCTCCAAATAACTCCAGGCTCCAAATTAGGTAAAGGTTTTCCACGTTGTCAGTTGGTTTTCTCCAAGTTTGGATTCCTGGAAGGATACATTTAATTGCAACCCTCTTGGTCACAAAGAGGGTGCATACCACTCCAGTCGTGTCGTTAACTTTGTGTGGGCTAAGGCATCCCTCGACCTGCTCTTCATACTACATCTCCTCCTCGTGACCTATAACGTACCAATTGTTTAGTGTACTCATCCTTTTCATCTCCAAAAGCTCTTCTTGCATCCTGGACATGTGAGGCAACTTGCAGGACTTGGCTATCTTGCCCCCCCTCAATTGCAATGCCTAGAGAGACATGATTTGGGAGCCATTATTATCGATTCATCCTCATAGCACTAACCTATATCTGCCACACCTCCCTTAAGACCATCACATACCTACCTAACCTAGTTGATGTCGAGGATTTGGATGCTAAGAAGTCGCCCTGAAGACCCTGGGAAAACACATGGTGAGAAGAAGAAGAAGAAGAGGAAGAAGAGAGTTTTAACGTTGTAGGAAACTATCCCAAAAGAGAGAGAGAGAGAGAGGGAGGGAAGAAGAGCTATGCAAAGTATAGTTTTGCCACGGCCTCTCTTTTGCTTGCAAGAGTTTCTTGGCAGCTTGTTTTTATCTTTTCCAAAGTAGCTTATCGTAACCACACAATATAGCTTATGCCATGACCCCTTTTCATCTACGATTCTAGTACACTCACCATATTGACATTTGTCTCCCTCAACTCTCTAGCTCATACCTTGCAGGTACATGTCCACGTCCTCCCTCCCAAGCTTCTCTCCCTTGAACACGCCTTCGACAACATGCTTGTACGATTCATTGCAAGGATGCGTAGAGGAGAGAGATAGAGAGAGAGAGAGAGAGAGAGAGAGAGAGAGGGGTAATCAATTTTGGTTGCAATAATTCTTGCAGCATTGCAGAGATATTTGCAAAGTCAGTTTTTATGTTTTGTCGACTTTCGACCTCACGTTTGGAAAATTGTTCGAACTGAGAGATTCTAGAGAGAGATATGAGTAGGACCATGGTGATATCAGATTCTCTACGATTTGAAAGACACGTCTCGTTTATCTAATAATGATAATGATAATGAAGCACCCCTCGTTGGTCGTGGGGTGCATATCTCAAAATAATCAACGTAGTTCAAATGGCATTTATTTTACCTCCCACTCCAAGGCAGGCCTTGTGATTTTATCGCTTGTTTTTAGTAGTAAGTAATAGCAACGCCAACAAGTTTCTTCTTTTTTGTAGTGGTAGTAGTAGTAAGTAGTACGCCAACAAGTTTCTTTCTTTGGCAGTAGTAGCAACTGCTGCTCCAGTAGTGGTAGTAGTAGTGGTGCTACTTAGAGCACTCCCCCAGTCCTCCATTGTGGAGGGTCTTTCATTGGGTAGAGGGTATGCTTAAACAGAACACGCACCCCATAATGCCAAAGGTTGGCAGGATCAACACAAATTCTGGCATATCAACTTGTTAAACAGACTCCAACCTGTTAGAAGGTGTTACTTCAATCGGGGGGGTGGTTGAATCAACCCCTATCGAAGTTGCTCTAGGAATTAACAGAATAGGGAGATGCAACCCACTGGAGGCTATGGGGCTCTTTCAATCACTTTTGGGGGCCCTTTATAAGCGCCTCTAGCAGGCCTATAAGGTAGCTCTCTTAGCCTACTCAAAGGCAGTTCACTTCACTTATCTCTCCTCCTCCTTCTCCAAACACTTGGACTCTCTCTCTCTCTCTCTCTCTCTCTCTCTCTCTCTCTCTCTCTCTCTCTCTCTCTCTCTCTCTCTCTCTCTCTCTCTCTCTCTCTCTCTCTCTCTCTCTCTCTCTCTCTCTCTCTCTCTCTCTCTCTCTCTCTCTCTCTCTCTCTCTCTCTCTCTCTTTGTGTGCGCGCGCGCATGCGCATGCTTGTTGGTCATCATTCGGTGTCACGAATGTCCCTCATCGACTACTGCCTCCTTGCACACATGGAATGCAACTGTTGATTAGAAACTTTGGCTGACGTACTTGTGACAAGCTCGGTGCAAGTTGGTAGAGAACTAAGGTCCTCCACATCGCTAGTGTCCAGCTTTTGCAAGCGCCTGCTTACCATCGTGCTCTTCTCGTCTCCTAAATGTGGTCATCGTCGCTTCATCAAGGGAGGCAGGGGGGGGGGGGGGGGGGGGGGTGTTTTATATTACGAGTGATCATTCTCCCGATCATTGAGGACATGGCGGGCCCTCCTTTGCCAGGTATGTGCTTTTTTATCAATCGCTCTCCCAAATAGGTGAATGTGCTCTCTCTCTCTCTCTCTCTCTCTCTCTCTCTCTCTCTCTCTCCCCCCCCCCCCAATAGAGAGAGGATCTTACCAAGCAAAAATCAGCGATAGCCATGGCCATTAGCAGGACCGCCACCACCACCGCGTCACTCTTCTTGCTAGCATACACAATAGATGGAGAAGAGGGCAAGCTTAAGCATTGAATCATGGCTCTTGGTTGGATTTGCATTCCATAGCCAAGAGTGTTGGTGTAGGTTCTCACTTCTCACAAGCTTGGAGAAGAAGGTGAAGTTCCTCAACTTTCACCAAGTGAGAATGAATCCACAAAATGAGTGTGTGTGTGTGTGTGTGTGTGTGTGTGTGGTGTGTACCCCCCTAGCACCCCCTTGCTTGCTTGGGGCGAGTTCTAGCCTTTTCACATGCTTCAAGCTCATTGGACCCCTCTCCCCCTAGCCAATCACATGCAACATGCACTCAAGTACATTTGTAGTCTTTGGACAAGTGTCCTCCTCACCCATTAAAGAGAGAAAGCTTGAAAATATCTAGATATTTGTTGGATGGAACTAGAAGCTCATTGGACCCCTCTTTAGCCCAACCAATAGCATTCAAGCACACCATGTGGCTAAGCATAGGGAGAGTCTGACATGTGTCCCATGTGCCCCTTGAGAAAAGGGGTGCCCTTTGGGTGAGTGGGAGGTTAAGTCAAAGATTCCCTTGACTTTGGGACTTTCCCCTCCTTTGTAGGGTCTCTTTTTGACTCAAGCACCTTACCCCCCATGCATGGGAAGCTTCTCAATCACCTTCCTCATTAAGTATGACAAGCACCTCAAGTACCTTAGTCATCAAGCACGACAAGCACCTTAAGCTTAGGTCGGGTTCCCACCTCAAGCTCAGCCCTAGCTTGCCTAAGGTCAAAGGACTTTTAACACTAACTATTGGAGGTCTTTGATGAAGCTAACCCTAAGGTCTATTAAGCTCCATTAGATGCACGTTGCTCTTTGAAGACTACCTCCTTTTGGACCCGTATTGAGATGTAACTACTCTCCTCTTGGTCCCCTGCTGAGATAAGTCTAGAAGCACTTATTGCACATTGCTCTTTGGTAGACCATCTCCTTTTGGACCCGTATTGAGATGCAACCATCTCTCCTTTTGGTCCTTTGCTGAGATAGGTCTAGAAGCACATGTCTCAATTCTAACTCTTGTTCCCTTTTATTCTCCCACATTAAATGACTAGTTTAATATGAGAAAATCATTTGGGTAAGCTAGATATTAGATTTTATGACACTCCATCATGTTGAGAGAGAGAGGGAGGAGAGAGAGGGGGAGAGGGTATAGAGAGAGAGAGAGAGGGAGAGGGTAGATATGCATAGATAGGAGGAGAGATATAGACGTTATAATTATATATATTTATATATATGAATACATATAGATATATGTATATTAATATATATCCCTCTCCCTCTCTCTATACCCTCTCCTCTCTCTCTACCGCTCACCTAATGAGCATGAGCACGAGAGAGAGAGAGAGAGGGAGAGGGTATATATATAGAGAGAGAGACACACACACATATATATTTATATAATTACATATATTTACATTATGTATGTATGTATATATATATATATATATAATATATATATATATATATAGAGAGAGAGAGAGAGAGAGAGAGAAGAGAGAGAGAGAGAGAGAGAGATACATACATATACACACACACACATATATATATACATATATATATATACATATATACATATATATATATATATATAATATATATGTGAGAGAGAGAGAGAGAAAAGGGAAAAAGCTCCCTCCAAAAGCTCTGTCTCCTCGGACCTTTCTAACGGAGCTTTTTTGAGGGAGCTTTTTTTATTTTTGTTACTGCAAGTAAAATAAGGAAAAAAGCTCCCTATAAAGCTCTCTCCAATCCTCTACTCCCTCTCATCCTCTTGATGTACAACTATGATTGCATATTAGGGTTGTTGCTCCACTCTGCCTAGGGCATCGAGCAAAGCACATCAACCCAATTTTGGCCAACCATTGAGTGTTCTTCTCATCGGACAAACCCAAGTCATTTTTAAAGGTATAGTGCTCCTCGGGCAAGGAAATGTAAACTATTGTCTCAATGGTGATCTTCAAGTCCTCTTCCTCGTCATTTTCAAAGGGCTTCATTGCACTAGCAAGTAGTGATGTGCTTGCTAAGAAGGACTAAGAATTACTAAAGTTTGTTTCTATAGAATAGTAACCTTTTGTGGGGGTAAAGTGTAATGCCCTTTTGTTTTGGGAAGTGTCCACTAGAGGGTCACTACGATGAAGGAGACACTGCAACTCCTATTTCTACGTGCAATTATAAGCAGGCGTTTGTTTGTGTGAGAGGATGGGTGTGAAAGCGGGGGTATTCAAGCGGTGATGACCGCTTGTTTTAAAGTATCGGCCTACATCTATCATGCATGAATTAGCACTCTAGTTTCCATTGAAGTGGCGTTTATTCGTGCTTTTTGATAGACATCTAAGATTTGAACAAGGATGACCTTGAAGTAAGGTTTGACCGTAATTATGCTTTTGAGTGGACGGATCACTACTGTTTGCATGCTTATGCCAAGTCATGGTGTCCTTTTGATTGCTTATCCTACTCATGGTCACCCAACAACTACATGGTATGCAAGATCCTTGTTCATTGTTGGGTTCTCTACTAAATCCACATTTATTGCTTTGATAATTCTTGGTTGGCCTACTTGGTGGTTACTAAACCCTCAATTGCTTAATAGACAATATCCATTTGTGTGATGCTTGGTGTGCCAACACCCTTGCTCAGCTTGCACTGTTTGCAAGCGGGGGTTTCACCTAGGAATTTCTTTAACCTCGATCCATTTACTAGCATATGTATATTTTCACCATACATGTCCTATAAGATGAAAGTACCTTGGCCAACATCTTCAACAATTTTTTAGTGTCCTATGTACCTTAATTTTACCTTCCTTGGGCAAGGACCTAATCTAAATTTGTAAACCATGAACCAATCTCCAATAGCAAAAACTTTAAACCTAATGTTCCTATATCACCCAAGCTTGCATTCTCTTCTAAATCACTTTAGCGATGTAACTATTGACAATCCTTTCCTTCTCCAACTGAAGTAAGTATCTCTACCTATGTTGCATTGATTTCTCAGGAGACAGCTTGTGTTGGACAGTTACCTAAGACTTGGTACTAAGTACTCCATTGGTACAACAACTTCTAATTTATAAACCAACTTAAAAGGAAACATTCATGTTGTCACCTTAATTGTGAATGACCGAAGTGTTGGATCTAGCTTTTGGTCCCAATCCTTTTTGCTTTCATGCACTATCTTCTTTAGAATCCTGACTAGCACCTTGTCGGTACTCTCTACTTGTCAATTTGCCTATGGATGGTGGGTGGTGGACTTCTTGTGCTAAATCATATGCTTTGATGTTAACTTTTCAATATCATGGTTCAAGCAATGGCCTCTTTGATCACTTAATAATTCAACACGATAACCAAACGTAGTCGTGATGTTCATGTAGATGAACTTAGCTAGTGACCCTATTGAATTATCTTTGAGTGTTATTGCCTCGACCCATTTTGAATAGTAATTTGTAGCCACTAGTGTGTACTTGTTACCTGTATCTTCGGCACTAGGTTTAAATGGTCCAACAATGTCCAAACCCCATTCTTGAAATAGCTCAAGGGGTAAGGCTCAAGTGAGAGCCATCTTATCTCTATTGCCTAGTCCTCTTGCTTGTGGAAAATTCCACTTTGCTTGGCATACTCACGAGAGTCTTTGAGAATTGTTGACCATCATAGGATCTTTCTACCTATTAGTTCTCTTGAAAACTAGACTTCAATAATGTCAAAATGAGCTTCTTGCAACACTAATTTTTGCTTCTCATGTGGCACACATCCCTAGATGATATGGTCTATGCCTTTCGTGTATAGTGCCCTTGGAATGACCAAGAATGGATTGCTTTTTGATGCAAACTTTCTACTCTGGTATGTGCTAAACTGAGGTGGCATGGTACCATCCATAAGGAACACTAGCATATGGGGGTTATACAAAGAATCCAATGGTATTTCTATTGTTGTACACGAGTCAACATCTAGTAGTTGATCATTGATGCCCCCTACTAGCTCACCATTTTCAGTCTTGCTTAAGAAGTCTACAAGGGCATGTTCTTTGTCGGGGTATGCATTGTGACAAAGTCAAACTCCTACAACAACAGTATCCATCTAGGTAACTTGCCTTGCAAGTGTGGAATTTTGATCAAATAAACTAGTGGTTGGTGATCTCCATGTGAAGAGTCTACGGTACGGAGTGCAAGAGAGAATAAGAGCAGACACAAAGTGTTGGTGGAGCCATTAGTGAGGATTTGAATACCTTGCTACTTATTATTTTATATGATCAAATAAATAAATAAGGTTAGTACAGTAAATGTGATGGTTGTCCGACCAGCTGGCCTGAACTCTAATAATCTCCCACTTCAAGGCCAACATGGCCCAAGTGGCCTATGTATGTATTGTACAACTATGAAGCATCCAAGTGGCCTCACCCTACACCCATCATCTCCATGCAATGTGCAAACCGCTCGGAGGATAGACACTTGTGAGAGCATCTGCAGGGTTGTCATACATATGAACCTTGACTAGCTCAATGTGCTTGCTAGCCAAAATGTCATGTATCACATGATAACGGACTTTTATGTGTTTTGACTTCAACTAGAACACGATAATTTTTTGATAACACAATCACACTTTGAATATCACAATGCAACACTGGAGTATGAGTAATGCCAAGATCTCCCACTAGACCAACTAACCATACAACTTCCTTGCTAGCATAAAAAATTGCCACATACTCTGCCTCTGTGTTGGAAGATGACGTACAATTTTGGAGACATGATCTCCATGACATAGTTGCTCCAACAAATAGGAAAACATAGCCAGATGTGGATCTTTGAATATCCACACAACCTACATAATCCGCATCCATGTAACCCATAATTGATGTATCATTATTCCTAAAGTGTAAGCAGTTTTCTGATGTACCTTTCAAATATCTCAAAATGTGTTTCACTGCTTCCTAGTGCTTTCTCTCAAGATTTGCCATAAATTTGCTAAGCACTCCCCTTGCAAAAGCAATGTTCGTTCTCGTGGCTACCATGGCATACATAAGACTGCCAATTGTTGAAGAATAGGGCACCTTAGCTATTTTAGCTTCTCAACATGAGACTTGGGAGCATCATTCTTGCTAATTTTTTTAGATGCTTGCATTGGGGTACTCAATGTAGCCTTCCCCCCTACATATTAAAATGTTGCAAGATATTGTGGATATACTTTTCATGTGACAAATTTAGTATTCCACGTTTTCTATCCTTCTTGATACGTATACCAAGAAAGTGGCTTGCATCTCCCAAATCCTTCATAGCAAACTACATGCTAAGTGACTTCTTCAAGATGGCAACCTCATCTTTGGACTTCCCAACAATGAGCATATGATCAACATAGAGTATCAAAATCATAAGTGAATCAGCATTCAACTTCTTAGTATACAAGCAATGATCTTCCTAGCTCCTTTCTTAACCTTGGGACTACATGTAGTACTACTTGTCAAACTTCATGTATCGCTGCCTTAAGCCTTGTTTTAATCCATACAATGCCTTGCGTAATCTACACACCAATTCTGTCCTTGTAGGCTTCTCAGATTTGACTTCAAAACCCTCTCTGGTTGTTGCATGTAGACATCCTTATCAAGATCCTCGTAAGGGAAAGTCGTCTTCACGTCCATTTGGACAAGTTTCATGTCCTCAATGGTTACTAGTCCAAGCACAAGACGCAATGTAGTAATCTTGACTACTGGAGATAAAATCTCATCAAAATCCACACCTTTCTTTTCCTTGAAACCCTTAGCAACCAATCTAGTCTCGTACTTAGGCTTGAGATCTTTTCACGTGTACTTCTATTTTATACACCATTTTCAAGGCAAGGCTTGTTTTCCCTCTAGAAACTCTACGAGTTCCCAAGTTTCATTTGCCATAATCGAGTGATACTCAGATTGCATTGCATGCTCCCACTTCACGCTATCTTCCATCTCAATAGCCTCTAGGTAGTAGGTAGGCTCTCTGCAGTCAGTGACCAATAAGTAATCTAATCCTACATGAAAACTCTCAAGGGCACAAGATACACATGTATATCTCCTTACTGGACTCTGCTCTCTTAGGAGCATCACTAGATCTCTCTGCAGCATCACTAGTGGTAGGTGTAGACTGAGCTGTTTGTGTAATTGGACTTGAGGCTACGTCCTTGAATCTCACTTTGCAATACTCAACCTCTTTCACAAACTTCTGGTGCATCTTTGACTCATTAAAGATCACTCGTGCACTGCGACTAACTCTCTAAGATTTCAGGTGCCACAGATGATAGCCCATCTCTCCATCTGCACCATAGCCAATGAAGATACATTTCTGTGACTTTGGTTCCAGCTTCTTTCTAAGATCTTTAGGCACATGTAAACATGTAATTTATCATAATTGGGCTTCTTGCTTTTTCATATCTCCTACGTAATCTTGTAGTTCAATGGTGTACTAGGCGACCTATTGATTATATGCACCGATGTCATAGCAGCCTCTCCCCAAAACTCTTTGAGATAAATTTTCCATAGATAGCATAGAAGAGAATCTCTCTTAAATACTTCTATTCACGCGCTCAACAACTCCATTTTGAGCAAGTGTGTACGGTGTAGTAAACTGCCTCTGAATTCCTCTTTGCTGCATAAATTTTTGAACTCAGTGGAGATGTAGTCTCCCCCATTGCTAGTGTGCAAAGCCTTCAACTTCTTGGCTTACCGGTTCTCAACCATATCTAGGAACTTTTGGAAGACGCTAAAGACTTCGTCTTTTTGCTTCAAGAGGTAGACCCACACCTTTCGAGTAGAGTCATCTACGTAATTCAAGAAATATAATGCCCCCCCTAGAGACTCATGTGGCATATGCCCGCCCACATAAATTACTATAAACCAAATCCTCTAACAGAGGGATATAGCCATGATGTTGTAACTGCTTCATTCCTTTCTGACTCGCATGACCAAGCCAGCTATACCATGGGAGTTTGTAATTCCTAGTATGTGGGTAACTTCACAAGAAGGTTAGGATGGTAACCCTTTAGTTGAGTGTTTATATATCCTCGAGAGGTTAGATGAAGAAAGACAATTAGCTGTGCAAAATGCACTTGTGGATAAAGATAGGAGAAAGAAATGTTTTGACCGTCATTTAAAGAACAAGGATATCAAGGTTGGGGATAAAGTCCTTATGTATGGAGTGCATAACGAGAAGAAAAAGTTGAAATATGTGAAAAAAAAGACCATATAGAGTATGTGAAATCACCCCACAAGGTACCATTCGTGCGGAAACTCTTGATGGAGTTGAAACCATTGGATTACTCAATGGGAGTAAATTTAAAAGATACTATGATCCTTTAAGCTAAGAGGAGCTATGTGCCATCCATATAAAAAAGGCAGCCAAGGCACAAGCAGAATTGAATACAAGCTCAAGCTGAGGCTAAGGAGCGACAGCAACATATTAGACACCAATGAGAGGCCAACCTTGAAGCTATACATGCATTTCAAGTTGAAATAGAGGATGATTGGTTGGACTCTGACACACCTCTACGATACCCTATTGAGTTGAATAGCACCTATGGGAAAGTTCTATATAACGCCTTATTGGACACATGTGCTAAATATAATCTGCTATCATATGGAGTGTGGTGTTAGTTAGGAAATCCATCTCTATCTGAGAGTACCATCCAAGTCAAGGGTATTAACAAGAAAAAAACTATTGTTTTTGAAACCTAGCACACTTATGCCAGTTATGGCAACGGGGTCGTAGCTCAAGACTTTTTGGCTTGCCTGCTGGAACTATGAATGGCAATATAAACCTAGGACACAAGTGGATGTTAGCGACCAAATGCATTATTGACTGGGGGACTGGGAGTGTCACAACACAGAAACCAACTCTTAGCCTTGCCACTCAAGCGATAGTCCCTGAGATATCACCTCTTAAGGAAATACAACCCAAAAATTGCATGTCCAACAGGTTGAACCATCTGTACCTATAGCCCAACCCTCTAGAGCTTCAACTTCTGTAGCTGAAACAAAGCATGAGACACACAAGACTCGTTGTAATATGACAAAGAAAACATACAAATGGGTCCCTAATGGGTCCCTAAAGCTTCTTTAGCGACCATTTTTAATGCTAAAAATTAGAATCTTTGTAAGAGACGCCCCACTCGCTCCAAGAAATGTAACAAAATTTTGCGCTAGATCCCTAAATAATTATTGGAAGCCCAAGGCTACTATGAAGGTAATGATCAAATTTGGGTGCCTAAACGTAAATTGTGTTCTTATTTGTCACCTATAGACCCATGTTAGTCAAATCCTGTAACGATAAAGCCGATTGAAGACCGTGGGAAGGGAAAGATCACATAATGCTATACACCTGATCCGCAGCTAGTTTGGGAACCCAACCGAGAACGACTTGTATCGTTCGGCTCAAACATAGAAAAAACAAATGAAGCTTCTTGCTCTTCATGTAGTTCTTCTACAAAAACACAAACTTCTTCACAACTTCCACCTACCACAAAAAATGTATAAAAAAACAAGGAAAGGATAGCACCTCCCGTTGTAAATTCGTCACCTAACACAACGTTTCAAGTAAAATCATGGAAGAGTACCTTACCACCTTTGCAACTAGATGAAACACCTAGGGTAGTGAAAAACTAATGGTCAAAGTCTTCACCCATTACAACTTGGAACAAGTGGTTTCACAAGGTGACGACATCGTTCCAAAAGGTATGATCTACCCAAGGAAGGAGGGAGTGTTTGCTGGCATCCATCATTCACTTGCTCCCCTCTTAACCTTCCTCTGTGAGCTCTCAATCTCATGGTCTTAGGGAATGTAAATATATAGTCCTGTACTCAAGAAAACAGAAATAAAAAAGTAAAAGAGCAAGAGCCACCAAACAAAAAGCTTAAAACCTACAAATTCTAGTACCTGACCCAAAAATCATAATAACACATTATGCACAAGGACACGATCTTTTGACATGACCCTTCTAATATTTGCACACTAACCAAAATCTACATGTGTGTACATATATGGCTAGTACGTTAGAGTCATCCACTCCTACCTTGGGTGAGAGGTACCCTCTTTACTTTTCACAAGTGTTTCACATAGTCTACCCGGTGCTTGCTTGTGACTGGGATTTGGTAGATACACTAGTGTGTGTTTTTTTTTTTTGAAGAATTAGAATGGCTGATATGTCTCTTGACCACGACTGATCCCTACTTAGTAGAGAACGTCTCTCCGATTGCACAAGCTTACCCTTTTGAGCAAAATGACTATACACGCTAGTGATATTCTTAGTGAATATATGTGCATCTAATGATGAGGAAGATTTACATGATTACACGAATGGCACGTATGGTTTCACTGATGATGACCTTATTTTTCTTGACAATGATGAGGATAGGAGTTTAGACTTAGGGCTACCTGACCATCTATACAATATCCTGTTCCCTTGACCCTCTAGGGAGGTTGGTGCCTCTTCTCACTGATGTGCCTCCTAGAGGTATTCCTTGTGTTTTCTAGTGTGTACAAGAACGCATTGCAGTAGTTAAGATTTTGAACTTCAAGCAATCTCTCTCTAGTTCACTCTTCGAATCGAGCACGATTATCAACACGAACAGGTGTTTCTTGTCCATTATCATTGCCTCTTGTCTTTTTTAGCATCCATGTTTGTCTGCTTTAGTTGCGATTGGTAGCATAATATTCAACACATTTGCTTAATATTAAACATTAGATTCAATATAAGTTTATTTCATAGTCCCTTGTTTAGGTTTATGAATCAAGAAGTCTGACTAAGCTAGTTTGACCAAGACATTAGAGCTCTTCTTTTAATACCATGGGAAATGCTTTTCTAATTGCCAATGGTTACTTTAGGTTCTTAATCAAATGTTATGAAGCATTGTGTCAATGTACTAGTGCTTTCTAGTGGGCTTAATCCCTCTTGACCTTTAGCTTAAGTATTATAAAGGGATTTTGCTATTGTGATGAGCTTGGGGAGGGTAACAATGTCAATATGACCCCCCAAAGTAACAAAATTGAACTACAATGAAAAAACAAAAAAACAAAAGTGCCAAAAATGTAAAATCTTAAGTTGGAAGAGAAATCCCGGTTTGATTTGGTACTTCACTCGCATGTATTACCTATGGTGCTAGAGCCCTAGAGGTTCCCAGTGTGGGCAATTTTCCTTGAAAAGCAGAAAGCCTTAGACATACAAAATAAGTACACACATCAAAAATTGAATCAATGTGGAAAACACTTTGGGGGGTTAAACAAAGGGAATAATTCATACGATGATTTCATATGCAATTCCTTTTATCGTAGCTTAACTAAAAGGTCTTCTAGGTATAGCCTCTAGTTAGCCCTAGGACATGAAATACTTGCTATCGCAATTAAATAGCTTAATTGACCAGAGAGAATTGAGAAGCTTGCCCATGGTATTAATAGTTGATCTCTAGTGCCTCTTGATCCTTAAATTAGCGACCCTAGTTTTTTACCTTTACAAGTGCTTATGCGTTTGATTATATTACACTTCAATGTTTACTACTGAAAATTTGTTTAATATTTTGTTATCAATCAATCTATGTGCCTATTCACTGCATATGCATGCTTTTTTAATTATATATGTTCTATGAGAATGCAATTATTGTGCTGATTTTGTAGCGTTTGAAGAAAGCTAAAGACATTCAATCTCAGATGCTCTTCCACCTCGACGAACGGGCTTCACCTAACTAGCTTCCAAAGACGGAAGCTACATCAGGAAGGGGGGCATGTTAACCACTTACGAACACCCTATCATCTTTGATGAACGCCTTATCACTTTATTTGAGTCATGGATCGGGCTTGTTGGTCCTATAAGTGTGTAGGTGATCGTGGATGAGAGGTGCACCACTTATCTCATTTTTACATTATTTTTGCTATGACTGACCATTGTGGGCGTCCATGTGTGAATACATCAGATTCATATAAAAGGTCCATTTTGACATAAAATGCTCATTCTTGAGGTGCATGCTAAAGAAGTGCTCTTGCTCTACCTCTACCTCTACCTTCTTCTCCATTGTGTGCTCACGAGTGTGTGTGTGTGTGTGTGTGTGTGTGTCTGCTTGTGTGTGTGTGACTGAGAGAGAGAGAGAGAGAGAGAGAGAGAGAGAGCAAGCATTGCGGTAGCATCGATGGCAGCGAGGTGGCTCCCTCTTCTTCGCCGCACGGAATCCTTCATGACGGCAAGCATAGAGCGGTAAGTGACACACCGTTGCCCCCTTTGAGCTTACTAGGATAGTCTGGTTGTGTGCTTGCAATCATTCGTGGCTCGCACACAGTGTTCGGCAAGTCCCCAGCCTCCGACATGTGTGGTAAAAGCAAACAAACTTCTCTTCAGGTGTCATATCATGCATTGCAGTAGTAGGGTCTTGTTTATACGTGAATAACTGTAGCAACAACTTCAACCAGTAACAATGAGGCATGTTCTTCTCATTCGTCATAGCTCTAGAAGCTTTTGCTATGTGCTTGTCCTTCCACTCTATAATACCATATTATGGCATTGTTTACTTGCATGAAAACAACCTCTGATTCCATGCTTTTTCAAAAAATTGTTAAACTATTTTGAGAAGTATTCATCCCCTCCATCTAACTTCATGCGCTTTACATATTTCCTACTCTATTTTTCAACCATAACCTTGGAATTTTGAAGTGCATAAACACCCACTCTTCTACCTCATGAAATACACCCATACTTTCGTTGTATGGTCATCAATGAAGCTCACACAGTACGTGCATCCACCCATAGACGAAGTTTTTCTTGGACCTCATACATCTATATGTACTAATTCCAATACATTCTTATCATGAGGAAAGGATGCTTTTGCTTGCTTTCCGAAATGACAACCTTCACAATTTTTTTGCATTTCAGTAACTTTCAATGCTAGCAAACTTGTGACACCTCCTTATTTTGCATCGTCTTTAGTTGTTGTAGATTTACAGGACCTATTTTCTTGTGCTAGATTTCTATATTTGCGATGACACGTGCACCTTGTGCAAACATGACTACATTCACCTTAGACATATTTACATCTAAAGTAAAGATTCTGTTCAATTTCTTTCCCTACGCAACCAGCTTTCCGTTCTTCTTGTAGTCTTTAACCATTAGAGTTAAACCTGACCTGCAAACCCAACTCAACCATATGCCCAGATATTAGGTACGTGCAATACATCAACCAAGTACTTTACTTTACCATCTATTGTAGATAATATTACAATTCTTCTATGCATAATGGGATGTGTAGTTTCAGAGTCTCTACATAACCAGAACTCTACAAAGTTTACATTTCCTTGAACCACTCAGCATGACTAGTCATGTGATTTGATGCAAGTGAATCCACATATTAGACATTATCACCAGACTTTGTCACATTTGTAGACATAGTATTTAAAATGTGTTACACCTCAAATAGCCTTTTAGGCTCGTATACATTCCTTCTAGTGGTTGCATAATTATTTTGATGTATCCTATCTGAAAAACTTTCAAAGTGACCATGTCTCCCACACTTCGAGCATTGAACTATATTGTTTTGTTGCACATTTCTACAGCCTCTCATGCTCCCCTTGCATTGGACATTTCTTGGACCACTCGTGTTTTGTCTATGGAAATTATTTTGCTGTTCCGCTTGGGGGTTACCCTTCCTTGGACACCTCCATGACATGTACCGTATCCTCTTTCTCTTCCTCTATTGTTGAAGAGGACCTATTCAGAATTATTTATGCCCTATGTAGAGGACTCTTCCTCGAGTTCCTTCTCTTCCACACACACTAAATCTGTAAATATGGGAATGTTCTCTCAAAGATGGATAGTCTTAAAATGTTTGGATTCTGGACCTAAACCTTGGAGACGTACTTCCACCTTATCATCAATATCAACTGCAACATCAATTGATGCAAGGGACTCACATATGTATGTTATCTTCAACAAATAGTCATTAATAGATAGGTTTTTAAGTTGCACTATTTTTAGCTTAGTCTTCAAGTGTAGCTTCATTGGGTGTGAGCTTTTTGTATGTGCCCAATCATAGTATCCTGCACACTCACAGAAAGCCAATACATGAACTTGAGACCTCCCTGGTTTCAATTCTTAAAGTCTTTTATCTTTGCAACATTTGCACCTTGCGTTTGTAACATTGGTTCTTTCTCATGCTCTCCATCAATTTACTCGCAATAACCTTTATCCCTAAGGAAATTGGTCATTCTCAACTTCCAAGTATGGAAGTTGTTCTTGTCTAGCTTCTCACTGAAAATATGGTTAAGTTAATCATTGCTCGATGGCATACTTGCAGAACTTTACTACTTTGTATTGA
Source organism: Adiantum capillus-veneris (assembly GCF_014529385.1). Lineage (NCBI taxonomy): Eukaryota > Viridiplantae > Streptophyta > Polypodiopsida > Polypodiales > Pteridaceae > Adiantum > Adiantum capillus-veneris. The sequence goes on along the minus strand of NC_140952.1, from coordinate 75,122,214 downwards.
GAAGCTTGCTAAAAATAGTAGGTCACCATATGTAACCACAATACAATCAAAACAAACCTTTTTGCACCACCAAAATGGAGATCTGCAAAATTTTGAACCTTGATGACTTTGTTTGCGAACACACTCTAACTCCAAAATGAGGGTCAAAACGTGCCCGAAATGTAAAACCTGAGATGCACAATCTTCAAAAGTAAGCACTTTGATCAAAGATCATTTGTGGATGGTTTTCTGGAATCTCAAAGCCAATTCTTTTGCTAATCTTGCTTGCTACTCCTGCTCCTCATACACAAACAGGCTCTGATACCATACCATGTCAAGAGATAGAGAAGGAGAAGGCTTGAGCTCTTGTAGGCACACATGCATCCGCGTCCGCGCACACACACACACACACACACACACACATAGATGGAGGTACAACCTTCTTCTTCTTCTTCTTCATTGACTCATGGTGGTAGGAAGTCTAAAATGCATAAAAGAGAAAATACAACATAACGGGAAACTATTACAATGGTCTAATATGAAACCACTAGTGAGTGAGCTGGATGGATAATAGTGCCATCAGTATGCTAGGAAAACCATTGGGTGTCATCCAACTATAGTATAACTGGCAAAGATACACATATCCAACAAGGTGTGCTAGTGATGACGAGTGTCGATGATAGTCATTGAAGAGTAGTACATGTCAAGCTTGACATCTCAACAAAACAAGGAGTCTTCAATGGTCGAAGTTTTTAACATTAATCGATGCAGTCTACTTTTATTCATCAATCTCACCCCAAGTGTTTGTTTTTGTGGCACATTATTTTCCTTGTTTAAATAGAGAAAGCAAAAAAATGTGTTTTTTGGTAGGCGAGTAGTCACCTTATTTGTTGCAAGAGTCTCATGAGAACTCTTGATTCCCTAAGGAAGGGTTCAAATTTTTTTCTCTCATCGCGATATTGAGATTGAGATGCCCTTTTTTTTCTCTCAGCGTGAGATTGAGATAACCTTTTTCCAAATTTTGATGCACGCGTGTCCTACAACACTCAAAAAATCAAAATGAATGGGGAATCTTCCAAGATTCTCTTTCCCTCTCCGTCAATGTCCAGGGTCAGGGGGCAAGAGATCTGGGCCATTAATGTAATCGCAGTTAAATCCTATAATTTTTTGCTTGAGCTATTGGATCGCAGACAAGTCAATGCATGTTGCGTTGCTGCCCTCACACCGCATGTAATTAAAGACGCTCGACGAATCAAATTTAGGCACCAACAATTTTCACTGTCATGCACTGCTCCCTCACACTGTCATGCATTCTTGTAGCTTGTCAGATGTGATTGATTGTCCCCCTCCCTTGAAACTTGACGATCGAGAAAGGTCACTAAAGGACCTTTCCCTCATTAACAATTGCTCTTGCATGGCTCCCGACTCCCCGTCGATTGCCATGCAGTCACAATGATTATGGGGAAAGGTCCTTTAGGTCACTGAATGACCTTTCCCTACACCTTCGGTTTTTTGTCAGGGGTTTGAGGAACGGGGGTGGTGGGAGGGGGAGGGGAGGGGCACTTTGATTTTTTGCAAAAGTGAAGAACATAATAAATAGGTCCTTTGAGGGCAAGGAGAGGTGGTTAAGAAACGATGTCCAACGACCGCACAAAGGTGAGAGAATTCACGTGGAGTTTGCTAGTCTGGGGAAATTGTCGTGAGGGAGGGTCTCTCTATGTGCGCGCGCACGTGCGTGTGTGTGTGTCGATGGAGGGAATGGGGACTTGGGAGGGTCTATTAGAGGGGAGTAGGCTACTGTGAAGGTAGGGTAGGAGTTACAAAATATTCTCTGGAATGTTGGCAACCATTAAATTTTACTTCATAGCTGCCAAATAAATTATGTGCTGAATTTTTATCTTTATGTCTCAAGCCTCTTCCACTGCATACTACAAGGAGAAAAAACGAGGCAACCCCCCCCCCCCCCCCCCCCCCCCCCCCCCCCCCCCCCCCCACCAAAAAAAAAGAGGTCACCAAGCAAAAAAAGGAAGCCTATTAATAGAAAAACAATGGAGTCTATCGTCTACCACATCTCTAAATTTAATTGATGTACAAGCGAGAGAGAGAGAGAGAGAGAGAGAGAGAGAGAGAGAGAGAGAGAGAGAGAGAGAGAGAGAGAGAGAGAGAGAGAGAGAGAGAGATAGATTTGTACACCGCTGCTGTGCTTGCTATGGGCGAGTACCCTGCATGCGAGTTAAAGTGGTAGCAAGGGCTCAAGTTGGAAGGCTGCTATGTTATAATGTAAGTAATGAGGAGGTCACAATTGTTGCTCGACGCAATTTGCAGTTCAAATGTGCAATTAATCCTTTATATGCGCAATCCATAAAGGATTGCTATGTATGGCAGAAATTAGCCAGGGGTTGGGGCAGCTAGGGATTCCACGCAAATTTGGACACAATACGAAAAATGATGCCTTGTGGCGTATGGAAAAATATCACCCATCTCATTTGTCTATGATAATTGAATCCTATCTCATAACTGTATGACCTCATTGCCTTCAATTACATCCTTTTCAAGCTGGTAAAATTTAGTTATCCTTGACTTATTACTGCTTTGGTAGTCGAAAGATTGGTCAAGAGGTTGGTCAAGTGACCACGTTTGAGGATTGCACAAGGCTTGAGATAAATGTCAAGTATATGATAGATGGAATGCTTATGAGAGAAGTGCCTTGGGATAGCCAATTCTCATCGTGTTTTGTTATCATGCTTCAGAGAGAGTGTCTTTTGTTGTTACAAACATACCTGCCATCCATCATGACAACAAAGCAAAAATAAAATCAACATAGAATGCAAAGGGCTGCAAAGTTAGGGGAGGCTCAATGAAGGGTCAACCAGGGGCTGATCAAGCTAGGTGTAGAAACAAGCAAGTTGGTTTGATAGATCCGCGCCACATTTGGCATACATATTGACCAAATCACCAGCAATAGCCACTCTTATGAATGAGTGTTGTTTGCATGTACAAATTTGGTCTTTGTAGCTCTAGTCATCATGTCATCATTTAACCAATATACAAGTTGAGGCAACATGTGCACGCATGCTTGTGCCCAAAGATCGAAATCGAAAAACAAAGCAGAAAAAAAGTCATGAAAATCCAAAGAATACAAGGGAAACACAACCATATGCAAGTATGCATGGGAGGTCGCACCGTCCTCACCCATTTATATAAAACATAGGGATGTGCCTTTCCCCCATCTGTCCTTTTTTGTACCTCGGTGTTGGAGTTGCGATATGCTCATCTCTGGTGTGTCAAAGGATGTCCTTTTTCTTCAAAATTTGTCCAATGCAAGACTTGTATATCTGTGAAGTATGTTGAATTCAAACTAGAGACCCTGTACAATTCAAAGAGAAGGCCTTGAGACCTTGGCGTTGTAAGGAGGCCAACTGTTGCGAGAGCCAACTAGCTCTACCACCACGATAGTTGTCTGGAGTCACTGTTCTTGTCCTCTTCGTCACTATAATCAGCCAATCTTGTTGAATTGGGCATGTAGGTATGAGAGAATGTGCTTGTAATACTACTAGTAATGGCTATAGTGCTATTACTAATGCCAGACAAGCAACTGTGCATTAGATTCTTGTGCCATGTGGGATGTATAATTCCGAATGTGGTCTAATTCGGTGAGGGTGAGTGGTAGGAAACGAGAGGATGTTCGTGTTGGTAGGCATGGGGCACCCAAAATAAGACCAACAAATAATAAACAATCATGTCTTTCGAGCATTTGTCCACAACATACTTGGGCAAACCATGCTTAGTATTTATAGACAGATATATGTTAGATCTACACTGCTTCAGAGATTATCCCACTGATTGAGAATTTATTTTGAGAAGGGACCTGTAGAACGACCCCCGTTTCGTCCATGTCTCTCTCAAACATACCAAGAGTGTAAAGGCATCCTAGTTATTTCATAGCTGCCAATAAATTATGTGCTAAGTAGTACATTACCCTAGCAAGAATGTGAGTTAAAACAACTTCGTATAAAAGAACTTAAGCAGGACTCTGCAAACGAAACTGGTAACGTGAAAACAGCGCTCGCATGTATGCACTACTTTTAAAGAGGCGGCTTCTTCTTGTTCGGTGGTGGCCTACACACAGACACGCAACGGAGCTTGAACTGATCAGAAGAAATTTGCAAACTGCGTAGTCTTTAAATGAGAGGTACGCTTCTGTCTTCTCGTTATCGTCGGCCTCTTTGTATGTGCAGAGCTGCTCACCGTTCAATGGAATGTATTAGATAGCAACCGTTTCTAGGGTTCCTCATTCGCTCTTGTCATATTTTTTGTGGGCAGCACCCAAGCTGGGGTTTAGGGTTTCTCAGCCCTCTCCGTGGCTTCTCACGTACATGTATTTGTTCAGGCTCTGCATATGAGAATGTGGAGGTGAAGTGGGTGATTGCATCACCCTGAAATGTGGCATCGCTTGAGCAGCATACCCTCAGGATCCAGTTATTTGACTACTCAGTTTTTTAGCTTGCTGCGACCAGAGTTTCATTTGTGCTGCATGGACAGCAAGGAGACATAAATGGATGGTCTAGTCCAAGCATCACCCTTCTTAAAGAGATAGTGTGGCAGATATATTCGTCTCTACAAAATGTACAGGCCTGAAACAGATCCCCATTTTAGGCCCAGAGCAGTGGTCCCTCCTCCTCCGCCACAAGGAATGATGAATTATATTCCTCAGCGCCCACTGCCGCCTCCTACACATGGGAGGCCATACACAACGCCACAGTTTTCTTATGCGTCAGGTCCCCCTCCTCCCCCTCCTATGGCACTGCAGGTACCTTCATTCTCCTCATCTGGATTGGCTATGCAACCACCTCCACCAGGACTACATGCTCCACCGTTTGTTCCACCCTTACCGTCAGACCTTCCTCCCCCTCCTCCACCTAGCCCCCCTCCTTCACCCCCCCCTCTCCCATCTGAGGCTTCCATACCTTCTAATTCAGTACTCCCCCAGGCAGTAGAGGACTTGAAGAAAAATAACTTTAGCTTTGAATCTTTGTCAGAGAGCAGAGGACCCGGATTTTACAATGATTCTGTACAGAAAAGTCTGTTTGAACATGTATCATCAGAAGCAGGAATTAGTGCCATCAGAAAAAAGGACTTGGAAAACAAGATTTTGCAGCCTGAACAACATAATGACTGGAATTCTACTTATCAAGACACTTTGGATGATGAGGCAGGTTCACCAGCAACGTCGGATATGGACATGGATATGGACGGTATGGAGCCAACTCATTGCTTGTTCATTTTTATGTGGCTCCAGTGCAATGGGCGTGTTTGTGAAGCTTTGATTATCACCACACATATTACTCGTGCATTTGCAATTAATAGGTTACATCGAATCTGTGTATCCCTTTAATAGGATATTACTTGAAATGCTATCTTCATGTGCTAGATGCAGGTCAGTTGGACGTGACCAATGCAATAGTGTCTGTAGATGGAGAACTTAATTCATCATCCAAAGCTTCTGCACAACCTCCTGAAGGAAACACAATCGTTGTTAATTCACAAAAGTTTGAAACTAGGAGGGAGACTACTTTCCAGGGGATGGGTATTCCAGACAGGAATCTTCGCATGCACACACAGTTGATCCTTGATCGCAATTTCTGCAGTACCAAGCATGCTTCCGATGGAGAGGATTATACAAAGATTGTGCCAAGTTCAGACGTATGTCTGGCAAATGACGTCGAAAAGTCTGAGTCAATACATGAAGGACGGGGTCATTCTTCAGCCTCTGCTATGCCTCGTACAGTGGATGATATACTCTCCTCGTTAGAACAGGAACATGAAGACCGCCAACGAGAAAGGTCTTCTAGATGGGGAAGCCAACCATCCTTACAAGGGATGCAGGTTGTGAATGAGAGCCAGAAGAATAACGACTTTTCATTACTGGTTGGTGGCAGAGTAAATGTGGGAAACTCAGAAGAGAGTCACCATAGTACTGAGACTTTTATGGGCTCTCAAGGAGCTGCTGGGATTGGTGGTGGTGCTTCTTTGAAGCTGGAAGAACAGGGTAAGGTGTGCATAGCTGGTGGCATCTCCATTGGCTCATCAAGACCAATCAAGACATACCCAGCTCCGGGGCAGCAAGAACAAAAGAGAGGACCAACTATGGATGAGTTCGGGAGGTTGGCTCAAGAGGCTGAATCAGACAGCGAACCAGATGGAGGTAATCAGCCTCTGCCTATAGATGAGTTTGGGAGAGTGGTGCAGAAAGGGGCATCAGGAAGTGATTCTGAAGGCGCCAGGCGCCAATCGAAACGAAAAAGAAGCTATAGTAGAAGTGGTAGCGGCAGCAGTAGCAGAAGCAGGAGCAGGAGCAGGAGCAGAGGCAGAGGCAGAGGTAGGAGCAGCAGGAGCAGGAGCAGGAGCAGCAGAAGCAGGAGCATGAGCAGCAGAAGCAGAAGCAGGAGCCGAAGCAGGAGTAGAAGTAGCAGCAGAAGTCCTGCAAGGTCATCTGGGTGGAGAAGGCGGAGTTATAGTCGCTCGCCACGGAGAAAGACGAGGTGGAGCCGATCTCGAAGGTATCTTTTTATAATTTACTGCATTGCAATTCGTAGTGCATTAGAGCTGCTTTTTAAAATTTGCTAGCTCTAGAGAAAGTTGTGCTGTCAACAGTCTCTCAAAACACTATTTTTCGAGCTAAGAGTCTTGGAGGGTGTGTAGTTTTCATATGTTTCATATCTATTGTCTGTTGCTCAGTCTTGTCCAAAAGGTGTTGCTTGTGTACAGAAATTAATCACATGATGACTATTAAATGTTTCATTGTCTTTATTTTACCAATGCTCTCCATGGTGTGTCTGTGCAGCCGATCTCCTGAATGGAGAAGGAGCTATAGCAGGACACCGCCAAGGGATATGAGGTGGAGTGGTATGGGTAGGGGTGACAGAGATTGGAGAGGTGACCGTGAGTACTTTGGAAGAGGAAGGCGTGGTGGACGAATTGGTGGACCTGCCCCTTGCTACCATTATGCTAGGGGCAGGTGCTTTAGAGGGAGCTCCTGCCGGTATCTGCATGGCAGTAGAGAGATAGGGGCACAAGATCGGGGTGCTTGGAGGAGGGATACTCAGCATGAAAGATCTAATCCAGATGCTGCGCGAGAAGATTACTCAGGAGATCAGCACAATCGAGGTCCTTGGAGGAGAGAGTTGCGGATGGATAGACTGGATGATTTTGGAGGTGCCCATCAAGATCACATGGGTGATAGACAAAAGAAAGAGATTGGTTCAATCTCCAATGTGCAGCAGGAGGATTTTGGTAGGGAGCCATCATTCAACAGACCAATAATGCCTTTTTCACAAGGGGAGTTGTGGACTCCAAAAAGTGCTGATGAAGCAAAAGATAGGCAAGTAATGGCCTATGCTAAAGCATTAGAGCTGGTTGGCATACCGCATATACCAAGTGAAAGGGCAATCACTGCGGAGATGGTTATCCGTGATGAAGCACAGGTGGATGAGAAATTTGATTCCAGAACTGCTGTAAGGAAAGATGTCATGCCAGATGTTACTGGTACCACAACAGAGGCCCCTAGGGAGGCGATGATGGTGAATTCTGTAGATGCTGTTAACGAGATTCCAAAATGTGAAGGGACCACTGGTGTTGGACTGGCCGATTGTTCCAATAGAGAGATTCCTATGTTGGCCAATGACACAGTTAGAAAGGTGGAGTTTAGTGATAGCAGGATGGAGTCAAAAACAACTCAGCACTTGGACAAAATAGGACAAGATGCCAGCAGAGATTCAGAAACAGTAGAAAACACCATGCTTGAGAGAGAGAGGAGTGATGCGGAAGCTGATGGAAAAGACGTGTTGGAGCAACATGCTTGCGGAGAAGTACTGCTTCCGACTGACAAGGGTATGGGGAATGTTTTGGAAGGGCTCGAGGAATATGGCAGTAGCAAAGATACGGAGGTTTGCAAAGTCTCAGTTACAAGTAGTGGTGTGGATGCTGTGAATGGTCCCAGCAAAGCTCTAGTTGAGATTACCACAGACAAGAGTCAGAAGCTATGTCCATCGGAGTTGCGGTCGGACATAGATTCTAGCAATAAGGATCTTGGCGATGTGAATGCTACTGCAGTGCTCAAGCTTGTGACTGATTTAGATGTCTCGGAGAAAGCCGCGGTTATTTTGGGTGGTGTATTGGAACAGTCAAAGGTGGAGGTGCTCAAGAAGCCTAAAGATACTGTAGATTCTGACACGTTAGCCAATTCAGAGGAGGGCTTAAAACCGGTCTTGGAAACAGACGTGGTTGGACAATTGGATACAAAATCTGAGGATGTATTGGAGCCGACAGATGGCTTAAAGATTTCAGATTCTGGCATTGCTGAAAAGATTTGTACGTCAGTTGCAGCCACAGCCAGCACCGAGGTGCTCATGTCACATGTGAATTCTGCTCCTATATCTACTCACCCTCAACAGCATGCTGTGACTGGTCTTCCTGGTTCGGGCCCTGGGATTTTGCCCTCACCTTCTGATATTCAGCAGCATAGAAGTTCTAGTCAACCTATTTCTGCTTCTGGGCTACTGACCTCTATACCTCCTCAAGGTCAATTCCAGGCACCCACTCATCAATCTTCTGCACAAGGCTATCCATCAAGCTCTATGCAATATGCTACCTCTGCTGGAGACATGTCACGTGGTGCACAATACAGCGGATATAGACCGCCTACGAATCGTCCCGTGACAACTCCACAGACTTTCGACCAGGCTGCTCGCCCAATGACAAAATTCAACAGTGGAAATACTGGGTATCCGACTGCTGGGGGATGGGGACAGACAAGTTTCCAACCACGAGCTACAACCCAAGAAGCACTTCCAGTCAATCAGGTCCATGGGCTTCCAAGTTATGGGACATCTTCCAGGCCAAGTCCTGGGCTCTCAACTTCTGGAGCACCATTTTATGGGGCATCCAATCAAGGAGATAAGTTTCCTCACCATCATGGAGCATACCCTGCAGACCAGTTCTCTCAACACCATCGGGCACCCAATCCCGGAGATCAATTTCCTCAGCTTCAAAGGCCACCTAATGCTGGAGGGTTTGGGCATACTAGTCCTGGAGGATATGGGCCTGCGTATTCTGGAGGGTTTGGGCCACCCAACCCAAGTGGTCCTTTCTTGCAACAACAAGCCCCCTTCTCTCAACAGCAGGTGACATCTAATCCTGCACGTCCATTCCCACAAAGCTTAGCCACACAAAGCCATGCACCTGTATTTCCCTCTCAGCCGCTTTCTCAAAACTATGGGCAATCAAACCAGCCTTATGGTTCCTTTTTTCCTGCTCAGCCTGGCAACCAAAACTTACCAGTTTTAATGCAGCAGCCCGGGGGACAGGCCAATCAGTTTCTGAGCTCTCCTGCTAATCCTCCTTTTGTGCAACCACAGCTTGCGACGGCACAACAAGGGCAGCAAGGGTTTAGCTCAAACACCTCCTTTTTGTCAGAGCAATCTCATTCTTTGCGCCCTTTTTCAGGTGTTACTGCAAACCAAGGAATGCAGCCTAGCATTGTGAATACTGGCTTCGCCTCTAATTCAGCTTTTCCACCTTCACTACCAGGGCAGACTGCTGCTTCATGGAATTTTCAATCTATGCAGAGTGCAGCTATGCAACCACCGGGCCACCCACCAGCTTATTCTTATCCACTCACTACAGTACCCCCATTGGCAGGCCTGGCACAAGCTCCTTCAACAACCAATTTACCTATTCAAAAGGACCAGTATGATCCTCTATCTGATGTTACAGGCTCGGGTTTGGAGCCCCGTGCAGAAAAGGCCAACTTAACAGCTCACAAAGAGAGTGTTGGCCAAGATTTAGATCCAGCAAAAGCAGTAACAAGTAGAGTAGAAGCTGCTGAAGCTGACACTAAGACTACTACGGAGGATGTTGGTGTCGTGGAGAATCTGAGTCCTGAAAATTGGAGTCCTGGGCCACCAGCAGATGATGTGGAAACTGGAAAAGGTGAGGCCTTGAGCAAAAAGAGTAGTCGTGGATTAAAAATGCTGAGGGCTGCCATCGCTGATCATGTAAAAGAGGTGCTGAAGCCAACTTGGAAGGAAGGGTATATGAGTAAAGAGGCTTTCAAGACGATTGCAAAGAAGGCAGTCGAGAAGGTCATTGGCAATTTACCAAGCCATCACATTCCCAAATCTCAGGAGAAGGTGGATCAATATATGAGGACATCTCGCCCCAAGATCTCCAAATTAGTCCAGGTGGGCAATTCTTTTTGTGTCTTTTGCAAGAGGTCACATAGACAAGGGGTAGTTACAAGAGTTGTCTAGATTACTTTCAGAAGCAATTTCAATTTAATACTTATGTGATGGTTTCCACTCTATCTTCATCTACTTCTGTGCGTTCTCGTGTTTCAATATGTTAGATAAAATGCTATGATTCTTTTTAAAAGGACCTTGGTGTTTTGACAGGGATACGTGGATAAGTATCTAAAGTTGTGACAGGACGAGGGTATTTTTGGCTTGTGTGTATTATTGTGGAGATGGCAGTATGGGAGCCCTTATATAGACTTTAAGGGAACTTGGAGCCTTGGTTGCAATGCAGCAAAAAACAAGGTATGTAGTTGGCTGCACTTGAACATGTGAGCTGCAGTGGCATGAATCTGCACAGTTTTTTATCATCACGTGCAGTGATATTGTTGTGCCTTTGGAGGGGATTCTGTGGTCTTAAGATTTTTGATGCAAGCTCAATTCTTTGTATTCATAGAGTTATCAACTTGGTAGTTAGAGAGAAGGCTGCAGCGTTTTTTTGTGTGAATAATACTGCCTGATTTTGTTCCTCAACATCTCCATATATAAAGGGGAACACCCCCCCCCCCCCCCCCCCCCCCCCCCCCGCCCCGACCTACGAGCGTATCCGTGGGTCAAGTTGCACCAAGAAGCTACATGTTTATCTGATGCCAGATTGTGCATGGCTTGCTGAGTTCAGCTGCTAAGTTTGTGAGGGGTTTATTTCCATCACCATTATGTGTACAAGCCTAAAGGATAGCAGGAGTTGTGATGGTGTTTTGAGTCATCATCCATGTATAACTGGATTTTGAGGCTACATGTTAATATTAATCATGCTGTTCATGGGCACTATGCCTTAATTGGCTCTTGCGATAGTAATTCTGAAGTACACTCAATTAGTTTTTTTTTCCGGATCTAACGGTCCTTTTTTAGATATGTTGCCAGGATGACCGTCTATGAGAATGCTGAGGTATGTATGACATATATATCATTAATCTGGCAGTAATTCTGGCCATTTTTAAGTTGCTGCTTTTTCGACAAGAGGATCATATCAATTGGGCTCTGGGGTTAGCTTGAGAGTTGTGTGCGCAAGCACATTCATGGAAGATACATAAAATCATCCTTGTATGTGAGCGCGATGGGAGTCTAAGTTTTTGTGTTTGGTATTTGCAAAACCCACTTTTGTGCATTGGTACACAGAGTGGGTTAGGATATGTGGACTGTGTTTTGTTTGGGGTAAATAAGAGGAGGAAAGAATGAGCCACCTTTGTGCTGAAGAGTAGAGGCTTTGGGAGAGGAGAAGCGTGCATCTTTGCATTTGCTGTGGGTTCTTTTGCGGAGGCTCTTTTTATGAGTCTCTCCATGTATGATAGGTTTGTGAAAGATATGATGTGTATGGTACTGTTGAGCTCATTTTGAGAAGATTGTATTTTGTTGGGAAGCTTTTGAGTAGACCTTATCGTGAAAAACTCGAAGCTTTTATTATGTGGAGGATCACAAAGTGTGATAAAAGAGTATGGATTCGCAGAATGGGGGGTTTTAGCTCCTCCTTATGATCTTATTCATGAATGGTTTTGCTTTTGGAAGATATGGCGTGCACTGACTTTGCAAAGTGTGTTTGAAGCTTTTTATTGGGATCTATATTGATTACTTGAACCTTTTGTAATGTGGAGATTAAAAAATAGATTCATGGAGCAAGTATTCTCTTTCTTTTCTATGATCCTGATTGTTTATGGTTTTGTTTGTGCAAGATATCCCATGCACAGCTCTATTAAAGGCATTGCTACAGACGTTAAACAAGCAATCTCTACTAGTTCTTGAGAATATTTCCATGCTTACATTTGAAGAGCACTCTAAAATGGAGGTTGCCGTTCAATGCGCAATCCTTTTCAATGCAACACATTGGCATGGAAAATCCATTGGAAAAAATCCATTGAATTGCTATCCACATACATCTCAACAACCTTCAAGCCATTCACAAACACTTCTCAATAGTGCCTGAAAATAGGCACTAGAATCAATAGGGGGGAATGTTACTGGCTATAGCATGATAGTAACTCATTTTGACAAAAAGGAACCAGAGTGTAAAGATGGCTTAGAATTGGGAGTGGTTCAAGTTATTGGCCAAGGTGGGCAACAAGACAAAAATTAAAGTTCTTGTTTACATGTCAAATCTCTTTGGTTTTTTTTCAACATGGGATTGCATAAAACTACTTGGGCTCAATAAGAGTTCAGCTTACAGCGGATACAGAAGTGATGATCCTAAGTGAATAGATTAGAGTTAAACAAGTTATTATTTACGTTATAGACATTAATCCCTTTGCCCCCTAGGGGCAATGATCTTCCAGTTTGGTTGTTTTAAAGTTAATACTTAACGGCAAGTGGTCCGATAGACACTGTGAAGCAACCACCTACAGTTCAAACCATGGGGCCAGTCAATTAGCTTGATGAGGGCAATAGCATCGGTCTAGTCGAGAAGCCGTACCAACACATTGAAGGCTGGTGTATGTGAACCTAGGCATGTTGCTTCATGGCCTTGCTTCCCACATGCCAATTAAGACCCATTTCTCAGAGAGACTTCTCTATTTGGATCTTTAAGAGCCAGCTAGCATGTTTGATGCTCCAATTCTGTCCCTTCTCTTCTCCACCATATTAAAGTCTCCAACCAAAAGCCAATCCCCTTCAACATGAAAGCCCTTAAGTTATTCCCACATCTTTGCTCTTTTCTTTGCTAAGCAAGGACAGTATGTGTTGATGATTGTAATTTGCTAATTTGCCCACTTAATCTTAACTCCTAGAGCTCTCCTAGAGGGGTGATTGAACACCACTTATGGTTCAAGATCTCTGTCCACAATTTAGAGAACTCCACTATATCGATCCACCCCTTCTCCGTAGAAGACTAGCTTGGTCCTTGCTTCTTGCCGTCTTTTGCTAGAAGCATCTAGGTGATGTTCCTGGATAGCCCAATAGTTAACACCCTTGTCTTTTCTGACTTCCTCCCAGAAAAGGGAGCTTATTTTTTGGGGTTTTAATCCCCTTCACATTCCAAGAATGGAATACTAGCTCTTCCAATACTGTGAGAGGGGTATTAACTCCTCGATAACCCGGGTGGCCTTGCTATTGTTAAGATAGGCTTTGACGTGTTTCTCTATTTTTCCTAATGTTTCCTTTCCGGGGTTAGGCCATCGGTCTCCTTGTGCCTTCTCATTACCCTTTTGTGTAGTCTCCTCTTCCGTATCTATCTGCCCCATCGTTGACATGACTTTTTCACTAGTAGTTGGGGCTGGGGTCGATACAATAGCAGCTAGACATGATCTAGCAAAACACCCAAATTTGTTACGTTTGAAACATGCTCCAAAGAAGGTGCCAAAGTTAAGAAATAACCTTGAGACCAGCCCCCACATTTACTACAAGATTCTTAGGTTGGGGTTTTGTGATATCCCAACAAATACACACCTTATTGGCTGCAATGCCCACTTCTCTAAGAGATAGAATAAAAGAAGGGGTACAAAGGGTTGCTGTTAGGTCCCTTAAATTGCTTCTCAGCCATATCGAGAGGCTGGCAAATTCTACGCATAAAGGAGATAAGTCTTGAAATGCATTGGGGGATTCAAAGGAAGGGTCCCAAGGGAGAACACAAACCGGTGATTGATTAAAAAATTATGGGCTTTTTGACAAGACCTTGGCCATGACAAGTTCGCTGAATTGCATAGAGAAGAAGCCTTTTGCCAGATACTAGACACTAACAACACATCCTCCTTGATTAAGGACGTTGGGGCTGTGAATCCAGTTGATAAGCTCAGCTATGGAAGGTACCCTGCCCGTGAAACCAAAGATCAACGTGGATTTGGTAACCTTAGCAAGCTATTTTTTAATCAGAGCAAGAGGGACGACAACTATGAGCGTGTCCTGAACTTCCATGCTTTGTAGAGCGTTCCTTTTAAAGCTTGCTAGGCTATGTCCCCCTTGGTGGTATCGTGAGACCTTGATAGCATCTCAGTTTCTTCCAGCGTCCTTTTGTTCAGGGACATGGTGTTCATAATTTGGGCCAGTTCCTTTTCAATCTGAGCCTTGCGCAGCGTCCTTTTGTCAGGGACATGGTGTTCATAATTTGGGCCATTTCCTTTTCAATCTAAGCCTTGCGCCCTTTGAACGCCTCTTTGCTTAGTCCCGAGGTACCACCCTATGTCGCGTCCGCTTTGCCACCTTGCCGATCGTGGCCGCCTTCAGCTGTATTCAAGCCTTGCTCATTTCCATCGGGTGAGAGGATCTTCATCTCATCATTGCCCCCCTTCGCTGCATGTGCATAAGAAGGCTTATGTGTAGTATCCATGGGCTTTGGAGTTATGACCGATGTGACCCGCACACTAGCCACTTTTACTTCTTTTTTTCTTTCTTTTTTATTTTTTAAATCTTTATGATAAGCTCTTAACAAAAGAGCCTAAGCTCTTAATTTTAGAACCTATCTCGTGACGACATCATGCTCTCCATTAACCGAATGTATTTCTAGACATTTTGCCTATGGTTTCCTCACATGAACAATCAACGCAGCATAGCATTGATACTCTCTAGGATATGAAACCTATTAGTAAGCTAGCATAATAGTTTAGACACTATAAAGCCATTGTGGTGGAATGTAAGCTTTTACCTATCTCAATAGAGGTTCCATTCACACCCATAAGCATCTAGATCCATCATCCTATTGGTGAAGAAGAAGGGTGGTATTGTGCATAGACTCGTGGTTTGAATAAGGTCATGATTAAAAATAAGTAACCTATGACCAAAGTGTTATGGAGTGTGATTCATGCTTGTAATTTGTAATTCTCAAAAGACACATTTGTAAGGCCCCTATTATGAGGGGGAGCCATTGTGTGTGAGACAAATCACTCATCGAAAAACCAAAAATTCATTACCCTCGTCGGAATATCATGGCTACACAATGATTGAAAAGCGATCAAAAATGCTGGACGATGGACGGTGGTCAAAGTTCAATGATCGATGGCCGGCATTCAATGGTCGGTGGCTGATTTCTAGGCGGACTTGTCTACCCATGGGCGGCTATACATGGGTGCATCTACACATGGATGACTACCTCTCATGAGAGAGGATAGCCCATAGAGGCTCCTTTTGGCCTATAAAACGAGGCCTCTTCTACACACAAATAGATGGAGTGTGTGTGAGTGAAGCAAGGTAGAGAGAGAATCGGGCGGGACAACCATTAAGGGTCCAAGCCCCTTGTAAACTACTTCTAGTTTGAAGTGTAAAGCCATTGAGAGGCTGATTTCTTGTGGACAGCCCGCAACATATATCATGTGTGTAATCTCTCTCTCTGTCTCTATTATCTCTCTTGTATCTTTCTCCATTAAGTACACCACTCTAATCTCTACATAGCTACTTATTAATCCTGACACAAAGTTGATGAATTATCTTTCTTTATTAAGTAAAACACTCTAATCTCCAAATAGCTACTCATTGATCCTAACACAAAGTTGATGAGATTTTTTTTAAAACTCCAAGGGGCAAGGTACCTTACTAAGATTGATTTGTGATACGGATACTCTCAAGTGTAAATCAATATAGTGGGTATCACTGAGATAGCTATTTGAACCATGTTTAGGCACTATGAGTTTCTCATCATGCCTTTTGGTTTGACAAATGCATCAACCATGTTCATGACACTTACACATCATAGAAAAGTTTTGAGTTGTGACACCACCATGCACTCTTTGCAAATAAGAGCCTAAGTGTAAGTTCACGCAGCTTGTGGTTCCGTATCTTGGACATATAGTGCATGTGAGGGTCTTAAGACGAATTCCAATGGTAGAGGCTATTTCCAAATGGCAACTTCCCAAAAAACTGGAAGAGCTCCACATCTTTGTGGGTATGGGAGTTTATTATAGGGATTATGCTAAGATAGGATAGCGATGCCTATGGAGGAATTGAATGAAGGGTTAAAGCCACCAATTTGATGTAGAACAACGAAGTACCTTTGAAGAGTTGAAAACAACTTTAGCTCAACCCTTTTTTTTTAATGACTAATCCCCTTGTTTTTCTTTGGCAAAACACTCTCAAAACGAGGCAGTATGAATAGATTAGATTAAAACAACACTACAGAAACACCATGCTCGATCCGAGCCATGGACAAAAGAATAACCAGAGTTCAAGGCTACAAAGGGAGACATTTGCTATATGAGGGTTTTTACAAGGAGCCCTGAAACCCGACATGCAACAAAAAAATGACCAGAAATAACATAATACATTAACCCATGGGTGTCACCACCACAACCGGCCCTGCCATTGCCCACCCTAGTGCCCCAGGGTTGATCCGCAACTAGAAAGTCATACTATTAGGTAGAAACAACACAATCACATTTGAGAAAACATCCACGGCTAATAGCTGCCACCAAAAGGGAGGTAGCTGCCACATGCCTACCCTCCACCGAGGAATGGGGACGCCATCGAGCGGCCATCACCAACTACAGCAAGCACAAAGAATTTGCAGTCGGCAACAAATTGCATCAACAGCAAACCACCAAAAAGACGACATAACTCAAGCTACCTTGGAGCCCCATCCTAGAACCAACCGCGATGCTACTAGTGCGGATGCCAACTGCCACACGGATGCCAAGCCTTTGTGGGGAACCGCAACAGATCTAACAACCGAGAGCCCTCTCCGAGGAGAGGCGGGAACGTTTGCCTCTCCCAAAGTCCAAAAATAAGAAGCACATCCACAACAGAGGGGGCGTTCATCAACACACACAGGGTGGAGCAGCCCGGGATCCTCCCTCTCGAGTCACCCACCGTCCCAAGAACAAGCCCTGCTCATGATTGCACACTCCCATGCATAAAGAGGACTAGGTAATTATTTATGGTCAAAGATTGATTATTCTTGGATGCGGCTCTATTCAATTGACACTCTTTATGCATTTATTATGGTTTTGACATCATTTTTACTCATTTCACTTTGAGTTTTTTCTCTAGTTGTTTAGGAAACTCCGTCAAAAATTCCTCAAGATTCTTGCTTTAGTTTTGGTTTTCCTGCTATTGACACTTGGCAGTTATGGCTTCCAGATGTGAGAAGGATATTTACAACATTTGGAAGTTCAATGACATGAAGTTTTCCATATGGAAAGAGCATATTCAAGACGTTTTGATTTACAAAATTTCAATTGGAGCCATTGTTTGAGTGCTAAAATGGTGATGACTATACATATGCCTAAAGTAAATCACTTGATGCTAAAGCTAGATCCACTATTTGTTTACATCTTGCATTCACTATTTTTGGTGAAGCTACTTCTAAAGCTTTATGGGATAAGTTATGCAACAGGTATAAGAGCAAGAGTGCAAATAAGAAAGTTTACTCAAGTGATGAAGAAGTTGTTTGTGCTTGGTATGAAAGAAGGTGGCACAATTTATTGACACTTAAATGAGTTCAATGTAATCTTCATTCAATTGATTTCACAAGGACTCAATCTTGATGAAAAGGTTCAATCTATCTTCTTGTTATGATCTATACTTTCCTCATGGTACTTGTTGCACAACCATACGTAACTCTATGCCTAAGGGAAACTTGGTCTACAACGATGTAGTTGGTACTTTGCTCAATGAAGAGATTCACAAGAAATCTATTGAATCTCCCAAGAGTGGTGATGCTTACGTTACATAGTCTCACAAAGAGAGAGGTCACACTTACAATCATGCCAAGTCTAAGGATTTCAACAATTCCCATAATAAATATCGTGGTTCCATGCGCAATGTTGAGTGCTACTATTGCCATAAGAAAAGGCATGTGAAGAAGGATTTCCATGATGCAAAAGAGACAAGAAGTCTCAAAAGAGTAAGAACTTTTATAATGATGCAAAGGGGAAGGCAAAGTTTGAAGAAATCAATGTTGTTTGAGTCTCCTAAGACTCATGATGTTTCTAAGACAACTCATACCTCAAACATCTTGGATTTTACCTCACATTTCTCTGTAGACACCCTCTTCACACAAGATGCGAGCATGCAAGGAATTTGATGACAGATTCTCGTGAAAATTTCCTATGTTACGCGGGATAGAGAGTGCTTTTCCTATGATGTGAAGGGCTATTAAGATATAGTAGAATTGGGTAATTCTCATGTGCTTAGAATCGTTGGATTTGGAGACATGAAGCTGGTACTTCCAAGAGTGGCATGCAATTTATGTCGAAGAATTTTAGACACATTCTTGAGTTAGCTAAGAGTTTTATCTCTATTGGATAGTTGGATAACTTGGGGTACACTACAATGTTTTATCTCTATTGGATAGTTGGATAACTTGGGGTACACTACAATGTTTGGGAACAATTCTTGGAAGGTCAAAAAGGGAAATCTTGTGGTTCTCAAAGATGAGAAGCATGGTACTTTGTACTGCATACATGTCTCTTTTGTAAAAGATGATTTTATTTCTATTGCCAAGCTACCATCTACTAAGTTGTGGCATAGCCAGTTAGGCCATCGCCAGAAGGGAATGAAAAATGTAACATGTTGTGGATGTTTATTAGTGTTGAGTTTTAGCCACCTTTTTTTTGGTGTGAACATTGTGTATATGGAAAGCAAACTAGGACTTTTCATTTTCCATTCAATAGAAGGCATGTTGAGACACTAGAGTTTGTACATAGTGATGTATGTGGTTCTATGCCGACTAGTTCTTTATTAGGAAAGCCACTTCCTTTGTAACATTTGTAGATGACTCTACTCAAAAGGTGTGGGTTTACTATTTGAAACATAAGTTCTCTACATTTCAAAAGTTCCTTACACTTGTTGAAAATCAGTCAAGCAAATGGCTTAAGGGCTTGAGGATTTATATGATGGGAAATATGTCCTGAAAGACATGATAAAGTTTGTGCAAAGAGAGGAATTTGGTAGCAATTTACTATACCATACACACTTGCTCAATATGGAGTTGCTGAATGTATGAATTACATAATTCAGGAGCACGTTACAACTATGATTTCTATAGCAAATTTGACACAAGATTTTGTGCACTAAAACTATCTTGACAGTGGTTCATATCATCAACAAATCGCTCAATATTCCATTAATTTACAAGATTCTAGAGGATTTGTGGTCAAGCAAGAACCCACACCATGATCATCTATGTGTCTTTGGTTGCACGACATATACTCATGTGCCAAAGGAGCTTAGAATCTTGACCCAAAGTCACACAAATGCATCTTTGCTAGTGGATATGGTGTAGATGCAGAAACATGCTATCATCTCTAACACTCAAAATCTTGAATTTTTTTGTGTGGTTCGTACGTGAACTTTTATGAGTCAAAGAGACACAAGAATTCTCTCAAAGAGACTGAGTACACAATATAAGTCACATTTAAGAATGTTGCTTCAAAATTGGTACAAACTTAGAATTCTAGTAAGGATCCTTCCACTAGCAATGCTCAAGAGAGGTCAAAGAGTAGTAGCCAGGGATTGAAATGCCATAGGATGCAATAACATGAAGGGTCTTTTAAGCCAAGCAAAGAAGAGCTTATATATAGACATAGAAAAGCATTTTATGGTTTGAAGCAAGGATCTAGACAATGGTATCAAACATTCAACACATTTATGCAGTCTCATGGATCAATGCTTGTACACGAATAAACTCGGTGATTGATCACTCATTCCTCTTGTGCTATATGTCAATGACATGCTTATCGCTGGGAAGAACTCTATGAGATTGCCAATCTAAAGCAAGTGTGGGGTCAAAATTTTTCTATGAAAGGTTTGGGAGAAGCTAGTCCAATTTATGAATGGCTTTTGAAGAAACTCTACATTAAAATCATGTGAACAAACTTTTTCATACACAAAGCTTTAAACCATGAGCAAGCGTGCAATCACACTCTAGGGTGAAGGGGGCAATTGTGGGACGACTGCCAATTTAAGATCCAAAGTTTAAAATTGGAAACGATCCAGCTCTAAAACAAAGTAAAGCTAGTGTAAGAATGGTTAGCTGCATGTGGCACAATCTTATTTTTTGGGAACGTGGTTTAAAACCTAGCTTTGGTTGTCCATGAATTGACCCATACACAAATTTTTTTGGAGCTAGTTTTCTTCAACGAAGAATGTTTTCCTTCTCGTTTGTATAAAATGGTGCACTGTGACTGCCAATGCTTATGGTGCAGGTGCGCCATCTCCACCCCTACATCTTGAGCCAAACATATCAAGAAAATTTTCACCAGACACAAAAGGCCCTTACAAATCACTTAGTTAAGGGCTGGCAACTTGCTTGGTTGTCTTTAATATGGCCATTTTATCCTAGTCCTTAGAGTATGTTCACATGAGGTCAACCACCTTCATTGAACGAACAAGTCTTGGGGAAAAGAAAGAAGTAAAATTCTATATGGATTCACAACTATGAAAAAAAGGGCAGGGAAGTACTGCAACTTGGAAGGCAATAATAGATAGCAAAAATGTCTCTTACGGCAAGAGTGTGAAACCTAAGAAACCCTAGATGTAGTGAAGGCTGAATAAGCTATCTCTGCAAGACTGCCACTCGAGGTATTAGGAAGAGAATGGGGTCTAGGAGGCCCTCTTTATTTTGCAATTTAAGGAAGTCAAACCTTTAGTGCTAAGAAAGTAATCAAAGGACAGCTTTTGAATTCAAACAAGCAAAATGGCTAGTTTATTTGAATTCAAATGTCCCCCCAAAATGGAATTTAAAATCTAGCAGGTAAAACCATATCATGCAGCATATCTATGGAAAAGCTCGACGCATAGATTGCAGATCTATGATCTCCGCTCAAATCGGAGAACATACGTGGGAGTTATGGAATACCAAAAAACATAAAATTGTCCATCTCCTTTTTGGGGGGAAAAGTGCATCCTTATACCACTCTTACATATCTCGTACACTCCCACCATTCTTGCACACATGGCGTACACCTATTCATCAAAATTGTTAATCACGTCCATAAGCTCATTGAAAATAAAGAGGCCCTCCTAGACCCCATCCTCTTCCTAATGGGGACGCATAATGTCACTTTCCCCCCCCTCTCCTCGTGCCCCCCTCATGACTCCACCTGGCACGCATCTAATTATCTTCCCCACAGATCACTCATACAAATCAATTTTCTCCACCCACTGCATGAAGGCCAGCCCTTGCTCCTTGTCGCCCTCTACAAGGAGGTAGTGGATGCACTATCAATGGAGATTATCCAAAATCTTTAGTTGGACCTTCTTTTCGACCTTGACAACTCAATGGGTGGAAAGCGCGATCGTAGCATCCCAAAGATGAGCCAAAGACCCTGCAGGTGCATATGAAGTTGATGCTTCACAAGCTCCCACTAGAGAGGAGGATCTGTTGCCCAAAAACCTTGTCCTTGAAGAAAGCAAAAGCACTTCTAGAAAGTGCTCTACAAAAAATAAAAAAGGTAAGCCTTAGGTGACCCTCCCATCAGCTCAAGTTAGAAAAGTGCAACATGAACTTGAGGCTCGGGCCCTCATCGACCTCTTAGCATGCCCATGTCCTCTTGTAGAGTTTCTTTGGTCTTGGATACAAACACAGTGGGGTGCCATTGATGCCATCCATGCCCTCCCCAAAACCCACTACCTCTTT
Source organism: Adiantum capillus-veneris (assembly GCF_014529385.1). Taxonomy (NCBI): domain Eukaryota; kingdom Viridiplantae; phylum Streptophyta; class Polypodiopsida; order Polypodiales; family Pteridaceae; genus Adiantum; species Adiantum capillus-veneris. The sequence goes on along the minus strand of NC_140952.1, from coordinate 75,100,395 downwards.
AATTTTCAAGAATCTAGAAATGGCACTCAACATCCTCAACTATGGATAGTGGATAATCAAATCTTCCCTCCTCAGCTTGTTCAGGTGGAACAAAGACTTTAACCTTAAGTGCTCTACCCTCGTCAACTACCCTGTTTGGGTTTAGTTCGCAAACTTGCCCCTCCACTATCATTCGCATCTGGGAGCCATAGGCTCAAAGCTAGGCAAAGTCCTTGGCACCAAGCCTCGGACTACATTCCCTCTTGGCACCCCTAGGTCCTTATGGAAATGGAATTTTTGGTTGACCTGCCATCTTCCATCTACATCCACATAGATGTCGGAGATTGCTTTGAGCAAAGCAACCTCTTCATTACAAGTATCTCCCCACCGCTTGTTTCCAATGCAGGGCAAAATGTCACTTTGTCAAAAATTGCCGTGTCAAATTCCCTGGCGTCCCCTTCCCCCTGTTGCTGACCCTCCCCCTTCCCTTTAGGCCAACGTTGCTTCCCCATGCAAACAGAAATTCCCCGCTTTTGGCCGACAAGAAAAAGCATGACCCAAACCCCAAAAACCGCCAACCCAACCGATATGCACTCCTTGCTTACAAGGAGAGTGAAGTCTGAGAGTCCATAGCTTCAAAATTCGAGAAGTGAAGAATCTCTCCCTCTATCACTAGAAACCCAAGTTAACATGTATGATGACAACATGATGATTGATCTTAATCAAGTCTCCCCCCAACCCGATGAAGCTAACCAAGAAAACATCCGACCCTCGCCCCCCAAGCCCTCCCCCATGCAGATCCAAAAAGATAACAAATGCTCCCATTATGCAATGATTTCCAACACCCCTGCCAAAGCTAGAATAGGAAAGACAAAAAAACCCATAAATGAAGCTCCTCTTATGGAATATTAAGGGACTTTATAACCCTCTAAAAGCAAAAAAGATTCTCTCTTGGCTAGCAGACAATTTTGTCGACATCATCCCCCTCCAAGAGGTCAAAACCTCAGACGTTGAGATTCGACAATGCCTAGAGTCTATCTCCAAGCAATAGAAGTGGATTGTTTTTTCCCATAACAGAGGTTCAAGCGATACTGCAATTGGAATACCTCACCAGTTCTAAATGGATGAACCTACTTCTCTAGTTGGGCGAAACTGGGTAGCTATCTAAATCTCCTAGCCTATATGATGCACGGTGATCTCCATCTATGCGGGTGGATCGGTTTCAGACAGGATGTCCCTCTAGGATTCCCTCCACACTCTCCAAGGGGAAATCATTTTGATGGGGGACGTCAACATGGTTGAAACCCTCAATGACTAATACAAAAAGCTTAGCAAAGTACTAGATGGGTTTGAAAGCTCCTCCTGGGAATTTCTCAAGACCCAGCTTGACCTCTAGGACGCAGGGGAGATTGGCCAATTTTCTTGGCAAAATTACACGTTGGCCCTCTCTCTAAAAAAGCAAGATTCGACAGATGCTACATATCATCCTCCCTAGTAGGGTTCTTCAACCGATCAAAGACCAAAGTACAATTCAACTCTTGCATCTCAGACACTACCCCTTGATCACCAACATCGATGACAAAGCAAAGAAGGTCAAAAACCAATGGTTTTACACATCAATCCCTATTTATTCAAGTTGCAAGATGTTTAGGATATCATCAAGGAAATTTGGACCTCACAATTCAGAATGCACTCAAGCCCCTGGCCTAAAGCTACAAGAGCAACTCAGGTGGCCCTCATCAATTTCAGGAAAGAAGTCTCCCACGTCAAGAAAAGAAGAGGAAAGAAATATACCAAACCCTCTCAAAGCTTGAATTTTCATAATTTACAAAACCCATTGTTCAAAGCGAGATAGCTGAATATAGAAGAAAGCTCAAAAGTGAGAGGGATCTAGCTGCCAAACATGCCTCCATGTTTTTTTAGGGAATAGTGGGCGGGTCAGATCGGTAGACCCTCCAAGAAAATGTTCAAAATCCTAAGGAAAAAACAAGAGAGAGACTCTATCCCCCTTCTCTTCACCCCTCAAGGCAGGACTTCTTTAGAAAAAGAAAACCTAGAGTATGTGAAAAGCCACTTCCAGGCTCTTTTCTCCCCCCTTGAACGCATGACCCAGGAAGTCCAGCTAGCCAAGGACCTTCTTTGGACCCATAGGATAGCGGTATTTCCCCCCAAGCTCCAAGCGCATGCGGACCAACCCCTATCGCTTCAGGACATTCATATCACCATCGAGGGCCTCTAATCAAAGAAAACCCTAGGCATCGACGGACCACTCACTGAATTCTTCTTAATCTTCAAGGATACCCTAGCCCCAATGCTCCTTCTCGCCTGGGATAAATCTCTCAAATTTCAAGCTCTGCCCATTTCCTTGAACACATGCATCATCAAGCTTCTTCAAAAAAGAGGTAGCAAGGATCAACTAAGCAATTGGAGACCCCTTACCATGCTCACCACCGGGTACAAAATCTTTGCCAAAGCAATCACCAACAGGATAACCCCAGTTCTTATAAAGTGCTGTATTTTGAACAAAAAGGTTTCATCAAGGGTAGGTGGATCCTCAAAGAAGTCATTTCTCTATAGGAAGGAATAGAGCATGCATAAGAGAAAGGCTTAGACTACGTGTTTGTCAAGATCAACTTTGATAAGGCATATGATCGGCTTGAGTGGTCTTTCATCCTTCAAAGTCTAGAAAGGATGGGCTTTGGGCCCAACCTCATTAAATACATAGCCACCCTTTTTGAAAATGCAAGAGCTAGGGTCTCCCTCAATGGCGCTCTGTCTCAATACTTCAAGGTCAACAAATCTACGAGACAAGGTTGCCCTCTAGCTCCTCTTCTTTTTGTTGCTTGCATCGACGACCTCAACTGCTTGATAAAGGACAAGCTAGAACAAGGGACCATCAAAGGAATCTTGACTAGCTTATCCAACAAGGCTGCAAAATCATCATTGAAGGTGAGATCTTCAGTGGATCTTCATATTATTGAGGATCCCATTCGGCTTCTAGGTCTCCTTGAAGCAATACTGGGAATGGGTGTTCAACAAGTTCAAGGAAAAATTCCATAGGTGGGTAGGACTCCAACTCTCACTGGCAGGCAGTCATGGTCATCAATCATTTCCTATTTGCCTATATTCTGTTCTTCCTCTCCTATTGGAGATCTCTTGACACCCAGCTCCAATAGGTTAGCTCTTGCCATAGAAAGAAAGGAATTCAACAGCTAAAGTTAGTTGGTTGCTGCCACCCCAAAGAAAATGGAGGGTTAGGGATACGGGACATCTTAGCTTGGGCTGATAAGCTTGTAGTCAAGCAGACCACCAGAGCTCTCTCCAATTGAGCCCAGGAGTGGTCAATCCTCCTAATTTGTCATTTTCAAGAGTTCTTCCTAGAGTCTCATAAAGGTTGGAAGAACTTTCTCGGGTCTCCATATTATTCAACCCCTTTGAATTTAAGGCCAAAGGGTGGGATCTCCTTAAATCCTTGTGATCAGCATGGAACATGTTCAGAATCAATGTCAGGTTCAAATGAGATTCATATCACTCCCTTGCAGTCTGACATATTTGGTAGCCCCTCGCCCCTATTCCCCCCATGTCCTCGGCCTAGGAAAGATCGGCACTCAAAATTGACAACAAAGGCCTCAAGAACTGGGGAAACCTTGTCGAAGACAAGTGTTGAGCTTCTACTCTCAACTCCTATCCAACTATGGGAGATCACCTTAATTCATTCGAGAACTGCCGAGTTCCCTTCTGGTGAGTCATACACCTTTGAGTCATAGCCCGTCCGCATCAAGGTGTTTGGATGGGTAGACAGTTTCACCTTGGCCCACCCCCAACCCCCGCCCCGGCACACCGTCCTCAATAGAAGATAGAGGCGTCTGCCTAGATAGGAGACACTGGGCCTTCAAATTTACCAAAATTTGGCACCAACATCCACCCTAAAAAATCCATTCTTCTGTGGCTAATCCTCCATAGAGCAGTGTGGACAAGAGACAAAAGTCTACAAGCTAGTTTGTAAGCCGCTCTTTGCACAAGGTGCCATCTCAAAGTCGAAACCCTTCCCCATCCCTTCCCCACCTGCCCTAGATAAAAAATCATCACTCGTCCTCTAATCTTGGTGCTTAAGTTCACCCCCTCATGGAAACAATTTCTTCTCGGGGACTCAAACAGAATCCTCTCCTCTTGCTCAAACAAAATAAGAGCAGAATTCCTATGGATTATTTGGAAAGAAAGAAATAAAGCCTATTTTGATAAGTCTTATCATTTTCAAGATCTGAGATGCCTATTCTCTGATTTTAACTTACAGTTGGTGCAAATCAAGCATGCAGAAGTAACAACCTACAATGTGCGGGATGTGATCCTGCGGGACATCGGTGCATTCTATGAGTCCTTGGGTGACTCTCAAAGGAAAACCAACTCAATGGAGCACAAACCATCCATGCTAATCGACATGGTGGCTAAGAACCTGGCCAAAATCAGAGAGGCCACACAACTGATTATTCGGTCCATTGTCCTAATAGAGGACATTTAGAAGGCCATCGATAGCCTCCCCTAACTTACCCGTCTTCCTCATGTCCAAGCCCCCCTCTGCTAAGCATTCTGTTTCTCTTTATCAGATGCCCCCCCCCCCCCCCCCCCCCCCCCCTCCCCCCCTCTGTTGTAATACACGTACCAACCTAGATACTAGCCCTAGATCGACTGCCACCCCATGTGCTCTGTCCCAAGCCCCCTATACCCTCAGCACTAAAGGGCACGGGTAATTTGATGAAGCCCAAGCGGTGGGATCCAATGACAGCGAAGCTAGAACACGAAGATCGAGACACGCGCAGTCGTAGGATGGCCAGGGTAAACTAGGACACGAAAAAGTAAACTTGGACAAGCAGTGAGCCTGTCCAAGTTTATTTATCATTTTATGGTTTGCTCACATGTTAACTTTCCCATTGCGGGCGTAGCAGTTAGTGCATTGGGCTCTCATGGCGGTGGCGAGGGTTCAAGTCTCCGTGCCTACGATGGGCGTCTATATTTTACCACCCTCAATTCGCCTCAAAATTCTCCTTTCGACCTCCACCGCGGTCCCATCTCTCTCTACCCGTGCCCTCTAGCGCTGAGGCCCCTATACCCCCTTGCATCCCTCTTGGATTTTGTACACTTAGTTGCTCCCTCTAATATATTTCTCAAAGCTTTGATGGAAAAAAAAGGGCAATATGCAAGGGAAAAATCTAGATCAAAGAAGCCAAGCGTGTGAGCATTAGCTTATGGGGTTTCACCTCCACTGGATATGGTAATAATGGAACCGAATCCTAGGAATGCCTTCATTGGGCCAATGGGCAGCATGGGCTTCTTAACTTTGCCTCCTAGTCAGGATTCTCCTTTAATAACGCCTTAAAAATGTGCGCTTTAGCACACAAATTGATGTGCATGGCAGCATGACGCATGGCTCCAGGTACTTTAATCGATGATATGAGTGATTATAACTGATGTTATTCCCCCTCCCCCTTATTATTAGATTGCAATCAATGATATATATTTTTCGAGCAATGCATATAAATTTGTGTCAATCATACCATACGTGTGCATGCATATACACATCTCCTAAGGATCTATATTCTCGCATATGTAAATATACCTAGATTTGCAAGTATCTTTGTGCTCAGGCAAGGAAAAAAAAAAGTAATTAAATAAAAAATAGCTGGAGTTGATTGATGGCCTTTTCCTTTTTGATTCTTGGGCCTTAGTCTTCAATTTTTCAACCTTAGGAAAAACACATCATTCTGATATCATCAACAAATGACAACAATCAGCTTAATGTTAGCTACACTACAGTGTACTGTTTTCCCATAAAATCAACCCAAAACCAATTTGTTGGTAATGTTTGCAGCGATATTGATGCAACCACCACTGTTATGTATCTGCCTCCAAGAGTGATGCTTACAAGATCCCTAGCTTCTTTCTCACAAGCTTACATGTGCTAAACAGCCAATCACAATTGTGATAAATTAGTATAGTCTACAGAAAGCTTGATAAGGATCGTAAGATGATGCGGAGACTCCACTAAGAACTCACTCGTGGCACTATTTGATGCCTCTTATTTGGAGGGGATCTGTTGTCGTTGATCGTCGATGATATGAACCATTTGATTCCTTTGGGGAAAAAAATGATCAATTATCGGGATCGAACTCATAACATCTACATCATAAGCTAAATGTCTCACCCATTTATTGGTGCAAATTGGTTTTTGGGGGGGGGGGGGGGGGGGGGCCTCCACGAGAGGGGATAATTGTAATTCAATTTAAAACCTCCTAGAGAGGGGGTAATTGTAATTTAATTTTAAAACCCCCCACCCACACACACACACACCCACCCCCCCCCCCCCACCCCCACCCCCCCCCCCCCACCCCCCCCAAACCAAAAACCCCAACACACACAAACCCCAAAAGTTGCCCCCATGTACCTTGAACATGTGTATGTGTGTCTAAGCATTAGTCACATCAGTTAATGTCTTACGATTAACCCCCCAGTGTGTGGGGGGTCCTCATAGGAGGGTTCCCCCATAGGCCCATTGACTACATTGGGGAAACGCCCTCCAACAATGCTTCAAAGCCCCATAGCTCATATGCACAAGCAGAACCAGTTGAATGCTACGCCTTTTTCATTGGAGGGTGCTTTAACCACCCCCACATTTTCATAATGCAAAAATGAATTCTTGTAGGCGATTGCTTGTTAGAAAATCCGAATAGTTATTTGCTAATATGTGTCGCCTTGGAGACGTAATAGAGGGCAGGCCTTCATCACCTCAATCCCTTTAGTGGGTCTATGTGGGGTATATGCCTTATGTTCAGCTCTATGGGAAATCTTGTTCACACCACCAAGGATGTAGTACACATCACATGTCTAGTTCACACATGGTTCTTAAATAGTTCAATCTATCTCACAGTCAAGCTCACTTCTAATTCTCAAATGTCAAAGTTCACACTATATTCACACCCAATTTGTCTTACGATCCTTGATTGATACTTTTGCAGTTGATACATCATGTCCCTTTTTAACCATAGATCCCTCAAAAGGGAGACATCATTCAGTAAGAAGGAGAACTCACCACACTTTATGGTCTCTTCTGATTTTAAGTGTAATTTTGTTGTTTTTGCAATTTGCACATTATGTGGGATATTTGTGAACAGAAATGAGAAGATGAAATATTCAGATATTCTAGGTATACTCTCATTAAAACTAAATGATTCACGGTTGAAAGTTTGGCCATTGTAATTATATACCTTGGGCCAATACGTTATGTTTTAGGCAAATTATAAAGCACCTGATTTGAGCATTTTAGTCATAAATTGTTGAGGTAAATATTTGTGACCGTTCAGCTAATGACCGCTCGTGCACGACTAACCATTAACTCTACTCCATATATAAACAATAAAGGTAACACACACTCACTCTTGGTGTGTTGTTTCCCCTAATTACTCTTTTTTTCTTCTTTCCTTTCTCGCATTCACGCGCATGAACACACCAGCGCATGCCCTTCAACTGGTAGTAGATCTCAACGTGCTCATTAAAAATCATGATACATTGGGTAGAATTTTGACTTATGAATCAAAATTTTCTCAAAATCAAAGGTTGAAAAAAACTTGTTTTGGAGTACTACTTGGGTTCACAAAGGCACAACATTTTTTTGAGTGTTGCCATAGTCACTTTTGGGATACCCACATGGAGGGGGATAACAATTATGGGTTACCCCTTCTCTCCCTCCATCAACTGCACCTCTTTAGGGTGTAGTTTGCTTTGCCTTCTTACCCCCCTTTTTGCCTATATGAAAATGTGGCTTGTATGGGGATCGAGGATCTACTGCATGCTCATCTCCACCCATCCTTTTCCTAAATAGACCTTTAATGGTCCCTATTTTAGGAGCCCTCTAAGCAGTGCATGCATAGATTGGGCTGTGCTCACCCTAGTCCTATCTTAGGCCTGATATTACTCCCCCCTTGGAGAAGCATTTTCATCCTCGAAAACAAAAGTGATGATATGTTTGTAAGAACAATAATATCTTCCACATTGGTATCCTTTTCGGATCCAGCTGCCCATTTGACTGGAACACGGTTCGGTAGGAGGTTCAATGAAATCAAGAATAACATCTTGATTTTTCACATTGTTGTCAATTTGCAACCGTCTTGTATAACCGACCTATATCCAATATAGTGTGTAACCTCTATTTATAACTCACTAGAGTATGCTGAACGAGCTATCACAACTAAGAGGTATCTATAAAAAAAAATATTCTCACTTTCCATGAAAGTAATATGCTGACATAACTCATCATCAAGGATTAAGCCCTTGACTTGTTATCATTCTTCCTCAGTAAACAACCCCACCACAATCGGTGATCGAATTTGAGAAGCTGACCGAAACATGAAGGGACTAAACTTAGTCGCAACATGCTTTGCCTCATGGTAAGTAAACTCCAACTAGAGAGTCAACCTTTCCAATTGGACGCCTGGTGCTTACGTACGCGCTTGGTATATCCTTTAGCACGAGATTAACACTTGTAATATGCCTATCCTCTCTGGATAACTGGTAGTATTGAGGTGTGTTTCTCCATCGTTTGTGGACAGTCCTCCAAAATGATTGATAAACAGGGATCACAATTCCTTGCACATTGCTAAGTAATCAACAATGTTATGAATAACCAACTTGGTCAACTTTAGAGATTGAAAAATTAGATTGAATAAACCGCACAACGTTTAGACAACTTATCTATTGCCACCCAAACCGAGCATGGACCTTTACTGGTGATTGATAGAATCTACTAATGTCATGAATGTGCATGACGCTTCAAATCAGCCATTTCTAGACACTAAGACGCATAACACCTAGTGTACATGCATTTAGCAAAAACAGATCTGAACCTGTATATCCACGAACATACTTACCAATGCTTATGGCTAACATTATGCTCACAACTCACAGAGAAATAACCAAACACTTTTCCCTACAATCATGTGAAAGCTCTTCTAACGTATTTGGACCGTAATAAAATGTGAAAATCAATCACATCTAAATACCAAATGAAACATGCTCATTAACATAACATAGCTTGCTACATGTGTAAACAAATATCCGTTAAAGTTGCTTAACGATACTTGTAACCTTAACAAGTCTTATTAGGTATCCGACAATTTCTGGCCATTGAAATTGTTCTTGATACAATGCGATTAGAATGGTCTAAGGAACGGGTCCACAAGCACCTAGGGACTTTGTCGTGACACACAGTCGAAATGACGGGCGCCAATGTTAATCCCATAGACTCATATTCTCCACATGTGGAATATGTCTCATATAAGGATATCCAAAAAAATGACATCCATAAAGTACGAGATATACTTCTGTGTGTGGAGTTAATTGTAAACACTCAATGACATCGTGAGTGAGAGGGACTCTCATAAATTTTGTTCCACATTGGCTAAACCAAACTCCACTAGTTCCTAGATCATGTTGTTTCCCTTGTGACAATATGTGCCAAACGAAACCTATCATGTAGGTTCATAACGACCGACAGAGTGCAGAAATATATCTATCACACTATTGCCCCAAAGTTGTTTGCTCCTACATGACCTTGTCACGTGTCTAAAGAGAAAAATCGATGAAAGCATTCAAGCTTAGATATCCTATTTGGAAAAGGCAATCGAAGCATATTAAAAAAGTAAAAATAACTAAATTATATGCGTACTTGGAGGTTGAACATAGCGTTCACGTACCCATAGTCAAGTGTACATGACCAAATATTGTGCCTGAAAAGACCTAGTATGTCTCTTGCCTATGGAATATTCATTGAAAGATCAATGAGAATCAAGCAGTATCGAACTGCTAACCCTGGGTGTTGCCTTGGCAATCCAAACCCCTTGGTTAAAATTTACAATTCTAAACCCCTTGGCTAGATTCTGCAACCCTTGCTTGTCAAGTTGGCAGTGTAAAATAATTCCACAAGATTGAATAAGTTCAAAATTTGAAACTTAAATGAAACGTACTTACCGATTTTCTGTAATCTTTGCCCTTGGCATCAAAAGTCGTAGCACCCTGGAGTATGGTTGTCGACGTTGGAATCAACTTATAGTTGTGGATGGCAATGTGCTTCCAATGTGCTTCGTGTATTCATTTTTTTTGCATTCCGGCAAATCGGATTTGTTTTGGAGTGGCCATGCACCCAATGCATATATATAGATATTGACTTGTGCTCCTAAAAGCCTTGATTTTTTGTCGCTTTTCCCCTCTGCGCGATAGCACAAAGAGGACATATAAAAAAAGATACTGGCCAACAAGATCTATGGCCACTTAACACACAAACCGGGTTCGTGAGTATCGTTGTGAGCCTTGCTCCTTGATCTAAACATAATCACATGCCCTGCATTTATCCAAACCAAATTTTGAGGGGCTCTGTAGATTAAGGGCTTTCCTTAAGGTTGAGCAATCTTCGAGTTCTTCCTTCCTTTGGAAATGCTCCTGCAATGGGGATCTTTTTAGTGTGTGTGCTAACGGGTGCCAAACTTTTGTCTCCAATGCTTTTGGCCTTAATGCCTATGAAAGTATGCCTTGGGGATCCACTTTGGCATATCAGTACATGGTTACGCAATTGCAAAGTGACTCCTCGACAATCGTACTATGCGATTTATCAATATAAAAAGAAGTATCAAAAGGGGTGCTAGACCAAGGGAGCTCTACCACTTCGTGTCTCGACAATAGATTGTTTCAAGTATGGTGTAGAAGGGGGACTGTATTGTAGTGGAAAGACCTCATCCATACAACAACAATGGGATGCCCTTTTGCTAAAACGTACTTACACTCTTTGGTCTAGAGAGTTTGAACTAAATTAAACACACCACCAACAATGGGATGGATGGTGTAGAATGTACACAACGATTCCATGCCATTCTTGATGACATTTCTCGATGGGTGGAAGGGTTCACCTTTAATCCTCACCTCCATCAAGGGGTGTTCTACCCAGTGCCATAGGTAGATGAAGAACCTCTAGCATTGTGGAAACGATGCAACTTGCAAGTATGTATATTGGTGAAATAACTTCAAAAAAAAACATTTTCGTTGTACCAAAGGAATCAAGGATTTGCACTCTTCAATTCCAAAAAGAAAGAGGAAAAAAACAATCTTTCCTGACAATAGAAAACTGAAATTGTAAGCACGTCCTCCGCTATGCTCTTTCAAATCCCTAATAGGTAAATCTCCTTTCTGCTTTATTGTTAGCAATTTTTTTTTTTTTTGGAAAGGACAATATATAAAAAATACACTACCTTTTATTTTATATATGGAATAAGTTTCTCTTATTTTTCTGACAAAGTAACAGAATTTTTAAAATTATATATTTTTCTGGACAAAATTCTCTAGGCATATAGAGGGTCACATTTACTGCAAGTGGCGAAAAAAGGTGGTTATTTTTATTTTATTTTTTAATTTTGGGCTAGCCAACAAATTGCAGAGGGACAGCAAAATGACACAAGCAGAGAAAATGGAGAGCCTCTGGGCGGGCGCGCGTTCTCTCTCTAAGTCCGACTCTCTCTCTCTCTGTGTCAAGATTGGCTACAATCGTCTGTGTGTGTGCGTGCGTGTGCGCGCGCGTGTGTGAAGGCGCTGAGAATGTGTGTAGGCTGCTGGTGGGACAACAATAACGCCTTTAATTGGCAATGCTACCCTATAATTCCCTTATAACTGCCTTTTCAAATTTCACCTTCTTCTTCCCCATGCAGCACATTCAAAATTCCTCCATTCCCATTTTTTGAGCAGATTAGTTATATTTTGCCCTATTTATGACGGCGACACCCTCCTTCCTTCTATATTAATATGTAACAAGCCGTCCATTGCTCACCTTGCGTGGGCTTGTCTCTGTTTGTGTGTGTGTGTGTACGTGTTAGCTTATCCTTCTTTCTTTCAACAGAGCTTGTGTGTGTAGGTATGCCATTACCTCTTCTCATACGGTGAGGGAGTATGTGTGTGTGGAAGTTTGAACAACACAAGAGAAAGAAAGACAGATAAGACAGTGTGTGTGTGTGTGTGTGTGCGCGCGCGCGAGAGAGAGAGAGAGAGAGAGAGAGAGAGAGAGAGTTAGTTAAGGGGGAAAGTTTGAAGAGAAATCTTGTGTGCGTGTGAGGGTTTGTGCGTATGGAGTATTGCCCTGGTTCTACTGCCATATATGGCAGCATGCATGAGGCCAACCTGCACTACAGCACAATGGCAATGGACAGCTTGCAGTGCAGCTTTCTTCCGGATGCTTCAACTGGATCTATGGAGGTGACTGCTAAATTGGCCGACAACACAGGCTGTCGGCAAAGCATTAGCGAGAAAGATAATGCATGGCTAGGGCGTTCCGCGGCTGCAGCGGCAGCCGAGCAATATAGCCCCAGCGTTCTGCAGCAGCAGCAGCTCAATTCATTTGATGAGGAATTGTCTTCCTATGAGTATAGTGCAGCAGGGGCTTATGATAATGCCATGACTAATCTTCCTTGCATGCAGAGTGGTCTTTCCAATTGGGAGAACTTTGAGACAGTGGCTGCTTCAAGCTGTCATGAGACCTTTCTTGCAGAGCAAGTGCAACCCTTGCTGGCTCTGCAAGCCATATTAAAGAGCCAATATGGCTTGGACCTTACCCTTGAACAGCTTCTTGCCTTGGATGCCCTCCCTGCCCTCCTGCAAGATAATCCTCATGCAGCAGACTCGGCTCGTGACCCTCCTTATGATGAGGACCAACAGCCCTTTGATTTATCCCAGATTGGCCTTGCAACAACCCAGGAGCCCTGTCCCAATGATCTCCATGTCAAGTATGGCTGCCAAGAGCTGCCCTTTGATACAGCCCATAATCTGCATATTGCCAAGCAACCTGAATATATGCAGCTTGCCAACCTTGGCCCTGATTTATATGCACCTCTATCTTCATCTTCACCACTTTGTGCTTCCATCCTCCCTCTCAAGACTCATGATGTAAGCTCCCCCGGTAGCGCAACATCCTCTGTCCTCACCGATAATGAAAATAGTGATCATAAGCCATTGAGTACACCCATAGAGTGCAACATCCTGAATGCACCCATCCCATCTCCTCTTCCTTCTATTTTCACCCCTCCTTGCTTCAATGCAAGTATGCCTTGGCTCCCGGCCATCAATGCTGTCAACAAAGACGCTTGTTTTGCAATGGTTGAAGATGATTTGGAGCTCATTGAGCCGCCTGCACAGCGCAGGAAACTCCATGGAATCACCTTAGAGCAGGTGCTACAAGCAGAGAAGTTGCAATACAATACAACTCCACCTACAATTTTCAGCAGCCCTTTCTTGCCTAGGGGAGAGGCACTAATGAGTAGTGTAGACATGGGCTTATGTGAAATGGAGAGGCTGGATTGTGGCCCAGCGCAGCAGCCCGCTTATATGAGAAAGCATGCATCGACATCGACATCCAAGTCAGATGATGTGCAATCGCAGAGTGTTGCAGCGCGAAAGAGAAGGCACAAGATAAAGGAGAAGACAGAAAGGTTGAAGGTGATAATCCCAGGGGCCACAAGGCTAGACACAGCTGCCACATTCGATTTGGCGATCAAATATGTAGACTTCCTACAAGCACAAATGGTGTGCTTAGAGAATGAGGTGAGCTTAACCCAGCAAAGAGCAAGCCACAACAAGATTATGTTGGGTGATGATCAAGAGAGCTTCAAAAGAGCTCTTATTCACAGGCTCTTATCATCTCAAGATGTGCAGCATTTTCTTTCAAAGGAGGGGCTGTGCATTGTTACAGAGAGCCTTGCGAACAGACTCAATTTCGATCCGGCCTCTCTACGTCCGCCGCCTCCTGCTGCCCGGACGATTTAGCGGGGTTGGCGGCCTGTTCAGAATATGTAGCATGTGTAGACCACTAACTCCTTAATGGGTCTTGGCTCTTTTTACTCTGTACAAGTTTTGTGCCTCACCCTGCCTAACTCCTCACTAATCAGTAACATTGTTATTTGGCCTTGACTCTGCCAAATCTATTTTTGTTATCTGAGTTATTTCAGTAAAGTCTGATTCTACCATTTTTCTTCTTAGCAATATTCCAGTTTCTCCACCAATGTGAATTGATCTCTACTAAAATTGGGTTTAAAATTAATCACGGTACTAGAACATAACCTAACAATTTTCTACATTATCAAACTATTTTAGCTATATTAAGAAAGTCTATAAATGTGTTTGTGAGTGTTACCACCAAGGGGGGTATCAACAATATTATTTCCTTAAGGTTCAAATGCTCATTATGACATGTTTTAGATCAAGGTAATTGGTGAAGATTTTAATAACATTTAGTACCATTGTAAAATAATGGCTCGAGTTACTACATTGGTGGAAATTTCAATAGCACTGGGTGAAAAAAGAGAACTTCCTTCTTTGGCTTGATCCCTTCCAATCACACAATTTTTTGCTTATGAGCTGGTTGGTCCTCCAACACTAAAGGCCATCGGTCTTTAACGACTCCAAGCATTTGGATCGATGGTCTTGGGCGCTCTTGAGGTGATTCAATGGTCGGAAAAAAAAGGGCCTCTGGTTATTCACAAGAAGTTTTGGACAGATTCTCACGATAATTCCCACATTGTGACTTACCTCAACATCATGAGCTTTTGTGTGAGGCACCGCATACCCAGCTAGGTACGATTGGGGGCAGGGGATCGCCGGCCCGTTTTTGGGGGGGGGGGGGGGCGGTGGTCCCCTGCCCCCAATCGCACCTAGCTAGGTATGCCCCCAATCGCACCTAGCTAGGTACGCGGTGCCTCTCGAGCAGAAGCTCATGATGTTATGCATTGTCTGAAAAACACAACACTGAGAGACTCCGATTTCCTATATGAGAAAATTTCTACATCTTCTTGTGACGTTGCCATGAGAGACATGTGCTATATCCACTAATGCCCACATGTGTCTAGTGACCCACATGGGAAAAACCAAATCTTGTTAAATAAACTAAGGCATGCCTCTCCCTTGTCCTAGCTTACAAGTTTTTCCGAGTCTACTTTTTGATAATGTGATGTTGCCAAGGCTATCGTGATTTGTGCACGTAGTTTTGATCTGTGGATCCCATAACTCGAGGTTCATTTAACATCCTGTGGTCTTTAAGTAGTGTTGAGGGAACCATAGTATGTTGTCCCTTTAGAGAGGTATGGTCTTTTCTCATGTGATGTTTTTAGCTAGTGCACCTTGGCAACTGACTAAAGATTATCAAAGTATGCTTGTTGATTGTCTACCCTCCCTAATCTACCATCGAGTTTTAATGACCTAACAATCACAAGAAGATTTAGAATTTTTCTCATATAGAAAAACAATTCTTTTTCAGTGTTTTTCATACAATGCATAACATCATGAGCTTTTGCTCGAGAGGCACCGCATACCTAGCTAGGTACGATTAAGAGTAGGGGACCCCCCCCCCCCCCCCCCCCCCCCTCGTGCTGGTGGTCCCCTACCCCCAATCTTACCTAGCTAGGTATGCGGTGCCTCTCTCACAAAAGCTCATGATGTTGAGGTAAGTCACAATGTGGGAATTATTGTGAGAATACATTGGAATTATTGTGAGAATCTGCCCAAAACTTCTTGTGAATATTTAGAAAAAAGTGTGTGATTCTATGTAGAATGGAAAGCATTGGATTTTATGTATGATCACTAGCACTAGCTTTCCATGAAGATATTAATCCTTAAATTCACAATGAACAAATTTAGTTTATCACCCAAGTGAGAGCTTGGTCTCCCTATTCTTTGAAATTTTTGTAGTATTAACATTTGAAATAATGTCCCATGCATCTGAAGCTCAATTTAAGAGCTTCAATTTAAGTTGTATTAATTGTTAGGAATAAGGAATAGATAAGTAGAGAATAAAGCAGTTTACTTAATGGAGATAATTTTCACACACAAAGAGATGAGAGATGGAGGGAGAGAGCACGATAGATGTGGTTCATCCAAGTGTGAGCTACGTCTGCGAAAAAGCATTTACTCAATGTCTTTGCACTTCAACTAGAAGCAGGTTACAAAGGGATGAGCAACCTTTAATGGCACTTCGTTTTGCTTCACTCTCTTACATCACCTCACACACACACTTCACCTCTACCACCACAATGCACTTTATATGTCTTGTTTTATAGGTCAAAATGAGTCTATATGGGTTGCCCTCTTTCATGAGAGACACCTGTGTGCAGCCGTCCTTGTGAAGATAAGTTCAAGTAGAACTCTCTCATGTGTCCATGTGTAGCCGCTTTTTGGTAGACAAGTCGGTCTGAAAACTGGACACCGATCGTTAAACAGTGATTTCGATGAGAAGAAATATTTCAAAGGTATGCATTTTTGGTTTTTTGATGAATGATTTTTCTCACACAATAGCTTCTCATCCTAACGGAGACTTTACAAATGTGCATTTTTTAGAATAAAAATTACAAGGGGTGAATCGAGCTCCATACTTGACATTTTTTTTTTTTGGTAAAACTCACAATTGTGAGTGCTTTAGTATTAAGCATAACCAAAATAATACAAGTATATTAATCATAACCAAAATAATACAAGTAAAGACCCTGCTCACAGATGAGGATGAGCCAGGGTATCCAGAAGACCATAACATAACACAAATTGCACCACCATATGTCAGGCTTAACAGAGAGCCACCCTTATAATAAACGGGAAGAAGACCAAGGTTGCCACTAGAGACATCACCGACTTCCACTCGGCACTGCACCATCTCTAGCCAGAGCATCCATATCACCAAGAGACAGAACCACCATGAGACTGTGGAGCAACCATGACCATCAATAATTCTAGAAGGGCAAGGTCCATAGTCCCCATCACTAATAGCTCTCGATGGAGCCAAAAAAAGGAGCTGCGAACATGCAGCCAGTCATCGAATTTGAACCAGATCCACTACATCACCACATCGCAAACTGTCATAGTCTATCACCCAACCCCACATCGGGCCAAATAAGTATCTGCGAAGACACAGGATGCCACGAACCACCACGCTACTAGCATCCACCGATCCTCCTACAATCGCCACAAACTCGAAGCCCAACCAACAAACATATCTGTCAATGCCACTCGAACAAGAGTAGGGGGAGCAGCCACCTCGAGGGACAAAAATTCGCAGATCTGCACCATCCAACATTGAAGATAGAGGTTGGGACAGTCGGGTTACCCCCTCTCGGCTAAACCCCTGTCCCTCAAGACCAAAGCTTGACTCTCGCTTGTAGCAACAGGTCGCGTAACCTTAATTGCTCCCAAAAAAATGAAACGCTAGGCCTCCAGACAATCCTCTGAAAGGGGCCCCCACCCAATGAGAACCTGCTAAAGCTAGCTGGTGCACTCATAAACTTAAAGTGAAAAAAAAGAGCAACTTGCTAGTTCCTTTCTTTAGAACACTTTCTGTAATGCCAAAAAAACAACACGATGAAGCTCTTTGTGCATATACAAATGCTCCACCAAGAACTCCTTGCTATGTGCGTAAGTGTCTTTTGGACTTTTCTCGGAGTCACTCCACCAAACTCAAAATACATAGAATTTGACTTTTATGCTCACCAATACCACTATGAGTGACACAATTAAATATGCTCAACCTTGCTAGCTTAAAGCTTAAGCAGGACCTATAATAATTAAGACTTTTGGATCATAAAGAACTTTACTTGAAGCTTTGATAGTAAGGCCTTGAATGAGCTTCTAAGAAAGTATGTTTGATTCAACCAAATCCATTTTCCTTTTATTCACACGTGTTCTCGTTTTGAAGAAGAATAGTGGCATGGTTCTTGTAGACTTTGTATAGTCTATAGAGCTCTTAGTAGGGTACCATTAAGAACATATTTCCATTATATAGGATGGGTGGTATGTTTGATAGATTATAGAATTCTATTTACTACAATAGGAAACTTTGAAGAGTAGATACCATTAGACCAGGATTGTTCTTGGAGATGTAGAAATTTTAGGTGCATTAAAAGATAGATTATGAGTGTGACAGCGTTTTTCATGCATTTGAAGCACCTAAGAGAGAGAAAAAACAAGAGAGGTATTATGTGTGTACACAAGAGAGAGAAGTGATTTTGCAAAGCATGTCGTGTTGCTTTGCATGATAAAAGCAATCAATCACACAAATCACCACTGTCGTTGTGAACGTTGAGTTAATGAATGTAACTTTGCATTATTGATGGTATGTGTGTTTATGTGTGTGTGTGTGTGTGTGTGTGTGTGTGTGTGTGTGTGTGAGAGAGAGAGAGAGAGAGAGAGAGAGAGAGAGAGAGAGAGGAGAAGGCATACTGATAGGGTCCCACCAACCCTCTCAAGGCCCCCCACACCATTAATGATGTGGTATTTTCTTTAGATTACATAAATGGGATATACACATACATAATACCTCAATGCAAGGCTCTACAATATTACATGAATGACGTAGCTACAGAAACTCTTCAAAATGAAGCACCTCCAAGGCTAATGATGTGGGTTGCAAATGGACACCAAGGTCCCCCAAGGGGTTGGAGAAAGATAGATCTACAACACAAAACATAGAAAAGATTACATTAATATAGTACCAAAAATGTAGCTGATGATGGAGCTGACAAGGGGTAGGTGGTGCCAGCTCCAAGGCAAGGGATAATGCTAAATAGAAAGATGATGGGCTCTTCCAAAATAGTGGCAAAGATGGATATAGGTCGGGCCCAAAAAAGCCAAAGCGGCTCGTGCTACTTTGCTTGATAGTGAAGATCTTCCTCAAATGGATGTGGTTTTTTCATATAAATGTTGCTTAGGTGTTTTTGATCATGATGCATCAAAAGAGGACATTATGATTCTTGCTAATTGATCATAGAGCAAAGCTTGCATGATACACTACTAGCATAGAGAAGATAAAAAACTCATCATAGAGGAGGAAGCATTGGCATGGGATCATAAATTTCAAAGGATAACTAAAAAGACAAACCTTGATTGGGTTTGAGTGATTTCTAAAGGAGAAATATCCAAGGATTTCCCCTCCCAACAAGCTGTTGGAATTAGGTTTGCAGAGAAACACACATAGCTTGGAGAAGACGAAGGAAGCACAAGGCACACAATAGAGAGTATGTTACTTAGTGTGCAATGGAAAGATAGATAGCCCTAGAGTGATGGGCGTATATACAATGCACGGGGGAAAAAACCTCCTAAAGAGTGAAAAAATGCCCCGACGGTCCTAGTGTGTTCACACACATCACTACCACATGTATATGGTAACAAATCCCCCCTGGAGTGATGCGGTGAACGAGAGCTGGCACATTAGTAAAGGGAAGTGCCATGCCCTAAGGACATGATCAGTCCACAAAGGGGAGTAAGCCCAAAGCTTTGCGGAAAGCTTCAAGCTTCTCACGAGACAATGCCTTTGTGAAAAGATCTGCAAGGTTGTCCTGTGTTGGCACATAAGCCAAGCTGATCTCTCCTGTTGAGAACCTCTCCCTGACATAGTGCTAATGCACCTCAATGTGCTTTGTGCGAGCATGAAAAATTGGGTTCCTCTCAACTGCCAATGCGCTCTGACTGTCAGTGTAGATAGTGTTGGCAGTGTCCTGTCCAACACCCAAATTAGCCATAAGGCGTCTGAGCCATACACACTCAACCATAGCTGTGAAGACTTCCTTGTACTCAGCCTCACAACTCAAAGTGGCCACAGTAGGTTGCTTCTTGCTCAACCATGATATACATGAACTGCAAAGCATGAAACAAAAACCACTTGTGGACACTCTCGTGTCAAAACAACCAGCCCAATCTGAGTCCGAAAAAGCATGTAAGTCTGGTGGCAATGATCCCCCCTTGGGATAAAACAAGCCAAGATGTAAAGTGCCACTAAGGTAGCGGAAAATTCTCTTGACAGCCTGCCAATGCTTAGACCCTGGGCTATGCATAAATCTGTTGACCTATGAGATTGCAAACTGAATATCTGGCCTCGTGTTGCATACATAAATGAGGCAGCCAACAACAGTTTGGTAAAGAGTGACATCAGCAGGATCGCCAGCATCATGTAGACTCAACTTCAAACCTGTTTCCATGGGAGTGGCAATAGGTTTGCAATCCTCAAGTCCAAACTTACATAGCAATGTCTCTATGTAACTTTTCTGACACAAGGCAATACCACAATCACACTGCTTAAACTGTATACCCAAGTAATGATGCAACATCCCCAAATCTTTCATCTTGAAAGTAGCATTCAAATCAGCCTTAAATTCAGCAATATGTCTCTCATTTGGTCTAGTGATCAGCAAATCATCAACATAAATAACCACGATGAGAAGTATATCAACCCCACGCTTTACATACAATGTGCTTTCTGTTGGACTATTACGAAAGCCTTGTTTGACCAAATGAGTGTCAGCTTTCTCATACCAAGCACGAGGAGATTGCTTCAACCCATACAAAGCCTTCTTACATCTGCACACTTTGTCCTCTTGTCCTTTTATGACAAAACTGCGAGGCTGCGTTACATAAACTTCCTCAAATATGTCACCATTCAAGAAAGCAGTAACAATGTCTGATTGATGTACATCCCAACCAAAATGAGCTGCCAATGCACATAGAAAACGCACAGTAGTCATACGACAAGTGGGAGCAAAATTCTCTTCATAATCTATGCCTTTTTGCTGTGCATAACCCTTTGCAACAAGTCGTGAGCCTTATGGTGATCGATCTCACCATCCGGCTTGCGTTTCAACTTGTAAACCCACTTTGTACCAATGGCCTTTTTGCTAGGAGGCAAATCACATAAAGCCCATGTGTCATTTTCTATAAGTGCATCATATTCTCATTGCATGGCAGCCATCCAATTTTCTAAATTCTGTGCTTCATCAAAAGACAGAGGCTCCTCAACATCATGTAAGCTAGACACAGCCAAAGCATAACAATCTGATGCATAAGATGCATAGCGAGAGCCTGAACGAGTACGACTAGACAAAGGTGCATCCAATTTACTGTCACGCAAAGTGTGCACCAGCCATTTTGGCATACCTCTAGCCTGCTCATTTTTAGCCCTTTCCTCATCAAGTACATCATGTACATCTGCATCAGTAATAGGCTGATCTAAAACATTTTCAGAAACCCCCATAGGCTGTACATTTGCCTCATTCGAACTTACATTCGTATTTACACCACTGAAAAGAGGCAACAAAGTGTCATAAATGTTCTGTGAGCTTACATTACTGTCTCTAGTACATGACAGCAAGGGCTGAACAAAATCTTCCACAAACACTACATCCCGTGAAACCAGAATACGTTTTGTTTGCGGATGATATAACCTGTAACCTTTTCTTTTAGAACTATAACCAACAAAAATACATTTGACAGCCTTATCATCCAATTTTTTGCTCTGCACTTGTGGCACCAAAGCATATACCAAATAGCCAAAAACACGCATGTGCTTAATAGAAGGCTTTCTATCATGCCATGCTTCATATGGAGTAATAGACTGCAAAGCTTTCGTAGGACACCTGTTAAGTACATAAGTGGCACACATGATGGCCGCAAGCCAAAAAGAATGCGGCAAAGCTTGACTTTTGACCATACATCGTGCCATTTCCGTCAGTGACCTGTTTTTCCTCTCAGCAACACCATTTTGCTGAGGTGTATAAGGCACTGTACATTGGTGTTTTATCCCACGACTAGCCAGAAATGCATTAAATTCATGAGACATATACTCCCCCCCTCGATTGGAACGGAGGGTGTCCATAGTACATTTCGAGACATTTTCAGCCATAGCCAGAAATTGTTTGAAGCACATAAAAACATCGGAATTCGCTTTAAGCGGAAATACCCATGCATGCCTGGAGTAATCATCAATGAAAGTCACAAAGTACAGGTAATTGCCCAAGGACGGAGTTTGCATGGGCCCACAAACATCACTGTCCACAAGCTGCAACTTGCATGTGGCCCTAACTGAACCATCCTTTGGAAACTTAGAACGCTGCATTTTACCCAGAATACAACCTTCACAAACATGTTTGACAGGTGCTTCAAGAGGCGGCAAAGAAGCAACCATATCAGAGTTTTGCAAACGCAACAAACTGGCAAAATTCAGATGACCAAAACGTGCATGCCAAAGTTTTGCATCTAAAATAGCCCTTGAATCTGCAACAGCATTTGCAAAATTTTGTCCACACTTGTCATACAAAGTGAGCATATACAGCCCACAACACAAAAGCCCAGATGCAACAATTTCATCACCAGAACTGAGATCATGAACTGTATATCTGTCATCCACAAATTTGACTACAAGTCCAAGTCTAGCAAGTGCGGATACAGACAAGATATTCTTCTTCTCCAAGCTGTGTTTGTTTCTCTGCAACCCTACTTCCAACACCAGGTACATAAAGTGCATCAACAAGTGTGAAGGAGCTACCATTAGCAGCAATGAGCACAATCTTTCCAACTCCCTGAACTGGATAAGAGGCGTTGTTGGCACAAGTGATTGAATTCCCATGAGGGACAGACTTGAGAGCGGTAAACAATTCACGATGTGAGGTAATGTGCTTTGTAGCACCACTGTTGAAATACCACACATGTAAATCTGCAGCAACCGACAAGCATGCATCATGGACAATAGAATTGTAAGTGCACTCTGCGCTAAAAGCCCATTCTGCATCAACATCAGCATTACAGTCTCCTTTCACAGAAGACTCAACAATGGCTGCATTTGTAGTGGAACTAGCATTTGCAGTGGAACCACCCTCTTTCTTCTTAGCCTCTTTGGCCTTCAACTTAGGACACGACTTGATCAAGTGATCATTAGCTTTACTATAATGGCAACGCATCTTCTTTTTGCCCTTATCACCAAAATTTCCAAACGAATTGTTGCCAGCAGAAGCATTAGGAACAAATTTTTTGCCACTCGCAGCAGAACCATAAGAAGTGGCTGCATTACTGTTACCACCCTTTCTTTGAGAAGAAATAAAAGCCTGTTCAACTGCACGTTGGCTAGTCCTGTTTTTTTTGGAAAGTGACACTTGCAACAGCAATGTGCATAATGTATCAAACTTGACAACTTCTGGATTTCCTTGAGTCATAAGTCTCCAAGTACTAGCAAAAGTCTGGTAAGAATTTGGTAAGGCATCAAGAACAGTCTGCACAAGGGAACTGTCTGAAATGACTTCTCCTGCAGAAATAAGTTGCTCATTGATATCCTTGACACTAGCAAGGAAAGTGTCCATATCATCTTCCTCATGCATAATCTTCGACTCCAGCTCTTTACGCAGCAAAGCAATTTTAGCCTCATTGCGACTTGCATAAAGACCAGCCAATATATCCCAAGCCTGTTTTGCAGATTTTGCTGAACGGATGTGAGGAACAGTGGTGCGCTTCACAAAAAACGCAATCAATGCATGAGCCTGCGTATCCTTAACATCGCAATGAGCTTGTTCTGCCGTAGGCAAAACAACTCTAACAGCTGCAATCCTTGCAGCAAGACCTACAACATCCTCAACATCGCCTACATCCTCAAAACCAGGACGTACATCAATGCCCTACACAATGTTCTAGACGCCCTTTGACACAAGCACATGTTGCATCATATAAGCCCACATAGAGTATTTGTCCCCATCCAACCTGTCCTCAGCAGCAAACATCTTGAACACATATGTGTTGTTGTTGTCAGCCATGGTAAATGCTGCACCTGATGTGAAAACTGCCCGAAAATAGGAGAAACGGAGCAAGAACAACATGTGCTATAACCGTAGAAGACTATAAGGCACATGTTATGTAGAAAACGGCACTGACAGAAATTCTGCACAAAATGACGAAATTGCCTGTGCAGACCTGCTTGTAGTGGAAACGGAGGCCGAAATGAGCCCATATCGAAAATCTGAGCAGACCAAGCTCTATGAGCCCTCCCAAAGTATTTGTCGACCTGCGAACGCTCACCAAAGCTCACTGAAATCGGAGAAAGTGAGCAGGCGTGTACTGGAGCAGCTGGCGGCTAAGCCTGGGAGGACGCAACCTGCTCTGATACCAATTGTTGGAATTAGGGTTGCAGAGAAACACACATAGCTTGGAGAAGATGAAGGAAGCACAAGGCACACAATAGAGAGTATGTTACTTAGTGTGCAATGGAAAGATAGATAGCCCTAGAGTGATCGGCGTATATACAATTCACGGGGGAAAAAACCTCCTAAAGAGGGAAAAAATGCCCCGGAGGTCCTAGTGTGTTCACACACATCACTACCACATGTATATGGTAACACAAGCTCCCGTATAGAGTTGCCTGAAATAGAAAGAACTAAAAAGAGAATCGACTTAGAGCTATCAAGGAGGTCTTGACCAATATAGATAGCCCACTTGCTAAAGGTGGAACATGTGATCCAAAGCTAATGAGGAAAACTTGAAGAAGATAGGATAGAAATCTCCAAGGCTCGCCAAAGAAAACCACCAACAAAAGATTGGTAGAGAAAGTAGAGCACCAACACAAGTGCACCTCAATCCTAGCACACAACATACCAAGAGCATTACTAACAACAAGTAAAAAGAAAAGAAAATTCAATTAACACCTTACCTAACAAGACAATGTTCAGACATCCATATGGGTACATGCATGCGCGTGCGCGCACGCGTGCACACACACACACACACACACACACACACACAACATTCAAAAGCAATCCTTGAAGGTACATATAAAACAAAGCATGTAGATTTTAGAGAAAATTCCCTATTGTGCAAGATGGATGCATCTAGCCTGTTAATTATAAAAACTATCGTTGCTTAACTTATAATAAACATCTTGTGTGTAGAGGGTTGCCCTTAGGCCACTAGAAAATCCATATGATTAAAACTTGATGGGGGGATGATGGTAGTAACTCGTATAATTAATGACCACAATACTCGCTTAGCATAGATGGATTGATCACTTAATTAAAAATAACAACTCTACCAAATTGTTGCACCGATAGAAAGATTGTGATTTTGTGAGTGATATAGACCCAGATTCACCAAATTTCTTGCTTATTTACTAGCTTGGCTACCCAACTCTGACTATGTCAAAGGATGATTTTTTGCATTCCAATGACTTGACTTGAGATTCTTCAACTTGTGTCAAAGACATTTTCAATAAAAGTCAAGCTCCTACCTTGAAAGAAGGAAGATGAGAGTCAAATTTAGAATCCTTTTCTTCTTTTTCCATACCTTTTTGGGTGTCTTTAGATTGTCCTCGTGAGGTTTGATGACACAATGCTTGGTTGATTTTGTAGTTGGAGTTGTCTAGGTCTTTTGAGGAGGTTGTTGAGGGTCTAGCTTGGGTAATCAAATATATGTATTGCCCTTTATCATCCTTGTGCTTGAAGTGGGACCATCCATTGCTGTCTTGAATAACATTCCACCCATTTGTGCCATGCCTAACTAGAAGGTCCACTTTCCTCTTTGTTACTACCACACTTAAGACTTTAAAATCCAAATTTGCTTATCCTTTTGTTGTTGGTGATGGTGATATCATTATTCTTCTTGCATTTCACATTTGCTTTCTGTTTCCTCCTTTTGGTTGTTACTTTGATGGAAGATCCTTGAGGTGATTGACCAAGTGATAAATTGTATCCCTTTCTACATTTCCTTGAGAATATCCTTGTGCTTGCAATGACTGCCTCGACATGATCTATCCTATGGGTGCATCTTTATGATGCAGTTGATATGTTGGTACCTTAACTGGATCCGAAACTTGAATTCAAACATATGAGAAATATTTGATTGTAGAACATTTTCCATTTGAGGTGCCGGTGTGAAGAAGAGTTCAATGTCGGTGTATCTCAATGAACTATAGATAAAATAGAAGAGAATCTGACAATAGATGTCAAAGTTGAATTAAAGAAGACCTACAACACTCAAACTCACAACAAGATAACTTCACAGATTCAATATAGAAGACTATCTTAGGTAAAGTGGAAAAATCCCAATTCCCAGGTTGGACAACTTTCAACATATCATGTATAAGGTAATGAGATTTTTGTCAAAGACGTCAATTTGCTGAAGGTCTCATTCCACTTTATGCACGTAGATTACACATTGAGAACAACATTGGACATCAAGACCATTAAGAAACTAGTACATTGTATCCATTATCATTGTCTATGCTCTATTGTCCTACCTATGACTTATCTCAATGTGAAGAGCTTGGTTTCAAGGCCCACCACTTGTCCAAGCCAAGTTCAAAGTGAGTAACTATAATTTTTATTTACTGTCCACCACTTGTCTAAGCTAGGACCCATTGAGGAACACAACCCACTTTTCTATGACATTCAAGCAATGTCCACCGCTAATCTAGGACTTCCTCATTTGAGGCATGAAGCATACCTAAAACATGTAGCATATGCTTGGTTGCATCATAGGAGTGCTGGTTTCATGGTGCACTCATCCAAGCTAACCTCCCTTGACTTATGAAGGAATGCAAAGACCACCACTTGTCCAAGCTAGGTTTCCTTTACTTATGGATGAATGCAAAGTCCACTTCTTATTCAAGCTACACTCAAAGTGATAAAGTTAGTTAAAATGATTATCATTGACTACTTTTGCAACAAATGAGATTTGGTTCAAAATATACATAATGAGATATTTTTCACCTACAAGAAAATAAATTATAATATGCTATTTCATATTGTATAGGAGAAGGTAACTTCCAATAAGAATCTGATTAGATCTAAACGTTCATTAAAACATGCATGCATACATTGACTTCTAGGCCAACTCAAGAATACATACAGTTAGATTTCATAGTTTTCCTTTTAGAATTTTTAAACTTTCTAAACCTCTTTTACATGAACGATGTGGTGATAGAATGCTTGAAGAAAACATTTGTATCCATAAAATAGATCTCTCTCACACATCCAAAATTCCATGAACTCTCCATTCCACACTTGCAAGTTTATTTTGACATCAAAACATCAATTTCTCTTAGTTACAAATAGATGAAACCTTGAGATGGACTAACATAAAATTTGTCAAAAAGAAAAAATTACTTATTGTTTAAAAAATGATCGAATATAGATCCCAATTGAATAAAAAAGAATTCCCCAAAAAACAGGGTACACTCTCACAATACATTGGAGTCTCCTTACAATAGGATGCACTCTAGTAATACATTAAAGTCCCCTTAGAGCAAGGTGCACTTCATTAAAGTGTTCATCAATTTGACACATATTTTCTCTAAGATAAAATTTATATCATATAATTATACAAATATTGAAAGTACCCATTACGAAAATGAAGGAGACATCTTTTGTGGACACCCAATAGATCATTATTAATCAATGCTTTTGCATCGACAAGTACACATTAAGGACACAATTTTTCTCAGAATCATAATACTGATTCACAATTGTGTTGCATGTATATTCTCTCTTGTCTCTTGCAAACAACCATCCTACCAACCATGGCATCATTGTTTCTTGCAAGAAGCTTTGAAGCTGTTTGTATCCACATCTTTGGAAATATAAGATATGTCCCCAACATGTTCCACATCACCCTGTATGGAGTGTCATAAATTAGGGTATTCTTTGCATCCAAGTCCTCAAACATCTTCAAAATATGACTCAAATTTTTGTGATAAACCCTTCTTAATCCTAGCATGATGTTTGGATTTTGGCAATTCTTGTTACTCATATGCATCTTGAACTTGGTATAATGCTTAGGGAAGCATTTTTGTATGATGTGTTGCACTCTTGTTAAGTTATAGCAACTCAGCTCAAAATATTAACTACAAAAATCCAAAAAAAATCTCTACATCTGGTCGCACCACATGAAAAACTTCATCTCTATCCTCCACAAGCCACATTTGTTGAGCCCATATTGGCATAGAATCTCCATGTTTTGTTTCAATTGTCTTGAGAAGCAATCCCTCTTGATCCAAGATAAGTACACTTTTGATGTCCTTGATAGCAAGTGGTAGGTGATAAGAAGGTGGTTGAAGCCTTGGACAAGGTCTTGGATGAGGTTGTTTGGGTAGTTCAATAGTTTCCTTTGAATAGTTCATGCATATAGACAATCCATTTTTCTGTAATGACTTTGAAATTGAAAAACAAGAACATTTAATGTCGATGAAACAATAAACGTGAGTTTTACGTTGTAAATCATATGGTAATATTAGATGGAAAAATCCATCTACCAATATACTCATTGTCATAAAGAAAGTCAAATTGAAAACCTAACCTTTTTTATGGTGCACTCTCTCTTAGTCTCAATATCATAAACTTCGACTAGATCTAAGTCAATTTGTAAGTACTACTAGTCAAAGGTATGCTCGAAGAGCATAAGTTCTTAACCAATTCTCTATTGCAGAATGGGTGCTTATCAAGTCTACCACTTTTCCAATATAAGGTCTATTTGGATATGGAAAGAGAAACTCATAACCACTTATGCAAGTGATCAAATAGAGTTTAAATCTTTATTCTTGTAACACAGGGTTTTGACTAATGTCTACTCAATCTTAGCATATATAGATTTAAGGTCCACCACTTGTTCAACCTAAGCATGGGACAATAATATAAGGTCCATGGCCCTATTCTCAATTATAGAATGGAAATCTACTCTTAAGATTCATAAATAATCTAAGCTAGGATTCATTAAATAATGATGACAAAAACATCACCCATTATCCGTGCTATAGCCCATGTGGGTAAATCAACTATGGATTTCAAGGTCATCATTGTTTGTTGCATGGGGAATTTGGTTTGAAGGCCCACTACTTGTCCATGGTTGTAGCATGGATAGAATCAAGGTGCACCAATTATCCAAGTTAGGCTTACTTTTATCATGAAGAGAATCAATGAGCATCACTTGTCCAAGCTAGGCATAACCTACTGATACAATGCCACCACTTGTGAAACCCAAGTGGTGGATCTCCTCTTGGTTTCCGCTTTGAAGTTGTGGACTTTAATCTCCATGTGTTTTAAGGAAGTATAGCTTGGACAAGTGGTGGACCTACTTCTCTTTAAGCATCAATGGACTAGTGTTTGGGTAGGTGGTGAGCGTGAAAACCAAAGCTCCATAATACAACAAAATAAAGGTTGGACATGTGGTAGAGCTTAAGACCAAAACTACCATGCTAATAGAAATGATGGATTGAACCTATGATGCTAACATTGCATCCATGATATTTGTCTATTTGTGTTTCAATGAAGCTTCTCTTGGAAAAATGGCGAGTCTTACAACTATCATCTACAATATATCATAGGTTGTACAAGTGGTGGATCTTGTGTTCATTCTCCATGCCCAACTTAGATAAGTGAGATTGAACAAGTGGATCTTGTGTTCATTCTCCATGCCCAACAATATAACATAGGTTGAACAAGTGGTGGACCTTGAATTCTTTCTCATGCCTTGGATTATTTAGTGATAACCTTGTTTTTCTTTATGATTCAATTGGATTACGTATACCTTGCTTCTCTTCATACTTCACTAGGACTTCAATGGATTTGAGATTGACTGGTGGACCTTTAACTAGTTTCCATTGGCTAGGTTAAATGATTTATTTATGCAGATGTCCAACCTATAATCTCTAGTAGCATGGGTAGTTGATCTCAAGGTATACCACTTCTCTAACTTTCATTCCATTGTAGTATATAGATTCTAGTTTTAAGGCCAACCATGGGGAGAATCAAGGCATGTCCAATCTTTTCTTCATGGGGAGAAGCAAGGCCCACCACTTGTCTAAGATATGCTCCATTGAACGTGGAGAGAAACAAGATTCACCAAATGTCAAAACTAAGCAATAGAAGCCACTACATGGTCCATTAATTCTTGATTAAGATATGCTATGTTTTAGCACACATGAGCTTTGGTATCAAGTTCCCCCACTTTTTCAAGCTAGAGTTCATTGGAGCATAGATAGAAGCAATATTGCAAATTTATCCAAGCTACACTCTATTGAAACATACAAAGAAGCAAGGTCAACCACTTGTCCAAGCTAATTGATAGAGGGTCCTAAGCCTATGTTATGTTATAGCATGGAAGGTATTTTCTCTCACCATTTGCTATAACATTGGGGGTTTGGTTTCAAGGTCTACCTCTTGTCCAAACTAGAGGCTCTTTTAAAATGTGGAAAAAAGGAATGTCCACACTTTTAAACTTTCTTTGGGTCAAAATGGATAGCTAAGTCTTATTCCCAGGTACCACCACTTATCCAAGCCACACACAATTGGAGCATGAAGAGAAGCAAGATCCACCACTTTTCCAAACTAGAGGCTCCTTTAAAATGTAGACAGAAGGAATGTCCACACTTTTAAGTTACACACAGGAGCATGGAGAGAAGCAAGATCCACCACTTGTCCAAGCTAGGCACTATTGAAACACATGCATAAACAAGATTCACAAATGACCAAGCTAGGAAAGGGAAAGAGGATCTCACACCATCATTAGGAAGGGAATGGGGTCTAAGGGGGCCTCTTTATTTGCCATGGGATTAAAAAGGAGATTATGGAAGGGGCAAATGGGTGGATGCCATGTGGACTGAATGGTGGATATGGCAGGGCCTAAAAGTAAGTAGCCAAACTTGTACTCTTTTATAAACTATAAAGAGAGAATCTCTTTTAAATTCAAAAAACTAAATTTTTCTCTAAATAGTTGAGTAAATACCAATCCTTTCTCGCTCTAGTGGCTGCCAATTTCTCCCCCCTCTCTCCTAAAAGGGGGTCCCTCCAAGAACGTGCCAATCATTCCCTCCCTCTCTGTATACTGTACCATCTCTCACTTCTCTTTCCTTCACCTTGCAAGTTGCTTCTCTTTCCTTCCTTTTAGTCTTCCCTCCCAAAAGCTCTGCAGCAGAAGTTTGAACCTCCTTTCCCTCCTCAAGCTTACTGCATTCTCCTCAAGCTGAAGTTCTCCATGTCTCCATGGGCCTCACTAAACACCCTAGCTAAAGCTGAAGATCTGCAGCATATCCTTCTATTAGATCATCCCTCTTTCTTTCCTCAGCAGGTTTCTTGCTCCTTCTCCATTAATCTCTCTAGAGAGGATCTACTTCCCTCTCGAGCTTTGCAACATTATCTTTTCCATTAAGCCAACAAGAAGGTGGAGCAGTATAGCAATAAGTGGCATCCTTCACCTTTGTGTACCATCAAGAATATTGCTCTTTATACATCTGAGAACATGGATGGTGCAATGTCTAATCATAAGTGTTTGTCTGTAGTTTGTGCCACTATTCCCCATGGCATCATCATGTACTCGACGACCTAGGAGTGTCTTTGACTCCATTTCATGCAGCAATGTACAAGACGACAATGGATATTGGCTGACGATGGAGTTAAAATGAATGACGTGGGTGACAATGCAACCCATCTCAAGAGGTGCACCCAAGGTCTCAACTAGACACATGGATTCTCGAGCACACCATTGGAAGGGAAGAATCATGGAGTTAAAACAAGCACAAGACGGCAAGAGGCTTGCGAAGGTGCAACATGTGTATGTTGCATCACAACTGAAGCTAGAGAAAACATGGCTCCATCGAGGTTTCTTGCAAATTGTAATTTTACTCCTCTTTCAAGTTTCTCGATTGTCTATTTAGTATTTTTTCCTTGTGTGTTGCTTTTGATGACTGTAAGATTTCCATTGCTTGTTCATATTTGCAGATGTTTTTCCATCTAATTTTGTAGATTGGGACTACAAGAGGTACTTCACATTAGCGATGCTCGCAGTGCAACGCTCAAAAGTGAAAATCCACGGCGTCGCTATTCTATTTGTTACATAGCGACACTTATTCGCCCATAGCGACGCCGACAGGGGTAAAAAATAAACCGAGAGCGTTAGAAATTCAGATATCAGATGTGAGTTTTTGGCGCTCAAGCAAAGAGGTAACCCGCGCTCTCCCTCTCTTTCTCTCTCTTTCTCCCCCTCCCCTCTCCCGACACACACACACATACACACATACACAAGGAGAGGAAGGAGAGCCAGGTATGCTCCTTTCCTCTCCTCTCTCTCATGTTCCCTTCCCCTCTTTCTCTCTCTCTCTCTCTCTCTCCCTCTCTCTCTCACATACACACACACACACACGCACATACACACACATTGTGTCTGAGAGAGAGAGAGAGAGAGAGAGAGAGAGAGAGAGAGAGAGAGAGAGAGAGAGCACATGCATAAACAAAAAACACATACACACACACACACACACATGCATAAACAAAGAATGCACACACACACTGAGAGAGAGAGAGAGAGAGAGAGAGAGAGAGAGAGAGAGAGAGAAGAAAACAAAGAGAAAGAGAAAGAGAAAGAGAAAGAGGGAGAGAATAAAAAACCAAAGAGAAGGCGAAAGAGAGAGGTAAGGGGAGAAAAGAGAGAGAGAGAGAGAGATTAGGTTAAGATTTAAATTAGATTAGGTTATATTACATTTAGATTTATGTTTATATCGAGTTTGAGATTACGTTAGATTTAAAATTAGGACAATATTAAAGATTAGCTAGCTATGTTAGATTTAAGTTAGATTACATTTAGGTTTACACTACAAGAGGTTGTGTGCTCTTGTGACGCTGTTAGCGACGGAAATACATTGGGTTTTTATAACCCCCGGCGTCGCTAACCGTCGCTACGAAAGCGTCGCTATAAGTGTCGCTATATAGCGACGCTCATAGCGACGTTTACACAGAAGACTATAGCGACGCTCATAGCGACGCTACAGAGCCATAAATAGCGACGATTATAGCGATGCCCGAGAGAATTTTTTTTTGGTGGCAGGGCATTGAATGCCCTGCCACCCATCAACCATATTGTACTTGATTCACTTTTTAAAAAAAGTGCAAGGGTAGATAATAGACCCAAAATAGTCACCCACAAGACGCATTGTTTGCAAAATTGACAATTGTACACATCATAGGCAAAATGAATTGATTGGCAAATGTAATAATGACAATTGTACAACATCATAGGCATAAAGAATTGATTGGCAAAAGGAACTGCGGTGACAAATGTAATAATATACATGGTTCAAAAAGATGTATAAAATCCGTCTCATGATACATAAGCTATGAGAAACCCTAAACTAATGCTATCTAGCTACGGCTAAACTGACGTCGTCTAGTCAGACGTCTCATCGCGTCCAAGCGGCGTACCTGTCGGATTCTGCAGAAAAAGACAATAAGACAGCTTTCAGTAAGTATAAACATATAACGACATTTATAAAACAATACAAAAAATAGAAAAGAGTAAATCCTAATACTAACCATGCCGCCGCGAGAACTGAGAATGTTCATCAGGGCGTTTAAGAAGACCATATTAGGTAAAGTGGGAAAATTCCAATTCCCAGGTTGGACAACTTTCAATATATCATGTATAAAATATAGAGATTTTGTCAAAAATTTGAGTTTTCTTAAGGTCTCATTCCACTTTATGCACATACAATACACAATGAAAACAACTAAAATATCATGGTTTCAATCAATTGGATTATTAGGAGAGGAGTATATTGCATCCATTATCGTTGTCTATGTTCTACTGTCCTACCTACAACTTATCTCAACATGGAGAGCTTGGTTTCTAGGTCCACCACTTGTCCAAGTTAATGTAAAAGTGACTCAAGGTTCACAACTTGTGAAAGCAAGGATCCATGGAGGAATACAATCCACTTGGCTATTTTTCCTTAATTTATTGCATGTGACATTTAAGCAAGGTCCACTTCTAATCTATAACTTCTTAATTTGAGGCATGGGGCATACATAAAATATGTAGCATATGCTCTATTGCCTCATAGGAAGGTTGGTTTCAAGGTGCACTTATCCATGCTAGCCTATCTTGGAGAAATGATGGAGCTTGCTTCTCTCCTTGTTTCAATGGAGACTAGCTTGGACAAGTGGTGGACCTTTGCTTCTCTCTATGTTTCAATAGAGTTAGCTTGGACAAGTGGTGATCTTGGAACAAAACCCCCATGTAAAACATATCATGGGTATTCCAAGTGATTAGAAAGATTACCATTTAAGATATAACCTTATAGGTTGGACAACTAGATCTTGGCTTGGAGAAATGGTGGACCTTTGATTCTCTCCATGTTTCAATGGAGTCTATCTTGGAGAAATGGTGGAGCTTGCTTCTGTCCATGTTTCAATGGAGCCTAGCTTGAACAGTTGGTGGACCTTTGCTTCTCTCTATGTTTCAATAGAGTTAGCTTAGACACGTGGTGGATCTTCAAAATAAACCAACTACTATCAATGTTGCCTAGCTTGGACAAGTGGTGGAGTGTTTCTCTACTCCATGTTTCAATGGATCTTAGCTTAGACAAGTGTTGGACCTTAAAACAAAAACCCCATGTACAACATAGAATGGATTTTCTAGATTTCAATGGAGTCTAGATTTAACAAATGGTGGAGCTTGTCTTCATCCATGTTTCAATGAAACTAGCTTGGACAAGTGGTGGACCTTGTAACAAACCCTCCCATGTACAACATATCATTGGTTTTCTAAGTGATGGGAAGGAATACCATTCAAGATATAAACTTATAGCTTGGATAAGTAGTTGACTTTAAAACCAAATTCATCATAATACAATGAAATACAGGTCAGCCAATTCCTAAATCTTGAGACCAAACCTCCCATGCTATTAGAGATAATATATTGGATAAGTGGTGGACCTTCTATTAT
Source organism: Adiantum capillus-veneris (assembly GCF_014529385.1). Classification (NCBI taxonomy): domain Eukaryota; kingdom Viridiplantae; phylum Streptophyta; class Polypodiopsida; order Polypodiales; family Pteridaceae; genus Adiantum; species Adiantum capillus-veneris. Next base: position 75,065,850 of record NC_140952.1, on the reverse strand, counting down.
TTTCCCATGCCTAGTTTAGACAACCGGTACACTTCGCAGCTATAAAGGTTGGACGAGTTGTGGAGCCTTGTTTCTATCCATGTTTTAATGGATCCTAGCTTGGACAAGTGGTGGACCTTGGAAAAAAGCTTCCATGTACAACATATATGAGGTTTTCCATGTTTTAATGGAACCTATCTTGGACAAATGGTGAAGCTTTCTTCTCTCCATGTTGATTTTGGAACTACCTTAGACAAGTGGTGGAGCTTTTCTTTTCTACTCTTCATAATACAATGAAGTATATGTTGGTTACATGGTGAATCTTCAGGCCAAACCTCCCATTGTACTAGAGATGATAGGTTGGACAAGTGGATCAACCTTCTATCATTTCTCCATGACTATATTGGACAATTAGTAGACATAACATCTCTCTATGTTGTCTAGAGATGAGCTTGGACAAGTGATGGACCCTGCTTCTCTCTTCCCTTGGTTTACTAGTTTGAAGACTCAGTATATATACTTTCTTAGATCTAGCTTGAACAAGTGGTGGACCTTGCATCCACAATCTTAATTCAGTACAAAAAAGTATATGAAAAAATAACATAGGAATCTTGGTTTGAAGGTCAAGCAATTAGGTTCCAAATGCACATAATAATATATTTTCCACCCATATTAAAAGAAAGTTAAATATGTTATTACCAAATTGACAAAGGTAACGTCCAAGAATTATATCTTTCCATCTTGTCAGATCTAAATCTTCATCAAGGCGACATGCATGTATACATCAACTTTCAAGCCATTCAAGAATACATGCACTTAGATTCCATAGTTTTGTTTTCAAAGTCTTTTAGGTTCTAAAACTCTTTCACATAAAGTATGTAATGACAAAATTCTTGAAGCAAACATTTGTGCCCAAGAAAAAGATCCCTCTCACATATTTAAAGTCCATGAATTCTCTGATCTACACTTACAAGTTTTATTTTGACATCAAACATCAATTCTTTCATAGTTCCAAATAAATGCAACCTCCATATGAATTGACAAAAAATGAATTTCTTTTACTATATGACCCAACATAGGCCCCAATCAAATAAAAAATGAATCCCCAAAAATTTGGGTGCACTCTAGCAATACATCAAAGTCCCCTTACAATAGGATGCACTCCAATAGTACATTGAAGTCCCCTTAGAGTAGGGTGCACTCCATTCAAGTGTTCATAAAATTGACACACCTTTAAAAAAAAAAAAAAGACTATATCAAATTATACAAATGTTGAAAGATACACACTAGAATAAAAAAAGCATCTTATAGCCATATTTATTCAATGCTTTCGTGTTGACAAGTACACACCAAGGACATAATTTGTCTCAGAATCACTATACTGATTTACAATTGTGTTGTATGTATAGACTCTCTTATCTCTTGCATACAACCATCCTACCAACCATGGAATTATGGTTCTCTGCAAGAAGTTTTGAAGTTGCTCGGAAGTTTGCCTCCACATCTTTGGAAATATAAGATATGTCCCTGGCATGTTCCACATCACCCTATATGGAGTGTCATAAAAAATTAAGGTATTGTTTGCATCCAAATCCTCAAATATCTTCCAAATATCACTCAGATTTTTGTGATAAACCCTTGTAAATCCTAACATGATATTTGGATTTTGGCAATTTTTGTTACTCATAAACACCTTGAACTTGGTATACTGCTCAGGAAAACACTTTTGTGTGATGCGTTGCACCCTTGTTAAGTTATAGCAACTCCATATCCATAGCTCAAAGTATTCAGCACAAAAATCCAAAAAACTTTGTGCGTCTGGTCGCACCACATGATAAACTTCATCTTTGTCCTCCACAAGTCGCATGTGTTGAGCCCAAGATGGCATAGAATCTCCATGTTTCATTTCAACTGTCTTGAGAAGTAACCCCTCTAGATCCAAGATAAGTACTCTTTTGATGTCCTTGAAAGCAAGTGGTAGGTGATAAGGAGGTGATTCATTCCTTGGACAAGGTCTTGAAGGAGGTTGGATGGGTAATTCAATAGTTTTCTTCAATTTATGCCAGCATATAGCCAATCCATTTTTCTGTAATGGTTCTGAAATTAAAGAACAAGAACACTTAATGCAAACACAACAATAGACATGAGTTTTACATTGTCTACCCTAAGGTTTTATTAGATACCAAAATCCATCTATGATCTACTCATTAATAGAAAGAAAGTCAAATTAAAATCCTGACTCTTTTTTATGCTACACTCTCTCTTAGTCTCAATACCATGGAGTTCAACTAGACTTAAGTCAACTAATAACTACTACTTGTTGTTAAAGGTATTCTTGAAGTGTATAAGGCTTAACCAATGCTCTAGTGTAGAATGGGTATTTAGGTCTCAAGGTCTACCACTTATCCAAGCAAAGATCCATTTAGATATGGAAACCCAATTTTTCTTAATATAATGATATAGAGTGGACAAGTGGTGAATCCTGAGACCAAGCCACTCATGCTACTAGGGATAATAGGTTGGACAAGTGGTGGACCTTGAATGTAAACCCCCCATGTACAAAGTATCAGGGGTTTTGGGTATTTCAATGGACTCTAGCATCTTGGAAACATGGTGGAGCTTACTTCTCTCCATGTTTCAATGGAGTCTATCTTGGATAAATGGTGGAGCATCATTCTCTCCATGTTTCAATGGAGCCTACCTTGGACAAGTGGTGCACGTTTGTTTCTCTCTATGTTTGAACAGATTTAGCTTGGACAAGTGGTGGACCTTGGAACAAAATCCCCATGTAAAACATATCATGGACATTACAAGTGGTGAGAAAAAATACCATTCAATATATAACCTTATAGGTTGGAAAAGTGGTGGACCTTAACACCCAATTATTATTAATATAATGACATAGAGTGGACAAGTGGTGAATCTTGCGACCAAACCTACTAGGAAAAGTACGTTGGACAAGTGGTGGACCTTGAATGCAAACCCCCCATGTACAAAATATTACTCATGCTACTAGGAATAATTTGGTATTAAGGTCCATGTTTCAATGGAGCCTAGCTTGGAAAAGTGGTGGACCTTTGTTTCTCTCTATGTTTCAATAGAATTTGCTTGGACAAGTGGTGAACCTTGGAACAAAACCCCCATGTAAAGCATGTGATGGGCATTACAAGTGGTGAGAAAAAATACCATTCAAGGTATAACCTTATAGGCTGGACAAGTGGTGGACCTTAGCACCCAATTCCTCTTATTATAATGACATATAGTGGAAAAGTGATGAATTGTGAGACCAAACCTACTAGGGATAATAGGTTGGAGAAATGGTTGACCTTGAATGTAAATCACCCATGTACAAAATATCATGGGTTTTGCGTATTTCAATGGAGCCTAGCATCTTGGAGACATGGTGGAACTTACTTCTCTCCATGTTTTAATGGAGCCTATCTAGGAGAAATGGTGGAGGTTCCTTCTCTCCATGTTTCAATGGAGCCTAGCTTGGACAGGTCGTGGACCTTTGTTTCTCTCTATGTTTGAATATGGTTAGCTTGGACAAGTGGTGGATCTTGGAATGAAACTCCCATGTAAAACATATCATGGGCATTTCAAGTGGCGAGAAAGGATACCATTTAAGATATAACCTTATAGGTTGGACAAGTGGTGGACCTTAACACAATATAATGACATAGAGTGTACAAGTGGTGAATCTTGAAACCAAACCACTCATGCTACTAGGGATAATAGGTTAAACAAGTGGTGGGCCTTGAAATAAAACCCCCTAGAGTGTTTCAATGGAGCCTAGCTTGGAAACATGGTAAAGCTTGCTTCTCTCCATGTTTCAATGCAGCCTATCTTGGATAAATGGTGCAGCATCATTCTCTCCATGTTTCAATGGAGCCTAGCTTGGACAAGTGGTGGACCTTTGTTTCTCTCTATGTTTGAATAGAGTTATCTTGGAAAAGTGGTGGACCTTGGAACAAAAACCCCATGTAAAACATATCATGGGCATTACAAGTGGTGAGAAAAAATACCATTCAATATATAACCTTATAGGTTGGACAAGTGGTGGACCTTAACACCCAATTATTCTTAATATAATGACATAGAGTGGATAAGTGGTGAAATTGGGACCAAACCTACTAGGGAAATAGGTTGGACAAGTGGTGGACCTTGAATGTAAACGCCCCATGTACAAAATATCACTCATGCTACTAGAAATAATTTGGTATTAAGGTCCATGTTTCAATGCAGCCTAGCTTGGAAAAGTGGTGGACCTTTGTTTCTCTCTATGTTTCAATAGATTTATCTTGGACAAGTGGTGTACCTTGGAACAAAACCCCCATGTAAATCATGTCATGGGCATTACAAGTGGTGAGAAAAAATACCATTCAAGCTATAACATTATAGGTTGGACAAGTGGTGGACCTTAACACCTAATTCCTCTTAATATAATGACATAGAGTGGACAAGTGGTGAATCATGAGACCAAACCTACTAGGGATAATAGGTTGGACAAGTGGTGAACCTTGAATGTAAACCCCCCATGTACAAAAAATTATGGGTATTGGGTATTTCAATGGAGCCTAGCAACTTGGAGGCATGGTGGAGCTTATTTCTCTCCATGTTTCAATGGAGCCTATCTAGGAGAAACAGTGGAGGTTCCTTCTCTCCATGTTTCAATGAGCCTAGCTTGGACAAGTGGTGGACCTTTCTTTCTCTATATGTTTTAATAGAGTTAGCTTGGACAAGTGGTGGACCTTGGAATGAAACCCCCATGTAAAACATATCATGGGCATTTCAAGTGGTGAGAAAGGATACTATTTAAAATATACCCTTATAGGCTGGACAAGTGGTGGACTTTAACACATATTTCTTCTTAATATAATGACATAGAGTGTACAAGTGGTGAATCTTGAGACCAAACCACTCTTGCTACTAGGGATAATAGGTTGGACAAGTGGTGGACCTTGAATGTAAACCCCTCATGTACAAAATTATGGGTTTAGGGTTTCAATGGAGCCTAGCTTGGAGACATGGTGGAGATTGCTTCTCTCAATGTTTCAATGGAACCTATCTTGGAGAAATGGTGGATCATCCTTCTCTCCATGTTTCAATGGAGCCTATCTTGGACAAGTGGTGGACCTTTGCTTCTCTCTATGTTTTAATGGAGTTAGCTTGGACAAGTGGTGGGTCTTGGAACAAAACCCCTTTGTAAAACATAGCATGGACATTACAAGTGATGAGGAAAAATATCATTCAAGATATAACCTTATAGGTTGGAAAAGTGGTGATGGACCTTGACAAGTGGTGAAGGATACCATTTAAGATATACCCTTATAGGTTGGACAAGTGGTGGACCTTAACACCCAGTTATTCTTAATATAATGACATAGAGTGGATAAGTGGTGAATCTTAAGACCAAATCACTCATGCTACTAGGTATAATACGTTAGAGAAGTGGTAGACCTTGAATGTAAACACCCCATGTACAAAATATCATGGTTTTAGGGTGTTTCAATGGAGCCTAGAATCTCGGAGACATGGTAGATCTTGATTCTTTCCATGTTTGAATGGCACCTATCTTGGAAAAATGATGGAGGTTACTTCTCTCCATACTTCAACGGAGCCTAGCTTTGACAAGTGGTGAACCTTTGCTTCTCTCTATGTTTGAATAGAGTTAGCTTGGACAAGTGGTGGACCTTTGCTTCTCTCTATGTTTGAATAGAGTTAGCTTGGACAAGTGGTGGACCTTGGAATGAAACCCCCGTGTAAAACATATCATGGGCATTTCAAGTGGTGAGAAAGGATACCATTTAAGATATAACCTTATAGGTTGGACAAGTGGTGGACCTTAATACATAGTTCTTCTTAATATAATGACATAGAGTGTACAAGTGGTGTATCTTGAGACCAAACCACTCGTGCTACTAGGGATCCTAGCTTGGACAAGTGGTGGACCTTGGAAAAAAGTCCCCCTATACAACATAGATGAGTTTTTTCATGTTTTAATGGAAGAGAGATTCGACAAATGGTGGAGCTTGCTTATCTCCATGTGGATTTTAGAACTAGCTTGGACAAGTGGTGGAGCTTTGCTTTTTTACTCTTCATAATACAATGATGTATAGGTTGGTTACATGGTGAATCTTAAGGCCAAACCTCCCATCTTACTAGAGATGATAGGTTGGACAAGTGGTCAACCTTCTATCATTTCTCCATGCCTATAATTAGACAATTAGTAGAACTAGCATCTTTCTATGTTGTCTAGAGCTGAGCTTGGACAAGTAGTGGACCTTGCTACTCTCTTCCCTTGGATTATTAGTTTGAAGACTCATTATATATACTTGCTTAGATCTATATAATTACTCATTAGTTAGGTTACAAGTGGGTATGTAATTTGTTAGCCTCAAGGGACTTTGAATATTGAATAGTAAGAAAGTCAAGTGCTGGTTTGAAGATCTTTGCTTATCTAAACTAGACTCTAACTCAATAATAAGTTTCATAAGTTCCACGAATTGTCCTATCTAGGCTCCAAAAGAGTCTTAATTGGTTTGTGCTAGATTCTAACTTCCTTGATGGGGTAGAATCCTAGAAAAATGAGGCACTATAAGTTTTACCTTAGCTCAAATGGATTTTTCACTTAAACTCGACTGCAATTTGGCTATCTAGTCTTTGTCTCGATGGAGTTTAACACTAGATACATAGTAGTGATATTTAAGCTTCATGTCTCTTCACTTGATCGAGATATGAGACCATACTTTCAAGGTCACCACTTGTCTTACCTAAAGACCAATGTGAGACATGGGAGCAAGAAAGCCATCCGATATTGTTTTAAGGACTATTACATAGGCAATCAATAACTTAAGTAAAGCAAAAAGACTTGGATCTTTCACAATTAATAACTTAAGTAAAGCCAAAAAGACTTGGATCTTTGACAGTTTTTTTCAAACTAAAAAAGCACAATCTCATGCTAACAAAACTATAAATCACAATTGAAAGGTTTGAACAAGAAAAAGATCAACAATCTTAATAAGAAGGATACTTTTCATTTCATTTGATGATTACAAACTAAAATAAAGTCTCTCAAGAAATTGATAAACAAAAAATGTAGGTGACTGCTTCATTATTTTGAGCAAAAATATCAAAATCTCTATTGATTGAGCTCCATCTAGTAGTATCCTTTGTAAGATCCTGCAAGAAGGAATAAAAAGAAAGATTTGTTAGATACCATGCACATGAGTGTTCAAGCATGTGTATCAAGAATATATGACATGTCACTAGTACCTTAGGGTTGCTTTCTATCCAGCCTTAGAAGATTGTTCTCAGCTTTCACCTTATTTATATAAGCCTTTGCTGTGGTTGCCTTCAAAACTCCTTTTGTGTTACAACCCAATTGCCTAGCTAAAGTGGTCAATTGTGACGCCTTCATGCTTTCAATGGGTGTACGCTCCTTTGCCAAGATCTCTTGTATTTGGGCTCTTCTCATTTCATTGCGGTGGCTTGTGTCACTTGCATCTTCAATGATAGTTTCATCTCTGTCACCTTTTGCAGGTGGTATTCTTCTTGTAAAGAACACCTTAGCTGACCAAACATCATTTTTCTGCTTCCAATACTCCATGATTTGTTTGTATTCACTATCATTTGTCACTATAGGTTGTCCATAACGATTAGAAGCAATTAAATCACGCACATCCCTTCTCTCATCAAGCTGAATCAAGTATGGCAGTAGCTCCTCCAAGAGCATATTGTCAACCATCTTCTCAGCATCAAATTGTGGTGGAAAAATGCAATTGTTTGCTGGTGAAATACATCCCTTGTAAGGAGAGTCATCAATAAGCACTGTTCTTTGTGGATCACATTCAAACCCCATGGCAATTTTGGCTAGAGGCTTGAACATTGCCTCAACGTTTGGATTGTCGGGTCTAAACAATTTTTGAGTTTGAGCGGTGTAGCAAACATCTTGCGACCAAATTGCAAAGAAAGGCAATGTATCCTCAGCTAAGTTGTTTAGTGCTGCAAGGATTTGATACACATTATTCCTAGTAGCTGTCGACCAAATTGCAACATTAAACCTTTGTAAAATAGTCTTCAAGAATTGGATGCAACCTGGCCTGAGTATAATATATCTTTTTGAATCCATTTGCACTGAGTTGTGGTGTGAGGATGGTTGAGGGGAACGTTTCAACAATAGACCATTTAAATCCAATATAATTGTAAGCATGGATTTCTCAACATCTACGCTACATGACGTAGTACCAATTGGCAATAGCTCGTGAGTGGACTTTTCAGTCTCTTTTGATGTATGTTGCATTTTTGAAGCATCGATTTCTTGGTTCTCATTATTGGAAGCTTGCTCAAGTTGCACAACACTAGACTCTAGTATAGAAATATCATCCATCTTGGGCACTTTAGAAACCATAGAATCTATGGATTCTATAGTTGTTGACTGAACCATAGGAGCATTATCCATCCCAGTTTGTGAATCTAAGAAAACACACACACAAATGGTATCTCAAAACCACTAGAATTTTATTCACCATATTTATATGTAGAACTCCTAGTAAGAAATTTATTTAAGGTAAAGTCGTTGTTAGAATCCTTGCAACCATTTTCAGCATTCGTACACCAAACACCACTTGTCTAAAATACAATCTACTAACTCAACATTTTCCATCCTACACTTTATTAAAGATGAGTACTTAAAGTGAAAACTAAAAGCCACCCTTGTTGAGGAAACATGGATACAAGGTCCACCAAATGTCCAACCTAGACTACAAGAAAATAATTAGAGATTTGGCTTAGATTTGGATTCAAAGGCCACCACTTATTCAAGTAAGATAACTCCACTTGTTTAAGACAGTAATGTTTGAAGCCCCACCACTTGTCCAACCTAGACATTGATTAAATTTTGGTAAGATTTATCACAAATCTAGAGTAGAATCAAGATTCTATGGCCAAGGTAGTCAAATATGTTAGACAACACACAAAGCATAAGAGCACTCTAGATTCTCGTTGAGCATAAACTAAACAATAATCAAATGTTATATTTACTTGAGATTTCATCCATGAAAAATGAAAATGATGCATGTACTTGAGATTTCCATCCATGTACAATACTTTACAATGTCAAGTAAAGTTATAGTCAGCAAACAACTCTTCTCCTGCTTCAACTTGACAAATAGTCTCAATGCATACATGGCCATATTCTTCTGACTTGATGTGTGAAGAGGTGCATTTATGCCAAGGTGGCAAATTTGGATCAAATGTATAGCGTACGTTGGGACAGACATTTGTACTGTGAGAACTATTTATATAGCCCGACACGTTTCCTTCTTCTACACAACCAATAATGTATGATTGATCTTCCTCTTCTTCTATGTTTGGATCCTCTAGAAGAGAATATTTATAAGCTCTTGGAAATATTTTGCATATCTTTTTCCAGTCTTGAAATCTATACTTATGCCCTCCATAGTTTAGAATAGTCAAACCACTTTCCAGGGTAGTATGCACAAATAGCCCATAACCAGCTCCTTCAATACATGAAAGTCGCACTTCAAAATCCACACCGTTAATATGGAAAATTACATCTTTGGGAATAGGAAAAGTTGGTGTCCCAAAAGGATCTTCATGCCAATCATAGTGTGAAATACATCTAGTTTTTATATCACTTAACTCCTTTGTGTCTGCAAAAAGAAGAAAATATTATGCATAAAATAATGACAATATCAAAGAAAGATATCATTATTTTATAGTCCAATAGGTCCATTGTATGGAAGACTTAGAGTGCCTCTTACATGGTGCCTCCAAGGTTTCCAAAAAATAAAATCATTGGAAAAAAAAGGCCACTGTGTCTCCAATCTATTGCCCATTTGAAGCATAGAGAGAACCAAGGTCCACCACTTGTCCAAGCTAGACATGGAGCATTGACACAAGATCCAACACTTATCCAAGAACCCTATAGTATATGTGGTAACATGGGATGCATTGATGCAACAAAAGTAGTCTAGCCTCCTCATCCATCTCTTTTTTCTTGTAGCCTAGAGGGATTAGTTTCAAGGTCTATCACTAGTCAAAAACTACACATAGAACATTGATACAAGGTTCCACCACATGTGAAACCTATCATCTCTAGTAGCATGGATGGTTTGATATCAAGGTTCATCGCGTGTCCTACCTATACTCTATTGTAGCATATAGATTCTGGTTTGGTGGTACTACACTTGTCCAAACTTGGCTTGTTGTTGATATTGGAGGTAATCAAGGGTCCTCCACTTGTCCAAGTTAGGCATATAAAACAATTGCAAGGTCCACCATGTGTACAACATATGATTGATTATAGCATGCATGGTCTTATTTCATGGGCAACCATCTTCTCTCCAACATGTGTCCAACCTCGGCTCCATTGAAGCATGGAGAGAAGCAAGGTCCACCACTTATCAAAGCTATTATTTTCTCCCAGTGCTTTCAAAACCCATAATACGTTGTACATGGGGGGGGGGATTCTTGTTTCAAGGTCCACCACTTGGCTAAGATTGGATCCATTGAAACATAAAGAGAAGCAAGCTCTACCATTTGTCCAAGCTAGGAGCCATTGAAACATGAAAACCCCATAATATGTTGTATACGGGGGGTGTTTTTCAAGGTCTACCACTTGTCTAAGCTATGGTCCATTGGAACATGGAGAGAAGCAAAGCTCCACCACTTTTCTAAGCTAGGATCCATTGAAACATGGAGAGAAGCAAGCTCCATTGTTTGTCTAAGCTAGGCTCCATTGGAACATGGAGAAAACAAGCTCCACCACTTGCCTATTATTGCATAGAGATTCTGGTTTGAAGGTCCACCACTTGTCCAACCTTGCCTTCATGTATGGAGATAATCAAGAGTGCAATGCTTCTCTAAGCTAGGGACATAAAAGAGTTTCAAGGTCCACTACATATACGATCTATGATGGGTTGTAGCATGGGAGGTTTCATTTTAAGGTTGACCACTTCTCCAGCTCCGCTTGTCCAACCTCAGATCCATTGAAGAATGGAGAATAAAGGTGTACCAACTCTCCAAAATAGGCAAGACAATCTCTATAAAACCCATGAATTGTTAATATATGCTATGCTGTGGAGTTTTGTTTGAAGTTCCACTCCTTATCCAAGCTACAATCCATTGAAGCATGGAACTAAGTAAGATATATCTCTAGTCCAAGATAGGATCCATTGAAACATAGAGAGAATCAAGGTCCACCACTTGTCCAAGCTATGCATGGGTAATTGATATAAGGACCACTACGTTTTCACCTATACTATGCTCTATCATGGATGGTTTCATATCCCACCAATTTTCCAACCTATTTAGTAGGTTGTATTATGGGGGTTTGGTTTCAAGGTACTTCACTTGTCTAAGGTGGGTTCCATTGAACCATGGAGAGAAACTATGTCTACCACTTGTCCGAAATATGCTCCTTTAAAACATAAAAACAAGGTCCACCACTTGTCCAAGCTAAAGTTTCTCTCCATTGAAGCATGGAGAGAAACAAGGTCTACCACCTGTCCAAAATATGCTCCATTGAAACATAAAAGCAAGGTCCACCACTTGTCCAAGCTAATATAACAAATGGGTGTTGGTTACAAGGTGTACCACACTTGTCTAAACTAATCTTCATGCAAGGTCTACCACATGTCCAAGCTATATGAGCTTGTTTTGAAGGTCTACCACACCTCTTGAAATTAGGATCCATGTAAGGTCCACCTTTTGTCAAGCTATGCATTTAATGAGTACTAAAACTAAGTAAATTGCAGTACTTAAATACCTTTCCAAGCTCATTAAGATTTTGGTCTCTAAGGCCGGCCACCACCACATGTCTAATCTATGCTCTAATTGATTACTTATGCTAGTTCTCAAAGTCCAAACATAAGCTCCCTTCTAGCAAGGTTAGTTTAAATTTAGGCTCCAGCACCTGTCTAAGCTAGGTTCAATTTATGAAGCATCACCATTTAACCATGCTACGATCTAATGTATCATATCAAGGGGGTATTGATAAAAGGTCCAAAACTTATTGAGTTCAAGCTCTTAAGTAATTAAGTCTTTGTGAGTATTAAATGTTATAGTTTTAGTCTACAGATCCACCATTCAAAAACTCAAGTAATTTACTATTTACATTCAAACCTTGAATGCTTGAGATACAAAATACAAACTCAATCAATACTATATAAAGCAAAATCTAACATTAAGAGTATCAAATCAGTAACAAGAAACACTAACATGCACAAGAAACTCAAAACATACGTGTCTCCATTTCCAAAAAGTCCTCCATTGACAGAGGATGGTGTTGTTGTTCTTCTTCTTCTCTTTGTGGAGAGCACTCCTCTGTAACAGGCACAATGTCGCCTGATTGCGAAGTGGATTGTTGAAGTCCAGCCCATTTTTCTATATCTTCATGAGACTTAACAAAGTCTAGCAGCATGGTCTCCACGCTTTTTGCCTCCTCCACACTATCAATTAAGCAGATAACTTCTTTTTTCTGTTGTATTCCTTCTTGTGCAACCAAGGAGCCATCACCAAAAACATCAACAAGCTTGCGGTCTTCAAAACAATATGTACGAATGTAGTGCTTGACCAAAGCTCTTTTTTTGGCCTCCAAATATTGCAAATCTGACATATCGTTATCTGCTACTTGAAGAAGAGAACAATCAATTGGCATGGGATGTTCCTCTAATCTTCTTCTCAGGTCTTCAAATGCATTGCCTTGTCCCAAGAAGGCAATAACTGTTAGGAATTGAATTGCTCCTTTGCAAGGAGCTGATGGAAAGTGATGCAATGCACCACAACAATGGTAGCTCAGATTATCTCCCATGGCGTCAAAGGCACATTGCAATTTTGTGAAGTTAGTGAAATCCACAAATGCAAGAAAGACAAATCCAGGATCTGTTGACCCTCCAGCAATAGCCAAGATCCCATCCAAAGCATTGTTAAATGTCTCCTCACTCCACTTCAAATTGCCTCCAACGTTTTTTGTCATATCTAAAACACATAAGCCAATAGGCACTTTATTATTGAAGTGGCGCATCAAGTAGAGATTGCCTTCCATTTGTAGGCTCACCACATAGATTGACCATGGCAAATCTCTAGGCTCAGTTTTCTCCTTTTGAAGGTGAATTGCCCATTGCATGTATTTTATTGCTCCATCTGGAAAGGCCATTTTCTTTGTTCCACGCGTCAAACTAGATCTGATCCATTCCTCGCATAGCATTAAAATTGTTTTATAAACAACATCATTGATGTTATACATTTTGACCACCTCCTCCCAGTCTTTACATGGTGAAGACTCATTCAAATTGTTGAAGCCTTCAAGAAGTGCATCTTGAATCAATTTGTCTTGCTTCAACTGCTTGATTCGATCATACATGTCAGTTGCATCACCATCCTTTGCACTCTTTGACAGTAAAATCTTCTCATCTCTAATCTCTTCTTGAATAGTCTTTACCTCTGATTCCTCAAGGCCACAAAGGTATCTAAATACAGTTGTTGGGGGTTTCTTATTCTCCTCTCTAGATTTTCAATGATTTCTATCCAGCAATCATAAACTAAATCAGAGTACGTGACCATGTGTGCCTGTTTAGCAATCCAACTTGCTGCTGCACTCATTCTTGCCAATCGAAGAAAAGCCTAAAAAGAAATAGAGAAATAATTAAACTATTGAGCAAGATTTGTTAATTAAACACTATCAAAAAGACAAAGAAAATAACTTACATCCCATCCGGCACGAGATGCATGTCCCTCTGCAATTCCACTTGCTGCCTTTGGTGGTCGTCCTGAGAAGATCCATTGACTCCGTAAATGTCTCAATATTTGGCTGTAAGGTTGCTTGACATACAATGCCTGAGCCTCCTCATTTGCAATGGCAGATATAGCAGTTGCAACAAATGGAGGAGCATTCACAACAATGCGAGCCTTTCTAAATTTATACACGCTAATCAGTCTTTCAAAGATCTCTTTGTTGTTTTGTTCATTGTGAAGCAAAACTTTTGCAGCATAGATTGAATGCTGCCCATCAAGAATCCAATAATGATAATCTTTAATTTTTTGCTCCTCTACCTCTTCTACTGCCAAAGGAGTCCCCTTCTTTGATTTTGCATTTCGAACAGGCATCAAATATGCACATGCTGCAGGCTTGGTCGTACTCCGTGAAAATCCAAATAACACACTTTCAGCGTGTTTTTTATCCATAATACGTGCATTATAGTGATCAGGAGCAAGCCAACAATTTTGAATAGGGATATCGAATTCCCTATATTGGAAAGGAAAATAATTTATGTACTTATTCTTTCTTACTACTTGGAGTGACCATGATAGGTTTTACATGGGGGTTTGGTTCCAAGGTCCACCACTTGTCCAAGCTAACTCTATTGAAACATAGAGAGAAGCAAAGGTCCACCCCTTGTCTAAGCTAGGGTCCATTGAAACATGGAGAGAAGGATGCTCCACCATTTGTCCAAGGTAGGCTCCATTGAAACATGAGGAGAAGCAAGGTGCACCATGTCTCCAAGATGCTAGGCTCCATCGAAAAACATTAAACCCACGATATGTCGTAGATGAGGGGTTTACATTCAAGGTCCACCACTTGTCCAAGCTATTATTGCTAGTAGCCTGAGTGGTTTGGTTTCAAGATTCACCACTTTTCCACTCTATGTCATTATATTAAGAATATGCGCGTGTTAAGGTCCACCACGTGTCCAACCTATAAGGCTACATCTTAAAGGTTATTCTTTATTACCACTTGGAGTGACCATGATAGGTTTTACATGGGGCTTTGGTTCCAAGGTCCACCACTTGTCCAAGCTAACTCTATTGAAACATAGAGAGAAACAAAGGTCCACCACTTGTCCAAGCTAGGGTCCATTGAAACATGGAGAGAAGGATGCTCCACCATTTGTCCAAGATAGGCTCCATTGAAACATGACGAGAAGCAAGGTGCACCATGTCTCCAAGATGCTAGGCTCCATCGAAATACATTAAACCCACGATATTTCGTAGATGAGGGGTTTACATTCAAGGTCCACAACTTGTCCAAGCTATTATTGCTAGTAGCCTTAGTGGTTTGGTCTCAAGATTCACCACTTTTATTAAGAATATGTGGGAGTTAAGGTCCACCACTTGTCCAACCTATAAGGCTACATCCTAAAGGTTATTCTTTCTTACTACTTGGAGTGACCATGATAGGTTTTACATGGGGGTTTGGTTCCAAGGTCCACCCTTGTCCAAGCTAACTCTATTGAAACATAGAGAGAAGCAAAGGTCCACCCTTGTCTAAGCTAGGGTCCATTGAAACATGGAGAGAAGGATGCTCCACCATTTGTCCAAGGTAGGCTCCATTGAAACATGAGGAGAATCAAGGTGCACCATGTCTCCAAGATGCTAGGCTCCATCCAAAAACATTAAACCCACGATATGTCGTAGATGAGGGGTTTACATTCAAGGTCCACACTTGTCCAAGCTATTATTGGTAGTAGCCTGAGTGGTTTGGTCTCAAGATTCACCACTTTTCCACTCTATGTCATTATATTAAGAATATGCGCGTGTTAAGGTCCACCACTTGTCCAACCTATAAGGCTACATCTTAAAGGTTATTCTTTATTACCACTTGGAGTGACCATGATAGGTTTTACATGGGGGTTTGGTTCCAAGGTCCACCACTTGTCGAAGCTAACTCTATTGAAACATAGAGAGAAACAAAGGTCCACCACTTGTCCAAGCTAGGGTCCATTGAAACATGGAGAGAAGGATGCTCCACCATTTGTCCAAGATAGGCTCCATTGAAACATGACGAGAAGCAAGGTGCACCATGTCTCCAAGATGCTAGGCTCCATCGAAATACATTAAACCCACGATACATTATTGCTAGTAGCCTGAGTGGTTTGGTCTCAAGATTCACCACTATTATTAAGAATATGTGGGTGTTAAGGTCCACCACTTGTCCCACCTATAAGGATACATCTTAAAGGTTATTCTTTCTTACTACTTGGAGTGACCATGATAGGTTTTACATGGGGGTTTGGTTCCAAGGTCCACCACTTGTCCAAGCTAACTCTATTGAAACATAGAGAGAAGCAAAGGTCCACCCCTTGTCTAAGCTAGGGTCCATTGAAACATGGAGAGAAGGATGCTCCACCATTTGTCCAAGGTAGGCTCCATTGAAACATGAGGAGAATCAAGGTGCACCATGTCTCCAAGATGCTAGGCTCCATCCAAAAACATTAAACCCACGATATGTCGTAGATGAGGGGTTTACATTCAAGGTCCAACACTTGTCCAAGCTATTATTGGTAGTAGCCTGAGTGGTTTGGTCTCAAGATTCACCACTTTTCCACTCTATGTCATTATATTAAGAATATGCGCGTGTTAAGGTCCACCACTTGTCCAACCTATAAGGCTACATCTTAAAGGTTATTCTTTATTACCACTTGGAGTGACCATGATAGGTTTTACATGGGGGTTTGGTTCCAAGGTCCACCACTTGTCCAAGCTAACTCTATTGAAACATAGAGAGAAACAAAGGTCCACCACTTGTCCAAGCTAGGGTCCATTGAACCATGGAGAGAAGGATGCTCCACCATTTGTCCAAGATAGGCTCCATTGAAACATGACGAGAAGCAAGCTGCACCATGTCTCCAAGATGCTAGGCTCCATCGAAATACATTAAACCCACGATATTTCGTAGATGAGGGGTTTACATTCAAGGTCCACCACTTGTCCAAGCTATTATTGCTAGTAGCCTGAGTGGTTTGGTCTCAAGATTCACCACTTTTATTAAGAATATGTGGGTGTTAAGGTCCACCACTTGTCCAACCTATAAGGCTACATCTTAAAGGTTGTTCTTTCTTACTACTTGGAGTGACCATGATAGGTTTTACAAGGGGGTTTGGTTCCAAGGTCCACCACTTGTCCAAGCTAACTCTATTGAAACATAGAGAGAAGCAAAGGTCCACCCCTTGTCTAAGCTAGGGTCCATTGAAACATGGAGAGAAGGATGCTCCACCATTTGTCCAAGGTAGGCTCCATTGAAACATGAGGAGAAGCAAGGTGCACCATGTCTCCAAGATGCTAGGCTCCATCGAAAAACATTAAACCCACGATATGTCGTAGATGAGGGGTTTACATTCAAGGTCCACCACTTGTCCAAGCGATTATTGCTAGTAGCTTGAGTGGTTTGGTCTCAAGATTCACCATTTTTCCACTCTATGTCATTATATTAAGAATATGCGCGTGTTAAGGTCCACCACTTGTCCAACCTATAAGGCTACATCTTAAAGGTTATTCTTTATTACCACTTGGAGTGACCATGATAGGTTTTACATGGGGCTTTGGTTCCAAGGTCCACCACTTGTCCAAGCTAACTCTATTGAATCATAGAGAGAAGCAAAGGTCCACCACTTGTCTAAGCTAGGCTCCATTGAAACATGGAGAGAAGGATGCTCCACCATTTGTCGAAGCTAACTCTATTGAAACATGGGGGGTTTACGTTCAAGGTCCACCACTTGTCCAAGCTATTAGTGCTAGTAGCATGAGTGGTTTTGTCTCAAGATTCACCACTTTTTCACTCTATGTCATTATATTAAGAATATTAGGGTGTTAAGGTCCACCACTTGTCCAACCTATAAGGCTATATCTTAAAGGTTATTCTTTCTCCCTTGGAGTGACCATGATAGGTTTTAAATGGGGGTTTGGTTCCAAGGTCCACCACTTGTCCAAGCTAACTCTATTGAATAATAGAGAGAAGCAAAGGTCCACCACTTGTCCAAGCTAGGGTCCATTGAAACATGGAGAGAAGGATGCTCCACCATTTGTCCAAGATAGGCTCCATTGAAACATGAAGAGAAGCAAGATGCACGATGTCTCCAAGATGCTAGGCTCCATCGAAATACCTTAAACCCACGATATTTCGTAGATGGGGGGTTTACTTTCAAGGTCCACCACTTGTCCAAGCTATTATCGCTAGTAGCATGGTTTGGTCTCAAGATTCACCAGTTTTCCACTCTATGTCATTATATGAAGAATATCTGGGTGTTAAGGTCCACCACTTGTCCAACCTATAAGGCTATATTCTAAATGATATTTTTTTTGACCACTTGGAATGTGCATGATATGTTTTACATGGGGTTTTGTTCCAAGGTCCACCACTTGTCCAAGCTAGATCTATTACATATATATTATACATACAATATTCAACTAGATTTCCTACCTATCATGTCCAGTAGCATGGATGCTCTAGCTTGAAGGTCCACCACTTGTCCAACCTATACTCTCTTATGTAAGGGAGATCTCGCTATAAATTCAAAACCTTCCCGCTTAAATTTAAAATATCCCTCCCAAATCTTAAATATCCCGGCTAAATTTTAAAATATCCCGCCCAAATTTTAAAATTCAAACTTTTTTATAAAAATTTAAATTTTACTACTTAAATTTAAAATATTCCACGCGAAATTGATTTTAAATTCAAGTTTACCACAAAAAGATATCATTATACCACCTAAATTCAAATATGCAAACCTCAAATCATTATATTGTACATAAATTCAAACAAATTCAAATTAACAAGCCTAAACTGATATTAGTTTGCATAGATATGAATTTATCACACCTAAATTATGTCACCATGTTAGAGAGAGTGGTTAGAGAATTTGAACAAGGTCCACCACTTGTCCAACCTAGATACCAAGAAGGATTGAGTGTACAAGGTATTGTTTAGAGGTCCTTATAGTCCACTGGTCTCAAGGTCCACCACTTGTGGTAAGGGTCACCAAAAAGTGTATATATTCATCCAAAGAAATACACGTATTTTTGGTCTACATGTCCTAGTTTAAACCATTTATGTCCATTAGGTGTATCACTAAACAACACTACTATTTTTGAGAAACAGAAGTTACAATCATATCTACAAATGGATTAGAGGAAAATCAGCTCAGCATACATCCAGAACTCGCTACAAGAATCGACTTTAACAGATCACGCAAGTAAGTCTTCCATTCAATTTTACTAGTATTACAATGTGTTAGTTATTTGTGATATTTATGTATGTATATATACTATGTGTGCATATCGTAATTAAGTGTAATTGTGTATCTGCATTATGTATGAGTATTACAATGAAATAACACAAATATACATACATACACATAGATAACACAGACGCACACATACATGAGCATGTATTTTCAAGAGAGAGATAGCAAGATACAGAGATAGATAGATAGAGAGAGAGAGAGAGAGAGAGAGAGAGAGAGAGAGAGAGAGAGAGAGAGAGAGAGAGAGAGAGAGAGAGAGAGAGAGAGAGAGAGATAAATACCTGTTTTTTAGAGAGAGGAGAGAGAAAGATAACAGATTTCACTGTGTTTATGTATGTGGAAGAGAGGAAGACGATGTATGGGAATATGTGCACGTATTTTCAAGAGAGAGACAACAAGATAACAGATTTCATTGTGGTTATGTATGTGGAAGTGAGGAAGACGATGTGTGGGAATATGTGCATGTATTTTCAAGAGAGAGACAGCAAGATAACAGATTTCACTGTGGTTATGTATGTGGAAGAGAGGAAGACGATGTGTGGGAATATGTGTATGTGTGCGGGGATACTTTTAAACTATGTATCTCTGTCTTTTGACGAGAGAGTGTGTGTGCAAGAAGAGTTACAGAGAACCATCTTCTCTATATGGAGAAAGACAGAGATTGAGAGAGAGAGAAATACCTGTTTTTTCTCTATTCGTGAGGTGTGCAATGTCTCCTGAGAAGACTGCCCGATCCTGCCCTTCTGGAAAGCGTTGTGTACGCTGCTGTTTCTTTACCTTGTGCGCGAACTTTCAATCCTGTGCACTCCACCTGTGTGTTGTGTACGATGCCGAGCTTGCTCCTCTACGCGCGCGTATACTCCAACTGTGTGAGATCCGTGTGCGCTTTCTGTGTGTTTGCTGCTCGCCTGCTTTCTCTGTGTGCATTTCTCGTGCGCTCTCTGTGTGCCTAATCTTGATAGGGTTTATTAGAATGCCACGTATGCTACAAGTCCATGTTTTATCATAGGATTAAAAAAAACAAAAGCAATATAAAAAATTAACCAATTCACACGGCCAAAATTAAAGAAATCATGGTTTAACCAATTCACGCTGCCCCGGACCCCGCCTGGGGCGCTGCCCTAGGACCCCGCCCAGAACAATATCCCAAAATCAACCTCCCAAGCCCCACCATCGAGAGCGCTATATTCCACATCCCCATCAAGAGCTCTACCCCCAAACCTCACGTGGAAGCGCTGCCTTGTCACCCCATTGTGGCATTGCCCTAAGACCCCGCATCTGGAGTGCTAAATGGGAACATTCTTCATTAGTGAAATTTTGAACATAAATTATATTAGCATATACTTAAATATAATACAAATATTAACATATTAGCTATACTACTAATTTACTATAGCAGTTCTAGATTATGTCCCATACTATATTTAAGGTGCCAAAGGTTTGGCCTTATGGTCCTAGATTTAGCCAAGTGGTCAACACATATAGGACCAAGTGCACACTGTGCCACAAAACTTGGCCACCACTTCACTTGCCAAAGTTTAGGCCATATGGTCAATCCTAACTTTCCAATGTTCTTATTATGTCACCTTTTGCCTCGTGGAAAACCTAGGCTTGTTTTCACATACTCAGGCACTTCAAGCCACAATAAATTGTCATTACTCTTCGTCAACCCTTTTGTTCAAGTCTTTGAAAAAACATTGTTTAAGGCCACCCTAAACCATTTTCATTTAGGGGTGTCTAAAACTAGCTTTTTGGCAATTCGAGAAGAAAATGGTCAAAGTTTTATACTTAGTTTTAACCACTTGACCAATTCAAATATTGGAAAGCAAGGTCTTGTAATACTTTTCTTTGGACATCACACATTAAAACTAGGTCCCTCACTTGTCCAAGCTATGCTCTAATACAATAAAGGGCTTTTGGTTTCAAGATGCACCACTTTCCCAACCTTGATTCCATTAAAGAAGCTAGCTCTACTTAGACATTTAATAGCAAGGTCTTGCAACAGTTCAGATTGAACATTTTCCATGGCAGCTAGGTCCACCACTTATCTAAGCTATGCTTTAATAGAGTAAGGGGGTTTTGGTTTCAAGATCCACCACTTGTCCAAACTTGATTTGGGAAGCAAGGTCCTATAATAGTTTGCTTTGGACATTCACCATTACAACTAAGTCCACCACTTCTCCAAGCTATGTTCTAATACACTAAGGAGGTTTTGGTTTCAAGGAGAACCACTTGTACGACTCTGTTTTTGGAAGTAAGGTCTTTACATAGTTCACCTTGGACCTTGGACATTGGATACTACAACTAAGCCCACCACTTGTCCAAGATATCCTCTATATATAGCCAAAGGGTTTGGGTTTCAAGATTCACCACTTTTCCAACCTTTCTTCCATTAAAGAAAGGAGGGGCTTTATAACTAGGTCCACCACTTGTCCAAGCTATGCTCTGATATAGAAAGGGGATTTTGGTTTCAAGGTCCACCACGTGTTCAACCTTGCAAGACTCAAGGGATACTTGGACATTGGAAAGCATAGTCCTATAGTAGTTGATAGGTGGCAGTGGGTATTACAACTAGGTCCAACCTATGCTCTCATATAGCAAAGAGGCTTTGCTTTCAAGGTCCACCACTTGTCCAACCTTGCTTCCATTAAAGAAATGAGGGGCTACGTAAACATTGGCAAGCAAGGTAGCAAGGTCCTAAGGTGTTTCACCTTGGATATTGGGCATTATAACTAGGTCCACCACTTGTCCAAGCTATGCTCTGATAAAGAAAGGGGATTTTCGTTTCAAGGTCCACCATGTGTTCAACCTTTCTAATATAGAAAGGGATTTTCGTTTCAAGGTCCACCACGTGTTCAACCTTGAAAGACTCAAGGGATACTTGGACATTGGAAAGCATAGTCCTATAGTAGTTGATAGGTGGCAGTGGGTATTAAAACTAGGTCCAACCTATGCTCTTATATAGCAAAGAGGCTTTGGTTTCAAGGTCCACCACTTGTCCAACCTTACTTCCATTAAAGAAATGAGGGGCTACGTAAACATTGGCAAGCAAGGTAGCAAAGTCCTAAGGTATTTCACCTTGGATATTGGGCATTATAACTAGGTCCACCACTTGTCCAAGCTATGCTCTGATATAGAAAGGGGATTTTTGTTTCAAGGTCCACCACGTGTTCAACCTTGAAAGACTCAAGGGATACTTGGACATTGGAAAGCATAGTCCTATAGTAGTTGATAGGTGGCAGTGGGTATTACAACTAGGTCCACCACTTGTCCAACCTATGCTCTCATATAGCAAAGAGGCTTTGGTTTCAAGGTCCACCACTTGTCCAACCTTGCTTCCATTAATATAGCAAGGAGGATTTGGTCTCAAGGTTCACCACTTGTCCAACCTATGCAAACCTTTTTCATGTTGTAGCATGATTTTTTGTTTGAAGAGTATTTTTCTATAACTATGGATTTAACAATGTAATCTTTTTACTTACAGGATGGACTTCGAATCTGGGGAGAAAGTACATATGATACTTGACAATGAAATCGTTGGTATTGGTTGTGTGTGTAGAACAGATCCAGATTCCACTTGTGGTGGTACAAAGATAGGGCTGGGAAATGTCTCCATACTAGTGGAGGAATGCTTGAAGGATCTGGTCCTACCTTTTCCTACAATGGATACTTCATCTCTCCAAGGCTCATTATGGAGTGCTGTTTGATGGTCAAAGCTTCTTTTGCAATCTTTTGTATTAAATGGGAACTTAATTGATCCACACGAAAGCTACAATGGTGATGAAGAACATGATCATTCTGATCCTCTAGTTACAGATGCAATACCTATGACAAGCCCAGAATTTGAAGCAATGATTCGAGAGTCTTGGAGAAATCAGAGGGTCCTTTTAAAAGATGACACAATGATGCAAACCATGAATGAAGGGACCATCTTATATGTATTTCCACATGATTATGTCAACTTTCAGGAACTTGGTCCTGATTGTGTGGGTGTGGGTATTGAAAGAGAAAATGCAAGCATTGATGATGTGGTTGAAGTGGGTAGCATCACTTTGCTAAAGTGGCCCATCAAGCAGACAACAATGTTGAATGGGAGCCCATTACAACGCTTTGTTCCTGTTGATGGCATGCATGCTACATATGAGGATGTATCCAACGATGGCAATGTTGGAAAAAAACTTGATGGGAGTAATGTTGTCCAGTTGTCAAGGAAGAGACGATACACTTTCATGAACAGGACTCAAAAATCAAAAGCAGCACCAGCTTCGACTTTTTACCTTTCAAACAAATCAATTTAAAGGGTATCATGCATTGATTGTTGTGCACAAAAATGCTGCCAATTTGCAGATCGTGATATGGTGACAAGGTTACGACAACAATTTTGGGGAGAGTCTCAAAAATCACGCACTAATTATGTTTATGATGTTCTTTCTATATGTTATCAGAAAGATGAGAAGTCACGATACCAATTCAGGCTAAATGGCTCTATTGTTTGTTGTAGAGCATGGTATGAGCTACATGGAATACCAAAGACATCATTTTATCGATACAAGGAGAACTTTGAAAATGGTGTGCGCCAATATGTACATGGGAACACATGTACATTGAGAAGGGGACTTCAACATACTAGTTTAGCAAGAGCACTACTAAATGAGTTTGTGGAAAACAACTCTGAGAAGATGCCACATAGAAGTAGAACACTGCTAGATGGCTCAAGAGAGACTCAATTGGTGATTCCATCAACATACAAACAAGTGGATATTTTATGTGAAATCAACACGACACTTGACCAAATGGGCTATGAGAAGAAGCTATCCCAATCTTCTTTTGGTAGAATTTGGAACAAAGAGTACCCACATGTCACTTTAACAAAGACGAGTGAGTTCTCTAAGTGCAATATTTGTAGCTCAATCAAGGCAAGGTTAGAAGCTAAACCTTCTCTTGAAGAGAGAGCTCTTCTCTTGAGGGAGAGAGAAGTTCACATGGCACAACAAAAGAGTTGCAGAAGCCTATATTATGCATGGCGCACGTATTCAGAAACTCAACCACAAAAATATGTATGCATAATCCATGATAAGATGGATCAAAAGAAGACTGCCATTCCTAGATTACGCATTGTTCCCAAGGGTGTGGATTCAGGCTATAATCTGCAGGTGGCATTGATTGGCATGATCACTCATGGACATGGAGAAGGTCATTACGGACACTTTGTCTTGAATGGTTTGTGGCCAGCTGATCCAAATCTTACAATTGGCTCAATTGCTAATTGTTTACATAACCTCGAGAGGATAGATAAGCATCCTCTTGGTGATCTAGTAACAAATGGACTTCCAAGGAGCAATATTTCACTACTACATGCTTTGAACTCAAGGGATGCTTTGGACTACCATAACTTGAGTGATGGAAAAGAGCCCATTGTGCAGTCGTCAGAAATTGCAGAAGAGGAATTGGGGTCAACATTTCGCAGATTGCCAGAGAACTTGTTGCTACAATTGGATAATTGTGCAGGGGAAAACAAAAATCGATACTTATTTGCCTATTTGTCAATGCTTGTTGCAAGGGGTGTTTTCAAAACCATCCAGCTGGGATTTTTAATGGTTGGGCATACACATGAGGACATAGACGCCATGTTTAGTAGGTTTTCAGAGAAGTTGAGAGTTACACAAACCTATACTTTGCCACATTTGATGGATACATTACGAAACAGCTCATCTTCATCTCCAGCTCTATTTTTTCTCACAAAGATCCCCGATTTCAAGCAATATTGTGATGGCTATCTTTGTGATGGACAAGACATACTTGTTGGACATTCCAAACCGCTTCAGTTCAGGTTCTTTATGCAGGATGAGACACCAATGATGCAATATAAGGCACATGTAGGTGTATCAAGTTGGAGTGGAAGTATTCGCCTTTGGAAAACAGACACAGAAGGCAAGCCAATGTTACCACATGGAGATCCACCTCTAGTACAAATGGCGGAGTATGTCAAGGCCCACGAAGAAGTCATTTTGGGGCTAAAGAACTATATAAAATTTTGGAAAAATTTAGGGAATGGTTCAAGTATTCTGCGATATTATAGACCCGTGATAGATTATTGGAGTAAGGTAATTGAAGAGATTGGAAAAGCAATCATATCAGAGGGAGTCTTGTATGAAATGTTTTGGCCAAAAACTCAAGAATATTCTCACCTACAAAGCACTACAATGAATTTGCAACAAGGAGCAGAAAGATTCCTAGGCCTTGAAGAGTTGAACGATCATTTTTGTGGGCCTCAACGAGATAGGCCAAGGGAAGAGTTTGACCCTATGTCTGATGTGCACCAAGGTGACTTTCTTATGCTTGTTCCGAGTGACACAGAAATCTATCCAGTGTGGCTTGCAATGGCTTTATCTGACATTGATAATGAGCCTACATCACCAAACTACAGAAAACTCTTGATTCAATATTGGACACCTTGCGCGAGAAAAAGTGGGATGACAGATACTCAAGCTTACAGTAATTGTTGGAAGGGTTATTGGGCTGTCAACTATAAGGACCCACAAGTGTGGGAAACTATAGATGCAATTGTTTGGTCCTGGAGACCCAACAAACAAGGACCATTTTCTAGAATAAAGATTCCAGAAAGACATGCTCTAAAAGCCAAAGAAGGCCTCACTCGTGCACATCAGCCACACTTGGATCAAAGTTCAGATATGATATCAAATGTGGAGTAGAATTATGTGGAGCTTCTATTGTGACTATACTAGTCAATTTGTAAACAAAATCTTTTTTGTATCTTCCTTTGTTTTATGTAATTTATAGTTATTATTCAAATCCATGTGTTGTACATCCTCTTGACTTTTGGTGTTTATCAACACCACAATCCTATGAGATTTTCACTTTATTTACTAGCCACACACCTCAATTTTTCCCACTTTAAGTGGAAAATTCCCAAATTACATGAATTCGGTCGATTTGGAGATTCCCATAATGTGAGATTTTTACCAAAATACCTAATATGGTCTTTAAGCCCTTCCTGCCTGCGTACTCGTGCTCGTACTGTGTGGGATCATCTCCTTTCATCGACCACTGTCAAAACATACAAAGATTTCATTATGTTAGAATTAAAAAACTCATAAACCCTAAACTATCGAACATAAAGAGCAATGCGAAAACACTTACAAAATCGGCCTCAAATGATGCCCATCCACCGCTCCCCAAGTGGTGCAAGCTCCCTGCCTCTACTCGCGCTCTGGCTGCATCCTTTTGTTGCTTCCACTTGTCGGGATTCTCGCGCGCTGCTTTCTTCGCATTCTTCCAATCTTCTTTGGCCAGCCAATCTGGCCTGTTCCACCCATTCTTGATTGCTTTTTGCACTTCGGAACGCTTGTGTTTGCAGTATTCGCGCTTGTGTTTGCAGTATTTGCGCTTGTGTTTGCAGTATTCGCGCATTCGAATCTTCATCAGGTCTTCATTGAAGCGCTGATCCCTTGTTGGAACGGGAAACTCATCATGAAGTATGCTGATGACTCTGTTTTTTAAATCACTTGGTACTTCACTCCATTTGTTTAGTATGTAGTGTCTAAATAGCTGAGAGCAAAGACCACGCATGCGCGAGATCACCTTCTTGCCGTCATCATCCATGATGATGCCGCCGCTGAAGTCGACGGAGTAAGACAAGCCCTCTGGCCGGTGATGCGTGAACCTGGGTGTCCCGGCAGGGGTCTCTAGCGGCGTGTCGATGGGGGTACGGACGTCAGGTGTCTCCACCGGCGTCTGGGCCCCGAAGCGAGGAGTGTCGAGTGGGGTGGCTCCTGGCGGAGTAGGTAGAGGTGCGTAGCTTCTAGGAACAGTCAGCCGTGCAAAACTTGGCGTAGATGGCGATGCTGTGGCTGGTGTGGGGGCAGGCAAAGAAGGGGAGGGTAAAGAGCCTCGTCGAACACGAGGCGGTGTGGAGGCATCGGTGGCGGAATCCCCACAACAACCGCCACCGCCACCGCCACCACTAGAGCGCCGGTGTCTAGATGAGTGTGAAGCTCGTCTCGTCGACGCCGAAGCTTCGGAGCGCGCCGAATG
This sequence comes from Adiantum capillus-veneris, assembly GCF_014529385.1. Taxonomy (NCBI): domain Eukaryota; kingdom Viridiplantae; phylum Streptophyta; class Polypodiopsida; order Polypodiales; family Pteridaceae; genus Adiantum; species Adiantum capillus-veneris. Next base: position 75,038,773 of record NC_140952.1, on the reverse strand, counting down.
CTCCGAAAGATAGGGAGATGCGGATGGAGTAGGAACGCGCAATGATGCGCCAGAGCGATGACACTCCACGTACCACTGTCTCTGGTGCGGTGACAAAGAAGAAAGAAACTCCTCATCATCCATACCTGCATTAAACACACGAATATTTAAACTTAATATTGAATGAATAGAGTAGACAATGACGCAAAGACCATTAAATACAATGACGTAATGATGCATATAAATACAATGACGCAATGAATTGAGTGATAGAAGAGGCAAGTCGAAAACTCAGAATTTTCAATCAAAAGATGTGAGCGCGAGTAGAAAAGAGCGTTATACACCATGGAAGGTACTTAGAGAGCCAGAGCTTTTACAACACGGAGCAAAATTGTTCAAATACAATATTTGTGGCTTTAAGAGATCTCTCTCTCATCCTCGCATAACTCAGCATAACTTCTATATCTATATAGAGCTCTCCGTTTAAACACATATCCTCTGTTTCATTTTGTAGCTCCTCTGCATGCACCCCATATAGAGTAGTAGCATCTTGATGCTCGTCTGGCACCACCGCAGCGGCTTCTGATTGAGCATCTTCTCTGATCTCCTCCATTGATGCCGTTGTGATTGGCACATGGTAGCCTTCATACGTCCTTGCACTACGAGGGGCTACCTCTATGACGTACCACCAGTTTGATGTAGACTTTGTAGGATGAAATATTACCTGCCAGAGCCACATAACTTACATGAGAGCTTTCAAGCACATAACTTGTAAAAGGGGGATGTTAACTATTTACATACTTACTTGTTCACAATGCTCGGGTAGTACGAAAGTGTCTCTTAGGTCAATCCATTTCTTAGTAGAATCCACCTCAAGAAAACCAGACTCTCCTCTACGCACAGTAGCGTTGCGACCCTCCATGATTATCTTGAATCATTGCACGTCGAACAAGTCGACAAAAAATCCTCTGTAATCGATCCTCAAAATCTCTTGCAGCGTGCCGAAGTAAGTGAGTTCCGCCACCACAAGATATGCATCAGAGGAACGTCGTCGACTAAACTGTTCAAATTTTGCCATGATTCCACAATCTTGAGTAAAACGCTTTTTGTCGATTCGTTCCACCCTAAAATGTCGACCTTTACACCATGCTGCTGTGTATGACTTATACTACAACGAACAAAGATTATGAGTGGCTGTTCAAACGTTTATAAATAAAGTCACTTGCTAGTCGTACATTGCAAACTTACCTTGGTCGTGCAACCCCGAGAGTACTCCCACTCTTCCTCAGTCACGTCGTCACCGCATTGTTGTGCGCTTTTCAATTGGTTGTGCAACTATCTTAAGCTCATGAAGGTTGGTAGGCTCTCCTGAACCGCTGGATAGTGCATCGGTGGTTGTCTTCCCCGTCTCCACTCGATTCGTGCCCTTTGTCGCTCTTGCTTTGCATCCTCATATTGTGAAATCCACTTTTGCATCACTGGATTGTGAAGCATGCAAAATCGGTTGATTTTAGCCTCTAGATCTTCCGTCATCTTCTTCTCAACACCGAGATTGCACATGACAATCCCAGATATGCGCTCATCATCTATGGTTCGCCATAGCGTGTCCCGGGCTTTATCAAATCCGTCTAGCCACTCTCCAATGTACACTAGGGACTCTGATACCAACCAACCTTCTGCCATGCTACCCTCCCGACGTGCCTTTTGACGCACATATCCCTTAAGCGTTTTCATGAAATGTTCTAAGAAGAACATCCATCTGGAATGAACTGTGCCAGCTATTTCCACCTCATCAACTATGTGAACAAGAAGATGCACTTGAATGGTTAGCATGGTAGTAGGAAAATGTTTCTCAAACATGCACACAAGCTCCGCAGCATTTAGTTTGGCGAATGGTATGGAGTCTACGTTGATCTCCTTTTGTGAGATCCATTGCACCAGCTTTGCAAGTTTGTAGATTGTGTTACGGATGTCGAGAGACAAACATCCCTCAATGGCAACCGGTAAAATAAACTGTAAAGTATGTGCAACAATGATATTAAAGTCCACATTTTATGCAATGATATTAAAGTCCACTATGAACGTACCTGACACATTTTATGCCAATCGAGTGACTTCAAACCGGTAAGCTTTCCTTCTTTAGTAAAACACGTTCGGAGCGAGTGCATTACGCCAGTGGGGGTCCGCAAAGATCGAATGGTCTCTTTTACTTTGCGTTCTTGGGCTCCTGTGAAAATCCATGGTGCTTTAGGGAGTTTTATCGATCCATCAGACGCTGTTTGCGGCCAATATTGCTCCATACGATCCACATTTCTAAGGTCAACTTTGGCTCCCAAAGTATCTTTCTTGCCGGTCAGATGGTCCCATAGTAGATTACCCACATTCTTGAATATGTGCATTGGATCGAGCAAGTGATTGATCCTGAGTCGGGGCCAGTATGGTAACTCGTACCATAGAGATAGTCTCTTCATCGCACATCTCCTTCTGCTCTAACCATGCTTGTGCAGACATCCTTGGTGGCTCTCTTCCCAAAAAGCCGTCGCGTAACACATGATTCTCTGGAAGATACGCTTGATGACCTTCGTAGATTTGCTTCTTCAGTGAGGGTGCCCTACGTGCATTCAGTCTAGGTCCACATGTGACACATGCTCTGTATCCGCTTGTTTGAAGCCCTGCATGTATACACATGATAATATATCAACTATGGGAAAAAACAAGATTTACAGTGTCTGAGTGAGGAGTGTCAATAGATCACCTGAGCATTCTGTTAGCCCGGGATAGTCATGCATGGTCCACATTAGAATGCCTATGATCAAAGCATTCCGTCGTCCTGTGTGTCGGCTCATATCCACCACCTCTATGCCAATCCACAATTGTTGTAGATCTTCCAATAGTGGACGAAGATACACATCCATATTCCCCACTTTATATCGCCCTGGCACAATCAAGCTTAGCCATAGGTGCCCCTTCTTCGTAGTCAACCACGGGGGAATGTTGTAGTTGACGATGACAACGGGCCATACACTGTAAGATGTTGATCTTTGTCCAAATGGATTTACGCCATCCATAGCCAGGCCTAAGCGCAAATTTCGAGCTTCCCTGGAAAAATCCGACCATGTTCCATCTATATGTTTCCAGGCTGCGCAATCTGCAGGAATTCGTAGCACACCATCCGAAGATTTATTCTCCTCATGCCATGATGCTAGGGCGGCCATGGACTTACATTCGAAGAAATGCTTGATGCGAGGAAGCAGAGGAAAATGTCGCAAAACCTTTTGTGGAATTTTTGTCCCCTGAAGATCTACTCGATATCTTTCGGAATCACATTTCGGACACTTCTCCATGTCTATGTATTCCCCTCTGAAAAGAATGCAGTCATTAGGACAAGCGTGGATAGAATTGTAATCCATCCCCAAGTTTCGCAAAATCTTTCTTGCTTCATCTCGAGAATCTGGCATCACATTGTCAGCTGGTAGTATGTGCTCTTTAAGCAATCTACACAACATAAAAATACGATACAGTCGTGTAAAAATCTATCAGATCATTATACATTTAGAGTTTTATTAAAGTAAACTAATTGTAATAGATTTCCTGAAAAGCGCTGTGACGCTAATGTCACTCCATCCAAACTTTGCCTGCATGTTGAGAAGAACCAGGAGTGCTTTCAATCTAGACATACGTGCTCCATTATACAATGGCGTATCGGCTTCACTTTTCATATCATCATAGATAAGCCTTTCTGAATCCATGATCGTCTCGATCATTTCATCAATCTCGGGCTCAAACATTGCCTTGTTGGGAATGTGCTCTGCATGATCATCCCCCGAGCTGTCAGAGGCTACATCTTGTGGCCTCACATATGCTGCTTGACCAAAGCGCCTGCGAACACGTCTATTGCGTTGCAAGATTGCTGCTTGTTGGCCAGCGTCAGAGTCCGACGAGTTATAATTGGCAACAACTCGATCTATAATAGATGGATCGAACTCGCTAAATTCCCGAACGTGCTGCAAAGAAACACGTCTTGTCCATCGCACAGCATCCTTGCATTGATTACAAGGACATAAGACCCTCGTTGAGAGATAGGTGTTTCGGTTGGACAGTCCCACATCCTCGTCACTACTCATAATGAGGATAAAAATCTTATAACTTGGACAACAAATTTAATATTCTATTGGCATTCTTCGTCTTATCTCTCTCTCTCTCTCTCTCTCTCTCTCTCTCTCTCTTTACCTCACATTCTCTAGTCATGTCCAATCCCCGCACACCTCGGTCTAGAGGTGCACGGAGATCAGGACCACCGGGTTATAATCTCGTCTTTATTGGTCAATACGTATATTTGTGGGTACAAGAAATCTACACACCCACGTCTACATGATACTGCATGTAGTGGACAAAACCCCTTTGCCTCTTCTCTAGCTGTAGCACTTCACAGCATCTTAACATCTTTTCACAGTAGATCTTTTCACTGTTCGTCTAACTCTAAACCCTAAACCGTAAGTAATTCTTGCGTGGACTCGATCTAACGTAAATAAGTGTAAATCTAAATAAACGTAAATCTAACTAAAAATAAACCTAAATCTAATTTAACGTAAGTCTACATCTAACCTAATCTTTAACGTCTTTTGGGATAGTTTCCTACGACGTTAAAACTCTCTTCTTCTTGTGTGTGTGTGTGTGTGTGTGTGTGTGTGGGTAAACCTAAATAAACCTAAGTCTAATCTAATATAACATAAATCTAAATCTAACGTAAATTATGTTATATTAAAAACAAAGAACTAAACTAACAGGGATTATAAGAACCTTAAAACTGATTTAACACAAAATTTTTCACATAACTCGGCAAGAGTTGGCATTCTCATCACTAAAGATGTGAGAGTTAACTTTCGGCGGTGACGCTGCCTCATCTCCATCCACATCTGACGACAGCAATTGGCCCTTTAGACCGTTCTTGCTCTTGTTACTAACTTTGAAGTTGCTGTTGAATGACTAGAGGTTGTCTAGATGGTCATTGTGTCGGGGATGTAGTGACTCTTGCCGCCCTGAAGATCCACCTTCTTCCCTATCTTCTGAAGACATTTCACCAGTACTTTTGGATCGACGGAGCCCACCATGAGTGAAGGCAGCAATACCCTATATTCCATTGAGGGCTTTCTTCACCCGCTTCATGCAGGCATCGCAGTCTATGGAGACCCAAATCTAATCTAATATAACGTAAATCTAAATCTAGCATAAATAAACGTAAATCTAGTTAAAAATAAACCTAAATCTAATCTAATTTAACTTAAATAAACCTAAATCTAATTTAACGTAACTCTACATCTAACCTAATCTTTAACGTCTTTTAGGATAGTTTCCTACGACGTTATAACTCTCTTCTTCTTGTGTGTGTGCGCGTGTGTGGATGTGTGTGCCAATAAAAAGAGATAAATGGTATAACCTTTCTATCACCCATGCCAAGTATGATAGATTGATTATGCCATTTCCCTCTTGAATAATAGGTCTTGAGTTCAACTCCTCGTCGGCTAGATCTTTAGGTCTTTTAATTTTAATTCGTTTCCTACGATGTTAAATTAGTTTCTCTCTCTTTCTCTCTCAATGTGTGTGCGTTTTTTTGGATCGTATGCATGTTTTCTCTCTCTTTTTCTCTCTCAATGTGTGCGTTTTTTGTTTATGCATGTTCTCTCTCTCTTTTCCTCTCTCAATGCGTGCGTTTTTTGTTTATGCATGCTCTCTCTCTCTTTTCCTCTCTCAATGTGTGTGTGCATTCTTTGTTTATGTATGTGTGTGTGCGTTTTTGTTTATGTTTGTACTCTCTCTCTCTCTCTCTCTCTCTCTCTCTCTCAAAAACACTATGTGTGTGTGTGTGTGTATGTGTGTGTGTGTGAGAGAGAGAGAGGGAGAGAGAAAGAGGGGAAGGGAACATGAGAATGAGGAGAGGGAAGGAGCATACCTGGCTCTCCTTCCTCTCCTTGTGTGTGTGTGTGTGTGTGTGTGGAGAAGAAAAAGAGAGAGAGAGAGAGAGAGAGAGAGAGAGAGAGAGAGAGAGCGTTACCTGCTCCTTGCTTGAGGGCGCCGAAAAACTCAGATCTCAGATCTGAGTTTTTGGGCGCGCTCGGTTATTTTTTTAGCCTAGCCGGCGTCGCTATGAGCGTCGCAAATTTCTTTGTAAATTTGCAACGGTTATAGCGACGCCGGGAATTTTTTTTTTGAGCGTGGCTAATATGAATAGCCTCTTGTAGTGTTAGAATTTAAGAGTGGATTAGATTTAGGTTTATGTTGAGTTTAATATTAGATTATATTTAGATTTAAGATTAAGACAAGATTTAAGATTAACTAGATTAAATTTAAATTTAAGTTAGATTACGTTTAGTTTTAGGTTAGATTTAAGATTAGATTAGATTTACGTTTATTTTGAGTTTAAGGTTAGATTAGATCTAGATGTATGTTCGATTTAAGACTAGATTAGATTTTAGTGCATGTCAATGAAGGCGCACTTTGCCCAAAGAGCAAACACTAGTTACACAACAATATGTATATTCCCATCAGAATCTGACACCTATTAACTCATACACTAACCATATTCAATTAGCCGCGAATCACCACATGTTCAATAAGATTAGATTTTGGATTGAGTTTTTATATTAGAGTCTACCTTTGGGATTACAGTAAAAAAATTAGAGTTAGACGAACGGTGATCCCTCTCTTCTTTATCTCTACGGATGTGACCTTAAGTTACAAAGCTTTCAACGGCATGATACTCATATTGGAGGCCAACATGTAATGTGCTAAGTAATCCCTCGAACAAAGATCTGCTGTGAAGAGATGTTCAAATGCTGTGAATTGCTACAGCTAGAGAAGAGGCAAAGGGGTTTTGTCCACTACATGCACTATCATGTAGATGTGGGTGTGTAGATTTCTCGTACCCATAAATATAGGCATTGACCAATAAAGATGAGATTATAACCCGGTGGTTCTGATCTCCGTGCACCTCTAGACCGAGGCGTGCGAGGATTGGACATGACTAGAGAATGTGAGATAGTTTACAGTGTGAACAAAGAGAGAGAGAGAGAGAGAGAGAGAGAGAGAGAGAGAGAGAGAGAGAGAGAGAGAGAGAGAGAGAGAGAGAGAGAGAGATAAAAGACAGAGGATGCCAATAAAAGATTAAATTTATGTCCAAGTTATAAGGTTTTTAACTTCACTATGAGTAGCGACAAGGATGTGGGGCCGTCCAACCGAAACACCTATCTCTCAACAAGGATCTTATGTCCTTGTAATCAATGCAAGCATGCTGTGAGATGGACAAGACGCGTTTCTTTGTAGCACGTTCACAAATTTGGCGAGTTTGATCCATCTTTTATAGATCGGGTTGTTGCCAATTATAACTCGTCGGACTCCGACGCTGACCAACATGCAGCAATCTTGCAACCCAATAGACGTGTTCGCAGGCACTTTGGTTAAGCAACATACGTGAGGCCACAAGATATAGCCTCTGACGGCTCGAAGGATGATCATGCAGACCACATTCCCAATGAGGAAATTTTTGAGCCCGAAATCGATGAAATGATCGAGACGATCATGGATTCACAAAGGCTTATCTATGATGATATGAAAAGTGAAGCCGATACGCCATTGTATGATGGAGCACGTGTGTCTAGATCGAAGGCACTCCTGGTTCTTCTCAACATGCAGGCAAATTTTGGATGGAGTGACACTAGCATCACAACGCTTTTCAAGTGATCTATTACAATGTGTTTACTTTAATAAAAAACTCTAGATGTATAATGATATGATAGATTAATTACACAAGTGTACCGCATTTTTTTGCTGTGTAGATTTCTCAAAGAGCACATACTGCCAGCTGATAATGTGATGCCAGATTCCAGAGAGGAAGCAAGAAAGATCTTGCGAAACTTGGGGATGGATTACAATTAGATTCACGCTTGTCCTAACGACTGCATTCTTTTCAGAGGGCAATACATAGACATGGAGAAGTGTCCGAAATGTGATTCCAAGAGATATCGAGTAGATCTCCATGGAACAAAAAATCCACAAAAGGTTTTGCGACATTTTCCTATGTTTCCTCGCATCAAGCATTTCTTCGAATGTAAGTCCATGGTCGCCCTAGCATCATGGCATGAGGAGAATAAATCTTCGGATGGTGTGCTACGGATTCCTGCAGATTGCGCAGCCTGGAAACATATAGACGAAACATGGCCGAATTTTGCCAGGGAAGCTCAAAATTTGCTCCTAGGCATGGCTATGGATGGCGTAAATCCATTTGGTCAAAGATCAACATCTTACAGTGTATGGCCCCTTGTCATCGTCAACTACAACATTCCCCCTTGGCTGACTACCAAGAAGGGGCACCTGTGGCTAAGTTTGATTGTGCTGGGGCGGTATAAAGTGAAGAATATGGATGTGTATCTTCATCCACTATTGGAAGAGCTACAACAATTGTGGATTGGCATAGAAGTGGTGGATATGAGCCGACACACAGGTCAATGGAATGCTTTGATCAGAGGCATTCTAATGTGGACCATGCATGACTATCCCGGACTAACAGAATGCTCAAGTGATTTACACTCAAACTCAAAGACTCTAAATCTTGGTTTTTCTCAAGCTTATCTATTGTCATGTGTATACATGCAGGGCTTCAAACAAGCGGATACAGAGCATGTGTCACATGTGGACCTAGACTAAATGCTTGTCAGGCGCCCTCATTGAAGAAGCAAATCTACGAAGGTCATCAAATGTATCTTCCAAAGAATCATGTGTTATGTGATGGATTTTTGGGAAGAGAGCCACCAAGGATGTCTGCACAAGCATGGTTAGAGTAGAAGGAGATATGTGTGATGAGGGTTTGTCCCCAAGGATGAAGAGACTCTCTCTATGGTACGAGTTACCATATTGGCCCCGACTCATGATCAATCACTTGCTCAATCCAATGCACATATTCAAGAATGTGGGTAATCTGCTATGGGACCATTTGATCAGTAAGAAAGATACTTTGAGAGCTAGGATTTACCTTAGAAATGTGGATCATATGGAGAAATATTGGCCGCAGACAGCATTCAATGGATTGATAAAACTCCCTAAAGCGCCATGGATTTTCACAGGATCCCAAGAAGGCAAAGTAAAAGAGACCATTCGATCTGTGCGGACCCCCATTGGCGTAATGCACTCACTCCAAACGTGTTTCACTAAAGAAGGAAAGCTTACAGGTTTGAAGTCACACAACTGACATAAAATGTATCAGGTATGTTTGAAGTGGAATATATCATAGTGCGAATTGTGTAACAAATTCGTGTGTGGAATTTAATATCATTGCTAGACGTGTTTTTCAGTTTATTTTACCGGTGGCCATTGAGGGATGTTTGTCTCCTGATGTCCGTAACACAATCTACAAACTTGCGAAGTTGGTGCAATGGATCTCACAAATGGAGATCAATGTAGACTCCATACCATTTGCCAAACTAAATGCTGCGAAGGTTGTGTGTATGTTTGAGAAATACTTTCCTACTACCATGCTAACCATTCAGATGCATCTTCTTGTTCACATAGTTGATGAGGTGGAAATAGCTAGTACAATACATTCCAGATGGATGTTCTTTTTAGAACGTTTCATGAAAACACTTAAGGGATATGTGCGTCAGAAGGCTTGTTCGGAGGGTAGCATGGCAGAAGGTTGGCTGGTATTAGAGTCTCTATTTTACATTCGAGAGTGGCTAGACGGATTTGATAAAGCCCGGGACATGTTATGGAGAACCATAGATGATGAGAGCATATCTGGGATTGTCATGTGCAATCTCGGTGTTGAGAAGAAGATGACGGAAGATCTAGAGGCTAAAATCAATCGATTTTCCATGCTTCACAATCCAGTGATGCAAAAGTGGATTTCACAATACGAGGATGCAAAGCAAGAGCAAAAAAATCGGGGAAGACGACCATCGATGCAGTATCCGGTGGGTTTGAAGAACCTACCAACATTCATGAGCTTAAGATGGTTGCACAACCAATTGAAAAGCGCACAACAGTGCGGTGAAGAAGTGACCGAGGAGGAGTGGGAGTACTCTCGGGGTTGCACGACCAAGGTAAGTTTGCAATGTACGACTAGTGACTATCTAGATGTTTGAACGGCCACTCATAATATTGGTTGGTTGTAGTATAAGTCATACACAACAGCACGGTGTAAAGCTCGATATTTTAGGATGGAACGAATTGACAAAAAGCATTTACTTAAGATTGGGAATCATGGCAAAATTTGAATAGTCTAGTCGACGATGGTCTCTTGATGCAGATCTTGTGGTGGCGGAGCTCACTTACTTCGACACGTTTCAAGAGATTTTGAGGATCAATTATAGAGGATTTTTTTTCGACTTGTTCAACGTGCAATGGTTCAAGATAAACATGGAGGGTCATAACACTACTCTGCGCAAAGGAGAGTCTGATTTCCTTGAAGTGGATTCAACTAAAAAATACCGACCTAAGAGACACTTTCGTACTACGTGAGCATTGTGAACAAGTAAGTTATGTTCTTGGAAGCTATCCAATTTTAGAAGTTATGTGCTTGGAAGATCTCATGTAAGTTATGTGGCTTCGGCAGGTGATATTTCATCCTACAAAGTCTGCATCAAACTGGTGGTACGTCATAGAGGTTGCCCCTCGTAGCGCACAGACGTATGAGGGCTACCATGTGCCAATCACAGCGGCATCAATGGAGGATATTGGAGAAGATGCTCAGTTAGAAGCCGCTGAGGTGGTGCTAGACGAGCATCAAGTTGCTACTCTCTATGGGTGCATGCAGAGGATCTACAAAACAAAACGGAGGACATCTGCCTAAACGGAGAGCTCTATATAGATATAGGGAGTTATGTTGAGCTATGCGAGGATGAGAGAGAGACCTCTTAAAGCCATAAACATTGTATTTGAACAATTTTGCTCCGTTTTATAATATATATTGTATTCACGTGGCTATACTTGAGAAATTTAAATTGTGTTTAATTGTCATTGCGTCCACTCCAAGTACGTATGCTCCAAGTATGTTCTCACAAGCAGAGACACTCCTCAGTGTGTTGTGAAAGTCTGATATACCGATGAGCATTGTGCTCCGAGTGTGATGGAGACTGAGGCTGCAATCGCGAAGGAGGTGCCTCTGCCAAGGTGACAAAGAAGAAAGAAAGTCATCATCATCCATACCTGCATTAAACACACAAACATTTAATCTTAATATTGAATGGAGAAGAAAACATGGACAAGTAGAGAGAGAGAGAGAGAGAGAGAGAGAGAGAGAGAGAGAGAGAGAGAGAGAGAGAGAGAGAGAGAGAGAGAGAGAGAGAGAGAGAGAGAGAGGACTCATAAAGGGGGAGGGATTCCTGTGTAGAGAGATTCCTGTGAAGTTCTTGTGAATTTGTCTCCCGTGTGCATTCTACGTATCTTGTAAAAGCACTGTGCTCCGAGTGCGATGGAGACTGAGGCTGCAATCGCAAAGGAGGTGATCCGTCTCTCCTCATAGATGCTGCTCATCCCTCCACTAGATCTAATCTTAGTGCCTTTTTTGTCCGATCAACTAGATCTAGTGGAGGGACAAGCATCATCTATGAGCAGAGACGGATCACCTCCTTTGTGATTGCAGCATCAGTCTCCATCGCACTTGAAGCACAGTGCTTTTACAAGATACGTAGAATGCACACGGGAGACAAATTCAAGAGAACTTCACAGGAATCTCTCTACACAAGAATCCCTCCCCCTTTATGAGTCCTCTCTCTCTCTCTCTCCCTCTCTCTCTACTTGTCCATGTTTTCGTCTCCATTCAATATTAAGATTAAATGTTCGTGTGTTTAATGCAGGTATGGATGATGATGAGTTTCTTTCTTCTTTGTCACCGCGACAGAGGTAGTGGTACGAGGATAGTCATCGCTCTAGAGCACCATCATGTCGTTCTACTCCTTCAGTGTCTCCCTCTCTTTCGGAGCATTCAGCACGCTCCAAAGCTTCGGTGTCGACGAGATGATCTTCACACTCTTCTAGGCACCGACGCTCTAGTGGTGGTGGTGGCGGTTGTTGTGGGGATGCCGCCACTGATGCCTTGAAACCGCCTCGTGTTCGACGAAGCTCTTTACCTTCCCCTTCTTTGCCCGCCCCCACACCAGCCACGACATTGCCATCTATGCCAGGTTTTGTGAAGCTATTGGTCGTTCCTGGCTACACACCACTACCTACTCCTCTGGGAGTCACCCTAGTCGACACTTCTCGCTTCGAGGCCCAAACTCCAGTGGAGACACCTGACGTCCGTACCCCCATCGACATGCCGCTAGAGACCCCTGCCGGGACACCCAGGTTCACTCGTCACATGCGAGAGGGCTTGCTTTACTCCGTCCACTTCAGTGGTGGCATCATCTTGGATGATGAAGGGAAGAAGGTGATCTCGCACATGCACGGTCTTTGCTCTCAGGTGTTTAGACACTATATACTAAACACTTGGAGTGAAGTACCAAGTGATTTAAAAGGCAGAGTCATCAGCATGCTTCATGACGAGTTTCTCGTGACAACACAGGATGACCGATTCAATGAAGACCTGATGAAGGTTTGAATGTGCAAATACTGCAAGCACAAGCGTTCTGAAGTGAAAAAAGCAATAAAGCATGGGTGGAACAGACTAGATTGGCTGGCCAAAGAAGATTGGAAGAATGTGAAGCACGCAGTACGCGAGAATCCTGACAAGTGGAAGCAACAAAAGGAGGCAGCCAAAGCGTGAGTAGAGGCCAGGAGCTCGTACCACTTGGGGAGCGGCGGGTGGGCATCATTTGAGGCCTAGTTTGTAAGTGTTTTTGCATTGATCTTTAGGTTTGGTAGTTAATTCTATTTGTACTTTTAAATTCTAACATAATGGATTCTTTGTATGTTTTGAATAGTGGTCGATGACATGACATGATCCCACACTGTACGAGCGTGAGTACGCAAGCAGAAAGGGCTTAAACGCCCTTATGGACATTCTGAGTTCTCGCGACGGCATGGTTAGTATTAGGGTTTACTCTTTTCTATTTGTTGTATTGTTTTGTAAATTATATGTTTATACTTACAGAAAGCTGTCTTATTGTTTTTTTTTTGCAAAATCCGACAGATACGCCGCTTGGACGTGATGAGACGTTTGATTAGAAGACGTCAATCTAGCAGTAGCTAGATAGCATTAGTTTCCTTTTGTCATAGCATATGTATCATGAGATGATGTGTATACGTCTTTTTTTACCTATTGGAAAACCATCTATATTTTCTCAATAAAGACAATGGTGTTGTAACTATTACATTTGCAAAGCTTAACAATCAAGTGATTTTGCCTATGATGTGTACAATTGTCATTGATTTACTTTCATCAATTTACTTTTTGTCAGTTTTGTATCTTTATTCTGCAAACAATACTATGGATGATGGAGTTAATGGTTATATTGTCTTGTGGGTGACTACTTTCAGTCTATACCTAAGCTTGCACTTTCTTTCAAAGGTGAATCTGGGCTTATCATGGATTCATTTAAGTTTACTATATTATTGAAGCATTCAATATGGTTGATGCATTGAATGCCCGGCCACCAATTTTTTTTACTCTCGAGTGTTGCTATAAGCGTCGCTATATAGGGCTTTGCAACGTCGCTATAAGTGTCACTATAGATAGCTTGTAAGCATCACTATTAGCGTTGCTATATAGCGATGATTTTAGAGACACTCATAGCGACGTTCTTGTATCGATGCTATTAGCAACGGTCTTAGCAATGCCGGGGAGTATAAAAACCCAATGTATTTCCGTCGCTAAAAACGTCACAAGTGCACACAACCTCTTGTAGCATGGGAGCCAATAGAGTCCTTCATAGGAACTTTTGAGGCCATCCACACTGAGCTTGGAAAGTTTCTCTATACTGGCTATACATCCTCTAAGCTTGCCTCACATGACATTTTTTTATATAATCATACTTATGTCACACCTAGGCGAAATGAATATGGTAGTCTTTCTCTGGTTCACTCGCCAACCTTGGAGAGTTTGGAATGGCCTAAGCCAGACAATGCCTTCATCACCCAAAAGGAGAATTGAGGTGGATGTGAAAGCAACAATGAAGTGTACCTATGGTTCCCACAAAGCCACGGTAACATGGTTTATGTCTCTTCATGTGTTTGTGTTTATGTTTTGACTTCGGAGTGTTCATAGGACACCAACAACGTGGACTTGCAAAGGGGGAAGTGCGATCAATGGATTTCTTGTAGTTGGATGGGAAACTAAGGTGGTCAACCACCAGGGAGATAGTATCAAGTACATTGTAGTTGTTAACAATGTGGTGTTCAGATACCATAATGCAAAGAAAATCTTGTCGATGGTCTTTCCCTATAGAAGATGGAAGCTGACGATGGAAGAATGGGAGACACTAGACTCTGAGGTTGCTGCTAGAGATTTAGTTGACCTGCAAATACGTCTCCACAATGAAGCACGTACCACATTATAGTGAACAATGACTGGCACCTCAGTCACCTTCGCGAGTATCTTAATCTCAAATGTACCTTGCCCAAGCAATATCTCTTTGTAACAATGAAAAGGTTGTTTGCTCCAAAAAAGAGAAGAGTTTTCTGTGTGAGAACGTTCCATTTTCGCGATGTATTTTTGTAAAAGCTTGGAATTGACAGGGATTTTGTTCCCGTTAATACATATGGTGTTTTGAATCTCGTACTTGTTTATTCTCAACTTGTTCAAGTTTTCAATTGAAACGTGCAATTTCTTTGATGTGAAGCACAAATTTTTTCAATGTTGGTGTTTTTTAATGCTTTGTCGCGTGATTTTGTTTAAAATTTTAGTTTTAAGTTATTTCAATGTTGATTACGAGTGCTTTTTAAAAAGTGACTTTGGGTATAAAAGTGACTTTCTAGATTTTAAACTTCATTTCTCACATTCACAAAACTCTAGCTGTAAGCTCTCTTCGCATCTTCTTCACGAATGAACCCATGGCAATGTCTACTGATACACTTCTCACACAATTAGAAAAGGTAGGATTTGCAGATCGAGCACATGAACTACTCAGTGTGTTCGAGGGGACAATTGACATGTAGGCCACTGTCAACCTTCATGCAGAGTCATTCGAAAGCTTTCTTGACTACATGGCACAACACATGGAAGAATATGCCATAATCTTTGATGGATCTGACACGGCATGGTTGCCAGTGGATTTCCTGACGCATCTCTATGCGACCGACAAAAACTTTTGGTTTCGCTTGTTGAGGTTTATTAAAGGCCTCACAAAACGGGACTACAGGATAGAGGATAAAGATGATCTCATAGATTTGGGCATGGGTTGCATAGGCACCCAATTCATTTCTTGGGACATGGTTCTGGTCTTACTTGTGCTTGAGAGCATGGATAAGGGAAAATTAAAGGGAAAGGTCAACCAAAGACCACCTGTGACCATTGTGGAGGAATCAAACGAAGTTATCAAAAAGAGTGACGAGCAGACTAAAGCATCTATGGCACTCATCCTCTTGCGATATCCCAGCTCCACTAAGGATGAAGATCGAATGATAGAGGGAGATGAGGTGCTGGAAGAGGTCCCAGACCTCCAAATTCTCACTTTGCGTGCGGTGGTGGTGGACGATTGTCATTTTCTGTTATTTTACGACATTGCCAAAACATTAGGACTCAAAGAAGATGAGTCGCTTGCAGTGCTTGCTATCTATACGCGCATGAAGGATCCCAGTGGAAAGGAAGAGAAAGTCAAATTTCAAATCGACTTTGAAGACCAAGATCTCCCAGCAAGCCTCTCTTTCCTCCCCAATGAAAACAAACAGAAATTGTTGCAAACAGTAGAAAGTACACTTGTGAAAATCAAATCATGCGCCTCTTTCTACGAAAGCGTACCAGAAAGCGCATTTCATCCACACAAACCACTGATCGTAACTGGTAGAGATGATCGATCTAGCATCAATTGTACAAGGAAAAATCTTGAAGAGAAGGACGAAGAAACTGAGGTAAACAAATCTTAACCTGGTAGATTGTCTATTATTCCGTACTACAAGTGTTAAAGTCAATTAAAATGCTTTGCAGATGGCATACCATGTTGATAAGTTTGCAATGCGTACTGGAGGTTCGTGCAACGAGTCCATGGGTAGGGATAGCTCGCTTTGGCACTACTTGAGCCACCTGGGGCCATCGATTCTTAGAGTTGCTCACACAGAGTTTTCCAAGAATGGTTCTGTGGAGCTGCTAAAGTGCAAAGCATTAAGTACCATATGCCTTGAAGATTCTCTCACCCTAAATGCTCACAAATGTATATTCGTGGACCGAGAGACAATATTTTATGCCTTTACAAGCACCCAGGCTCGGTCCTCTCCCACTGTGTCTTGAGCCTAGGTCAAGGGTTGACATACCTAGAGGAAATTGTAAAATCCCTTGGCGTCAAGTCAACCATTCGCCCCATACTCACATATGTAATTCATAGAAAAACTAATCGACCATGATGTAATATCCAAATCAATACAAAATAATTGTTTTTGTCAATGATTTCTGTCAATATTCAGTACTAATTTTTTTTCTGATTCATATTGTCCAATAAATTTCATTTTTGCAACACATACAGAACCTCGAACATGCAGCCACCGGGCGGCACGTCTTGGTGATTCTTTTGCAAAACAGGGCGATGAGGGGGAGGGGGGGGGGGGGGGGCGTACGGGGTCAACCGAACCACAAATGATCACGACAACACCTTGGTTGATTCGAACAGGGCAAAAAAAGACCTTGTGCGTCATGGCACACATGCACTTCTTTTGTCCTGTCTGACCCCATCGGGTGCTGCGTGGTCATTTGTGGTCTAGTTGACCCCATATGTCCCATGTCGCTCCATTTTGCAAAAGAATCATCGAGATGTGTCCCCCGACCGCCCGGTGGTTGCATGTTAGAGGTTCTGTGCATGTCATTACCGTGGGACGAGCCGTGTGCCGTGGTGGTCAGCTTAAATTTAACATACCCAACAATTCAAATACTTATAAAAAACAATGTACAAAATAAAGTTGAACAATTGTACGGAATGGTAGGAATTGGACATCTGATATTATAGGAAAAGATTACGAGTCTCATCAAGAGAGAGTACATGGGATAAACTATTTCTCATGAAGGCATCCTTCATTTTGTAAATTGATTGCCAAAGCTAAATCTATATTTTTTAATGTTACATGCTTAGCATGCACCATCTAGGAGATGCCATCCTGAAAAATCTGCACGAAATGTCTTCGACGGCATCCTATAGGGCTAGTAAAGCTGCATGTTGTATACGTGTAACAGAATTGCTATATTCGTCCATCATCTCTCTCACCACCCGAGAGAAGGCCGCTTTGGATATGATTGGCTTAGTGCTCTTTTGATATTTTTTGATCTCACGCAAAGCAACTGTGCCTGACTTCCATCTCCGCTTTTTCTGTGTTGCTAGTGGTGGTTGAGGAGCCGCTTGCCTGGACCATTGAGGAGGATCATCTTTATACTTTTTCCTCCTCTCCTCTTGGGCTTGTTGCTCTTCAGGTGTCACCTTGTCCTTTTTTCTCTTTGCACATTGCTTGGCTCTTTGAGGTATTTTTGAAGGCCTTGAGCTCCCAGCATTTGCTTGTTGGGTGGCTTGAGCTCTATCCTTTGCCGCCTTTTTCTCTGCCTCTTCTCATGCTTGTAAGTTTGCTAAATGAGTTCTCTTGGCCTCGACTCTCTACCATTCCTCTTGATCTCTCTATCTTCTTTGGTCTTCTTGTACTCTCTGTGTTTCCTTCTCTGCAGCCTCTTTCTTTTCCATCTCTCTCATTCTTTTCCTCCTCCTGCCTCTCTTGCTTTAGAAATCGGGTCGCATGATACTCTTTGACTGACTCGCGGTGGAAAATTTTGTGGCATTTCTGTGGTGGCCGGAGCATCAGTTGCTGTGACAACACGCGAGGGCACCGAATTTTCAAGCGGACCTCGACATTCTTCTTCTGTTGCTCTTGTTTCTTGCATGGCTCTATGTAGAGTTGAAATTGGTGGGGGATTTGACAGAGGTGTGCAATTGGCATGGTTTAATTCTCTGAGATCTCCAAAAATATGTCGCATGGTGGTTAAATCATCTGGATTCGATGGTTGGGAAGGCTCTTGTGTGTCTGGAGTGGATTGGGGCACTGGTTATCCACTTGTGGTTGGGGATGTGGATTTGAAGCCGTAGATTCTGCATGGGGTTCTGGCTGTGGATTTTTTGTGGTGTGCGTGGCTGTGGTGGTATTGTTGTGCGTAGTGCCAGTCTGCTCGAATCGTCCATGTGGTGCAAGATATGGGTGCATTTATGCTCGAGAGAATTTTCTAGAATATGAAAACAAGAAATGAACTTCAAGTTGTAAGTTTTGACTTATACAATACTTAATTTTTTTTAAAAACCTTAAAAACTCAATAATACTAATGAAATAAAAAAAACTCCAAAATTCTCAAAATTTGACCCATGGAACCACTGATTGGGGCATCCAAAAATCATGTGGCATTACAGTGTATGTTTATTATAGAAGTGGTTAGTGTCAAAAATTTATTGGTTTTGCATCCAACGCCTGCTATTTTGTCGCCTTGTCTCCAACCATCGTCAGAATCGATCTTTTGCACTAGAGGCATGATATAATTGGGATCGCCTCATGCTAACCACTTCTCTATTCTACATTTCAAACTTCTTTGCACTCTAATCTTCTTTCTTTCTTTCCCCGTTAAAACTCTATAGAATCAATTGAACATTTTGTGTAGAGCATTGCATGTCGTGTATTTTTAAAATACATTGCTTTTGCTTGATAGTGTGAGTGCTCATAACTGAATGTGTCGAGGAAAAATGAGCTATGAGCAAAAATAACGTGCTGCAAAAATAATAAGACTTTAGTCAAACACTAACTTTTTTTTACTGCAAAGACAAAGTGTTCAACCCACCATGTAATGTGTTATGTGCGTCTCCTCCCAGGCATCCACCATTTGCGCTGTGAAACTATTGAATACAAATTTTAAGGTGGATATCTTAACAGAGGTTAGATTTTCCTTTTCAAGCAAATGAAAAATATCATCTACAGAATGTCACACACGAGCACGCTTAATTCCAAGGGCTGCTTTGTTACCTCTATAGGTGGTAATGTCACACACCTTTTTCCACAAATGAAACTCATTGGGACTTTGGGAATCAAAATAGACTGAAAGCATATGCCTAGCTTTACTACCACCCATACATATTTTATTTTTAGGACGATCATGTGTACTTCCAGATGCCTTCTTGTCCTTTGATAACTCTACTGCACCCCCATGCAGGCCAACACTTGATAGAATAGATTCAAGTTCTTTGATACACTCTTCTCTTCTTTTTGCAGGCTCCATATTCCAAGCATAATTAATATGGAGCATAATCAACTTGTCAAGAATTCGTAAACCGGCATGAAGAGTGCACACATGCACATTTATCAAAGGAATCAATAGAATAGGATCCCAATTTGGATCGTCCATGTGTTGACTAGGGGGTACACCCTGGTTACAACCCAGGATATTTTGAAACCATTGTTGTAGTGATTTTCCCCAATGTTTGTGTGGTGGTTCCATCTTTTGCAGAGTTGACTGTAGCTTTGCCACCCTTACCCTTACCGCCCTTTGACTTGCTGGCCTTTGAACCCTTGCCCTCAGTTCCTAATGAGACTTTATTGTGGCAGCAATAAATGCATGGAAAGAGGTTCATTGCACCTTGCTTGCACCCTAATATACACTTGAGATTTTTCAAGTCCCCTGTCAAATGCCACTCCACTTGGAATGTACCCAGACCTGAAACCTGCAATCATTGTCCTTCTTGTTGTTGCCGAATGACATCAATGATTGGGGAGTGATTAAAATACCATTTGAGGGACTCATGTGTCTCATGTGGGAGATGAAAAGCTGGCAGCCACCAAATATTCTTCTCGAACTGAACACCTAAACAAGTGTTTTCCTTCTCGTTGGCATTTAGCTCAACATCGACGCCCACCAAGGATCTGTTCATAAGTGCAACACTTACCCTTTTGAGCCGTTGACCTTTGACAATCTGGCACTCATCAAGCTTCATCATAAATATAACTTTACCATCACACTCTTCCTGTGTCAACCCATAAAATCTGATCATTGACTCCTTGAGCTTCAACAAGTCAACATAGACATTATTAAACTCGTTGTAAACGAAAGGATTTGTTCTCTTCTAATGGCAGGGAATTCTCCACATATTGAAATCTGCCCAACAAGCTTGCAACATCAAAATTGGCGCACCTTTTTGCAATGCTGACATTATAAGGTGCTGGTAGCAACCTAAAAAAACCTTTTGCTATGTGACCTAGTGTGACAAGTCTATACAAAGCTTTGTAGGCCTTGAAACTTATTTCTGCGCTGTCACACACCTCCATCATCTCCTGAGGCGACACAATGCTCTTTAGCTCATTGAAATACTTCCAAAACATTAGAAATGCCAGCATTGGATGGATCATCCAATAGCTCCACCAACTCCTTTGGTTTGATGATATGCTGCAGCAGAGTATGTCCAATTGTGTGAGCATCAGAATCAATTCCCATCATCATCCGAGCCAAGTTCCTGCATATTGAAATAATATTAAAGCAACCTGCAAAGAATGTAAGAAATTAGAAGCTTGCATTTGTATTCCTATCGAGTTTGACAAATACATTTCTTTCGAGCTCCACCGCTTGAAGATAGCATAGACATCGCATGTCTCTTACGCTTGCGAATGTGGTAGCCAAATGGAATGTGTGAGAGATGATTGATTCACCGGTGCATACTACATGCAATGTGTTGTAGCTGAACATAATTGTCTAGACAACACTCTTGCTCCATTTTTTGATGCTCTGCTTTTTTAATAAGCTTTGACATCTCGTCATTTAGCTGCTTCGTCTTCTCATTGGCTTCGTCTCTGACTTGCTGAATTTTTTTCACATACTTCTCTTACAATGATGAATAGGCAACACATAGATGTTTTCTTACTTCCCTTTCATTGACAAAAGCTAAATGTAATCTCCAGCATACCCAAACAATTCGTCTCTCCCATCTCCAATAAAATGCAGTAGCTCAGTGACATTATGAAAAGGTGTGATGTATTGGTATCATTAGATCGCCAGGGTAAATATGGCCATCAACCCATAAGTTGATTGGCTTGCATCCAAGGTTCCGTAGCTGATCTCCAGCATTGGGATTAGATGTGCCAAGTCGCCCAATATCATAATCCTGCTTTAAATCAACATTTAATTGATAACGTTTTGACTTGTTAGTAATGTCTTGCAGTGGTAGGGGATTGAATGACATTTGTGTTAATTAATCAAGCAAATTAGAGAGAATGTGTAATGATGACTTCTACAAGAAGGTGAAGGTGGCTATGGAGGAAAGAAGTGGAGAGTACTCAGAGATAAGAGAAAAGGATTGTGTTGTGGAGGGAAGAAAGAGGGGGACTGCAGCTCAATCTCCTTTGAATTCAAATTGTTGATCATGAGTGTAGAGAGAGAAATGCTGCTGCACATAGAGGTAATGGAGTTTTCCATTGCTCTCAGCTGGAGCTGCAGTGGGAGAAGCATGAGGGGGGAGAGAGAGAGAGAGAGAGAGAGAGAGAGAGAGAGAGAGAGAGAGAGAGAGAGAGAGAGAGAGAGAGAGAGAGAGAGAGGGAGATAGAAAGACAATGAAGGAAGAGAGAGTGGGAGAGAGGGCAGATTTGCAAGCTTGGAGGATCTGCACTCTGTCAGAAAGAGGCAACTAAGAATGTTCCTTAATGATTGGGAGGATAAGTGACAAGAGAGAAAGGGGGAGAAAAGAAACAGAGAGAGTTGGCTCACGTTTCAGAGAGAGAATATAGTGAGAGAATGTGGAAAATCTGCTTTTCTGGCAGGGGGGTTGAAAAGTGCCTCCTTTAAGGAGTTCTAAGTGAGAGAGAGTGTTTTATATGTTAGAGAGAGAAGAGGAGTGGGAAAAGGATATTTTAAAATTCATTTACCCACCTCTCTTTTGGGTTACTAAATAGACTATCTTCAAATTCAAAATATGGAAATGGCTCTAAAAAAAAATCTCAACATAGGCCTTTTTGCCCTCTATTTCAGGCTTGGTCAAACTTGGCTTAAGCTTTAAGCATTCCCTTAAAACTCCAAATAAAGAGGCCCTCCTTACCCCATTCACTTCCTAATGTGGTCCCAACCTATGTTGTGTGATACCATTGGTCCAAACTACTATCTTAGAGCATAGAGAGTAATGTTTCCACCGTTTATGATATGTTGTAGAATTTGGCAAAATTACTATCTAAAGTCAAAATAAGTCTTCATTGAAACATAATGAGAAGAAACACTCACTAATAATCCAAGTTAGGGTATAAGTAGGTATCTAATGTGTTAGCCTATAGGGCCTTTGAATATTAGCTTCCATATGTACAAAGAAATGATCTAAGTAGGAAACTCAAGTGTTGATTTGAAAGCTTTTCACTTGTCTAAGCTAATCTCTAACTCAATCATAATTTTTTGAAGGTCCACCACTTGTCTAATCTAGGCTCCAAAAGAGTTTTAATTGGTTTATGATAGATTCTAACTTTCTCGATGGAGTAAAACTCTAGAAAAATGAGGCAATCAATGAATTAATCAAAGAAAAAAGACACAAATCTTTGACTTTTTTTCTCAAACTAAACAAGTATGATCTAATGTTAACAAAACTTTAAATTATAATTGAAACATTTACAAGCCTAAAAAATAGGCTATCCTAAGAAGAAGCATAATTTTCATTTTCATATGTAGTGTTAAAAACTAAGAAAACATCTCTCAAGAAATTGATAAACAAAATCTAGGTGTTTGCTTTGTTAATTTGAGAAAATATATCAAAATTTGTATCGATTGAGCTCCATCAAGATATACCAGGCTCTGTGAGAACCTGCAAGTAGGAATAAAAAGAAATATTGATCAGATACCATGTATATGAATGTTCAAGTTAGCATGTGTATCAAGGTTTAAGACATTTAAATAGTACCTTAGGGTTTTTTCTATCTTTAGAAGATTGTTCTCAACTTTCACTTTATTTTATATACACCTTTGTAGTGGTTGCCTTCAATGGTCCTTATGTTCTACAACCCAATTGCCTAGCTAAAGAGATCAATTGTGTTGCCTTCATGATTTCAATCGGTGTACCTTCCTTTGCCAATATTTCTTGTATTTGGGATCTTTTTATTTCACTGTGGTGACTTGTGTCACTTGCTCAGTATAGTTTTTATTGAAGGGTAGTTTCACCTTTGTCATGTTTTGCAGGTGGTTTTCTTCTTGTAAAGAACACCTTAGTTGACCAGGCATCATTTTTATGCTTCCAATACTCTATGATTTCTTTGTATTCACTGTTATTTATCACTTCAGGTTGTCCATAACGTTTAGAAGCAATCAAATCGCGCACATCCCTTCTCTCATCAAGCTGAAGCAAGTAGGGAAGCAACTCCCTCAAGAGCACATTGTCAACCATTTTTTCACCATCAAATTGTGGTGGAAAGATGCAATTTTTTATAGGTGAAATGCATCCCTTATAAGGAGAGTCATCAATAAGAACTGTTCTTTGTGGATCA
The DNA here is from genome assembly GCF_014529385.1 of Adiantum capillus-veneris. Taxonomy (NCBI): domain Eukaryota; kingdom Viridiplantae; phylum Streptophyta; class Polypodiopsida; order Polypodiales; family Pteridaceae; genus Adiantum; species Adiantum capillus-veneris. The sequence goes on along the minus strand of NC_140952.1, from coordinate 75,015,199 downwards.
CATTCAAACCCCATGGAAATTTTGGCCAAAGGCTTGAACATTGCCTCAACATTTGGATTGTCAAGTTTAAATAATTTTTGGCTTTGAGCGGTGTAGCAACCTTCTTGATACCAGACTGCAAAGAAAGATAATGTATCCCCAGCTAAGTTTTTTATTGCTCTAAGGTTGAAGCACATTGTTCCTAGTAGCTGTTGACCAGATTGCAACATTAGATTTCTGTACTATAGTCGTCAAGAATTGTATGCAACCTGGCGTGAGTATAATATATCTTTTTGAAGCTATCTGCATTGACTTGTGGTGTAAGGATGGCTGAGGGGAACGCTTTGATAATAGATCATTTAAATCCAATATAATTGTAAGCATGGATTTCTCATCATCTATACTAGATAAAGTAGCAGCAATTGGAAATGGCTTAGGAGTAGATGTTTGAGCCTCTTTTGAAGTAGTTTGGATTGTTGGAGCACTAATATCTTGGTCCACGTTACTGCAAGCTTGCTCAAGATGCACATCACTAAACTCTGGTATAGAAATATCATCCGTCTTGGGCACTTCAGAAATGAGAGAATCAATGGATCCTACAATTGTTGATTGATTCATAGGGCCTTTGTCAATCCCAATCTTTGAATCTAAGAAAGCACATATAACATTGGTTTCTTCAAAATCACTAGAATTCAATTCACCATTTTTACATGTAAAACTCCAAGTAACAAATCTATTTAAGGTGGAATCAATATTAGAGTCCTTGCAAACATTGTTAGCATTGGTACACAAGGCACCACTTGTCTAAACTACAATCTATTATGGAAAAATTGCCCAACCTACACTCTATTAAATGTTACTACTTAAGTGAATACTAAAAGGGCCAAAGCATGTATTGGTGGTTCAAAAAGTGGTGTCTTTGACACTACTTTGATAGAAACTTAAGGATCCCAATTTCATGTGTCCCATATGAACATACTAACCATGTTATATATGATTGGAAAGCTTTTGACAAAAGAGAATTCAAAGTTGCAATGTCCGCAAAATTTTGATAAGATATGCAAGAATTTTACCGCGTTCTACTTTTTGATAAGACAACCACAAAAAAGTAAAATAGTGGTACCACCAATACATGCTTTAACCCAAAAGCCAAAACTTGTTCAAGAACACATGGACACAAGGTCCACCACATGTCCAATGTAGGCTACCAAAAAAACCTGTTCAAGAACACACGGTTACAAGGTCCACCACATGTCCAATCTAAGCTACATGAAAAAATTAGAGATTTGGCTTAGATTTGGATTCAAGGGCCACAACTTGTTTAAGCTAGCTAGCTTCAAACTACACCAAAATGTTGCAAATATGTGCTTCATATTCAAGGTAAAATTTATCAAAAGAAGAAAGTAATATTGGAGCCCCTACCACTTTTCCAACCTAGCTATTGATTAAATTTTGATAAGATTTTCTAAAAATATTGAGTAGAGTCAAGATTCTATGTTCAAGGTAATCAAATAACTTAAAAAACACATAAAGCATAAGGGCGCTTTAGATTCTAGCTAAACATAAAGTAAACAACAATCATATACACTTAAGTGTTGAGATTCTATCAATAACAAAATTTTAGATGTATTTAAGATTTCCATCCACATACAATACTTGAAAATATCAAGTAAAGTTATAGTCAACAAACAATTCTTCTCCCGCTTCAACCCGACAAATAGTCTGAAGCCTATACATAGCCATACTCTTCTAATTTGAAGTGCGAAGATGTGCATTTGTGCCAAGGTGGAAAATTTGGATCAAATGTATAGCATACATTTGGCTCGACACTTGTACCATGAGAACTATTTATATAGCCCGACACATTTCCTTCTTCTATGCAACCAAGAATGTATGCTTGATCTTCTTCTTCTTCTACATTTGGATCTTCTAGAAGAAAATATTTAGAGGCTCTTGGAAATATTTTGCATATCCTTTTCCACTCTTGAAATCGATCTTATACCCTACATAGTTTAGAATAGCCACACCACTTTCGAGGGAACTATGCACAAATAGCTGTTAGTAGCAAGCTAACACGGACACCATTTTTTGGAGTTCTCCTTGTAAAACAATTATTATTTTGATAAATCAAGAATATTGTAACTCCTGTTTTCTTGATAAACCTTGTATTTAATGAGCCGGAGCTACAAGCTTCCAGATTGTATCAGCCATTGAATTCCCAGCTTTGGTAGAACTTCAGATTATTACTTTTGACCACTCAAAAACCTTGGCTAAGGTATAAAAGCCAAGTTTTGTAAGTTTTTTATAAGTTTTTAGATAAGAAATACACAACGTGAGCTAACCGCGCTCACTCCTCTCCTTCTCGTGCTTCCTACTCCCTCTTCGGTTGTCACATTGCGAATGCGTTTGTTGCATTGCAACCGCAGGTAAGAGCTCTACTCATTGACATAATCCATTCACAGCATTTCTTAGCTTTTGGCGTCGCCGACCCGTGGCCTAATTTCATCATAACTAGGAATTTACACTTTAAAATCAAGAACTAAGCATAGGCGGGGTATTGGGGCATCATTGCTAAGCATTTAGATGCATTCTGGATCGAAAACAACTAGGTCAAAAATCCACTGCTATTAATAGTCGCGATTTTGAAACTTGATCTAAAGTGGGATTTGAGACAATAGGCATGTGTGCTTAGGTCTTATAAACTTTTCCTAGAAGTTTCGTAACGTTTGGATGTCATTTGATGCTATAACAAATGTGATTTGCTTGCCGATGAGCAATTGGCTTTTGGTGATTTCAGTCACTTGACTGTAGCTTGAGTTAGATGGGAGTTGTTAGTTGTTTTCCAAGAGATTGACAACCTCTTGTAGCCTCTATGCACTAGTCGAATCATCTTCATCCCATGGTGTGACAAATTAATCGTGGTTCTCGCTAATACTGCAATAAGATAGGATGGTGAGGTTAGACATGCGTTCCACATTTGGCGCCGCTGCTAGGGATCAAAGAGACCTAAACTAGGAAAAAACACGAGCGTCTTGTGTAATTGTCCTTTAACTTCCTCTAGGTTCGCCTAGAGTTCAGCCTAGAGTTCAAAACTCTCTTTTAGAAACCGCATAGCTTAAGATTGTCATCTTTTGCTATGTAGAGGTAGCTTGGAAGTAATCGTACTTGCTGAGTGCCTTTAGGATTGTAGGATTGTAGATTTAGATTAGGATTTGGAGAATGATTGGTAGACGAGACAAATCTTAAGATCAAGACTCTGAAAAACATAAAAAAACACAAGAAAACGAGTGTTTGTGGACACTTTCCACAATCCCATTGCATGAGAAACTAGGAGTAGGGTAAGTAGGATCCGAGGTGGATTTCATAGCATTGCTCTCTCTGAAAGAATCAAGTGTGAATTGTTATGTATAGTTACAAAATTTTAGGTCTACGGCTAGAAATAGCACGATAAGACTTGAATTCACTCAATCCAACTGGGGAGTAAGCCTAAGAGTTGTTCGAACCAGTGGGTAAGCTCAAGGACACTTCGAGGTAAAAATTTCAAGAAGTTTACCAAAACTCAGATTATTTACTTTTTCTTGACATTTTAGGCCAAATTAAGTTTTGACTTGATTAGGCTTAAAAAACATCATAAAAGGACTGCCTTTGAGAAAATTGCAAAAAAGTGCTCATTTCAAGCCTCAAGTTAATAATCGTGATTATTAACTTTTTGCTCTAAATTAGCCAAGACTCATATCATTGACTCATTACATGTGTACAAATAACTTTTGTAAAGGCCCAGGAGATTTGGATTACTAAACTGGCAAAAAACTGGGTGAAAGCTAAGTTTGTACTGACTTTTTGAATCTTGAGTGTGAATTGAGGACAATTTATCCAAACTTGTTGAAACTTGATTTATAGGCTTATATTGATGTGATAAACATGTGTATATGCTCAATTGATTTGACAAAAGTAAATAATCGCGATTATTTACTTCTGCCATGTTTTTGAACTTTTTTGACCAAGTTGGCATACCACTAGCTTTACCATGTTATAATAAGCCCACAAACCAAATTTGGTAAGATTTGGATCACTGGAGTGAAAACTGTGACAAAAATTACAAAGTTAGTCTGCGGACAGATAATTGATGACCATTTGACCAAAAATTGTCCAAACTTGGTGAAAATTGGCTAGTGACCTTAACATAAGGTGCTTAAAAGACCTGTGTCAAAGTTGAGACAAAAATTTTCAGAAGTAAATAATCGCGATTATTTACATTTGCTTCAAATAGACCCCACAAATCAATTGTGGTATACATTTACATTTGGGTATACCACAAGGTCAAGCACATTAATTAGACCCCACAAATAAATTTTGGTGAACTTTGGACCACAAAAGTGAGACTTAAGCGAGATTCTCGAAATCAGAGTCCGCGGACACGGAACAGTGGGTAAACTTGATCAAATTTTGTCCAAACTTGTTGAAACTTGCCCAAGGGCTATAACAAGTTGTATACTTGCCAAACCAATCCAAAAAGTGGAAAAAAGTGACAAAAGTAAATAATTGCGATTATTTACTTCTGCTATCCAGAGACTTTAAATTTGACTTTTGGGCTTATACAGTGTTAGACCAGCATAATATAAGGCCACAGGGAAATTTTGGGTTCAATCGGATCAAAATTGGTACAGATACACTCAGTTTACAGATTGCAAATTAGACCTTTGATTTTGCTAAGCTGAATCTGAGAGTCAAAATTCTGACTTCCATAGCACGAATTGAAGTGAAATACAGAGACCAATCATTGGAGCTCTCAAGAACTAAGGCCAGTCCAAGGCTACATGATTCACTATTTCCAACAGACTGGTTTGAAGGACTCGGAACAGGACCAACTCCTAGAAGACCTGGAGTTGAACCAAATAAACGTGTCAGAGCAGCTGATTTCCAAAAATGGATCAGAAAATACAGTGGATCAGGGGATCCATATGACCACTTAGCAAGCTTCAAGCAAGTGCTAAGAGTAGAGCGTATATTCGACTTCCATACTCAATTCGAGGGGTTTGGAATGACATTAGAAGGAAAATATTTGACATGGTTCCAAAGCATTCCACCAAGGTCAATCATGGATTTGAATATATTAGCTCAAGGATTTGTAGCTGCTTGTTGTAAAATGGGGATTAAACATAATATGGTAGCTCAAATCTACAGCTTCAAACAGAAACATGGGGAGTTTGTTAGGGATTTTGTAACTCGAATGAAACAATACATTGCCAGATGCCCAAAGATGGAGATACCTGCAGAGGAGCGACTTGTCTCATTGTTTCTGGAGGGACTTCTAAACAAAGAACTTCATGCTATACTCTATAGTAAAAAGCATACAACCCTAGAGGCGTGTGTGTCGGATGCTATTGACCTAGGAGACAATTGGGAGATATTCAATGAAGAGAATGTCCCTAAGGATAACCAAAGCAAGAAGACAACATCCACAAAACCAGCACATGTGGGAACGGCTGCTGCCGCACCACTCTCAGCCATAGAAGATATGCTAAAAAGGATGAATGACATGATGAACAATATGCAAAAAGCACCTATGAGAGGACCAGGACAGGGGATATCCCCACAACGACAACCAATTAGGCCACAAAAATGGTGTGCAATCGAGGGTAAATGGACCAACCACGAGACCCAGGAGTGCTACTTCAGACCAAATTATGATGGGAATGTTCAGTACGTGCCCATGAGGCCACGAGGACAACCCATGTACAGATATCAGCCTAATATGGCTCAAGCTCAAAGACCACCAATGGGTATGGAGAGACCTCAACCTGTATTGGGACAACAACCTCCTTATCCAGGATATAATGTAGTGTCTGTAAAGTACATACACTTAGAAGGAGTCATAGATGAACAAGCATTAGTGCCTGTTACAACCTATGCAGAGTCTAGGCCATCTACAGTAATGGTAGAGGGAGATTGGTATAGTCCACAACCACCACCAATGGAGGAAACCATGACTTTTGTTCCACCAGAGCTCGCACCAATGTATTATGTAGCTAATCAAGGTGTCAGACCTCCCATGGGAACACCCGTGATGAAGACCAGAACAGAAAACTGTCATAACTGTGGTGCTGATGACCATTGGAAGAACAAATGTCCAGAGCCTGACAAAAACCTCAAACCAATTAAAGCCTATTGCATACAATGTTGCAAAAAGGGAGGACACTTTCCGGAAGATTGTCATAAGAATCCTTTGAACAGAGGAAAACCTGTAGTCAATGTAGTCCAAGTGATGCCTAGTAGCTCATCAGAGAGCGAACCGATTGTTCCAATCAAGGTAATCACTAGAGCCTAGGCAAAGAAAAAGAAACACAATTCCTCTGATGATTCAGAGAACACAAAAGTTTCTTCTCAAAGAATCAAAAGGAGCAGAAGCAAAAGATATGAGATGAGAAAACAAAAACAACGGGCTGAAAACGAAGAGAAAGCAAAAATTTTAGCCCAGGACAAGTTGAAAGAAACTGACAGTGAATTTAAAGAAACAACCGTGAAATCTGGAGGATCCATTCTGGTTGATAAAATTTTTGAGCCTATCAATGCTGCCTTGGAAGCCTACCAAGCCGGACTAAAAGCAGGCCAAAACATGGAAAACAAATGGAAAAACTATCCATCTCCAGAGATGGAAGCAGCTAAGCTGGAAGCTTATCAAAATTTGGTAAGAATCACACAGGAAATGCTGGATAAATAGAAACCCAAACTTGAAAGTATTGAAAAATTGGAAGAGCTTGCGGTAGAAGAAACGAAAGCAAAATCCGAGGTGGTGGCAGAACCCCACCTTGAAACAAATGAACCAGAGCTCATAGTGCCGGACAGTGAAGATGCCTTAGACGGAATTCCATTCGTGGAGGAAGACTAGCCAGGACACTTATGGGAAAAGGTAAGGGAAATCAATGATGGGAGCCTAACTTTAAAGTCGGCTCCTATAGAGGAAGTCTGGTTGGATAACCTACCATCTGATATAAACATGGATATACAATCCTTGTACGGGGATTGCGGATCAGAGGCTTCAGGGATATCTAAACCAATGACATTAAAAACATTACCTTCTTACCTGGGAGATAATGAGATGAATCTATCATTTGCAAAACCACTCAAGTCAAAAGAGCCAAACAAACCCTAGAAGTAGACAACATTCATTCAATCATGTCTACACCTATCCAATGCACTCTTACTTTGGGAGAACTGTTGAAACTCATGCCATACTTATGGAATGATTTACAAAAAACCCTAGAAAAGGTGGGGATAACGGGGTTAATCTCTAAGAATCTGGGAAACTCAAAAAATGAAACGCAATACAAAGAGACTCGATCAGTTCCTATGAACAAGGTCGGAGAATATTATGAAGGGGAAGAAGGAAACACTACCCTCCCAATGAAATATAATGACATTGAAACCATGGCAATACTGGATAGTGGAGGTGGCATAGCCATAGCCACTAAAGCAGTATGGGAATCCTGGGGACAACCAGCCATTAGACAAACGCGAATGAAATTGTAGTTGGCTGATGGACACATTGAGAGACCGCTAGGGATACTAGAAAAAGTGATAGTCAACTCCTGTGGAATTGAATATCAACACACTTTTGCCGTAGTAGAGTTTGGAAAAAAACTCAACTACAAATTATATTGGGAAGAACTGTCATGCGACTGGTACAGCTTATCCAAGATTGGGGAAACGACTATCTGTACTTAAAGCAGGTGGGATCTATAACAGGGTCAATCTAAAGGACCACACCTATAGAGACGTTTTGAAAACACCCATCCAGGAGTTTGATTTAGTCTCTTCGGCTGAAACTAAACTTCCATCTTGGCTAAACAAAGACACTCCTATTTGGATGTGCGGAGATTCAAAAAATGGAAGCTTGAGATGAGAGGAATGTATCCTAGAAAGGGACTGTACAGACGAAGCCTACATACCTAAACCCTTCCCAGAGCATTTAATCGAACCATTTGAGTGGACTCAAATCTTAGCGACAATGGATGTATGTGTGAATACGTCTATGCCTACTCAATTTTGCAATGAGGATGGCTACGACATAATTCCCATCCAAATGATGTCAGTCCTTAACATTGAAAATAAGGATGAGGAAACAAAGGACTTGATGAAAGCTCAATAAGTCTTTTTTGACCTGTATTACGATGCAACTGATGAGTTGGATGAACACTCAGCTACCTCCGAAGATTCGGGATCCGAAAAAGAACATACGAGAGCTCAACTACTCTTAAGGGGAAGGGAGGAAAAGTTTTTTGACTTTCCAAACCAGAAATCAGAAGACAAAAATGGTATAAAAGAAAGAGGGACACTAAAATTGTGAAAGCACAACCTATGCCATCAGTCTCCAGTAAAACACAATTCCTGATGCAGATAGATGCTAATAATTGTGTCAAGGACAAAATAACTCGCAGATATCCTTCAAACGGAGACTCAAAAATGTCTGGGACATTGAGAAAAACAAGGAAGGGTACTCATGAAGAACATCAGGATAAAAAGCCACTCATGACCAGAGTCGAGAAGAAAAAGAAATATCAAGAGTTGAAAAAAGCTCTACAAGAGATATACACCACCGAAATGGAAACCACGGAAGAGGATGGCAAGGATGTAATGCATGTTCCATCCCATTACAAAAAGTATACTCTCCACGATCGGAAAATCATAATCGAGCAACCTGTTAGGGAACTACGAAAACAAAGCGAGTGTTACGAAGGACCTGAAAACGCTAAAATGGTAGACTTGGCTGAACCAGGAGAAGAGTCTAGATCGGCCTACATTGCAAATGACCTAACAAAAGAAGAAGAAAAGCTTTTGCTAAGCTTGTTAAAAGAATACCGGGATATCTTTGCTTGGTCTTACAAGGATCTCAAGGGTGTTAATCCAGAAATCTGCCAACATACTATACCCATGAGAGGATGTGAAACCAAGTAGACAGAGACCATACACTTATAACGAAACCTTTGCCACAAAGATCAAAGAAGAGATTGAAAAACTAAAGGAAGCTGAATTCATTTACGAAATTGAACACACTGATTGGGTGTCCCCAATTGTGGTAGTACCTAAGCAGAATGGAAAATTACGAGTGTGCATTAATCTCAAAAAAGTGAATGCAGCTACGATTAGAGACAACTTTCCTCTTCCAATAACGGAGCATGTTTTAGAAAGAGTGGCAGGAAAAGAAGCTTACAGCTTCCTAGATGGTTTTTCGGGATACAATCAACTTTTGGTTGACCCAAAAGATCATCACAAAATTGCTTTTGCAACAGAATGGGATATATTTGCCTATTGGGTTATGTCGTTTGGGGTAACTAATGCTCCAGCCACATTTCATAGATTGATGAACCATGCTTTCAAAGAGTATCTTCGAAAATTCTTGGAAGTATACATGGATGATTTATGCGTACATTCGTCAATCTGAGCGGATCATTTTGAACACCTCAAAAAGGTATTCGAGAAATGTAGACTTTACAAGATTTGCTTAAACCCTGAAAAGTGCACATTCATGGAAAGACAAGGAAAAATCCTTGGACACATAGTGTTCTAAAAATGTCATAGCTACCAATATTGAAAAGATTCATGTCATTGCTGATTTGCCTAGACCAACAACAGTCAAAGAGGTACAAGCGTTCATGGGGCATTGTGGATATTACCGACGGTTCATCTACATGTATGCTATAATTTCAAAACCCATGTATAACTTGATTATGCACTTTGAATGGACCGAGGCATGTGAAGAATCCTTCATGAAGCTTAAGCAATCTCTCACCTCAGCTCCAATATTGAAAGCACCTGATTGGGATAAGGTATTCCACGTACACATAGATGCCTCAAATTTTGCTATTGGTTGTATACTAGCCCAACCAAGAGATGGAAAAATTGACTTTCCTATTTCTTATGCTAGCCAACAATTAAATATGGCAGAGAAGAATTACACCACCATTGAAAGAGAAGGACTAGGAATGATCTATGCCATTAAAAAGTATAGACATTACCTATTGGCCAACAAGTTTGTGTTCTTTGTGGACCACCAAGCTTTGTTATATTTGGTCAACAAGCCATGCAACACAGGAAGAATAGTGAGATGGTTCATCATTCTTCTCGAATTTGATTTCACCGTGGTTGTAAAAAACGGCACTACACATCAACCAACAGATCATTTGTCCAGGATTGTTTCAGAGGAATCACCTAAAGGGGTAGATGATGATCTACCAGATTCCTATTTGTTCTCCGTGGAAATGATACCTAGATGGTCTGAAAAAATTGTGTCATTGATGACAATAGCTCAAGTGGATTCACCACTTCCTATTACAGTTGATTTAATGGAGCAATCGGCTATGTATCAATTACTAGCTGGGAGGCTATATAAAATAAATCAAGACGGGATATTGCTTTTATTCATTAACCCTGAAGAAAGCGATTAGTACCTAAGTCAAGCACATGTTACCATAGTAGGACTTCACTTTGCGGAAGACCAAACTATGCAACGAATCTTAAGACTTGGAGTATTCTGGCTGACTACGAGGAGAGATGTTCGATCTTTTGTAAGAGATTGCCCTCAATATCAGAAACAACAACCCATTCCTCATGTAGCATTGTTGCAAATGTCACCTATTCCTAAGTGAAGTAACTATCTGGTTACTTACTTATCGAGCCGAAAATTTCCTGAGGATATGAGTAAACGTCGTCCCCAAAGAGAAATTGAAACGGAAGCAAGAGACTATGCTCTTATTGGGAACCAATTATATCGGCGAGGTAAAGATCGACATTTGCATCTTTGTACAAATGAAAACAAGTATATTCCGATTATGGAACAAGCACATGCTGGATTAGCTCGAGGTCACTTTTCTAGTGAGACCACCGCAAGAGCAATCTTGATGGCAGGCATATGGTGGCCAACACTTTTTGCAGATGCCAAAGAATATGTTCGAAGGTGTGATGCTTGTCAACGAGCAAAGATGCCAACACGTGTAGAGAGCATGTCCTTAAGACCAATGATGGGGGCCAGAGCCTTCACAAAATGGGGTATATATTTTGTTGGACCGATACAGCCACCTGCTTATAGAACCCAAGCTCAATATATCATTGTAGTTACAGACTATTTAACCAAATGGACCGAGGCTAAAGTGACTCAAAAGAATGATACCAGAACCACTGCTACATTCTTTTATGAGTATGTATTCGTAAGGTATGGACTGCCAATAGAGATTGTCAATGATCAGGGAACTCATTTCCTCAACGAGGTAATAGAGTATTTACTTAATGAGTTTATAGTTATCCATAACAAATCAGCTCCCTATCACCCACAAGCAAACGAACAAGCTCAGCATACGAATAAAATTCTTAGCTCGGTACTGACCAAAGTGGTTAGTTCAGGAAGGAATGACTGAGAAATGAATCTCCATGCTGCTCTATGGGCTTACCGAGTTTCATTCAAAACAACTTTAAATGCTACACCCTTTAACCTTGTTTATGGTCTTGATGCCATACTGGCAATAGAATTTCTATTACCGACCTTAGGGGTAGCACAGACTCCTGAGTGGACTGGACATGAATTGTCAAAAAGACTTGAAGATTTGGAAAAGCTAGACGAGAAAAGGCTAACTGCTGTAGCTCATATCTATGCACAGAAGAGGAAACAAAAATAATTTTTTGATTCCCACTTAATGACCAAAATTTTCAAGAAAGGGGACTTAGTTCTAGTCTATTCCCTTAAGCAACACATTCCCAAGTTTAAGAAAAAGGGAAATGGACCATTTATCATTGAAGATGTATCTCCAAGTGGAGCAGTAAAATTGTCAACCTTAGATGGTGAACCAATGGCTAATTGGATTAGTGGATGTCGTTTAAAGAAATACAATTTACCACTAACCAATGAATTGCTAGAGAGAATGCATGCAGCCAAACAAAGGAAGATGAAGCAAGAGCAGGTTATTGAGGAAGCCCAAGAGGAAGCTAGACTTCGGGTACTCAAGCGTAAAGCTGCTCTCAAGAATCAATAAATACCGATTCCCATCAACACTTTGGAAATAGATGATCGACAATGGGAATTACCTAAAGATGCAGTTTCAACAAATGACAACTGGTTAGATGGAATGGATCTCCGCATCAAAGTACAACTCAACAATCATAACACCAATTCTTTGGTAGACACAGGAGCTAGAGTGAATGCAGTCAGTTATTCCACATACAAGAAAGCAACAAGTCAAGCATTGACCGCAGTAATAACAACAATCAAAGGATGCAACAAGAATCCGACTCCAACATTGGGAGTGGTCAACTTGAACGTGGTAGTACATGGATGTTCATGTCCGCATTAGTTTGTATGCTTGCCATATGAACACATGAATGAAACTATGATTCTTGGTATTCGTTGGATACAAACATACAAAGCAGTACCAAATTGGGATACAAATCAGCTAAAGCTATCACTTAAAGGAGGGCAACTCATTGTTTCCATTGCACCAAGCAAAGAGGAATGGAAAAGATCAGAGGACCAATCCACGAAGCAAATCTTCTCCATCCCCTCGACAAACAAATGCTACAAGTAGCATGCAAGGAGTCAGGCAATTTTGGGTACCAAAAGCACAACTTGTGGATAAACCAAATCAGATCTGGGTGCCTAAAATTTCACCAAAGAAACAGAAGACGGTTCCAAGGATTCGAGCACGGAATCGAGCATGTATGATCAAGGAACCTAACATGAAAAAAGTTTGGAAGAAAAAGGAGCACTTATCTTCTCCACACAACGCAAAACCAATCAAACAGTTGACGAGTTAAGTCTCAACAGACTCTCAAAAACCATGCACCAAGCAGACCGAGCTACCAATGGTGAGAAAAATCTCGACAACCGTCTAAAGTGCTCCCAATAGCTCAAGCAATTAGCGTACTTAAACACCCTGATGGTACTATCAAACAGAGAGCACAAAGGCTACACGATTTGCTCTTTGGAAGATACCAACAGCAAACCTCGACATCGAAAACCCTTGAGTTGAATTTGCATTGATGTTCATATCATGGTAGAGCCACTCATGGCCATGCATAGACACAATTGTTCAACCCATGCACACAGTCGTCTCAGAGAATGCCATCTAGGAGGGGTGGAAGGGTACTACTAAATACTAAGTAATTAGGGGCAATGTTCGAAGAGGGAGGAAAAAGTTTCATGTTAACGTGTGATTTTTTTGCAAAATTACCTAATAATGCCCTTATAATTCATCAACTGGGGAAAAGTCACTAATAATATCTTCCCGATGAGTGTAAATAGTGTATATACTGTTAGAAAATCATAAAAAATAGTCCTTTTTTGGGTATTTTTTATCATTTTTGTTGAAAAGGAGGCTTAAAAATGGAGAAATCCAACAAAAAAACAATAAAGCTATGTTTTTCAAGGGATTTTCTTAATTACTGGATTTTCACTTTGCTTTTTTTTAGAGCATTTTTCTATTTTCTTTGATTTTTTCAATAAAAAGGTCAAAAATTAATAATAATTAGCAGGAAAACTCAGATGGAAAAACGGAAGACACAATGGTGATCAGAAAGACAAGGCGGACAAGCACAAAATTTTTCAACGAAATCAGAAGATGGAAGCGAGAAGGCCAAATTAGGCGGCCAAGCCTACTTTTGCAAAATTCTTACAGAATGAGCTATAGGAATCCGATTTTGAAAATTTTTGAGCCTAACATAGATTTCATGGCCTAATAGGACTAACGAGAGAATCTAGGGAAAATTGGTCCAGCAAGTCCAGGTATAGATATCCATTTCGGCTTCTTTCGCGCGTCATTTCCGGAGCTCACAGTTGACCTTTTCCAGCGCCGTCTCACACGAGACATGAGGGGTAAGTTCCTTACTAATCAATGATCCATTTTGTACGGCTGGTAGCTAGTCTAAAGCCTTAGAAAAAACCCTAGAAGCCGAGCAGTTCACGAAGACCTACGACCTAAAAGTGACCATAGCGGCCTACCAGCTTGACCAAATCGAATGGGATTTGAACCATACCATGCTCTTACATAATAGAACCATTCCATACAATCAGATGATCATTCGGCTAGGGTCAAGGGGGTCCTCAGTAGAGAATTAGGGTTTTTTGGGAAAGGTCAGAATTTCGACCTGACCCCACAGATGGCTTGCTAATGAGGTTCATATACAATGTATACAATTGGTTTGGAGAAATCCATCAAGTAAATCCCTCGAAAAGCGGAAAACGGCTGGAAGGTTACAAAGCGTCAAATTCGACATACGAGGCCAAATTGACTCCAAATGAGCCAGAATTGGACATGTAGCTTCACGATGATGTTACGGACAAGTCCAAAGCCTCAAAGTTGACTGACCAACCCAACAGACAGAGTAGTCACAAAAAATGGTGATTTTAGAGTCCACAGAGCACAAAGTGATGCCGGCATGACCAAACTTGACCAAATTCAATTTAGGACTTGTATTAGGTGTATGAAACATGTTTAGGTCAACATTTATGTGAAATGCAAAGTATTTGTCACTGTTGTAAATAATCGTGATTATTTACTTTTGCAACATTTTTGCATGGAAATTGTCAATTCACCTCACCTATCATGTGTACACACCTATTACATGTGTATGAGCCAAAATGACCACCCATTACTTGCAAAATTGCCAAAAAACGCAAAGAAGTTTGTGTAAACCAAAATTTGGGTTATAGACAACTTTTCTTGATCCAAATCACCTCATAATTCATACCCAAGGTCTATACCATGCCTAGAACCAGTCTATATCGTGATTATTTACTTTTTGCCAAAATGGGGCAATTTGAAAAATTTGTCATCATACATCCAAAGTACATGTTGTGATAAACCCACTAGCCAATTTTGAGTCAATTTGGATTTCAAAATCTCAAATTTTCTTTATATCTACTGTTACAGAGACCTAAAGCCAAAATCTGGTACCATTTTCACCCTGTACACTCAAATGAGCCCATATTTCCCTCATAGCATGTAATTGGCATATACTTCAAGCCTATAAAGCCAACTTTGCAAAAAAATTGAAATTTTTCCCATCTGTAAATATTTGCGATTAGTTACTTTGGTTGCAAATTTTTGTTTTGACCATACAGTTTTGTTCCTTGCATGATTTTATGAATCCTTTCTTGTTCAAAAATTGATTTGAAGCAATTTGGACCAGATTATCAGCATTTGAGTCTAAAAGGATCTGGAGAAAAATCTGACAACTCCGCTAACTTTGCACTCTATTCACTGAACAGGAGCAATGGAAGTTGCGGAGAAAGTCAAGAAAAAGTTAAACCAAAAGGAGAAACTACAAGAGCTGCCCCCGTATCAACTGGACTCCGAGTCAGTAAAGGCAGCAAAGGCATCTTACCTTTCTAAAGAGCAGTTAGAAGAACACCATACCACGGTCTTCACGGGCAAGTTTAAGAGTGAAGAAGGACATTCGGTGGAGTTGCAGCTCTTGCCTACAGAGGTTTATGATGTCGCAGCAAAGCCAGAAACCAAAGAGGCTAACTGCAGGTTGGGACTCGAACACTTCTATGAACAAGAGCCCTGCAGAGTAGAATTTCAGAAAGCTTACGAGCTTCTATCCACCATCAAGGAAGACGGAATTGCTCAACTCTCAGAAAACCAAGGAAATAAGGTAAAGGTTGTAATTACAAAGGAAATAGTGGCGGAGGCACTCAGATTGCCCACTGAAGGGATGACCATGCGGGCAAGAGATAGGAAAATAGCGGACACGTTTACAAAGGAAACAGCTACGGCTACACATGCCGATCTCATCCACAAGCAGGTGGAAGAGCCAGCCCGTCTATACCACCAACATTTCCATTTCCTGGCGAAAAGACCACCAAGGTACACGACAACAAATCACGCTGTGACCACCACTTTTACACAAGTTCTCAAGTCAACCACCAGACAACCTGTGGACCACGCGCAGTATGTGTTGACAACATTGAAGGCCACCAAGAAGGATGGAAAGATAACATACTTGGGCGCGTCGGAAGTATTGACCAGAATAGCCTATCATGCCATCGGCATGGCCGACAACCTACCGCCTGCCCCGGATCAGAACACATGGATCTTGGCATCTCCACCCTCTCCAAGATCTACAAGATCTGGTAAGCAATCATTTAAATTAGGTGATGAATCCGATGACAGTTCATCAGAGCAGCATAGCAGTGAAAGCTCTGACAATGAAGAAAAAAGAGTTAGGAGGGAAGAGATGAAGAGGAAAGCTATGGCTGCCCACCAAGAGGAGCCATCTCAAAAGAAAGTGAGATTTGAAAGAGAAAAACAGGCGTATCAATGCACAAGGCAAGCACAGAGAAAAGACCCAGAAAAGTGGGTACCCATCGGCTTGAAGGGACTTCGAACGAAACATCATTCAAGGAAAGAGGCCGAGGATCCCAAGGATCATTTAGAAAGAATCTACCAAGAGGCAGAGGCCTTGAAGCTGAAAGAGGCGGAAGAAGTGGCCAAGAAAGCTGAGGAAGCAGCAACTCAAGAGCAAGGCCAGTCATCTCCCCAACCCACCTCATCGCCACCGGAACAACAGGACCAGCCCATGCCCACTCCACCATCATCACTGCCAGGCCAAGAAACCACTGAAGAAGCCGAGACTGACAAGGAAAGAGAGTCTGAGTTCACCCACCAAACGGAAGCTACATAGCAAGCTAACCACGCTGAACAACATGAACAAAAGGAAGTTGAACAAGAACCGAACAAACAGCCGAGGAAACTCACAAGCCGGCAGATGAAACTGATAAAGAGGAAGATAAAGAAAAAGGGCAAACCACTACACATGAGGAAGAAACCGACATTGAGAAGGCAGGAAGGCCTACAACTGAAGAAATTGTAAGGGTTGAGACCACATTGCTTGTTTCCACTCAGCCAGAAACTGCCAAGGTTTCAAAACCTCAGGATGGCAAAGGAAAAGCAACCATCTCTATAGAAACACCAGTAATAACAACACAGCAAGACACGACACAAGAGGCTGCTGGCACATCTCAACTTTCAAGACAGGAGGAGTGGCAGTACAATGATGAAGTCATTCTACAAGTGAACGAGTATACAAGGCATATGCAAATCATGACAGAGAAACTCCGATCAGTAGCCTTTAACTGCAGTACTAAAGCCAAAGAATTAGAAATGGTCATCGATGCTCTTCAAGGCGAACTCGATGACCGAATGGCTACTATCATTGATCTCCAAAGGCAAGTACAAGAGCTAAAGACTGAAGCCAAACGACATCAGATAGCCAGGGACAGCCAACATAAGGAAATGGAGGAGTTGGGTGACCTCCTGACTAAGTTATCTGATGCCTGCAAAGTGAAAGATGAGCAGTTGACAGAGGTGACAAATGAACTTCTTACCACCTCTCTGTCTGCTCAAAAGATTCAAGTACAATTAGATGTAGCAAACGCATCTCTACAGTATTCGGAACAAAGAATTAATGATCAGGCCACTTTCTTGCAGCAATTAAGAGAAAATCCAGCCGTGGCCTCAATCAAGGGAACATATGAGGTGTATAAAGCACTTGAAAAGAAAAACAAAGATTTAGAGCTAGAGTTGAAGCTGGAACAGTCACAACGCAGAGACCTGGTGCTCATGCGGGTCCAAAGAGAGGAGGAGCTCCTTAAAGAGATTGTAGAATTGAAAAGAGTGAACCAAATCCTCAGGGATGGAAGGCCGTATATACAGGAAGAGGCAGGCACTTCACAGCCGCCCCAAGTGGAAATCCCCTTGGTCTCATTTTCTGACCTTGAGACGCAGTCTACAACAGAGCCGAGTGAAGGAGAAGATTTTCAAGTCCAAATCACAAAGGAAGACACAGTGCCGATAGTCCAGCTGTCAAAGGTTGAAGAAGATGCACTGAAGGAGAAGATCGCCCTGGAGGTAGATGAGCAGTGGAAGGCAGCTATGGATTGGGAGTTGAGAGTTCTACACTCTGTCGACGTCACACAGCTCACTCCCAATCAAATCAATGCTCAATGGCACCAACAATCCCTGCCATACACTCTCATCAAGGTTGAACTCTTACATGTAAAGGAAAGATTATACAAGGATAGGCAAGAAGATGGCGCGGATCAAGACCACCCGAAGTGGAGGCTCAGCTGGCTGAACAAGAATCCAAGATACTTGCTTCTTTTCACGAGAGCACTTGCGACCGTACAGAAAGATCCAACATTTTGTCCTGTACCGCGAGTAAGGACGTGGCAAGCACACGAAGCACTGCAGAAGAAGAGGCCAACAAGGCTGAATTTTCCCCAGCTGCTAGCTCCAAAGAGTGGCCAAGCAACAGAAGAATACACGGTGAAAACCCTAACGGGCGCCATGAAATTCTTCAAAAGTCTGCCAGATCTCTCCTATGCAATGTTATACAAAATCTGCAGGATGCTACTTACTTGCATACAGGTCTTCAATGATCCTGAGAAGACAGGAGCCCCCTGGCTCTCATTTTTGGAAGGGAACAAAGGTCTTTGCTATGATTTAAGTGCGCAGCCGTCAGAGGAAGTTCTTTATGGCTTTTATACCCGATGTATGTTTCTGCCCTCGCACAATATGATATTTGCGCCAGTGATAAGCAACCTCACAGCAAGATTTGTAGGCTACTCGGTAGTGGAACTCAAAAACAAAGTCACCATGTAGTTTTTGCAAGTACCAGACAAAGAACGCAAAATCAGATATGAAAAAGCACTCGAAGCACTAAAGGACCGCCTCGCCCACCCTCAACCCGAAGATTACTTCAGCCCATAAAGCTGTGTCAAGGGACGACACAGGCGAGGAGGGGAGGAATGTTAGCAGCAAGCTAACACGGACACCATTTTTCAGAGTTCTCCTTGTAAAACAATTAATATTTTGATAAATCGGGAATATTGTAACTCATTTTTTCTTGATAAACCTCGTAATTAATGAGCCGGGACTACAAGCTTCCAGATTGTATCAGTCATTCAATTCCCAGCTTTGGTAGAACTCCAGATTATTACTTTTGACCACCCAAAAACCTTGGCTAAGGTATAAAAGCCAATTTTTGTAAGTTTTTGGATAAGAAATACACAGCGTGAGCTAACAGCGCTCACTCCTCTCCTTCTCGCGCTTCCTACTCCCTCTCCGCTTGTCACATTGCGAATGCGTTTATTGCATTGCAACCGCAGGTAATAGCTCTACGCATTGACGTAAGCCATTCACAGTATTTCGTAGCTTTTGGCGTCGCTGACCAGTGGCCTAATTTAATCATAACTAGGAATTTACACTTCCAAATCAAAAACTAAACATAGGCGGGGTATTGGGGCATCATTGCTAAGCATTTAGATGCATTCTGAGTCGAAAACGACTAGGTCAAAAATCCACTGTTGTTAATAATCGCGATTTTGGAACTTGACCTAAAGTGGGAGTTGAGACCATAGGCATGTGTGCTTAGGTCTTATAAACTTATCCTAGAAGTTTCGTTATGTTTGGATGTCATTTGATACTGTAACGGATGTGATTTGCTTGCCGATGAGCAATTGGCTTTTGCTGATTCAGTCACTTGAGTGTAGCTTGAGTTAGATGGGAGTTGTTAGTTTTTTTTCAAGAGATTGACAACCTCTTGGAGCCTCTGTGCACTAGTTGAGTCAGCTTCGTCCCATGGTTTGACAAATTAATCGTGGTTCTCGCTAATACTGCAATAAGATAGGATGGTGAGGTTAGACATGCGTCCCACAATAGCCCATAACCAGCTCTTTGAATACATAAAATTTGCACTTCAAAAGCCATCCCATTAATATAAAAAAGTACATTCTTGGGAATAGAAAAAGTTGGTGTCCCAAAAAGATCTTCATTATAATCATAGTGTGAAATACACCTCATTTTTATCTCACTTAACTCCTTTGTATTTGCAAAAAAAAGGCAAATATTATGCATAAATACAAGGACTAGATCAAAGGATGAACGTAGCACATCGTGTCTCTAATATAATGTCCATTTGAAGCATAGAGAGAACCAAGGTCCACCACTTGTCCAAGCTAGACATTGAGTATTGATACAAGGTCCAAGAAACCTATAGTATGTGGTAACATGGGATGCATCGATGCAACAAAGGTAGCCCAACCTCTTGGTCCATATATGTTTTCTTGTAGACTAGGGGGATGGTTTCAAAGTCATCACTAGTCATTAAGGATAGGACATTGATACAATGCTCCACCACATGTGCAACTTATCTTCTCTGGTAGTATGGGGGTTTTGATCTCAAATTTCATCACATCTTGAACCTATACTCTATTGTAGTGTAAATATTTTAGCTTGTAGGTCCACGACTTGTCCAAACTTGGCTTGTTGATGTATGGAGATTATCAAGGGTCCACCAATTCTCCAAGCTAGGCTTATAGCACAATTTCAAGGTCCACCACATGCACAACATATGAGGGGCTATAACATGCAAGGTCTTATTTCAAGGTCTACCATCTCCTCTCCAACTCTAAGGTTCCATTGAAGCATGGAGAGAAGCAAGGTCCACCACCCAGGCAAGTACTTTTTTCCACCACTTCAAAAATCCATGATATGTTGTCCATGGGGTTTTTGTTTCAAGGTTCACCACTTGTCCAAGGTAGGTGCCCCATTGAAACATGGAAAGAAA
Organism: Adiantum capillus-veneris; assembly: GCF_014529385.1. Taxonomy (NCBI): domain Eukaryota; kingdom Viridiplantae; phylum Streptophyta; class Polypodiopsida; order Polypodiales; family Pteridaceae; genus Adiantum; species Adiantum capillus-veneris. The sequence continues at coordinate 74,994,604 of NC_140952.1, read as the reverse complement.
CAAATATCCACCACTTGTATAAGCTAGGCTCCTTTGAAACATGGAGAGAGCGCGATCTATCCATTGAAACATGAAAAACCCATGATATGTTCTACATTGATGGTTTTGTTTCAAGGTGCACCACTTGATTAATATAGGATTCTTTGCAACATTTAGAGAGTTCGAGCTCTACCACTTGTCCGAGTTAGGCTCCACCAAAACATGGAGAGAGGCAAGCTTCACCACTTGTCCAACCTTGCATTGATGTATGGATATAATCAAGGTTCCACCACTTCTCCAAGATAGGTATATAAAAGAATTGCAAGGTCCACCATGTGTGCAATCTATGGTGGTTGTAACAGGAGAGGTTTCATTAAGGTTGAGCACTTATCCACTTCCACTTGTCTAACCTCAGCTCCATGAAGCATGGGAAAAAGTAAGGTCCACCACCAATCTAAGCTAGGATCCTTTGAAGATAAGAAACACTAGCTTTCTTGAATATGCATGGGGAAACCTCCACAAAGCCCATTATTTGTCTATGCTGCAACATGTGGAGTTTTTTTTGAAGGTCCACTCTATGTTCAAGCTAGAATCCATTTAAGCATGGAGAGAAGTAAGATATACCTTAGTCCAAGATAGGATCCATTAAAACATGAGAGAAGAAAGGTTCACCACTTGTCCAAGCTATACGTAGGTAGTTTGGTTTCACATTAGGAAGGGAATGGTGTCTAAGGGGGCCTCTTTATTTGCCCTGGGATTAAAAAGGAGATTATGGAAGGGGAAAATGGGTGGATGGCATGTGGACTAAAATGGTGGGTATGGCAGGGCCTAAAACTAAGTGATCAAACTTGTACTCTTTTATAAAATATAAATAAAAAATCTCTTATAAATTCAAAAAAATTGAACTTTTCTCTAAATAGTTGAGTCACAAAATAAATCCTTTCACAACACCAACAATGTGGACTTGCAAAGGGGGAAGTGCAATGGCAGTGGCTTCCTTGCAGTTGGATGGGAGACTAAGGTGGTCAACCACCAAGGAGATACAATCAAGTACTCTCTAGTTGGTGAGAATGTGGTGTGCAGATACCATATTGCGAAGCAAAGCTTGTCAGTTGTCTTTCCCTATAGAAGATGGAAGCTGACGAAGGGAGAATGGGAAGCATTAGACTCTGATGTTACTGCTAGAGAATCAATTGATATGCAAATATGCCTCCATGACAATGCAGTGCACGACATCTCGGTAAATAACGATTGGAATCTCAGTCACCTGTATCTTAATCTTAGATATACCTTTCCCTATCAATATGTTTTTGTAATCAATGAAAAGGTTGTTCGTTCTAAAAAGAGAAGAGCTTTTCATGTGAAAACATTGGTTTTTTGCGATGTATTAATGTAAAAGCTTGTAATTGAAGTGATTTCGCTCCCATTAATACATATGGTGCTTTGAATCTCTTTTTCATTTTTGGCTATGTATTAATGTAAAAGTTTGTAAACTAAAGTGATTTCGCTCCCATTAATACATATGGTTCAAGATTTTGATTGAAATGTGTAAGTTTTTTATTTGGAGCGTGAATACTTTTAATGTTGGTGTCTTTCAATGGCTTGTCGCATGATTTTGTTTATAATTATAGTTTTAAGTTAATTCGACGTTAATTTTAAATGCTTTTAAAAAGTGACATTGAGTATAAAAGTGACCTTTTAGGTTTTAAACTTCATTTCTCACGGTCACAAAACACTAGCTTTCAACTCTCTTCCCATCTTCTTCGCGAACAAACCCATGACAACATCTTTTGCTGCACTTCTCACACAACTACAAAAGATAGGACTTGCAAATCGTGCACACGAACTAGTTAGTGTGTTTGAGGGGACGATCGACATGCATGCCACTGCTAACCTTCATTTAGAGGGATTCCAAAGCTTTCTTGACTTATTCTGGATAAAAAACATGCTGAAAGCATGCTATTTGGATTTTCACGTAGTACAACTAAGCCTGTAGCATGTGCATAGTTGATGTCCGTGTGGAATGCAAAGACAAAGGAGGGTACTCCTTTGGAAGTGGAAGAGGTAGAAGAGAGCAAGTTACAAGATTATCATTATTGGATCCTTGATGGGCAACGTACAATCTATGCTGCAAAAGTGTTGCTCCACAACCAACAAAAACATAAAGAGATATTTCAAAGGTTGATTGATATGTATAAATTTAAAAAGGCTCGCATTGTTGTCAATGCTCCTCCGTTTGTTGCAATTGCTATATCTACCATTGCAAATGATGAGGCTAAAACATTGTATGTCAAGTAACCTTATAGTCAAATATTGAGACACTTGCAAAGTCAATGGATCTTCTCAGGGCGACCATCAAGGTTAGCAAGTGGAGTTGGAGAGGGACATGTATCTCATGTTGGATGGAATGTAAGTCACTTTTTTCCTTTCTTGTAGTCTTTATATTTCAAATGGTGTTCAATCTTTTAATTATGGATATATTTCTTTTTAGGCTCTTCTTTGATTGGAAAAAATGGGTGCAGGAGTAATTTGGATTGCTAAACAAGTGCACATGGTGACATATTCTGATGAATTTATGATTCTTGGTTAGAAATCATTGAAAGACTAGAGGAGGAGAACATGAAACCCCCAACAATTGCATTTAGATTCCTTTGCGGTCTTGACAAATCAGAGGTAAAGGCTATTCAACAAAAAATCAAAGATGAGAAGATTCTGTTGTCAAAGAGTGCAAAAGATGGTGATGTAACTAATATGTATGATTGAATCAAGCAACTCAAGCAAGACAAATTGATTCAAGATGCACTTTTTGAGGGCTTCAATGCTTTGAATATGGCGTCACCATGTACAAATTGGGAAGAAGTTTCCAACATGTATGACATCAATGATACAGTTTATAAAACAAATTTGACGCTATGTGAGGAATGGCTCAAATCTAGCTTGAAGCATGGAATAAAGAAAATGGATTTTCCAGATGAAGCAGTAAAATATATGGAGTGGACATTTCGACTTCGAAAGCAAAAAATTGAGTCTAGAGATTTGCCATGGTCTATATATGTGGTGACCCTACAGACGGAAGGAAATCTCTATTTGAAGCGCCACTTCAACAACGAAATGCCTATCGGCTTATGTGTTTTAGACTTGACAAAACACTATGGTGAAGTTTGCATAGAGCGAGGAGACATTTAACAATGACTTGGATGGGATCTTGGCTATTGCTGGAGGGTCAATAGATCCTAGGTTTGTCTTTCTTGCATTTGTGCATTTCATTATTCACAAATTTACAATGTGCATTCCAAAGATTGGGAGATAATCTCTTGCTTCACTTTCCATTAGCTCCTTGTAAAGGATCAACTTAGTTCCTAGCAGTTGTTGCCTTCTTGGGACAAGGTAATGCTTTTGAAGAATTAAGAATAAGATCAGAGAAACATCCCATGCACCGATTGATTGTTCATTGCTTCAAGTATCAAATGAAGGAATGTCAGATTTACAATATTTGGAAGCCAAGAAAAGCTCTTTGGTCAAGCACTACATTCATACATATTGTTTTGAAGACCACAAGCTTGTTGATCTCTTTGGTGATGACTCCTTGGTTGCACAAGAAGGACTACAATAAAAAAAAGAAGTCCTATTCTTGGTTGAGAGAGTGGAGAAGCAAACAACCTTAGCAATCAAGATTCTAGACTTTGCTAAGGCCCATGCTGATATAGAAGAGTGGATTGGTCTTCAAACCCAACAATCCATGTTGCAACCATATGACAATGTGCCTAGTGAAAATGAGATTTCTCCACAAGAAGGAGAAGAAGAAGAGCGTCATTTATCATTGGAGGACTATTTGGAAATGGAAAAATGTACGTATTGAACTTCTTGTACATGTTAATGTTTTTTTTTGGTAATTTGATACTCTCAGTATTAGATTTTGTTTTATATAGTATTGCTTGAGTCTATCTTTTTCATATCAAGTATTTAATGTTTGAATGGTGAATCCTTAGATTAAAAATATAAGACTAACTTAAACTTAATGGCTTAAGAGCTTGGATTTTGTAAGTTTTAGAACTCATATTAATATCCCCTTCATATGCTACATTGGAGCCTAGCTTGGACAAGTGGTGGACCTACCATGGAGTCTAATTCAGACAATTGTGGTAGACTTTAGAACAACACCAATTTGTTACATTAGCTTGGACAAGTGATGAACCTTGCTTCTATTTATGTCTCGATGGAGCATATCTTGGCCATGTTGTAGGCCTTCTTTCTCTCCATGCTTCAATGAAGTGTACCTTAGACAAGTTAAGTACCTTCATTAGGAAGGAAATGGGGTATAGGAGGGCCTCTTTATTGGCAGTTTAAGGAAATTCTTAAAGCTTAAGCCAAGTTTGACCAAACCTAAAAGAGAGGGCAAAAAAGCCTATGCTGAGATTTTAAAAAATACCATTATCTGTTATTTGATAAGAGGCTATTTTAACCCAAAAGAGAGGTTGGTAATTGAATTTTAAAATATCTTTTTCCCATATCTCTCCTTTCTCTCTAACATATACACACTCTCTCTCACTTAGTTCTCATTAAAAGAAGCACTTTTTAACTCCCCCTACCAAAAAAGAAAATTTTGCATATTCTCTCACTGCATTCTTCCTCTAAAATGTGAGACAACTCTTTCTCTTTCCCCCCTTTTCTCTCTTGTCACTTCCACCCCCCAATCATTAAGAGGACATTCTATGCTACCTACATCTGACAGAAAGTACAGATCCTCCAAGGTTGCGGATCTACTCTCTCTTCCACTCTCTTCCACTCTCTTCCTTTAATGTCTTTATCTCTCTCTCCCACTCCCTCTCTCTCTCTCATGCTTCTCCCACTCCAACTCCAGGTGAGAGCAATGGAAAACTCCATTACCTCTGTGTGCAACAACATATCTCTCTCTAAAGCTCTCATGATCAACATTTTGAATTCATAGGAGATTGAGCTACACTCTCTGTCTTTCTTTCCACCACAACATAATCGTTTTCTACTATCTCTGAGTACTCTCCGCTTTTTCCCTCCATAGTCAGCTTCCCCTGCTTGCAGCAGTCACTATTACACATTCTCTCTCTAATTTGCTTGATTAGCTAACAAGCATGTCATTCAATCGCCCTCCACTGCAAGACATTACTAATAGGGCAATTGAGTTTTTTTTTAAAAAAATAAACTTTAAGTACTATATAAATCAAAGCGTACAACTTAAAGTTTATTTCTTGTTTGCACATTTTAGAAGATCCTCTCGAGTCCAAACGTACACGCACTCATATCTTGCACTTGGCGTGGATGATACACAAGAGCACACCACTACGCACAACAATGACACCACCACCACTGAAACCACTAAAAATCTGCAACCATCACCTCATACAGAATACACCGCTTCAAATACAAATCCTCAACCACAGCAACCAGCTCCAAACACCAACCACTCCCCCAACTTTTGACTCCAGAGGATCAGAACACCATGCGACAGATTTATGGTGATCTCCAGCCACTACATCATGCGAATTGCACACCTTTGCCGGATCTCGGACCAATCGCAGCTCTAAACAAACCCACACAAGAAACATGACCTGGAGCTCAAGCAACGGCGGCACCTGAAGCTCAAGCAACCGTGACTACATTGCAAAAATTCTCCACGCGGGTCAAACAAAGGGTGATCAAAGTAATACTAGGTGATCCTATTTCAGAAGCACGAGATGCCAAGAGGAGGCAGAGAAAGAGAGAGATAAAAAAGAAACGGGCAACTAATAGAGATTGCACGAAGAACAAAGAAGACAAAGAGAGCAAGAAGAATGGCAGAGAGCCGAGGTTGAGAGAGCTCACTTGGCTAACTTACAAGCACAAGCAGAGGCAGAGAGGAGAGCGAAAGAGGATAGAGCTCAGGCCGCCCAACAAGCAAAGGAAGGGAGCTCCAAACCTTCAAAAATTCCTCAGAGAGCAAAACAATGTGCGAAAAAGAAAAAGAACAAGCTCACACCCAAAGAGTAACAAGCGGAAGAGGAGAGGAGGAAAAAGTACTAAAATGACCCTCCTCAATGGGCCAAAAAAGCGGCTGCTTCACACCACCACCATAGCGCAGAAGAAACGGTGATGGAAGCCAGGCACGATTGTTTTACGTGAGATCCAAAAATATCAGAACAGCACCGAGCTGATACAAAAAACAGCCTTCTCTCGGGTGCTGAGAGAAATAATGGATGAATGTTCAGATTCTGTTACACGTATCCACCCTGCAGCTCTATTGGCCTTACAGGATGCCGTCGAGGACATTTTATTGCAGTTCTTCTAAGATGGTGTTTCTTGTATGTGCATGCTAAGCAAGTTACACTAGAAAATACAGACCTAGCTCTAGCGATCAATCTGAGGAATAAAGGGTGCCTTCGAATTAGTTTCCTCATGTAACCTCTGTTTATATGCAAAGATTTGTAATCTTTGCATATAATATGAATGAGTCAAATTTCTACCATTTAGTGTAACTGTAATAATTAATTGTGTACTTTCTTTTGTTGAAGTATTTGGATTAATTAAGTAGTTAGATTTGACACCTCCTCGACCATCCAAGCACCCACCAGATGTGGGACACCTATCGGTGAACATTTTGCAAAACGAAACCATTCTGGGTTCGCACGGAGACCATGGGATCACCAAATTGTACGATGCTTAGCGGTGCCACATGTGCCAAAAAAAGGCCCTGTGAGCCACGGTGCGCAGGGACCAATTTTGGCGGTCCCACGACCTCCGTGCGCACCCAAAATGGCTCCGTTTTGTAAAATGTTCACTGGTAGGTATCCCACATCCAGGGGCTACTTGGATGGTCGAGGAGGTGTGAATGCATTGAAAAGAAAAAAAAGGCCAATATATGCAATAGAAAAAAGAAAGTATAGGAAGTGACAAAAAAATTACAAAGGATAAAATTATTGTGTATTGCTTTGAATATTACATCATGGTTTTCTTGTAAATTACATATGTGGGTATGGGACAAATGGCAGACTTGGCATCAAGGGTTTTTACAATATCCTTTGGGTTTGTCACCCCTTGACCTAGGCTTAAGACACAATGGGAGAGGACTGACCCAGGGTGATTTCCTGTAAAGACATACAATGCCACCTCCTGGTCCACCAAGATACATTTGTGAGCATTAAGGGTAAGGGAATCTTCAGCAAGGATGTCACTTAATGCTTTACACTTGAGCAGCTCCACAGAACCATGCTTTGAGAACTCTGTGTGAGAAACTTGAAGAATGGATGGCCCCAGATGGCCAAGGTAGTGCCATAGGGAGCTATCTCTACCCATAGGAACGTTGCACGAACCTTCAGTATGCATTGCAAACTTATCAACATGGTATGCAGTCTGCAAAACATTTTAAACAACTTCAACACTTGCTATAAGGTACAATAGACTATCGACAAGGTTAAAAGGTGCTTACCTTAGTTTCTTCATCCATTTCTTCAAGTGTAAGGTCGATGCTACAACAATCTTCTCTACCTATAGTGATCAGCGGTTTGTGTGGATGAAAAGAGCTTTCTGGGATGCTTTTATAAAATGAGCCACATGATTTGATTTCTATAAGTGTATTTGCCACGGTTTGTACCAAATTCTGTTCATTTTCACTAGGAAGGAAAGAGAGGCTTGTTGGGAGACCTTGGTCTTCAAAGTCAATTTGAAAGTTGACCTTCTCTTGCTTTCCACTGGGATCTTTTATGCCCACATAGATAGCAAGCACTGAGAGCGACTCATATTCTCTGAGTACTAGTGTCTTTGCAATGTCATCAAGGAACAAAAAGTGACGACCATCCACCACCACTGTATGCAAAGTGAGAATTTGGAGGTCAGGAACTTCCTCCAACACCTCATCTTTCTCTATCATCCGATCTTCCTCCCTAGTGGAGCTAGGATCTTGCAAGAGGACAAGTGCCATAGATGCTTCAGCATGCTCATCAACCTCTTCGATAACTTGATTAGATTCCTCCACAATGGGCACAAGCGGTTTTTGGTTGGCATTTTCCTTTCATTTTCCCTTCTCCATGTCCTCAAGCACAAGCAAGACTAGAACCATGCCCCAAGAGATGCCTATGCACCCCATGCTCAAGTATCTGAGGTCATCCTCATCTTCTATCCTGCAATCCTGCTCAGTAAGCCCTTTAATAAACCTCAACAAGTGATAGCAAAAGTTTTTTTCGGTCACATAGAGGAGTTTGAGAAAATCCGATCCCTTGCAGACTATTGCATATCCTTCCATGTGCTCAATCATGTACGTGCATTATAGTGATCCAGAGCAAGCCTACAATTTTGAACACGAACATCAAACTCCTTATATTGGAAAGAAAAATAGTTTATGTACTTGTTCATTCAACCTGTGTCTTTATCTTAGCCTTTCTTGGCCTTCAATTGGATCCACAATTTTCATCTTTGATGTTGAACCCTGTTTTGAGGATGTCAAAGATACATTGTCTACATCGAAAATGGAAATGGTTCCCTTAGGTGCCACTTTTTGCACTTTGGCTTGCTTTTTCGCAGGTGATCATGAAGCTTTCACCTTTTTTTCTTGTAGTGTGGCAATGATGGAGCTTTGAAGTTGATCTCCTATGAGATCTGCAGTCGATTCTTCAATCTTCCATCCTCGAGAGTACATGGTCTCTTCTTTATTTTGAGACATGCATGCAAATGCATATGCTATTGAAGATAGTTGAAATTCTTAGATCATTGGAACTACAATGTCAATGCCCTCCACCTCTGGATGACTATCAACTTCAGAGATGGATGCTTCCACTACTTGTCCAACATCTTCAAACAAAATATCCTTCTCCTTTTTTGTAATAAAAAGATGTACTGTATGAAATTGTACACCCTCTAGGCCATGTATATCCAAATACCAATTCCTAAGATCATTGCAAGTATAGTCGATTGAGACAGCAACCCTTGTAACATTTCTTTTTGGAGGCATTCTTCCTGAAGCAAAAAAAAAAAATGTTTCTTATTATAGCACATATTCCACCACTAGCTCAAGATAGATGATCCAAGCAAGTACATATAGTAAGTCTGTAAACTAGTTAACTAAGGGTGAAGAGAGAAGCAAGTTCCACCACTTGTCCATGCTCAATTCTAAACAACATAAAGAGTTGGGAGGGAGTTGTTTGTCTAATGTAGGCAGGTGGAAATCATAGAAGATTGGCCACTTCTCCAACCTATCTTTTTTAGGAAAACAAAATGTTTAGCCTTACAATTAGCCATGTTTCTAACCTATAGTCATTGTATGATAAAAAAATTTCACTTGTCCAAACTAGGATTTAAACATGGAGAGAAGCAGCCTCCACAACTTGTTATCTAAGCTAGGAATGGGGATGTTTGGTCTCAAGAATCATTGGGACATGGAGAGAAGATAAGTTCCACCACTTGCCCAAGCTTGGATCGATTGAGATATGGAGAAAAGAAAGCTCCACCATCAAGAATTCTCTTTTTGTCAACTTATCTCCATTGGAACATGGGGAGAAACAAAGCTCCATCAGTTTTCTAAGCCAAGCTCCATTGAAAGACAAAGAGAAGAAAGTTTAACCATTTGTCCAAGCTAAGATCCATTAAAACATGAAAACCCCTTTATGGTTTTATTCCACATGGGGTTTTGGTTCCAAGATCCACCAGTTGTCCAAGCTCCACCAGTTGTCCAAGCTAGGCTCCATTGAAGCATGGAGATAAGCTAAGATCCACCACTCATCCAAGCTAGGATCCATTGAAACAATGAAAACAAAAAGCTCTACCACTTCTCAAAGTTAAGCTCTATTGAAACATGGAAAAACCAAATATATGTTGTACATGGGGATTTTTGTTTCAAGTCCACCACTTGTCCAAGATAAGCTCTATTGAAACATGGAAACACCAGATATATATTTTACATGGGGAGTTTTGTGGCAAGGTCCACCACTTGTCTAAGCTTATCTCTATTGAAACATGGTGTGAAGAAAAGCTCCACCACTTGCCAACCTAAGCTTCATAGATAGTAGTTTGTTTAGTTCAAAGATCCAATACTTTTCTAACCTCTGGAGAGGTGGAAGAAAATCTACTTATCTAAGCTAGGAATGGGGATTTTTGGTCTCAAGAATCATTGAGACATGAAAAGAAGATAAGTTTCACACTTGTACAAGCTTGGATCAATTGAAACATGGAGAGAATGAAGCTCCACCAGATGTCCAAACTGGGCTCCATTGAACCATACTGGAACATGGGGAGAATAAAATCTCCACCACTTGTCTAATACAAGCTCCATTGAAATACAAAGAGAATCAAGTTTAACCATTTTTCCAAGCTAATATATATTAAAACATGAAAACCCCATGCTGGTTTTATTCTACATGAGATTCTGGTTCCAAGGTCCATGACTTGTCCAAGCTAAGCTCCATTGAAGCATGTAGAGCAACTAAGATCCACCACTCATCCAAGCTAGGATATATTGAAACATTGACAACAAAAAAACTCCACCACTTATCAAATCTAAGTTTTATTGAAACATGGAAAAACCATATATATGTTGTACATGGGGAGTTTTGTTTCAAAGTCCACCACTTGTTTAAGCGAGCCTCTATTTCCATAAACCAGATATATGTTTTACATGGGGAGTTTTATGTCAAGGTCCACCACTTTTCCAAGCTCGGATCTATTGAAACATGGAAAAACAAGATATATGTTGTACATCGAGAGTTTTGTTTAAAGATCCACCACTTGTCTAAGCTAATCTCTATTGAAACATGGTGTGAAGAAAAGCTCCACCACTTGTCCAACGTAAGCTTCATAGTAGATAGTAGTTCGTTTAGTTCAAAGATCCAACACTTTTCTAACCTTTGGAGAGGTGGAATAAAAGCTAGTTATCTAAGCTAGGAATGGGATTTTTTGTCTCATTAATCATTCAAACATGGAGAGAAGATAAGCTCCACCACTTGTCCAAGCTTCGATCAATTGAAACATGGAGAGAAGGAAGCTCCCCAGTTGTCCAAACTAGGCTCCATTGAACCATGTTGGAACATGGGCATAGTAAAAGCTTCACCACTTGTCTAAGACAAGCTCCATTGAAAGACAAAAAGAAGCAAGTTTAACCATTTGTCCAAGCTAATATCCATTAAAACATGAAAATATCATGATGGTTTTACTCTATATGGGATTTTGGTTCCAAGGTCCACCACTTGTCCAAGCTAAGCTCCATTGAAGCATGGAGAGGAGCTAAGATCCACCACTCATCCAAGCTAGGATCTGTTAAAACATTGACAACAAAAAACTCCACTACCTCAAATCAAAGTTTTATTGAAACATGGAAAAACCATATATATGTTGTACATGGGGAGTTTTGTTTCAAGTTCCACTAGCTAGGCTCTATTGAAACATGAAAAAACCAGATATATATTTTACATGGGGAGTTTTGTGTCAAGGTCCACCACTTGTCCAAGCTAGGATCTATTGAAACATGGAAAAACAAGATATATGTTGTAAGTGGGGAGTTTTGTTTAAAGATCCACCACTAGTCTAAACTAATCTCTATTGAAACATGGTGTGAAGAAAAGCTCCACCACTTGTTCAACCTAAGCTTCATAGATAGTAGTTTATTTAGTTCAAAGATCCAACACTTTTTTAACCTCTAGAAAGAGTTGGAAGGAAAACTTGTTATCTAAGCCAAGAATGAGGATTTTTTGTCTCAAGAATCCTTGAGACATGAAAAGAAGATAAGTTCCACTACTTGTCCAAGCTTGGATCAATTGAAACATGGAGAGAATGAAGCTCCACCAGATATCCAAACTGGGCTCCATTGAACCATGTTGGAACATGGGCATAATAAAAGCTCCACCACTTGTCTAAGCCAAACTCCATTGAAAGACAAAGAGAAACAAGTTTAACCATTTGTCCAAGCTAATATCCATTAAAACATGAAAACCTTATGATGGTTTTATTCTACATGATATTTTGGTTCCAAGGTCCACCACTTGTCCAAACTCTGCTTCATTGAAGCATGTAGAGCAGCTAAGATCCACCACTCATCCAAGCTAGGATCTGTTGAAACATTGACAACAAAAAAACTCCACCACTTATCAAATCTAAGTTTTATTAAAACATGGAAAAACCATATATATGTTGTACATGGGAAGTTTTGTTTGAAGGTCCACCACTTGTCCAAGCTAACCTCTATTGAAACATGAAAAAACCATATATATGTTTTACATGGGGAGTTTTGTGTCAAGGTTCACCACTTGTCCAAGCTAGGATCTATTGAAACATGGAAAAAAGAGATATATGTTGTACGTGGGGAGTTTTCTTTAAAGATCCACCACTTGTCTAAGCTAATCTCTATTGAAACATGGTGTGAAGAAAAGCTCCACCACTTGTTCAACCTAAGCTTCATAGGCAGTAGTTTGTTTAGTTCAAAGATCCAACACTTTCTAACCTCTAGAGAGAGTTGGAAGGGAAGCTAGTTATCTAAGCCAGGAATGAGGATTTTTTGTCTCAAGAATCATTGAGACATGAAAAGAAGATAATTTCCACCACTTGTCCAAGCTTGGATCAATTGAAACATGGAGAGAATGAAGCTCTACCAGATATCCAAACCGGGCTCCATCGAACCATGTTGGAACATGGGCATAATAAAAGCTCTACCACTTGTCTAAGCCAAAATCCATTGAAAGACAAAGAGAAACAAGTTTAACCATTTGTCCAAGCTAATATCCATTAAAACATGAAAACCTTATGATGGTTTTATTCTACATGAGATTTTGGTTCCAAGGTCTACCACTTGTCCAAGCTATGCTCCATTGAAGCATGTAGAGCAGCTAAGATCCACCACTCATCCAAGCTAGGATCTGTTGAAACATTGACAACAAAAAAACTCCACCACGTATCAAATCTAATTTTTATTGAAACATGGAAAAACCATATATATGTTGTACATGGGTAGTTTTGTTTCAAGGTCCACCACTTGTCCAAGCTAGCCTCTACTGAAACATGAAAAAACTAGATATATGTTTTACATGGGGAGTTTTGTGTCAAGGTCCACCACTTGTCCAAGCTAAGATCTATTGAAACATGGAAAAACGAGATATATGTTGTACGTGGGGAGTTTTCTTTAAAGATCCACCACTTGTCTAAGCTAATCTCTATTTAAACATGGTGTGAAGAAAAGCTCCACCATTTGTCCAACCTAAGCTTCATAGGTAGTAGTTCGTTTAGTTCAAAGATCCAACACTTTCCTAACCTCTAGAGAGAGGTGGAAGGAAAGCTATTTTTCTAATCTAGTAATGGGGATTTTTGGTCTCATGAATCATTTAGACATGGAGAGAAGATAAGATCCACCACTTGTCCAAGCTTGGATCAATTGAAACATGAAGAGAAGCAAGCTCCACCAGATGTCCAAACTGAGCTCCATTGAACCATGGAAAACCCTAGTTGTTTTCAATATCAAGGATTTTTTTTTATAAACTTAGCTCCCTTGGAGCATGGAGAGAAGAAAAGTTCCACCACTTGTCTAAGCCAAGCTCCATTGAAATACAAAAAGAATCATATTTAACCCTTTGTCCAAGCCAAGGTCCATTAAAACATGAAAACCCCATGATAGTTCCACCACTTGTCTAAGTTAGGCTCCATTGAAGAATGGAGAGTAGCTAAGATCCACCACTTCTCCAAGCTAATAATTGTTGAAACATTCACAACAAAAAGCTCCACCACGAAGGTTTCTTGAAACATTGAAAAACCATATATATATGTTGTACATGGAAAGTCTATATGTATATGTTGTACATGAGGAGTTTTGTTTCAAGATCCACCACTTTTCTAAGATAATATCTATTGAAACATGGTGTGAAGAAAAGCTCCACCACTTGTCCAACCTAACCTTCATAGATAGTAGTTCATTTAGTTCAAAGATCCAACACTTGCCTAACCTCTAGAGAGAAATGGAAGGAAATCTAGTTATCTAAGCTAGGAATGGGGATGTTTGGTCTCAAGAATCATTGAAACATGGAGAGAAGATAAGCTCCACCACTTTTCCAAGCTTGGATCAAGTGAAACATGAAGAGAATAAAGATCCAACTAACCATGGAAAACCCCAACTGTTTTCAATATCAAGGATTTTCCTTTTTTCAACTTAGCTCCATTGAAACATGGGGAGAAGCAAAGGTCCTCCACTTGTCTAAGCCAAGCTCCATTGAAAGACAAAGAGAAGTAGGTTTAACCATTTGTCCAAGCTAAGCCCCATGATGGTTTTATTCTACATGGGAATTTGGTTCCAAGGTCCACCATTTGACCAAGCTAGGATCCATTGGAGCATGGAGAGAAGCAACTCTTAACCACTTCTTCAAGGTAGGGTACATAGATAATATGTGGTTACCTATAGATGAAAGGTGTATTCATTTTGTAAGTTGGACATGGGAAAGTAATAGAAAGTCACCATTTGCCAACCTACGATCTTGTAGCCTGGGTGGTTTGGTATCAAGGTATAATTGACCTACACATTACTAAAATATGAAGAATTTGGTTTTAACATTGACCACGTCCAACCTATAAAAATATATAAAGCTCCATAACTTGCTCCATTGAAACGTGAAGAGAAGCAAGCTTCACCACTTGTCCAAAATAGGCTCCATTGAAGCATGCAGAGTAGCTAAGATCCACCACTTGGCCAAGCTAGGCTGCAAGTAAACCTAGAGTGAAGAAGGCGGCATTATTTCTTCAAGCTAAGCTTGAGGGAAACATGAAAAACCCAAATATATGTTGTACATGATGAGCTTTGTTTCACCTTCAACCACTTTTCCAAGCTATAAGTCCCACCTTTTACTGAGACAAGCTACATTTGAACATTGATGCAAACAAAAGTCCACCAATTATGTCTTGTAGCATGCATGGTTTGTGGCTTAAAGGTGTCCAACCTACACTACATTGTATTTTGGATATTTTGGTTTAAGATTCAAAACTTTCCCACCTAAATACTTGTTTAAATTCAAAATTTATCACTCAAATTCAAATCTAACGGACTAAACTTAAATATCCCACTTAAATTCAAATTTAGCCGCCAAAATTTGAAATTTGACTACCTAAATTTAAAATATCCCACCCAAATCCAAATTCAAATCCAAGTTTGCTAAAGAAGATGTGATTATCCCGCCCAAATTCAAAATATCCTCCCTAAATTCAAACCATGTTTAAAATAATTATCCTGCTTAAATTCAAACCATGTTTAAACTAATTATCCTGCCTAAATTCAAAGTGGCTAATCTTGAATCACGTATTTGAACTTAAATTCAAACAATACCACCTATATTTGAATTATGTCGCTTAAATTTGGATTATCCCACCCCAATTGAAAATAATGATTCTAAATTGATACTAGACTTTAAAGATTTCAAGTTATCCCACTTAAAAATTGCTACAATATTAGAGAGAGTTGTATTCAAACAAGGTCCACCACCTATCCAAACTACATACCAAGAATGATTGAGTGTGCAAGGTATTGTTTGGAGGTCCTTAAAGTCCAATGGTTCACCACTTGTCCAACCTATATCCCATAGAGAAATGTGAACATCATACACCCACCACATGTCTAGCCTAAGCTCTTGAAAAGGGAGAAATCCCTAGCCCATCCCTATCATTTTTTTGCATCCCAACAACGTATCATATTTCTATCCACTTACTATTGTTTGTTTAATTTTCCTAGTCTCAACTGTTTATGTTGAGAGTAGGAATTTTACTAGACTACATTATTCAATTGAAAAACCACATTACAATCATATTTACAAACGGATTAGAGGAAAGGAAACTCGAGAGGTCTCCATCACTCGCAGTAAGAATTAATCTCAACAAGTCACACAAGTAAGTCATCCGTCCATTCAGGTTTACAAGTACTATAATGGTTTAGTTATCTTTGCTATTTATGTAGATACCTATGTCTACTACATGGGTTAGATGTAAATGTCTATGAATATTATGCATGACTATGATGATGAGATAACACACATCTGCATGTTGATGAATATATACAAGAGGAAAGAGGATGAAGATAGGAAGAGAGTAATCTTATGACTGTATAATTTTTTGCTTTTTGAGAGAGACAGCAAGCAAGAATGACAGATTTGAATGATTTGTGTGTCTTTGTACATGGGAGTGACTTAGGGATGCAAAACAACATTCAAAAATTGTGCTAAAAAACTATGTATCTTTGTACACAAGAAAGAATGACAGAGAACCTTTAAGTATACATAGAGAGAGAGAGAGAGAGATGGACCTTTAAGGAAGCTGTTGCGTCTTCTTCACTGCACGCATTAGTATAGATCTGTACGTTGATGGTGTCCTCTCTGCAATGGCGATTCCGTACCTTGTGTAGGATGATGGCCTTGTACTTGCATTGCACGTGGTCTGTGCTATCGATCCTATGTGCGCATGAATGTTGTACCTGTGTGCAATGTCTGTGTGCTTCTTCTATGTTTTTGTGTTTTGTGTGCGCACACGTTTCTTTGTCTATAGGGTTTA
This sequence comes from Adiantum capillus-veneris, assembly GCF_014529385.1. Lineage (NCBI taxonomy): Eukaryota > Viridiplantae > Streptophyta > Polypodiopsida > Polypodiales > Pteridaceae > Adiantum > Adiantum capillus-veneris. The sequence goes on along the minus strand of NC_140952.1, from coordinate 74,978,122 downwards.
CTTACTAGAATGCCACATAAGCTACAAAACCTTCTTTATAGTAATATTGATATTAATAACCTTTGTGCTTTTTATTTTTCAATCGAGAATTTTAAAAAGCACAAATCTCGACCAAAAACATGATCGAACACCACTGATGAGCTAATTAAGCGATATGCGTTTGGTGTAAACTTTTCACTTCTTCCTTTTCCCCCCCTCCCTTCCCCCTTTTTTTTCTCTCCCTCAAACAACAAGACAAAGTAAAAAGTACAAAATGTTCAGGCCGGGTAAAAAGACGGTGCAAGTTCAATAAGCGACAAGATTAGGGTCTGTCTTTGGATTCTCTCTAAAAAAGATCAAAACATTTGATGCATTTCTTCTAGCTTTGCGCTCTCTTAATTTCATCCAGCTATCCACTTTTATCTAAATAACCCTCATGAAATCCCTATCGGGGTGGTAAAATACTTCTTATGGGAAATAGACTTTCCTAGTTGCACTCCAAAAGTCTATCAACATGTTGAATAGAAAACCTAATGCATAAATGTTGCTTGCTTTTGTGTATGCATCTACACACTATGAGTCATATATTTATGGAGCACTCCACGGCCGCTTTGCAATCTCTTGTTCCCCTGCTTCCTTTGCCTACAAAACTGCAAAGTTGGATTGAGCGCTCGGATGCAAAACATTATTTGATACTCGCTTGGATGGCGTTCTAAACATCATGCCCCAATCAATGATGCCAACATGGGGTTTATTTGTGCGAGTAAAATCTAACATTATGTTGAAAGGATGTAGGTCAATGTGCATTATACCAACTGAGTGAGTAGATGCAACGTCATCAATTAGAGCATGTAAAGATTGTTGTCATCTACTCAATCACTGCTTTGATCTGTGTAGTCTCTATCTCTGGTAGGTGTTGATTTGTTGGTGGCAAAGTTCTCCCATCATATTGTAGCCTGTGTATGTAGCGTCTGAACGCTCCTTGGGCGAATGGCAGGCGGCACATCATGTCTCCCAAGGTGCCCCCATTGTAGTATGGGAAGATTCTGATCCAAGGGGCCTCGGTGGTAAATCCAATGCATCTTACAATGAAGGGGTGAAGTGTTTGCATTCCTTTCTCTGTCTAGAAGCTATCAGATTTTGCCTCATTCCCTTCCTTGTAGCATTTTCCTACATATGTAATGTGCTCTGGAAAGAAAGGAATGCTTTTAATGGTGTATAATATGCATACTCCAACCCTTGCACCTTCCACCAAGTCTTCATAGGGAATGACAATCATATGAGCACACTTGGCATTCAATGTTGTGCACATGATTGTGCCGATGCCGCGGACATCTGATCAACCATCTACGATCGCTTGCGCATCTTGGGCCATCTTCAATCTCTTGGATAATGAGACTTGGTCTTGAGCTTTCACTCGCTTCATCTTGACCTTCTGCTCCTTCCATTGTTTATCCCACAGCTCTATTTTTTCCATATCGCAAGTGGGAGGGAGATCTTCTTTTAATTCTCTACAACACACTTTCATGTTGCCCAGCACTGTCTTGACCTTGTGATGGGGGTCAAATTCTCGGATCCATGTAAGAATTAGCAACTCATACTAGCCTTCGCTTCGTAGCCTGTGCTCTGTGTTCTCCCAGATAGCACTAGTGAGATCTTCAATGAAGAGGTTACTTTCATTAATCTGTTGTATACGACCATCTCCACATGAAGATATTGCCAAAATACATTCTTTTAGAATGATACACATAATAATTTTCTTTTGCTTTGGTGTCATTTTTTCACTAGACAATAAAAAACAACATATCAAATACAGTTGCATGGGTGTACCGACACTCTCACACTAGTTCAAACAAACCATAATCGTGACTTGAAGAATTTTAGAAAAATGTGCAAGATTATATCAATACAAAATGATAATCATTTTCACTTTGAAATGCTATGTCTAATCGTCTAAGATGCATTAGACACAAGTAACTCTTAAGAAAGCCATCCAAATCGAACAATACATGTTAAAAACCCAAAACATTGCATCATATTGTGATAAACCATAAGACATGGGTTCATTTTTAACACGTTGCGAGTCTCACACTAGTTCAAACAAACCATAACCATTACTTGAAGACTTCAAAAAAATGTACATGATTATATTAATATAGATTGATAATCATTTTCACCTTGAAATGCTATGTCCAATTGTGTAAAATGCATTAGAAACAAGTAACTCTTAAGAAAACCATCCAGCTCAAACAATACAGGTTAAAAGCCCAAAACATTGCAGCATATTATGATAAACCATAAGACATGGGTTCATATTTTATATGTTGCACTCTCACACTAGTTCAAACAAACCATAACCGTGACTTGAAGACCTCCAAAAAATGTGCACGTTTCTATTAATACAGATTGATAACCATTTTCACTTTAAAATGCTATGTTTAATCATGTAAAATGTATTAAAAATAAGTAACTCTTAAGAAAACTATTTAAATCGAACAATACAAGTTAAAATCGCAAAACACTGCAGCGTATTGTGATAAACCATGAGACATGAGTTCATTTTTTACACATTGACACTCACACTAGTTCAGACAAACCATAATTGGGACTTAAATACTTTAAAAAATTGTGCAAGATGATGTTCATTCAGGTTGATAACCTTTTCACTTTGAAATGCTATATTTAATCGTGCAAAATTCAATAAAAACAAGTAACTCCTAGGATAGAACGTCTTGCTCTTTAAAAAGATTGAAATGAACATATTACATGCAAAATGTGTGCATATACCTTTTTAAACTGAAAGTATGTTAGCTATCTGTAGACATAGAGAAATAGCACAGTGTGAATTTTAGAGAAAATGTAGCATTTGGTTTTCCAAGAATGTTGTTTATTAGTGTAGACAATGTTAAGGTTGTATAAAACTGATATCATATATGTTATAGTTTTTATGAATTCTATAAGTGTAGCATTTAAAATAGCAATGATGATTGATGATTTTTTTTTGGAGTATGATTAGATAGTATATATTTTCACAAGAACAAACATTTGTATATGAAATACTTTTCACGGCCGCGTTATCGACCAAGTATTCTATGTACTTGATACTTTACAAAGAATGAATTGCACATGCACATACAAATTATATGGCATTCATACGACCGAGTTAATGACATGAATGCCACATTTATGCAAAAACAAATACTTTTAGCAAACAGCACTCAATTAGCCGCATTATCGACCAAGTGCCGCCCTAATCTAAAGATCAATAATGGTTTGCATACGAGAATCATATGGCCACATTATTGATCGATGCTCCTATGTTTTTTTGGCAAGGGGAAGGGAATTTGAGTCATCATAAGGATACTAATATCGCCACGTTACCGACGTAGTATCCAAACAGTGAGCCAATACTTCCCACAAGGACACCTTATTCCCCACGTAATGAAGGTGATGCCCTCATGGTAAGCACATTTTATGCACAAACCCACATTGTGTGGTAAGGTACCTTATGATTTTTGTGCAATACGACAAAAGGCACGCTACAACACAATACGCATGCACACACATACAACACAATAGAACATTTTATGCACAAACCCACATTGTGTGGTAAGGTACCTTATGATTTTTGTGCAATACGACAAAAGGCACGCTACAACACAATACGCATGCACACACATACAACACACACCAGGGCCATGTGATCAGGTACTCCGCTGCCGTCGCACACTGTGACGTAGAGCATGCTCCCACGCAACCCCCTCTTTCCTCTTGATGTACCTGCAAAGGCGATCGTCTCTCTCTCTCTCTCTCTCTCTCTCTCTCTATCTATCTATCTATTTATCTATCTATCTATCTATCTCTCTCTCTCTCTGGCTCAACAAAAAACACCTAGCGGGCCCGCTCAAGGCCCTATATATATTTAGTTACAGCCCCTCTGGGCTTTAAGGTTTCCTTTAAAGATTCCGCAGGAAAAACTCAAAATCTTGGCGAGCCCGCATGGAAAACATAAATGCCTATCGGGCTTTTTGTGGGCTTCCAGGTTGCTCTGAACATGCTTGTTTGTGATCATATTAAGTGTGATTATGTAAATATGTTAATAAGACCTTGTGATCACACAATTTTTTAGGTAATTACGTAAATGTTAAATTCCTGGTGCTAATGTATTGTGTTTGATTCTTATTTTAGCGAATGAGGTGACAAAATTTTGGGCTTAAGTCTGAAGTTTGTGGATGCTCTCAGGTTCTAGAGCTTGGAACCATGTTTAATCTTTACCCTCTAAATTCATTCCAAAGTTATTATATTGTGCATGAAAATCATAGGCTCTTTCTACACTAAGTACTCAAAGAAATCTTGATAGGTGATCAAAAGGAACTCTTGACCCATCATACCTTTTAACCCATTTTTGAGAATCAATCAGCCTCACTTTGTTTGCATCCCATTTGGTCTCTTGTTGGTTGTTTGGTCATCGTGTCTATCCAAATTTTATATGTTTTTTTCCTCCATGAATCAATCATTTGGAACAAATTTCCCTCTTGTGCATTGGAGTAGATGTATGTAGTGGTTGGGATAACTTCACATGAGCCGAATAAACCACTCAGGAAAGTTACATAAGCTTAACACTAAAATATGGCTAGATGTGAAGGATACATCCCCTTGTTACTCTCAAACCCACTCTCAAAGGTGTTGAAGATTTCTTGTAATTTTCATATGTAGTATATCTCTTAGTTGAGTTCGAAACCCGAGTGGTGGATGATCTGACATGGTTGAGGTTCACTCTATACTCTCAAGATAATCTTTGATGAGTTTATATTTGCTTAGTGCAAACACTCCATTTCCCCCCCTATCAAGTCTTTGGATAGTCATGTCTTAGTGGCCCTCAGATCTTAGGACACTTATTCTGGATACCCTAAAAGTTTGGAATTAGAAATCCTATCTAAAAATAGTTTCCTATTGCTCACAAGCCTCTTTTCTAGTTAAGTTTTGACTCAATTATTTGGAGTTGTCCATCAAAAGTTAGAACAATTTTGATGAACTGCACTCAAAATAGACTCATGACCGAGAAATAAGAACTTTTTTTTCTTGTAACTTTGTCTCAAGTGGATGATTTTCTGCCCAAATTAAGATATGGGATGTGCTCAAGTATGTCTAAACACTTATCAAGTCAGAAGCACACATTGTGAACAAAAGTTTAGTATTGCGATGGTAGACCTTTTTTAGCTATGAATGATATGACTACAACAAATCATTCACAATGATGAGGTATACCCAACTTTTCACAATGATGAGATATAACCCTTGGAAAATTGTGATTCAATTTGGATCTCTTTTACTTGCCCAAAATGTCAATTTTTAGGATGTCTTATACTTTGATTTTAGATCTGGTCTTTGACGATGATAAAAGGAGGTCCAAATTTGGTGAAACTTTACTAGTGGACTCTATTTGGCGTGTATTAACAAGTTACAACCATATTTTGCAAAAATCTCCTAGCTTTGGTCCAAAAGTCCAATATCAAGATACTCAACTCTTTGCTCAATTTTTAACTAAAAGCGGTGATTGCCCACTATAAGAAGAACCCAATGATACAACGGTTATAAATTTGAGGTTCTTTTTAAGGAGTTTTTCTAAATTCTTAGTTTATTTGCATTTTTTTGTAGATTTTGTCGTGTTGGTCTCAATTTAGTGTTTCAATTTTTTTGAACTTGAAATCTAAGATTGAATCAAGTATATCTATAGGCTGACAAGTTAGATACTTCCTCTATCAAGAAAAGTCCAGTACTGTCACCTAGAGCTCATGACTCGTTATGAAGGTTTTGACTTGATATCATTAGGGAGAATATGAACCCCAAAAGGGCCCTTTAGAGTCAAAGTATCTACACCAATGAGAATGGGCTTGTGGCCACGATCCCACCAACTTTTGTATATTTTTTTAAACGGCCATAACTTGAGCATTTTAACTTCAAATTTGTTGAGCAATAATGCATTTGGATTGCATTGCCGAGATCTTTCCATAGATATGTTACATGATATAGTTTTGAGTTACGTAGGTATGGGCTATCCATGTCCCCCCTTTTATGTACTATTGTTGACTGAAATTTGATTGGTTGCTCTTACAAGGCCCTTTTGGGGTTCATAGTTTTCCTAATGATAGTTCTTCCGAATATCAAGTTCTCTAGAGAAAATTTAGCTAAGTTTGGATCACTTTAGCTCGACTAAATGTTCAATTTTATATTTGGAAGACTCTTTGATTTCAGTTTTTGGTTCCTATAAGTGATAAAAACGTCAAAATTTAATCAAACTTTACCTATGCGTCATTATTTATATGTATATCCACTGTGTACCAAGAACTTTGCAAAAGTGTTAAACTTTGGCCCAAAACACTAGTATCATGATACTTTACTTATGTTTCGAATTTTGCCCAATCTTTTCAGATTGATAAGTCCTATGCTTGGTGAATCCAATGATACCCCTTGTGTGAAATTTGGAATTGGTTTCAAGCAAGTTTCATCATTTTTTGATATGTTTTATTTTTTTATTGGTTTGCTCTATTGGTCTCTGTTTTCATTGGTTTGCTTTGTGTTGCCATATATGTGGTAGTGATGTGTGTGAACACACTTAGGATTGCTGGGGCATTTTTTCCCTCACTAGAAGTTTTTTCCCCTCTCATGCATTGTATATACACCCATCATTTTAGGGCTAGCTTATCTTTTTATTTGTGCACTAAGGAATACACTCTCTATTGTGTGCCTTGATCTTCATCATATTCTCCAAGTTGTGTGTGCACCCTACAACCCTCAAGCCAACAATTGGTATCAGAGCAAGTTGCATACTCCCAGGGACATAGTCACCAGGTTGTCACCCACCTGCTCACTTCCTCCGAATTGGGTGAGATTTGGTTAGTTTCAGTAGGTTGATTAATAATTTGGACAAGCTCACAGAGCTTGGTTTGCTCAAAATTTTGATTCAGACTCATTTTAGCCTCCTTTTCCACTACGGGTAGTATTGCACAAGCAATTTGTGCCGAATTTTTTTCATTGCATTTTTGTGCAAACCAGGTCCCTTACATTCCTCTTTGGGTTGTGCTATATAGAATGTGGTAGTCTTGCTTCATTTTCCTCATTCTGGACAGTCTTCATATCAGGTGTAGTCACTCACCATGGCTGAAAACAACACATATGTTTTCAAGGTATTCACTATTGAGGATAAACTAGTTGGGGATAACTACCCAATGTGGGCTTACATGATGGCACGTGTTCTTGTGTCAAAGGGAATTTGGAATGTTGCAAGCCTGTTGATGTTAGAGTTGTTTTGCCTATGGCTGAGCAGTCTCATTGGGATGTTAGAGATGAGCAAGCTCATGCATTGATTGCATTATATGTAAAGCGCACTATTACTCCTTACATTCACTAAGCAAAATAAAAGAAACGGGCTTGGGATACCCTGGTTGATCTTTATGCAAGTTGCAATGAGGCTAAAATCACATTGTTACATAAAGAGCTGGAGTCAAAGCTTATGCAAGAAAGAGATGACATGGACACTTTTCTTACTTGGTATCAAGGATATTAATGAGAAACTCATTTTTGGAGGCGAAGTCATTTTTTATAGTTCACTTGTGTAGACTCTTCTCCATGCATTGTCTGTCAAGTTTGATGCATTATGCACATTGCTATTGCAAGAGTCACTTTCAAGAAAGGATAGGGCTAAACAGCATGCAGTTGAACACCCTTTTGTTGTTTCTCAAACAAAAGGTGGTAATATCAATGTAGCCACTTCTCATGGATCTTTAGTGAGTGGAAAACCACTTGTTCCTAGTGCTTTTGTTGACTCTTCATCACGGAATTCTAGTGAAAAGGGAAAGAATAAGATGGGTTGCCATTATTGCAAGGCTAATTATCACTTGATAAAGCAATGTCCTAAGTTGAAGGCAAAAGAGACTGGATCCATAACAAGTGTAGCTGTTGTAGAATCCTATGGGAAAGAATATTGTGATGTTGATGTAGATGCAAATGTAATGTGTACTTATGATCCATCTATCCATGATGCATGTATGTCAAATGTTGCAGATTCACATGTGTGGTACTTTCATAATGGTGCTACAAGGCACATTACTTCACTTTGTGATTTGTTTACCTCTCTCAAGTATTTCCCTCATGGGAATACAGTCAGTTGTGCCAACAATGCCTCTTATCTATTGGGTTAGATGTGGAAAAGTGCTCCCAAATCACCAATGGCTTAGCATAGACTATGGTGGGGATAAATCCTTAGCTTAACCATGGTGTTAGGGTTAGCATAAATGAGATGGAGATTAGGATTAGTTTATGCCAAGAGCAAGAGCATAGAGATAGACTATAAACACAAGGATAATGCTCAAAGTGAAATTGATTGATTAAAGAATAGCCTCCAATATAGGCTTAGTGCTTTACAATCCTTGGCTAGAGAGGTTGTAGCCTCTTGCTATTGGACCTTCTCATAGTTTATACCTTCGTAGGTGGCTAGAGGGAATTCCCATATGGTGCCACAAGTTGGGCTTACCCTAACAATCGCCCCCTTAAGCCGAACTTGGGGTTTTACAAAGATTTCATGTGTTCATGTCATGGTGCACTCCTAGGCTAACATGATTCATCTAATTGATACATTATGACGGTTCAATTTGATTCATCAGCATGGTTCACAAGTGAGACTTAGTAGGTTAGCTAGTAGTCCTAAGTACAAAATTAATTATTCATTCATTCGTGTGAAGAGGTTGTCATGTGTGTCCTCTTCAAACTTGTCTTCATTTTGTTGTCATTGTCAATTGTTGTCTTCTTCTTCATCTTCATGTCATTGGCTTCATTTGATGTTGTCGTCTTCATCTTCATGTCGCTTCATTGGTCCATTTTATTTAGGATGTAGCCTCCATCCCCAATAGTGCACATACATATCATTGTGTGTGCTCATCTTTGTTGTGCAAGATGCATAACTTAAAATATTTTATGAAAATTCAATTGGGGATCTTACCAATTTAATGGTAGTGTCTACCCAAAGGTTTACAAGAATGCAAGCGCAAAAGAAAAATTAAGCTTCGTAGTGGTAGCTTCCTCCTTAGAACTTAAATTTTTGTATGCAAATGCAATTGGGGGTCTTACCAATTGAATTTAGTGTCTACCCAAAGGTTTACATGGATGCAAGTGCAAAAGAAAAATTAAACTTTGTGGTGGTAGCTTCCCCCTTGAACCGATCTTTGATCAAATCTTTGATCAAGCCTTAAAGAGGATAGCTTGATTAAGGTTTTAATTGAACCTTAATAGCATATGCTTCTAAAATTGTAGGACATGATCGTCTTTTGAGAGAGGGATTTGACCAATGCTTCTTTAATCTCTTGATTTCACCCTCTCATTGCTCGTGGGAGAAGCCTTGGATTTTGTCAATCTCCTGCTGCTTGATGGCTATGGAAAGAGCCCCTAAACAAGGCCATGAGTAGGAAGCTACACCATGGGAATGTCTCCCTGCCAAAATAAGGTCCTTGGAGGTTGGATGCTTGGGAGCTTGCGACTAGCCCTTGGAGGCAAAAGGCAATTGGTCTTGTGCTTTGTGCTGGGTCGTGGGAAGGGGGGCCACTCTATGGCGGACCCGAAAGATGAGTAGAAAACAATTTATAGCCAAGTAAATGTCCATTTTTTGTTAGATTGGATGAATCTACAATGCTATTTGTGTTTGATGCCCTTGATGCAAAGGGAGATAGTCACTGGATGACCAAGAAGTTCTTGTTGTCGGTCGGTCAGAGTCACCCGATCGGACTTAAAAAAATCACTAGAATTTTTTTGATAGTTCTGCTTGAGATCCGTTAGGCTCTCTTATTGTGTGTGGGCATCCTTTAAATTTGCTTGCCCTTATTTTGAGGAGGTTCCTACCCCCAAGAATGGTGTGTGAATCCAAAAACGAGGTCAAATAGGCATTGAATGCCCCAATGCTTCACACACACACACACACACACACACACACACAATTGAGCTGCTATAGGTTTGCAAAAAAAACCAAAGAATAGAGCTTGACAAGCTTGAGTTTATTCAAGGTATCAATTAATGAATCTTGGCTCAAAATGTGTGTGGATGGGGTCGATTGAAAGCTCTCAACAATGGCTTGGCACATACATAAACCGCAAAAGCAAATGCAAAATCTGATGAGAGTGATGCTAATGAAAACTGGGCTAATAATAAACACAATAAAGCGAATGTACATACACAATGCAATCATGTGATTTTAAATATAATGCAAAAAAAACAATGCTAATTGTGAGTTCCTCCTGACCTAATCACCAAAGGTAATGGAGCATGCTCGTGCCCAAATGGTGATTAGGGAGTGGAATTATTGAGAATACCAATGCAATAGAGATTAGCAGAGTGATAGTCCTAGGTAGGAAACCGTATGCTCTGATACCACTTGTTGGGTTAGATGCGGGAGCGTGCTCCCTAATCACCAATAGCTTAGCATCAAGCTACAGTGGATGTACCCTTAGCTTAACCATGGTGTTAGGGTTAGGGTTGGACAGATGGAGATTGATAATGCTCAAAGTGTAATTGATTGATTAGCGAATAGCTTCTAATATAAGCTTTGTGCTTTACAATCATTGGCTAGAGAGGCCGCACCCTCTTGCTATTGGAATATCTCATCATTTATCTCTTCCTAGGTGCCTAGAGGGCATTTCCATATGGTGCCACAAGTTGGGCTTACCCTAACATTATACGGTCAAGGGAGTTGGAAACATTGTGCTAATTGCTATAAATGGCAGTTCTTTCATACTTGCTAATGCATTTTATGTACCACGGATCAAAAAGAACCTTTTGTATGTATCTTCACTTGCAAGAGTCGATCTTGTTGTCAAATTTGTGGATGAAATATGTGTAATTCATGATCTCAATTTTGGTGATGAAATAGTTGTATCTAGCATTTTGTGATGTAGGCTATATAAGCTCACTTTGTATGACAAGTGAGGGTAGAATTTTGCAAATGCAATTGTGGATTCAAAGGTTCTTTTAGATGCAAAACTTTGGCATGCATGTTTTGGGCATCTGAATTTTTCAATTTTGTGCATTTGCAAAAATATGATATAGTTGCTTCTTTTCTGCCTCTTGAAGCACCTTCTAAGCATGTTTGTAAATGCTGTATTTTGGGTAAGATACATCATTCAAAGTTTCCAAAGGATGGATCAGTAAGGACTACATGCAGGTTGCAACTTGTGCCTAGTGATGCTTGTGGGCCTATGCAAACTCCATCCTTAGGAAATTACCTATACTTCATGAATTTCATTGATGATTACTCCAAGCATGCATGGGTGTATCCTCTTCAAGAAATTTTTGGCTGTGGTTGAAAATGTATCTAAATGTATTATGGACACCCTCTGTTCAGATCGAGGGGGGGAGTATATGTCTCATGAGTTCAATGCATTTTTGGATAATCGTGGGATAAAACACCAATATACAATGTCGTATACACCTCAACAAAATGGTGTTGCTAAAGGAAAAAACAGGTCGCTTATGGAGATGGCACGATGTAAAGTCAAGAGTCAAGCTTTGCCACATTCATTTTAGCTTGAGGCTATCATGTGTGCTACTTATGTACTTAATAGGTGTCCTATCAAATCTTGCTTTCTATGACTCCTTATGAAGCATGGCACGATAAAAAGCCATCTATTGATCACATGCACATTTTTTGTTTTTTAGCTTATGCTTTGGTGCCACAAACGCAATGCAAAAAAATTGGATGATAAGGTTGTTAAATGCATTTTTGTTGGTTACACCGTACTAAAAGCAAAGGTTATCGGTTATACCATTTGCAAATGAAATGTATCTTGATTGCATGAGATGTTGTGTTTGTGGGAAATTTTGTTCAGCCCTTGTTGTCATGTACTAGAGATAGTAATGTAAGCTCATAGGACATTTATGACACTTTTTTGTCTCTATTCAGTGGTGGAAGTTCGAATGTAAATTCCAATGAGGCACATGTACAAACTATGGGGGTTTTTCAAAATATTACGAACCATCCTATTACTGTTGCAAATGTACGATGTGGAAAGGGTTGAGAATGAGGAGGCTAGAGGTATGCCAAAATGGCTAGTGCATACTTGCATACTTTGCATGCCAGTAAATTGGATGCACCTATGTCTAGTCCTACTCATTCAGATTCTTGCCATGCATCTTATGCATCAGATTGCTATGCTTTGGTTGTTTCTAGTTTATGTGATGAGGAGGAACCACTTTCTTTTGATGAAGCACATAACTCAAAAAAAAAGGATGGTTTCCATGCAATCAGAATGAGATACACTTATAGAAAATGACGCATGGTCTTTGTGTGATTTGCCTCTTAGAAAGAAGACCATTGGTACAAAAAGGGTTTACAAGTTGAAACGTAATCCAAATGGTGAGATTGATCTCTACAAGGCTAGACTTGTTGCAAAAGGTTATACACAAAAAAAAGGCATTGATTATGAAGAGACCTTTGCTCCTACTTGTTGTATGACTACTATTAATTTTCTATGTGCATTGGCAACTCATTTTGGATGGAATGTACATCAGTCACACATTGTTACTACTTTCTTGAATGGTGATATATATGAGGAAGTTTATGTAACGTAGCCTCCTACTTTTATCAAGAAGGGACAAGAAAATAAAGTGTGTAAATGTAGGAAAGCTTTGTATGGGTTGAAATAGTCTCCTCGTACTTGGTATGAGAAATTTGACACTCATTTGGTTAAATAAGGTTTTTGTAACAGTCCAACAGAAAGAACTTTGTACGTAAAGTGTGAGGGTGATGTATGTCTCATCATCATTCTATATGTAGATGAATTGCTGATTATTGTGAATGAGACACACATTGCTGAATTCAAGGCTGATTTGAATGTTATTTTCAAGATGAAAGACTTGGGGCTTTTGCATCATGACTTGGGCATAGAATTTAAGTAGTATGATGGAGGTATTTCCTTGTGCCAAACAACATACAAAGAGACATTACTATGTAATTTTGGCCTTGAGGACTACAAACCTATTGCTACTCCAAGTATGCAATATGAGGCTAGGTATTCATTTTGCAGTCTAGCAGTTATATGCATAGCCTAAGGTCTAAGCATTGGCAGGCTATTAAGAAAATCTTTCGCTACTTGAATGGAACTTTACAACTTGGGTTTTTTCATCCCAAAGGAGATCATTGCCGCCAGATTTTCATGCTTTTTTGGCTTCCAATTGGGTTGGTTTTTATGACACACGAGTGTCCACAATTGGTTTTTGCTTCATACTCAATCGTTCATGCATATCATAGTTGAGCAAGAAGCAACCTACTATGGCTACTTTGAGTTTTGAAGCTCTATACATGGCAGTCTTCACAACTACAATTGAGCGTGTATGGCTCAGACGCCTTATGACTTATTTGGGTGCTGGATAGAACACTGCCAACATCATCTACACCAAAAATCAGAGCGCATTGGTAGTTGCGAGGAACCTAGTTTTTCATGCTCGCACAAAGCACATTGAGGTGCATTATCACTATGTCAAAGATGGACTCTCAATAGGAGAGATCCACTTGGCTTATGTGCCGACACAAGAAAACCTTGCAGATTTGTTCACAAAGGCATTGCCTTGTGAGAACTTTGAATCTTTCTGCAAAGCTTTGGGCTTGCTTTGTGGATTGGTCATGTTGTCATGGCATGGCACTACCCTATACACTATGTGCCAGCTCTCGTGCATCGCATCACTCCTAGTGGGGATTTGTTACCCTATATGTGGTGGTAGTGATGTGTGTGAACACACTTAGGACTGCCGCGGCATTTTCTCCCTCACTAGGAGATTTTTCCCCCCGTGAATTTATATACGCCCATCATTCTGGCTAACTTATCTTTCCATTTGTGCACTAAGAAATACACTCTATGTTGTGTGCCTTGAGGTCCATCATCTTCTCCAAGTTGTGTGTGCATCCCTGCAACCCTAATTCTAACACTCTATTGGTCCTTATTTTCAATTTTGAATTATCCAAAATTTGCGATGTAGTATGTACACAACATGTATCAGCCATGTGCAAAGTCAAAGTCAAGTTTCATCATAAAAGTTCGGTATCTCCATATTGAACAACTAACAATGTAAATTTTTGGATTTCTAGTTTATGATGGTTTCAAATTTTAAAGGAAACTTTCACAACACACCTTAAACAAAGCCACAACTTAGAATACTAAACCAATTACTACTTATATGCTAAACGTAAAGTAATTACTCGTGTAAATTAAATGTAATTACTCTAGTGTAATCTAGAGGAAGTTTTGAATAATGAATTGAAGTACATGGTCTTCTCTATTTTAGGCTGCCTCGTCCCCAACAATGGCACCAATTGTTATGGGGTTCTCCAACTTTGTTAATCTTATTACGATAATAGTATGAACTTCATGTAAAGTTGTCTATTCAAAGGACGTGGCTGATCCGACTAGTGCATGGAGGCTACGTGAGGGTGTTAGGCTCTCAAAAAACCCAATCACAGCATGCTACAATCAAGTGTTTTTCTCAAGCGATACCCAAATCACTTAAAGCTAATCTACATTCACTAGTTCAACTCATACATTTCACCTAGAAAATGGTGTCCAAGACATCCCTAGGGCCTCAAATTCATCAAGAAAATTCTATATACAAAAAAATATTGGATAAAAGGTCTAAATTTAGCAAGTTAATTTTGGCAATAGATACACACTATAACTTGGTAAAGATGAAGTATATCCACAACTACTCTCAAAATAAAAAATGGATATTTAAATAGAAAGTTAAGACTAAAAATAGCATGCAGAGAGCCACATCCTAAACACAAAAATACGGTGAATGACTTACGTTAATTACATAGAGCTTTCTCTTTCAACTGAAAGCACCTGCAAAAATAGGCTTCATGTAAGGGAGATACAAGCAAAGAACGCACGTTGGTAAATTGAAATACACAGCATGATGAGCACTCAATTCATTATCTCATAAAACTTAGGTTCAATTTATGAAATTTGACCTTTATACTTTGCCAATGGTCAAAATATGATCCTCTAGCCAATGAGTTGCAAAACAACAAGGTGATGTGGCAATTTCTATGTAGTGTAAAAGCATATGTGGGGCACTAGTAACTTTTAGCAGTTTGCTTTTAGATAGCACCAAATTTTTGCATCAATTGCTTTTAGGCATGGGACCTTTATCATTGAGGCCTCGGAAGCACTTTGTGTATCGCCTTGGTAGTAGTTTGTAGAGTGACTCCCCAACAATTGTATTATGTGATGCATCAATATAAAAAGAAGTATCAAAAGGGGCACCAGACTTTGAGGCCAGTGCATCATGCATTGCTACTCCATGTCGCGACTACCGTTTCTTTTTTAGTGTCTAAGTTTTTAGTTTTTCTTGTGTGTTGCTATGAGATTACCATCTTGTTGATGCCAGCTATAGTGGTATCAAAGCTTCAGTAGATTCTTCTTCTATAGAGGATCCACTCTGACTTTTTGTAGCACAACCCATATATTCTAACAGAGAATTTGATTAGGAACAAGAATTTTTCTTGCCTATAGTTTTGCAAGGACCCAACAACAATGGAGATTTGAATAACAACAGGTTGTCGATGAGTTGGACATCCAACTCAAATAATCTTCAATCAAGGATCCGTGCGTCATAGATCTCTAACAAAAACTGCAAGTTAGCGCGCTTAAGCGTTTGATAAAAG
The DNA here is from genome assembly GCF_014529385.1 of Adiantum capillus-veneris. Taxonomy (NCBI): domain Eukaryota; kingdom Viridiplantae; phylum Streptophyta; class Polypodiopsida; order Polypodiales; family Pteridaceae; genus Adiantum; species Adiantum capillus-veneris. The sequence continues at coordinate 74,962,443 of NC_140952.1, read as the reverse complement.
TATTCAAAAGACAGTGAAATGTGAAAAGTTATTGAAGGAACGGCCAATCTCAATATTTTATAAGAGATGGAAAAAGGTCCCCAACCCTCCTCTCACATTGGCAATGAAAGTGAAAGCAAAGCCAAAAATTGATATGGAGACTTCTCATTAGAAGAAGGTGATAGAGCCATTGAGTGAAAGATCAACAAAATTATGAAATTTGGGAAACGGTCTTGCAAAGGATGGAAGTTCAAGTATTTCCCTAGCTACCTCGATTGACAGTCAACTTTTGACGATTTTGTAGAGAATGGGGTCTAAAAGGAAACACCACTAGTGTGTTCACTTTGAGGACAACTCTAGTTTGCCTTCTTCTTCTTCTTCTTCTAAAAAACAAAAAAGCAATAAAATTACTAAAAAAGAAAATCAACAAAGGGCTACAAGAGATCACATCTTTCACACGTAGAAACTCCTTCTTCAGACGACTCTAGTGATGACTCTTACACTTTCGGAACTACTTTTGGCAAAAGGAGGAATCGTCTAATTCAAGAAATTCAAAAAAAGGGGAAGAAATAATTTAAGGATGATGGTCAGAGCATGGAGTTTGACACTTTCAGACTACAAGGGAACCCATAAGGCCTTGTCTTTTGTTCAACAATTGGATACTACTTTCTCCGAAGGCAATTTTATTGAAGCCTCCAAATTTGAAAGGTGGCATGCCACCTCAAAGGGAATGCATCGACATGGTGGTCCATGCTTTACACACGGAAAAGCACCTCTCAACTTGCGTAAGTTCAAAAGTTTTTTTTCATCTATTTGATTACCTTCCCAATTCGAAGTCGGTGTTTTCAAGGCATGGAACCACTTTTAATAAAAGAGGAAGGCAACCTTTCAACCTACAAACCAACGATATTGGAATACTTTCCTTTCGCTTGCTTCTTTCCAAAAAGTGACTTTGAAAGAAACGATGGAAAGATACTATTGTTGTCAGCCAAAGAAAATTTAACACTACCGTGTGAAACAAAATTTGCAAGTACCCAACAACTTATGAACCATGCCCTAGATAGTTTCTCCATGATGTTGCAATCACTGACTTATGCCACAAATGAGCAAGTGTCTTAGAATACTGAGAAAGAAGCTTCAAAAGGAAAGAAGAAAGCCAAGAAGTTGGTGCAAAAGAAGAAATCCACAACCCCTCAGTTATTTATCGAGCAGAAGGTAAAATATTATAAGCAAGGAAAGTGCTTCAGTTGTGGTGGATTGGGGTACGTCTTAGCAAAGTGCTCTATGAAAGAGGAGAAGCCAAAAGACAAATACCTCCAAAGTGGCAAAGAAAAGAGCTAAGAAGGGAAAACGAATGTTGAATTTGTACCAGACTTTATGGAGATGTGTTTGGATCATGAGGATGCGAGTATAGGACTATGCAAGGTGTGGGGCAAAGTATAGAATCAGGAAGCCCTAATTTTCTTCAACATTGAAGTCAACGCCAACTTTATTTTGACAAAGATGGCAGCTTGCTTGGGAATCAAACCTGAAGACATGGGGCCACATATGGATGCAAAGTTAACATCACCAAGGCATAAAGCCGTTGTAACATGTATCATATGGATGCAATGTTAACATCACCAAGGCATAAAGCCGTTGTAATGTATCATATGCAAGCTTCGGCCGCATTTCCTAAGTTACTTAGGGCATGAGGACTTCAACATCATGCCTTTGGAAGGGTATGATGTACTTTTAGGGATGCACTGGCACCATCAGAACATCATCGTGGTAGACTACGGGGCAAAGAAGATTTGGTTGAATAATAGTAGGGACCGAGACGTGCTCATTGATGTAAAACTCAAAGGCGAGTTAGTCCCCTTTGTATATTCTTTGGCCATTTAAAAATTAATAAAATCAAATCTTCTTGTTTACTTGATCTTTCTCAATTGCGTGAACAAGACAAGGATTTCAATTTGTTAGAGTTGGATTGAGAGCGACAAAGTTTCCTTCAAGCTCATGCTAGATGTTTCTCAGAGGATCTGCCTAGCAAGTTATCTCTGAAAAGACGAAAGGCTCATACCATGGACTTGATCTCTGGCAATACTCCTCCAAACTGAGCCCCTTACAAAGTGACCCGAGCTCAATAGGAAGAAATCATGAGCAAAGTACATGACCTTTTATAAAAGGATTTGATCCAACATAGTACCTCACCTTTTTTGTTCTGCAATATTGCTTGCTCCGAAGAAAGACAGAACTTGGAGGATGTGTATCAACTACAAGAATATCAAAAAGATTACCATCAAGAATATGTTTTTAATACTCAGGATCAATGATATACTCGATAGAATGCAAGGTTCTACTTGCTTTAGTAGAATTGATCTTAAAAGTGGTTGTCATCAGATCAGGATCACTCTCGAAGATGTTTACAAGACTGCATTCAGGATATCCTTCGAATTGTATGAGTATTTGGTGATGCCTTTTGGTCTCATGATTGCTCTCGCAACGTTCAACGGGATTATAGATCGGATATTTAGAGAGTTTCGACAACTTGTGGGAACATTTTTTGATGAGATCATTATTTTCTCCACCTCCAATGAAGAACATCGATACCATTTGTTACAAGTATTCAAGGCATCACGAGAACAAACATTGGTTATCAACAAGTGTGATCTTAATCCAAAGGAGCCATGTTATACCCTATGAGATTTGGATGTTTTCAAAGCAAGCGCGGCTTGCACAGATTTATGAAAAAGAGTACTTTGTAGTAATTCTTTGACTCATTGATGGCATGAATTGCTCAGGGAAGATTTTACAATGCACATGGATCATTAGAGCTTACAACACTTCTTGCCCCAAAACAAGCTTTCAAAGAAGCATGTGAGATGGGTAAACATTTTGTTGCAATTTCATTTCTAGAAGGAAAGGAAGAATACAGTTGCTGATGCATTGTCTCACAAGCCACATATATGTGATCACTACACTCCATCATGAGATTTAGATGTGATGTGAGAGTAGATGATTTGGTGAGATCCCCATGGGAAGACAGTTGTGGTGTACTCTCTCAAGAAAGGGTTTTTGATGCGAGAGACCATGTTGTGTGCAAATTGTGGTCTAAGAAAAAAGGTGGTGATGGAGTCACAATCCTCCTTTTGTTGGGCATAGAGGCAACACTTAAGGTTGTTAAGAGGTACTTCTATTGTCCATAAATTAGAAAGGATGCACATGAGTTTTTGTGTACTTGTTTGATATGTCATGTATGACATGCACAAAGTGACAAGACTTCTATAACCTTCACCGATTCCATATTGACCATGTGAGAGTATAGCAATGTACTTCATTTTTTATCTTTCCAAGACACCTCAGACCTAGTGCATTAACTAAGGGTTGCCATATGGTATCGCATGTGTAAAATTGGTGTTGGGGGGGGGGGGAGGGGGGGGGGGGGGGGGGAGGAAGAGATTTTAGGTTCCATATATAGGGGTCAAAAGGGCAATGTTGGTGCAAGCAAGTAATGTCTCCCTATGATTATTTTGCAAAGTTGTTTGGGTTGCATGTGATGCTAAGTCTATTGTTTCAGATGGACTTTCGGTTCACCAATTTGTGTTGGCGAGTAGTGTATGAGAATGTGGACACTATGCTCAAATTCTCTTCATTTCATCCACAAACTAACGGACAATAAAAAATTACCGACCACAATGGTATTAGACTTGTTGATGTGCTATCTCTAAAAATAATTCTCAATGGGATAAGTATTTACCATTGATGGATTTTGTGTATAATAACATTGTTCACACTTCAATGGAGAAGGCGCCATTTGAGCTGGTAGAGGGTGGCAAAGAGGATTCCACTTATTATGTGCAAAGACAAGATTTTTCATGGATAACATTGTGTATAAGATCTAGAGATTGCTTGTGCTAAGGTTAAGAAGGCTTGCAATAGTCTCAATGCTCAAGGGCGGCAAAAGAAAGCAACTTATAAGCATCAGCACAACTTGTAACTGAAGGAAGATGATTGGTTGCTTCTAAGATTTAAGAAGGCATGGAAAATGGAAGGGGAAGGAGAGGCTTTTTCCAAATCTAACTATGAGATACTATGGGGCCTTCCAGCTTTCTGAAAAGATCAGCAACATGTCATTTTGATTGAAGTTGCGGGCTGTTGTGTTAAGCAAGAAAATCTATTTTGTTGCTTTGAAAATGCAATGTGCAAATTTGTGAATATTATGCTAAGGAAACTTTAAAATTCTCTAGCAAAATATTGTGATCCATCACCATGCTGAAAATTGTGCTTTATGAGATAGAACTCCCCAACAATGGAATTGTTTGTTCAAGTATATGACAAGGCTTAAACCAATGCCACATGACCTACTTACCTCTTTGTGCTTCTGTTCTGTTTGCTGAAAGGACAACTTTGGACCATTCGACACAATGGACGGGTACAAGCAAAATTTCCTCATTGTGGCAAGGATGATCTAAACTGGTAAAAAGAGCACCATTAGGCTGAAACATTTCCTTCCTGCTTCCCCTGTCGCCATTAAAACTTTTCTATAGTTGATATAGCAATAAACCTGCAATTAACCTTTGGACTTTCTTATTCATTTTGAATACAAAAGGTCTGCTAGGGACCAAACGTTGATTGATTGGCCGAATGGCCTTGAAATTAAAACTCAAAAGACTACTTTCAATAATACTAATGAGCAAAAAATGCTCCACAAAATTGGAGTTCACTCAGTCTTATTGATGCCAAATATGGCAGACAGGGAGAGAAAACTTCGTAAAATAACGCAGGTCCGCAAAGGTGACCACCTTACTTATCCCATTGTAGAATAACCGATTTATCAAAGGAAGAAACACCCTTTACTCTTAGTGACCATCTTACCTCCGACAACCTTACTCCATGTAGATGTCAAGTACCATAGACAATGCGGAGACTATTTTACAGATTTTCGCAAACTGCCTTTGTGTAGTCAGAAGTTGAAGCCTTTCCGCCCAAGTCACCTGTAAGGAATTTCCCCTCTTCAATTGTCTTCATAATGGCTTTATGAATTCGGTCTGCTTTCTCCCCCATGCCGAGATGGCGCAACATCATCACAGAGCTAAGTAAAAGGGCCGTTGGATTCGCTTTGTTCTGGAAAACATTTGTAAGTATGTGACTCAGTAAAAGTTGCAACATCTTATAAGAAAAGTCCAGAAGGTTATGATAGGTTCCTTGCCTTGCCCGCAATGTCTGGTGCTGTCCCATGCACAGCTTCTGCCAATGCAAGCCCATTGTCCCCGATGTTGCAACTGAGAACAAACACGTACACTAGGTCAGGAAATTCTAATAGGAATGTAAGAAGCAAGAATATAAAAATAGAGACAATACATCCCCGGGCAGTCACTCACAAAAACTCCCTATATTACGTACGTTCAACAAATTATTAATAATACCCAACTACACATGTTATATTCACACTATGGGCATATTAAAACCTCCCTATATTACGTACGTTCAACAGCTTATTGACAATACCCCACTATACATGTTATATTTACACTATGGGCATATTAAAACAACCCCAACCCCCTCTAAAGTATACATTTTAAACAATCAATAATTCTCCCCTGCTAACTCACGTGATATGATACACATTTTGAAAAGAAACTGCCCCAGGCAATATACATCAAAGAAGGAAAACTGCAAAAAATTGCTTGGAGCATAACCAATTTATCATTTCTTGGCCCAAATTATTATCGATATGGCTGTTACCTTGGCGTCAACCCCAGGCCACCAATCAGACCAGCACAAAGATCACTGATAATGTCTCCGTACAAATTTGGCATCACCAAAACATCAAACAATGAAGGATTCTTCACCAGCTGCAAAACCAATCGCATCATCAAAATAAAATGGTTCGGTGCCTCACCATTGAGCATTAAGGCAGGTCACAAAATCTTACCATCATGCAACAGTTGTCAATAATTACTTCCTCATACACAATATCTGGATACTTTTCTGCAACTTCTCTGCAGCACTGTATAGCATAAAAATAGATGCTAAGTGATTGTCTTGGTGACAAGCCAACAGATAGACACAAAAAATAGAACATTGTTATGATAATACCCAAGATAGCTAAAAACACCACACAAGTAAGCCCCAATTAATTGTCGTTAGCCTTCATAAGGACGCGTGAGGAGAGACGGTTTTTGGCCTAGTGAGGTGAGGGCCCCGCCTCAAGACGCCTACAGGTCCACGCTGAGCGAGAGGCCTCACGGGAAACTCATAAGACTCAACTTGTGGGTCTTGAGGGCCACTCCATGAGTCACCCCTTAATGGCCTTTCATGCCAAAGGCCCTCTAGGGCTCATAGGGCAGGGCCCTCGTCTCGCTAGGCCAGAAACCACCTTCTCACAACACTAAACGAAGTGAACGGAAGACAGAAGTGAATCTTACAAAAATCAGATGAAAAATGGTTCATAGTCACCTGCAAAAACAATCCATCTGTTTTTTTCATTATGTTGGCTTTGTGAATAGCAGAGACCCGCTGCCTGCCATTAGTTTTTGCATAGTGAAAGGCATAATCTGCCACCCGTAAACTTGCTTGCCGAGTAATGATTTTCAGACTCTCCACAACACCCTTTACGACCTGGAAGATGTTCACAAATCTCCATAAATATGTAAGGTGTGCCAAAGTGCAGTTTCAAGTGCATACTCAGAAAAGCTCACAAGATCTCCATAAATATGTACAAGATGTGCCAAAGTGCAGTTCAGTGCATACTCAGAAAAATAAAAATAAAAAAATCAGAATCACAGCTTGAAAAACTTCATCCCAACCTGGTGCTCCAAGCCACTGTATTCCCCCTCTGTATTTTCACGTATAGTCACAAGATTTACGTTATCGTAGCGAGTTTTGTAGCCGGGGATGCTGAGGCAAGGCCTGACATTGGCATACAGACCAAGTTCCTTGCGAAGAGTCAAATTGAGAGACTTATGCCCTTTGCCAATCGGTGTTGTCATGGGACCTTTAAGTCCAATTCCATTCTTTCGAACAGATTCCATGCTATCATAGGTAACAAAACTGCTCGTTCGAGGATCCACAGAAGTTCCAACATGATGTTCCTCCCACTCTATGGGCACTCCCACAGCTTTGAAGACCTGCAAAAATTATTTTCTCAAGGTTGTAATGATTTCTGATAACAGCACATTAGTCTTAAAGTTCCAGCATAATGAACTTGAAATTTTAGATTGCTGGTAAGAGAGATCGATAAACCATATGATCAGATTCAGCTTCAGTACATACCACCCAGCAAGGTACAAAGTAGTAGTGCTGGTCACAAGGAGCCAAGAAGAAGTAGACACCTAAGACTAACAAAAAGACAAACTTGGCATCTCATAGAAAACCAAGTCAGGCTGCTGATTCTTTCTATCTCTTATGGTGCATATGCCCTATCAACTACCTCATTTTTGTACTAATTTTCCCAATTTAATGCTTCTTTTAGTGCTAGGCTTCATTATGGCTGAGTCTGCCCTTGATCTCCGAAGTCATGACAGAAACTCAGTACGTTGAACTTTGTGTTGATGTATGCTCGTGTGTGCACGTGTGCTCACAAGTTGGGCAGGGTTAGAGTTTTTAAACTCTAACCCCCTAGGCCCCACGGCCACAACTTAAGTTCTTTTGGGTTCAATTTCTTGTCCTCTCTGCCAATTCCTCAATTGGGCACGCCACATCATCACTTTAAGACACCGAGCATGAAACATCAGGTTCCTCGCAATAGCTATATGGTTGTCAGAATAAATAGTAGTTGTTTGCTGCACAAAATTGATCTCCAAAAGAAACCTCCGTAACCAAACAGGCTTACATGTAGCACTGCAAGGAGCACAATACTCCGCCTCTGCGAAAGATAAGGTACTTGTAGGATGCTTCTTACTGTTCCATGAAATTGTTTCTGAACCAAATGAAAGGGTGTAACCTATCGTTGATCCTCATCCATAGGGGTGTGTTCCCACCCTATGAGTTAGTGGTGTGAGTTAGTGTATAAAAAAAGAGATAAGAGGGCCTTTACGTACCCAACAGGCAGAGGCTATTCTAGCGGCACCCGGACAGGATGTTGCCATTACACCTGTCATTGGCAAACTTCGTTTGCATTGTCAGGGATATCTAGGACACGAGGACTTTTATAGCATGCCTCTAGAAGGGTGTGATGTCACATGACACATCCAACCCTATGTGTCCGTGGACAAGCTACAGCACGACAAGGGTTCAGTCAGTCCAGTCAGTCTCGATTTAGAAGTGATCCGGCACTTTTGTGAGTCTGTTCACAGACCGTGCATGTCCAGACACTTAGTGTAGATGCATATCCTCCGGTTGCACACAGCATGATCATAAGCATTCCCATTAGAATCCTTCAGGGGAATTTTCCAATGCATTTAGCCTATTTTCCCTATTTTTGACATTTTTCACTTATTATTTTTAAGTGACTTTTGTTGGAAAGTAGGTAGGGCAAATTGAGTAAGTTTGTATATAAGCAAACCTATGCTATCACTAATTGGCAGAAGAGGTAGCAGGAGCACCAGTGCTCACCAGGTAACTTCTCAGCAAGAACCTCCCTTGGTGGCGTTTTCCCTCCAAGCAAAGACTCCCCTTCCCTAGCGTTTTCCATCAGCATCGCATAGCCTTGGCTGGCGTTTTTCAGCATCACATGATCGCCCACATCCCTAACGTTTTCAGCAATGCGTAGCCGCAGATTCTCAACGTTTGGACAGCCCTCAACCAGAGATTTCAGCGGGCAGAATTCACCCCACAGCAGCGTTTTTGTTCCCAGCAGAATCCAGCCCATTAGCGTTTTTGGACAGCAAATAAAGAGCCTCAGATTTCAGCCATAGCGTCGATCTCGTCATCCCCGTCGTCGACATCGACCTAGCCAAGATTTGCATCAGTCACATCCATCCACTTTGTACCAGTTTGTGCAATCAATAGTAGACCACTCTCGCCGACGAGAGTGGGGCCTTCGGAGGAGGGTTTTACAACATCTCTGGAGTCGTATTCTCTTCTCTCTCTATCTCTGAGTCTCATACACTTGCACGCACAGTGTCCATTCACTTTGTTTATGATCATTGCACTCTCTCATTAAGAACGGAAGACTCTCCCTTCCATAAGAACAAAAAGGAACCTTGAGCATATTATGGAGCACTCATCTTGAGAAAGAACAACATTCATTCCGCTGCACCTTACATTGGTATCAGAGCTTTGGCAGTGTTCTGTATCACTCAAGGAAAGAACCACAAGAATCACAAGATTTTTTTTTTGCTTGTTGCGGTCGCACGAACCCAAGTTCACTTGAGCGTGTCGATTCCTAATCGTATTTTTGAAGAGTGACAAGAATCCCAGGAAAGAAGGGCTTGTCCAACCTCCCCTTGTGCCTCTTTTCACTCGTTGAGAGCGGACCGTGCACTTAGCGGCCGGCCAATCGACGTGAGGTGGGAAAAAGCAACGTTGGTGTAAGCGCAAGGCCGCCAAGGGGTGCGCCCGCGGAAAAGAGCAGAACTCGGGTGAAGAGAAGATCCTTCTCAAACACAGATTGCAAGCAAAGAAGACCCTCAAGAATCTCAAGAACCTCAAGACCTCAAGACCCTCAAGAACCCAAGAACCGCAAGAACTCAAGTTCCTCGTGAACTTAAGAACCAAAGATCATAGTGCATGGTCATCACCCGAAGCGGAATGGATACTTCGCATACAGATGATGAGCATGGGAGTGGCGAAGAAGAGTTTTCCCCACAAGGAGGCTTTCCCGACCCTCCCCCTTCCCCATCTACGCCACGAGTTGTACCAAATTCTATGGAGGCGATGGTCAAGTCGATGATGGAGATGATGGCACAACAACAAGAAACGAATCGAGTTGCGATCGCACAACTACAAAGAAAAGTAGAACGACAGGAAGCCATGGAATGCGAGCGCGAAGAACGAAACGAAAGAAATGCAATACAACAAGAAGCGACTCGCATTGCTTTGGAACGCGAGCGCGATGAATGAAACGAAAGAAAAGCACAAAGAAAGGAGGAAGTTGAAGCAAGACGAGCGGCCTTGGAGGCCGATCGGGAGGCTCAAAGAGACCTCCGCACTCAAGAATTGGTTCGACAAGTTCTTGCCGCGAAATCTGAACCAGCCAAAGATGTTGGTAGTTCCTCAAGTGGGCGGACTCCAACAACCTAGTCACAGAGAAGTTGACTTTCAGTAAGTATGATGGTAAGATGGATGCTACGGTTATTCATTCTTGGTTGCATCAATTTAATGCTTCTTTTGCGACAACTAAGAAGACAGTGAATAGCAAGGTTTTGACGGCAGCTATGTACCTTGCCGGTGATGCCATCAACTGGTACCACGAATGGCAAGAGGCACAGTTAGCCACGCACCTAGAGAAAGCCGACGAATTCACGCCCCTTTCCTTCAATTGGGCTGATTTCCAAGACAAGCTCAAGGCGCGGTTTATGCCACCTCAGTACCTCGCACGATTGAAGGACGATTGGCGCGCTCTCAAGCAAAATGGTAAGCCGGTTATGTCTTTTTTTAATCGTGTTTTGCAGCTAGGTACTCAATTACGCAAGTCGGATGATGAACGCAAAGAGACATTCCTTTTTCGGTTAGACGACTACATCAAGTTTGATGTAGAAGTCTTCGATCCAATCGATCTCAACAAGGTGGTAGCGATTGCTCTCGCACAGGAGATGAAGCACAACAAGGGAAAGCCTAAGGAGAACAAGACTTCCACAAGTACCTTGGAGACTTCTCCAAACCCTTAGAACGGTAAGAATGGTAAGAATGGTAAGAACGGTAACTCTTCTAACCAATCTTCCAATAGTCTCTCAGAAAAGAATTCTTCCAATGAACCTAAGGGTAAGGCTAACACAATTGCTAAACCTAAGCTCACTCCAGATGAAAAGGTAGCACAAGGAATTTTAGGAGGATACATTACGTCGGAAGAGCAAAGCACTTATTCTAAGGAAGGTCGTCGTTTTCATTGTCACATTAAGGGTCACATAAAAAGAACATGTCCTAAGCTTGAATCAAATGAATCTAAAGAATCCACAGAACCCACTTTGAAACCGGCCTGTTCAATCCAAAAAGGGCGGTAGACTTTACTTTAAACCTTGATTTAGCTTTCACCCATTATTAGTCGTCTATTTTACCTGCGCTATAGTGACACAAGAGAGGGGAATGGGATACAGATGCTAGAATGCACCTGTATGAGAAGACCGGCACCAAATTGGCCCCTAACTTAGGCGCCCCTTTCGGTATTTCTTTATTGTTTAAAAGAGGGAATAAACGTTGTGGTTCTTTCCAAGCTGCCCCGCACAACCTTGGCTGAATTTTGACTGTTCTGGCCTGATTTCGGCAACATAACAGTACTAGAACCCTTCACGGTCAGTACTCCCACGCATTAAATGACTTTCCCGACGCATACGGGCACTTTGCAAAACTGGCGAGAATCTGCAGCACGCTGAATTCTCTGTTTTCAGCCCTGAAAATGCGCCAGATCGCCTGTACAACAGTCCCCTCGCGTCCCCGAACCTCCTGAGGGTATTAGGGACCGTTTAGGGCCAAAACCCTAAACCTGCAAAAATACACAGCAGGCTGTAATTTACTGTTTCGGGCTCTGTTTCGCGTGCCGGTCGCATCCTTAGCAAGTCCTCGAGCTCCCGCACCTGTAGGGCTACTTGCCCTTTGAATCGGACGAGATTTCTGGCGTGAAACCTCTCCGAATTCACCTGTACCTGCGGGGGGGATTAGCCGCTAGCTAATCTAGTACCTGTGCAAGAGGCTCTTGCCTCGGCAATCGTGCATGAACCCACACAACTGTACATTGGTCAAATGAAGAGCCCACTAGTGGGGCATAACATACTGCCAAAGGGGAGAGAGAGGGCACTGCGTAGCGTGCAGGGCATCACTCCTGGCACCGCACTGTACATAGGAGGGAAAGCAAGCACTCCATAGCTCTTAACCTGTGACAAATTCTGAAAATCAGCCTCTCCCAGCTTAAAAATCAGCGCCCAATTTTCTGCATGAGGAAAGTGCACAGAATTGTGCCACTTGGCACATTTATAAGCATTTTCCCGTTTCGGGGTTGCCGCCTAAAAATCTCCCAACCGGTTGCCCAGTTGACTTCACGGCAGAGTAAGAAAATGTTCCCCTTGTCATTCCGGAGGTAATGACGCAAACACATTTTCAGGTCCCAAAATAGTAGTTCCCTAAATTTTAGGAGATGCTGCCATTGTATCTTTCTAGGTCATCCGACCCTCTTTGTACACTGCAGCCACACCCAGAACTGAAATGTAGCCTCTGTAACAAAGGATTCCAGTATGGCTAGTCAATGACCCCACTTAGCTAACCATAGTCCTTGTCCAACCTTAGTGCTCTCTTGCCCTCAGGCCTGGACTCCCTCTGGACAGTTCCACACTAGCTATGCAATGCAGGGCAGTTAGATTTCCCGAGGGGTGTTTCCAAAAAGTGAAAGTAAATAGATAATAAGAAAGAAATCAACAAAAAGGATAGATAGTAGTCACACGCTGGTGACATACCCCCCTCTTGAAATCTCAAACGTCCTCGTTTGCATCTATGTCGTACATGCTCACGGTCAACACTGATGTATTCAACACCTGTCGACACATGTACAACACATACATGCTCATTGTCAACCCCGGTGTATTCAACACCTCGTAGACTCATGTATTGCCTGCGTGTGAACCCTGTCCCAATGACATAGTGGTAGCTTCGCACTGTGCCATTGCTTTGAGTCACTAACTTTCCAATGACAAAATGGTAGCTGCACATTTTGCCACTGTCTTATACTACACGTTGGATCCCGTAACACTTTCGAGCATACCCAAACCGACAGTTTAAGAATGCAGTTACACATGTACTCTTTAATAGAAGCAATTACTGTATCCTTGACAAACTGACAAGAAATACTCACTTTTATAGCACTAACCAAACTTTTGGACATTCCATAAGAGCAATTGCCAAACTGACAATCTGTACAGCTCTAACATTCATGTAACAGGTATTTCATTTGAGCTCACTTTAAATACCATGTACATCATTTGTTTCAGAATCCATTGTCACACTCACAATCCATGTAGCTCTGAAACTCAAGGGGTCAAGGGAGGTTGCAAATTGAAGGCTTCAAGGTAAAGTGATAACACAGTTGGTGATTCTGCAAGTTCACCTTCTTCCATCCACTTAGCATCCATTGGTGGATAGTTTCTGAACTTTACCAAGTAACGCCTAGCAACCTTGCCTTTCACTTTCCTTTCTTTGTGTACCAAGATCTATTCCGGGACCAAGATCTCGTCAAGTTCCTCGACTTCCGGCTGATCTTCAGCTGGCATATCTTCTGGCACATCACCCACATAGGGTCTGAGAAGACTCACATGAAACGCATTGTGAATCTTCCAACTGTCAGGCAATTTTAGCCTATATGCAACATCACTGATTATGTCGCACACTTGAAAAGGCCCATAGTAACGCATGCTGAGCTTTGGAAACGTCTTTCCTTGCCCTTCATCTTCTTTAACCTTGCCTTTTCAAAGCGCAAAAGCACCCAATCACCAAGTGAATATACCACTTCATGACGGTGACGATCAGCTGCTTTCTTTTGCTTTGCCTAAGTCCTTTCTAAGGCCACTTTGACCTTCTTGTACATTTCATCCATGTCCTAAACATACTTATCTGCTTCAAATATCTTGTCCTTTGTATGCAGTATGGGAGGAACTTTCTTGCCACCTTCAACTATCTCAAAAGGTGCCTTGCCAATTGATGAATGCACTGTATTATTGTATGCATACTCCACCAATGGCAAATACTGCTCCCACTTTCCTTTATGCTCTGACACATAACACTTCAGCAGATCTAGGACAGTAGAATTTGCCTCTTTTGACTGCCCATCTGTTTGAGGATGAAATGACGAAGAGAATTTGAGCGTGGTGCCCATATTCTCAAACAAGCCTCTCCATAACAAACTTGTCATGCGTGGATCACGGTCGCTAACAATCGACTGTGGCATGCCATGATACTTGAAAATATTGCTCATAAACAAGCGTGCCATCTGATCTGGCTTTATCTTCTTCCTGACATGAATAAAATGAGCCTCCTTGCTGAATCTGCAAATAATAGTCCAAATACCATTGTTTCCTATCTACGTTCTCGGAAGATCAAAGATAAAATCCATAGCAATACTTTCCCATGGTTTATCTGGAATAGGTAGTGGTTGCAATAACCCTGGTGCCTTTTGCCTGTCAAACTTGACCTTCTGGCAAATTAGGCATTCTCGCACAAAGGCATCCACATCCCTTCTCAATGTAGGCCAATAGAAAAATGTCTCAACCGCTTTAACTGTAGCATCGATACCACGATGCCCTGCATACGGTGGGACGTGACTCTCTTCCATAACTTTGCGTCGCAATGGCTTTGTGACACACAATCTGCCATGCATCATCATGAACCCGTCTTTAAGAAGATAGTGTTCATGACGTTGTCCATCCATTAGTTGCTCGAAGACCCTTGCAAAATCTTCATCATTTTCATATTGTTCTCTCATATCATCAAGTGCATGATGATAAGGAATTGACACAGCTGAAATTTGTGGCTTCCTAGACAAGGCATCAGCCACAACGTTCTTCTTGCCTTCTATATGCACAATCTGAAAATGGAACATGGACAAGATATTTGCCCATCGCATATGCTTCTCAGATAACTTTGTCTGTGTCAAGAAGTATCGCAAGGTCTGATGGTCCGTTTGGACAACGAAATCTGCACCTAGCAGGTAGTGTTTCCAACTTAAGAGCGCATGAATCACAGCCAGTAACTCTTTCTCATAGACCTGCATGGTCATCTCTGGCCCTTGCAAAATTTTGCTCTCATAGGCTACTACCCTGCCATCTTGCATTAGCACTGCACCAATGCTACTACCACAGGCGTCACACTGGACCACAAATGACTTCCTAAGATCTGGCAACACAATGACTGGATCTGAAGTCATCTTTTCCTTTAAGAGATTAAAAGCTGAAATCTCTTTCTGTGTCCATCTAAAGGTGACTGCCTTCTTTTGAAGAGCATGTAAAGGTGAAGCAATCTCAGCGAAATTTCGGATAAACCTTCTGTAATAGGAGCATAGTCCCAAGAAACTTCAGACATCGTGCACCGTCTTCAAATTTGGCCATGACTTGATCGCTTCAACTTTTGCAGGATCCATTCTGACACCATCCTTTGAGACAATGTGTCCCGGAAAGTGAATCTCTTCCAGAAAAAATTCACTTTTCTTTGCATTGATGAGCAACCTATGACTGCGTAACTCTTTAAACACAATGGCCAAGTGATGCCTATGCTCCTCTTCATTCTTTGAGTAGACTATCATGTCATCAAAGAATGTACCAACAAACTGCTGGTGTGGACGGAAAATTCTATCCATCATCCTATTGAACGTAGCAGGAGCATTTGTGAGACCAAAGGACATCACTAAAAATTCGTAAAGGCCAAACGTTGTTCTAAAAGCAGTCTTGTGCACATCCTCTGATCTAATGCGCATCTGATGGTACCCACTCTTTAGATCTATCCTGCTAAACATAGCTGCTCCTTCTAATTTGTCCATAATATCATCAATTCTAGGTATAGGGAACCTATTCTTGATGGTATTCTTGTTCAGTGCACGGTAGTCGATGCACATACGCCATGAGCCATCCTTTTTCTGCACCAACAACACTGGAGAACAGAATGGAGATGAACTAGGCTGAATCAGCCCCTTTTCTAGCAGCTCCTGTACTTGGCCCATTATCTCTTTCTGCAGAGCCGCACTAACCCTGTACGGAGGCTTATTTGGTGGGCTACTGCCTGGCACCAAATCTATCGCATGGTCCTCGGGTCTCTCTGGCGGTAATTGAGACGGTAATGAATCGGAAAAGCAGTCACTATACTGTTGTAAAAACATTGACCTTTCTTTATCTAGCACAGATAAATTTGATTCATCACAATCTGACATTTCACGTGCAAAAACCAAGTACGCAAAAAGATGCATTTTCATTACAGAAGTAATAGCAGAAGCTGATACAGTGGGAATAGACTCCCCTTTAAGCTTTACATCCAGAATGTGAGTCTTTCCCCTGCTCTGTACAGTGATCTTTTTGTTGTAGGCATCCATGATTCCCTGTACACGAAACAACCAAGGAATACCTAACAACACATCACATCCGTCCAGTGGCATGATGTAAAATTCTTCAGCATCTACATAGGACTGGATATGTAGGCGCAACTTTCCAATGATGGGTGTCACAGCCTCTGTGTGGCCAGGACATGCCAAACCTGCCTCTGCTGTATACCCCATCTCTTCAGGTCTGATTCCCAACTTTGAAGCCAATTCTGGGGAAATGAAGTTGGCTTTGGCACCTGGATCAAAGAAGATAAGCACTGTTTGATCCCTGACCTTTCCCCATGCTCTGCAAAGCTCACTTGCATCTGAATTTGGCTTGTCGCCCACCATATCTGGCACTAGACCAGCCATGGGCTTCTTTCCTTTCCTGTCCTCCTTGTCTTCAGAATCAGCTGGCCTTTTCTTTGTAGGACAATTGTAAGCAATGTGGCCAGGCTGCTCACAAATAAAGCATTTGTTCTCTGTCCTCAGGACCTTCTTTTGCTCTTCAGACTTGCGAGGAAAACATCTTTTCCATTTCTTCGCTGGTCCCTTTTCTGATTCAACCGAAGCTTTGCCTTTCCCTGTGTTGGCCGGCTCCTGAGTCACTTTAGGAACCTCCTTGGAAACATACTTCTTCGCTGAATTTTTCTTAACTGATCCTTCCTTGACGCCAGTATTGAATTCACAATCTTCTCCCTTGAGCAAACCATTGCCAGTGTTTGCTACCTCGATGAGCTACGTCAAAGTAGTGACTTTGGTCTTCGTACAGTACTTTCTCAATCCTTTGGGTAGGCCACAACAGTATTTTTCAATCTGTTCTGTCAATGGCACAAACCTATAGGAAGTTACTGGAAGTAGAGCTTTCCAAAACTTCCGATTGTAATCATCCAAATTCTTGCAAGTAGCAGCATTAAGCCGATGCCATTCTGTCATGACATCTGCTTCAAAGTCATCAGATAACCATGCTGCTGCAAAAATCTGCTTGAAGTAAATCCATGTGGACGGAGCTTGCCCTTGAAGCAATAAAGTTGTCCACCATTGTCCCGCATTCCCTGTCAAGAAAGTGGCTGCCTTGCGGACCTTTGAAGCCTCTGTAAAGTTTCCCCCTGCATAGGCCTTGTCAAACTGCTGGAGGAATGAGAGAGCCTTCTTCCTGTCATCAAACTCTGTAAAGGTCGTGAATGACACACCTTTGCCACCTTCTTTGTACGGAGTTGGCCTCTCCAACGGCGCTAGGTTGTCATATGGAAGTGACTGAAACATGGGAACACTGTTAGGGTTCATTTGTGTTCCTTGACCACAATTAACTTGACCTGGAAATGCCATATTTGGTTGCTGATTTGTAATTCCAGCTATACCAAAATTTGCCTATGGCATCCCAAATTGGCCCTGAGTGCTTTGAAACCCTGGTAGCATGCCCATGATACCATACATGGGGTTAGGCATCATCGTTTGAGCACTCCCGAACACTGTTCCTGGCGTGTAATACTGATTTCCAGGTGCATGACCAGCCATGCTCTGGAATACCGATCCACCTCCAAAATAGCCAGGGTGTACTGAAGGTGGTGAGAAGACCTGTTGCATAGCCTGTAGGTTGCTTCCCTACCCATTAGAACCAGCTATAGGCTGCTGAAACGTGGCTGGCTGAACTGGTACAACTTGAAAGACTGGCATCTCAGCCACCTGTTCTTGCACCTTAGGCACAGGTTGTGGAGACTGCATGTTCTCCGTCAAGTGTACAGGTGTTTCCATTGACTGTGCAGTATGAATCACCTGTGCTTGAGCCTTAACAGGCTTTTGAATATGATCGAGTGACCCAACTTGCTGAGACGGAACAGGAGGTTGTAGAAAGGCTAAAAACCTCGGATTCTGCATTACTTGTGTGAACATAGCCACAGCAGTAGCCAACTGGGTCCTAAATATATCAACATCTGTCTGTGGTGGTCTTGAGGACTCACCCACTTCATGTGTCTGTTGACCCTGTGAAGAGGAAACCTCTTCAGTCACATCATCTGGTCTGTCAGTCATAATTGCAATTCCCTGTGTCTGGTCTATGATCCCTTGTGTCTTCAAGCCCAATCTGACCAAGGCTCACTTCTATGGGAAAAAGTGATTTAATCCCTTCGATGGAACCATGCAACCGGCCTGTTCAATCCAAAAAGGGCGGTAGACTTTACTTTAAACCTTGATTTAGCTTTCACCCATTATTAGTCGTCTATTTTACCTGCGCTATAGTGACACAAGAGAGGGGAATGGGATACAGATGCTAGAATGCACCTGTATGAGAAGATCGACACCAGATTGGCCCCTAACTTAGGCGCCCCTTTCGGTATTTCTTTATTGTTTAAAAGAGGGAATAAACGCTGTGGTTCTTTCCAAGCTGCCCCGCACAACCTTGGCTGAATTTTGACTGTTCTGGTCTGATTTCGGCAACATAACTGTACTAGAACCCTTCACGGTCAGTATTCCCACGCATTAAATGACTTTCCCGACGCATACGGGCACTTTGCAAAACCTGGCGAGAATCTGCAGCACGCTGAATTCTCTGTTTTCAGCCCTGAAAATGCGCCAAATCGCCTGTAAAGCAGTCCCCTCGCGTCCCCGAACCTCCTGAGGGTATTGGGGACCGTTTAGGGCCAAAACCCTAAACCTGCAAAAATACACAGCAGGCTGTAATTTACTGTTTCGGGCTCCGTTTCGCGTGCCGGTCGCATCCTTAGCAAGTCCTGGAGCTCCCGCACCTGTAGGGCTACTTGCCCTTTGAATCGGACGAGATTTCTGGCGTGAAACCTCTCCGAATTCACCTGTACCTGCGGGGGGATTAGCCGCTAGCTAATCCAGTACCTGTGCAAGAGGCTCTTGCCTCGGCAATCGCGCATGAACCCACACAACTGTACATTGGTCAAATGCTAGTGGGGCATAACATACCGCCAAAGGGGAGAGAGAGGGCAATGCGTAGCGTGCAGGGCATCACTCCTGGCACCGCACTCTACATAGGAGGGAAAGCAAGCACTCCATAGCTCTTAACTTGTGACAAATTCTGAAAATCAGCCTCTCCCAGCTTAAAAATCAGCGCCCAATTTTCTGCATGAGGAAAGTGCACAGAATTGTGCCACTTGGCACATTTATAAGCATTTTCCCGTTTCGGGGTTGCCGCCTAAAAATCTCCCAACCGGTTGCCCAGTTGACTTCACGGCAGAGTAAGAAAATGTTCCCCTTGTCATTCCGGAGGTAATGACGCAAACACATTTTCAGGTCCCAAAATAGCAGTTCCCTAAATTTTAGGAGATGCTACCATTGTATCTTTCTAGGTCATCCGACCCTCTTTGTACACTGCAGCCACACCCAAAACTGAAATGTAGCCTCTGTAACAAAGGATTCCAGTATGGCTAGTCAATGACCCCACTTAGCTAACCATAGTCCTTGTCCAACCTTAGTGCTCTCTTGCCCTCAGGCCTGGACTCCCTCTGGACAGTTCCACACTAGCTATGCAATGCAGGGCAGTTAGATTTCCCGAGGGTGTTTCCAAAAAGTGAAAGTAAATAGATAATAAGAAAGAAATCAACAAAAAGGATAGATAGTAGTCACACGCTGGTGACACACTTCCTCTGTCAATGCAATTAATGATAACACGAGTGTTCCCCAAGTTTCTTCTGACCCTTCCATTGATGAGTCTCTCATTAAATGTTATGTTCGTATGATGGGGCAACGTTTTGTCATATTGTTTGACCCAGGTAGTATGCATGATGTGATCAGTCCCTCTCTTGTTGAGAGAGCCCGCCTAGAGGTTAGTCAGAAATCTCCTCTCGAGGTCTCTGGCTTTGCTCCCAGTATGGACTCTCTCATCACGAAAGAGTGCCTTGATGTGTTGTTTACAGTTCAACAAGCTGCTTTCCGAAGAAAATTTTTTGTCTCTCCTCTCTCAAGATGTGATATGATTTTGGGCATTCGATGGTTTCGTGAGCATAACCCTCTCATTGATTGGGCGGAAAATACGTTCACTTTCAATGCCAAAAGTGACTCTCCCATTGTCATTCGTGGAGAGCAAGTTGTTCATTCTCCATCTCTCATTGCTAATGTGCAGGCGAAGATTGAACAGATTCGGGAAAAGGAGACTCTCTCAGTCTCTTCTTCTCCAAAGCAAGACACACATGATTTGCATGATGATGATTTGAATGACAATGATAAGCATGATGATTTGAATGATAATGATGAGCATGATGATTTGGATGACACTGACAAGCATGATGATTTGCATGATCCAGATGTGATTTCTCACAAGCATGATGATTTGCATGAAGATGATGTGATTGTTCACAAAGATGATGTGTTAGTTGATACTTTCTCTAGTGCAGCTAACCTCATTGCAGAGAATCAATCACGAAGCGCCGATCTTCGCTCTTGAGCCTAGGTCCAAAGAACTCTCACAAGAAGTATTATGTGTTCGCATGATTCATACGCACGCATTGTTCGAGTGTTTCATTCGTGATCGGTTCCTTATTTTCGTCAGCGTCTTTATGTGATCCCTTTTACTAGGCATGACATATTGTACGTTAAGCACGTTTCACTCATGAATGAGCACGAATGTATGCGGATTGTTCATGAAAAGCTGAAAAGTATGTAAGGAAGTCACATTCCACGTCTCTTCCTTGGCATGACACAATTTCCGAAAGAGCACATGAAAGTATGAGCACCAAGCGTTGGCATTTCCGTTGTGAATTGCCACAATTGATTGCTTTAGATCAGAAGACAAAGATTCGATCTCATTGTTTGCGTGTGTGTGGTGAACGGTTTGGCACTCTGTCTCTTTGTTCATCTACATTGCATGCACAATCTTTTAGCACTATACATGGAATAGGTATGTTCATGGTTTTGTGTTGGAAATGGTTTCAGGAATTTTTAGCCTTGGAGATTCTTGAAGAAGAAAGAAGCATGACTCTCGACGAAGTTGAAGCATTGAAGGAGCCACAGAAGACTTTGTGTAGCTTTCGGCGCGGCCTAAAGAAGCAAGCGTTGCAGACCTTTATGAAGTTCAAGTACCACACAACCCACACATCAGAGTGGGCTGGCGAAGAGTCCCTTCGAGGATTCCGGATGCTATTGGCGATCTCCCTTGACGCCATACAGTTCGGTACCAGTACCTCACTTTGAAAAGGAGGTGATGTCACGTGACACATCCAACCCTATGTGTCCGTGGACAAGCTACAGCACGACAAGGGTTCAGTCAGTCCAGTCAGTCTCGATTTAGAAGTGATCTGGCACTTTTGTGAGTCTGTTCGCAGACCGTGCATGTCCAGACACTTAGTGAAGATGCATATCCTCCGGTTGCACACAGCATGATCATAAGCATTCCCATTAGAATCCATCAGAATCCTTCAGGGGAATTTTCCAGTGCATTTAGCCTATTTTCCCTATTTTTGACATTTTTCACTTATTATTTTTAAGTGACTTTTGTTGGAAAGTAGATAGGGCAAATTGAGTAAGCTTGTATATAAGCAAACCTAGGCTAGCACTGATTGGCAGAAGAGGCACCAATGCTCAACAGGCAACTTCTCAGCAAGAACCTCCCTTGGTGGCGTTTTCCCTCCAAGCAAAGACTCCCCTTCCCTAGCGTTTTTCACCAGCATCACATAGCCTTGGCTGGCGTTTTTCAGCATCACATGATCACCCACATCCCTAACGTTTTCAGCAATGCGTAGCCGCAGATTCTCAACATTTGGACAGCCCTAAACCAGAGATTTCAGCGGGCAGAGTTCAGCCCACAGCAGCGTTTTTGTTCCCAACAGAATTCAGCCCATTAGCATTTTTGGACAGCAGATAAAGAGCCTCAGATTTCAGCCATAGCGTCGGTCTCGTCATCCCCGTCGTCGACATCGACCTAGCCTAGATTTGCATCAGTCACATCCATCCACTTTGTACCAGTTTGTGCAATCAATAGTAGACCACTCTCGCCAACGAGAGTGGGGCCTTTGGAGGAAGCTTTTACAACGTCTTTGGTGTCGTATTCTCTTCTCTCTCTCTCTCTCTCTCTCTCTCTCTCTCTCTCTCTCTCTCTCTCTCTCTCTCTCTCTCTCTCTCTCTCAGTCTCATACACTTGCACGCACAGTGTCCATTCACTTTGTTTATGATCATTGCACTCTCTCATTAAGAACGGAAGGCTCTCCCTTCCATAAGAACAAAAAGGAACCTTGAGCATATTATGGAGCACTCATCTTGAGAAAGAACAACATTCATTCCGCTAGCACCTTACATGTGATGTCCCTTGATTCCACAAGAACAGCGTCGTGGTCGACTATAGCGCAAGGAAAGTGAAATCCAGTCTTTTTGTTTACTCGATCTTGTTGAAAGAACTGAATGATGAACAAAGGTCAAATATATCTGATCTAAAAAAGGAACGACAAGATTTTTTGCATGCGCAGGCCGACTGTTTCTCTGAATGTCTACCGGGGGAGCTACCTCCTTGTCTTGAAGATCACCGATTGATTTGATTCCCGGTAGTACACCACCGAACCGGCCACCTTACCTAGTTAGCTAAGCCCAAAAATAATGAACCTGGTAAAAGAACTTCTGGAAAAGGGTATCCAACCTATCACTTCATGTAACAAACTGCTGACGTGTCAACCTACTGAAGAACGGAGCTACCGACCGAGGGGCCTAAACCGTAAGTAGAACAAGTAACAGAAGAAGTGTCACCAAGTGATGACGTGGTTGCCTGGGAGCAGAAAACCCTAACCCTATTTCTACCTAAAACCCTAATTTTGGAAACCCTAACCCTAAAACTTGCAAACCCTAAAATTGCAAAAACCCTAACCCTAACCCTATGGATAACGTGGCAGGTTTTTGAAAATTACGCTGGCATGATGACGTGGCAGGCTGTACGGATTTCCGCGTTTTGCGCTCGCTAATGACGTGGCAGGCTGTGCGGATTTCCGTGATTTACGCTGACAGCTTCTTTTTGGCTTTGCTTTTGGACCAGAAGCTTTTGAGTTTTAAAGGCTTTTTATTGTAATTGCTTTTTAAGCCAAGGGCCTTTAAATATGAGGCTAGGGCTCATTCTCTGGCATGCTCCCCAGAGAAGGTGCAGAGTCTGGAGTACCGGCTTGTACTTTGATGATGCAATATAAAGAAAGACCGAAAGGGGCGCCAAGGTTTGGGGCCAATACTCTCTGGGGTGGAATTCCGCCACTCCGTGTCGCGTGTCGTCTCTCTCTCTCAATTCAGTTGTTATTGAAGTGCTAAAACTTTGTTTCAGTCTGTTCTTTTCTATTGGCACATGGTGCCCATCTTGTGACACTTCACCTTTTTGTTCACCGGTGTTGCTAGTCCTAAAAGAAGATGCATCTTGGAGAATGTGCATTGACTATAGAGCTCTCAATAAAATTACCATCAAGTTCCTATCCCAAGGATCGATGATATACTCGACAGACTTCAAGGATCCTCTTGTTTCAGCAGAATTGATCTGAAGAATGAATATCATCATATCCGAATTGCTCCTGAAGACGTCTACAAAACAGCTTTCAGGACAACTTTTGGTTTGTATGAATATTTGGTGATGCCATTTGGCCTTGTGAATGCTCCAACGTCATTCAACCATATGATGAATAGGATTTGCATAGAGTATCGAGGGCGATTACAATTATTTCAAGAAGGGGGTATGTCACAAAATGATGATGTGGCATGAGCAGCTGCACACCCCCTTACAGATGAAAAATGATTTTATAACTTGTTCCAACTTATGAGTCCCTTTCCAACAGGGCCCAAGGGACATGAGTTTAAAAATAACTCAAATCACGTGGTTGGCTGACGTGGTTGATTTAATAACTTGTTCCAACTTATGAGTCCCTTTCCAATAGGGCCCAAGGGACACGAGTTTAAAAATAACAAAATAACTCAAATCACGTAGCTGGCTGACGTGGCTGGCTATACAAACGCCACAAAAGTTCAAAATGCATTGACTGCCTGACATGGTAGGTGTAACAGACTTGGACACTCAAAGTCAAGAATCAATCACAACAGCACCAAATAACCACTTCAAAACAGTTCACAGTTCACAATAGATTTGCACTGGCACGGCGGAGTTCCGTGCCTAGAGATATTGGCTCCAAAGACTGGCGCCCCTTTCGGTATTTCTTTATGTATTAATCAGTTCAAAGTACAAGAGAGTGGTTAGGGTTTCACTCTCAAACTCTGCGTCCAAATGCTCTGCAGAGTGTAAGCCCTTACCACTTATTTAAATGTTTACAAGGGATGGCAAAAGCAAAGCCCCAAAAGCTTGAAAATAAAGCAGAACTCTTTTCTCTCACAAGCTCTCTCAGTAGGGCTTTTTAATAAAACAAAGTCTTTTTCTCTCTCTCTCACACACAAATTGCGTAGAGAAAAGCAAGAAAGCTGCCATCGCCCAAAAGCTTGGCAAATCTGCAGCAAAAGCAACGGTACGGTGCCATGTCAACATGCCAACGCTTTTCGCGAGTTTTCAGCCTGCTGCTAGGGTTAGGGCTTATGACAGTTTTTAGGGTTAGGGTTAGGGTTAGGGTTTTTGGCAGATTTTAGGGTTTGCAAGTTTTAGGGTTAGGGTATGCATGATTAGGGTTTTCAGCAGCAGTCATGGTTTTAGCTCCCAAGCAACCACGTCATCACTTTGTGACATACCCCCCTATTGAAAGCATTGTAATCGCCCTCGATTACGTCTGCAAAACAGACAAAGGCCATAAACTGTCTTCGCATCACCTTCAACAATCTCAAATGGCGCCTTCCCCCTCGAAGAGTGTATCGTGTTATTGTAGGCAAATTCCACCAAAGGTAGGTGCTTTTCCCATTAAGTCTTCAGATCCAAGATATAAGACTTCAATAAATCTAGAACCATTGAATTGGCAATCTCAGACTGCCCACCAGTCTGCGGGTGGAACGATGACGAGAACTGCAACCGCGTGCCAATGTTCTCGCAAATTGCTTTCCAAAACAAACTCGTAAATCTAGGGTCTCTGTCGGAGACAATCGTCTCAATCATGCTATGTAATCTGAAAATCTGGGCCACAAACAGTCTCGCTAAGTGATCCGGCTTGACTGTTTTCTTCACTGGAATGAAATGAGCATGTTGGCTAAATCTGTCAATAACAGTCCCGATACCATCGTGACCACTCTGTGTTCTCGGGAGATCAAAAATAAAATCCATTGCAATATTTTCCTAGGGGCGGGTGGGTATGGGTAAAGGATGTAACAATCCTGTGCTTTATGTCTGCCAAACTTGACCTTCTGGCATACTAAGCAACTGCGCACAAACTCTTCCACATCCTTCTTGAGTCTCGGCCAAAAGAAGTATCTCTCTACCCCTTTCACGGTGGTAGCAATGCCGCAGTGACCCGTAAAAGGTGGACAGTGGCATTCAGTCATAACCTTTCCCCTCAACGGTTGTGTAACGCACAACATGGTTTTTCTCATCAAGTAGCCATCCCGAATGGAATATCCCGCTACTGTCTCCCCATCCCGTATCCGTGTGAAAACGTCTGCAAAATCTGTATCTGTGGCATATTGGTCGACCATATCCTCGAAGCTCCTATGATGTATCGCGGAAATAGCTAGAACCAACGGCTTCCGAGACAAAGCATCTACCACCACATTCTTTTGTCCCTGAACATGGACAATCTGGAAGTGAAATTGTGACAAGATGTTCGCCCACCGCATCTGCTTTTCCGAAAGCTATTTCTGTGACAAGAAGTAGCGTAAACTCTGCTGGTCTGTAAAGACAATAAAATCCGCTTCGAGTAGGTAATGCCGCCACTGATTAAGAGCATGGATAACCGCCAAAAGCTCTTCCTCATAAATCTGTGCTGTCATTTCCGGCCTTGAGAACAATCGGCTCATGGCCTTCTTGCATTAAGACCGCACCTAGACTACGACCACAAGCATCACAATATACTTCAAATGACTTCTGCAAGTCCGGCAAAGTCAAAACTGGTTCTGTAGTCAATTTCTCTTTTAATGTCTGAAAGGCAGTCACCTTTGTGGATCCCCACGAGAAAGGGACTCCTTTCTGTGTCAAGATATGCAAAGGGGAAGCAACCCTCTGCAAACTTTCGAATGAACCGCCTGTAGTACGAACACAGTCCCAAGAAGCTTCTAACTTCATGGACATTCTTCAAATCGGGCCAATCACGGATAGTCTCTATCTTGGCCGGATCCATTTGCACTCCTGCTGCTGAGACAATGTGTCCTAAAAAGTGTATCTCTGGTAGGAAAAATTCACTTTTCTTTGCATTAATCACTAACTTGTGATTTCGTAATGCCTGAAAGACCAGAAGCAGATAATCTCTGTGTTCTGCCTCATTCTTGGAGAAAACCATGATATCGTCAAAGAAAGTGCCAACAAATAGCCTGTACTCTCGAAAAATCCTGTCCATCATTCGGATAAATGTCGCAGGAGCATTGGTTAAGCCAAAAGGCATCACCAAAAACTCAAATAACCCAAAAGTCGTCCAAAAAGCTGTCTTGTAGACGTCTCCCGGCGCAATTCTAATCTGATGATATCCACTCTTCAGATCAATCTTGCTAAAGCACGAGGATCCCTCTAATCTGTCGAGTATATCATCGATCCTAGGAATCGGAAATCTGCTCTTGATAGTTATTTTTTTGAGAGCTCTATAATCGATGCACATTCTCCAAGATCCGTCTTTCTTCAAAACCAACAACACTGGAGAGCTATACGGTGAAGTATTAAGCTGGACAAGACCCTTTTCCAAGAGGTCTTTCACTTGGTTCATAATCTCTTCATTCTGTGCTCGGCTCACACGGTAAGGTGGCCGGTTCGGTGGTGTGCTTCCAGGTATCAGATCAATGGTATGATCTTCAGGAGAGCAGGTGGTAACTCGCCTGGTAGGCCCTCTGAGAAGCAATTGGCGTGAGAGTGGAGAAAATATTGGCGTTCTTTATCAACTTTAGACA
The DNA here is from genome assembly GCF_014529385.1 of Adiantum capillus-veneris. Lineage (NCBI taxonomy): Eukaryota > Viridiplantae > Streptophyta > Polypodiopsida > Polypodiales > Pteridaceae > Adiantum > Adiantum capillus-veneris. Next base: position 74,935,391 of record NC_140952.1, on the reverse strand, counting down.
TATTTGTCCTATCCTTATCGCTCAATTCTTTCATAAAGATCGAGTAAACAAACAGACTGGATTTCATTAATTTAGAAATGGCCGAAGCCGATACAATAGAGACAGACTCGCCCTTCAGTTTAATATCAAGTACAATGGTTCTGCCCTTCTCTGTAGTCAACGTCGCTTTCCTCGCCAAATAATCGACCACGGCGTTGTTCTTGTGGTACCAAGGAATCCCTAAGAGAACATCAGAACCTTCCAAAGGCATTATGAAAAAGTCCTCATGCTCCAAATATCCCTGACAATGCAAACGAAGTTTGCCAATGACAGGTGTAATGGCTACGTCCCTGCCGGGTGCCGCTAGAACAGCCTCCGCACGTGGTCCCATCCGATCGAGAGTGATCTCGAGCCACGCCGCCAATTCCGATGAAATGAAGTTGGCCTTGGCTACTCCATCAAAGAAGATCAGGGCCTCTTGATCTTTCACTTTGCCCCAAGCTCGGCAAAGTTTTGTACTCTCGTCCATGGTGTTGAGATCGGTACCCACACAATCTAGAACTACTCCTGTTTTCATCCTACCTTTTCTTCCACGTTCCTTAGCTGCTCTCGAACTCTCATGCCTGTCGTCGTCCTTATCATTGTGTTCTTTCTGTGCCTTTTTAGGGCACTTCGCGAAGATATGTCCATGTTCCCCGCATCCAAAGCACTTCCCCTGCTTGATGAAGCGAGCTCTCTCTTAAGGAGTAAGCTTGGGTCGTGCATCCTTCTCTGGGTTGCTCTTTCTCTTTCTACTTTCATTCCCTGAAGTCTGTTCGGCTCGTTGTGTCATGACCTCATCGGTGGGGTAGGTCAGACTACCAGAGTGAATGGCAAAGCCCCTGTCACAAAGTGATGACGTGGCTACCGACAGCAAAAACCCTAATTTCTGCCAGAAACCCTAAAATTCCTGCAAACCCTAATTTCTAAAAATCGTGGAGGTGGGAAAAAAAATTACTTTTTTTGTATTTTTTGAGCGACGCAAATCCCTGCTTTTTGGCTTTGCAAGGAAATTGGAAGAGAGATAAAGAGAGAATATGCTTTATTTTTACTCTCATTGAGAGAGAGAGAGAGAATCTGCTTTTGCTTTCAAGCTTTTGGGGCTCTGCTTTTGGGTATCCCTTGTCACATTTAAATATGCGGTGAGGGCCTCACTTCTCAGAGCATCTGGACGCAGAGTCTAAGAGTGAAACCCTAACCGCTCTTTGTACTCTGACATTGATTTTAATACATAAAGAAATACCGAAAGGAGCGTCTTTGGGGCCAATATCTCTAGGCACGGAACTCCGTCGGGCCAATGTAACTCTATTGTAATCTGTGAATTGTTTTGAAGTGGTTATTTGGTGCTGTCGCGATTGATTCTTGACTTGGAGTGTCCAAGTCTGTTACAGTGGTATCAGAGCACGGCCGATTTCTCTTCTACGAAAAAACCGATCCCCAATTTTTTTTTCCGCGGCACCTATGGCTTCACGCAAGGATCAGTTGACTCCCTCTGCATCTGGAGATGCGGGCACGGATCAAAACGAAGATTCCAACAGAGAGTATGGCCCGCCTCGGCCTACTCAAGCGGAGCAAAGAGAGGCGTCGTCAATTGATTGGCGATGCAACAAAGATGATGCTCAGTTTTGCGAAGGATCCGAAATTGGCAAAATATATGAGCGAGACTTCTTTTCAGGAAGTGCATGCACAGTGGCAGAAAACCACTACACCACCCCTGAAACCCGCTCTCAAGAAACCTTATGATCACAAACAATATTCAGAGAAGGAACTACAAGAGGTGGTTGATGCACGAATTGCTCAGCTTTTTGACGCACAAAGAAAGCCAAAAAGCACAAGAAAAGCACTGACTTCCCGGGTTATTTGGGTTGTCAGTCGACATTCGACAAGGCAAAGAAACAGAAGAAGCGTGTTCAATTTGAAGGAGTACCCAGTTCTTCTTCTTCTTCTTCTTCTTCTTCTTCTTCTTCTGACAATTCTTCTAACTCTTCTGATTCGAGCAAAGAAGACAGAAAAGGTAAAAAGCGAAGCAAGAAACAAAGCTTCGGAAAGGGCAAGACAAAGGCAAAGAAGGCTAAATCTCGCCCAAAGACTGACAGTTCTACTGAGGACTCGTCTACAGACAACTCAGATTCAGATGACGAAAACTTTGAATTTTTACAAAGCCAACCAGTATGACTTTCTCGAAGATAAAAGCAAGAAAGTCCGAGAGTTTAAGGAAGGTGGCCACTCGATCAAGTTTAATACTTTTTCAGGATACTCAGATGCTTCAAAGGCTTTGTCTTTTATACAGCAATTTGACATTGCTTTCGCGGGAGGACGCTATTCAGAGCACTCCAAGATTCGGAGAGCTGCCTCTTACTTTAAAGGAAATGCTCGTACTTGGTGGTCCACACTTCTTTTAAACAAGACCGCCAATTAAATGGCTGAAATTTAAGCAGCTTTTTATTTCTTCTTGGTTGACATAAGAATATGAACGAGATGTACAAGCTGCTTGGAACCATCTTCGGATGACCAAGAAAGATACAATCAATGCTTATTGTGAAAGATTCTGGAGCTCTTTTCTACCCGCCTCTTCATTCAAGAAGATCTCATTCAGAGAACAGATTGAGCGGTTTACCTTGGGTCTACCTACAGAGATCCGAGATCACTGCTTGGAACAGCAGTCAGCTTCTATTCAGGAGTTGATGAGTCATGCAAAGCGGGGCTTTGCCATTCACTTTGGCAGTCTAACCTACCCCACAGATGAGGCCATGACACAACGAGCCGAACACACTTCTGGGAATGAAAGTAGAAAGAAAAAGAGCAACCCAGAGAAAAAGGATGCACGACCCAAGCTTACTCCTGAGGAGAGAGCTCGCTTCATCAGAGAGGGGAAGTGCTTTGGATGCGAGGAACATGGACATATCTCCGCGAAGTGCCCTAAAAAGGCACAGAAAGAACAGAATGATAAAGACGACGATAGGCCTGAGAGTTCGAGAGCAGCTGAGGAACGTGGCTAAAAAGGCAGATAGAAAAGCAGAATTGGTACCACATGGTGTGGGACCTGCACCGAATCTAATGAATGAAAGTACAAACTTTGCCGCTTTTGGGACAAAGTGAAGGATCAGGAAGCTCTTTTGAAGGAGCCAAGGCCAACTTCTTTTCACTGGGAATTGGCGGCTCGATTTGGAATTACACCCAACAGACTGACGCCACAGGCGGAGGTAGTTCGACTAGCACCCGGATGGGATGTTGCCATTACACCGAGCATTGGCAAACTTCGTTTGCAGTGACAGGGGTGTTCAAGGCACGCGAGTGACGTTCTACTCGAAATCCCTTGGTACCACAAGAACTACGCCGTGGTTGACTACCGGGCCGAGAAAGCGACTTCGATAAATGAAGGGCTCAAAGAATTGTACTTGATGAACTTCAGTTTCTTTATTCATTCTTTTGGGAGAGAATTGAACAATGGATAAAGATTGAATATGTTTTGACATGATCAAAAGAACGCCAAGATTTTTCTCCACACTCATGCCGATTGCTTTTTAGAGAGCCTGAAGATCAGACCATTGACCTGATACCTAGAAGCACGTCACTGAACCGGCCACCTTACCATGTGAGCCGAGTACAGACTAAAAAGATTATCAACCAAGTGAAAGACCTCTTGGAAAAGGGTCTTGTCCAGCCTAGTACTTCACCGTACTGCTCTCCACTGTTGCTGGATTTGAAGAAAGACGGATCTTGGAGAATGTGCATCGATTATAGAGCTCTCAACAAAATCACCATCAAGAACAGATTACCGATTCCTAGGATCGATGATTTTTCGAGAGTACAGGCTATTTGTTGGCACTTTCTTTGATGATACCATTGTTTTCTCCAAGAATGAAGCAGAACACAGAGATCATATGCTTCAGAGATACATTTTTTTTGGGACACTGTCTCAGCAACACGAGTGCAAATGGATCCGGCCAAGATAGACACTATCCATGATTGGCCCGATTTGAAGAATGTCCATGAAGTTGAAAGCTTCTTGGGACTATGTTCGTACTACAGACGATTCATTCGAAAGTTTGCAAAGGTTGCTTCCCCTTTGCATATTCTTGATACAGAAAGGAGTCCCTTTCTCGTGGGGATCCACAGAGGTGACTGCCTTTCAGACATTGAAAGAGAAATTGACTACAGGACCAGATTTGACTTTGCCGGACTTGTAGAAGTCATTTGAAGTATTTTGTGATGCTTGTGGTCGTAGTCTGGGTGCGGTCTTAATGCAAGAAGGCCATGTCATTGCTTACGAGAGCCAATTGTTCTCTAGGCCGGAAATGGCAGCACAGATTTATGAGAAAGATACAGATTTTGCAGACGTTTTCACACGAATACGGGATGGGGAGACAATAGCCGGATACTCCCTTCGGGAAGGCTACTTGATGAGAAAAACTATGTTGTGCGTTACACAGCCGTTGAGGGAAAAGGTTATGACTGAATGCCACTGTCCACCTTTTACGGGTCACCGCGGCATTGCTACCACCATGAAGGGAATAGAGAGAGACTTCTTTTGGCCGAGACTCAAAAAGGATGAGAAAGAGTTTGTGCGCAGTTGCTTAGTATGCCAGAAGGTCAAGTTTGACAGGCATAAGGCACAGGGATTGTTACAGCCTCTACCCATACCCACCCGCCCCTAGGAAAGTATTGCAATGGATTTCATTTTTGATTCCCCAAGAACACAGAATAATCACAATGATTTTCCGATTGCATGGCACGTTTGAGACAATTGTCTCCGACAGAGACCCCAGATTTACGAGTTTGTTTTGAAAGGCAATTTGGGAGAACATGGGCACGCGGTTGCAGTTCTCGCCATTGTTCCACTTGCAGACTAACGGGCAATCTTAGATTGCCAATTCAGTGGTTTTAGATTTATTGAAGTCTTGTATCTCGGATCAGAAGACTCAATGGGAAAAGAACTTACCTTTGATGGAATTTGCCTACAATATCAAGATACACTCTTCAACGCGGAAGACGCCATTTGAGATTGTTGAAAGTGCTGCGAAGGTTCCATCCTTCCTGAGCACGAAAGATTAGATATTTGAAGCGGACGAATATTCGCGAAATTTGGATACGGCGTTTGCCAAGGTTCGCGAGACTTTGCAGAAGTCTCAAGAACGACAGAAAAAGACAGCGGATCGCCATCGTCACGACTTGAAATTGAAGGAGGTGCTCTTACGTTTTGAGAAGGCACGCCTAAGAAAGAAAAAGGGAAAGGAGAGGCTTTTTCCAAAGCTTAGTATGCGATACTAAGGACCTTTCCAAATCACTGAAAAGATAAATGATGTCTCCTTCCGATTGAAACTGCCAGATACTTGGAGGATCACAATGCATTGCATGTGAGTCTCTTGAAACCTGTTAAGGGTGATGTGCCTGATGAGCAACCCGAAGTGGAAGAAAACGAGGAGACCCTTGTTCCTGAACAAATTTTGGCACATAGGGATACGAAGAAAGGTAAAGTCCGAAGGCGGTTCTTGGTTAAGTTCAAGAACTTTCCTGCATTTGATGCGAAGTGGATGGAGGAGGAGGACCTAGTAGATACTCCTCAGATTGTGAAACTTTACCTAGATGCTTTGGTTTAGCATAGTCTACTCCAAACGGAACCCAGAATTCAGCTTGACCGAAGATCTGGTGCAATGGGATGCACAAGAGGAGAGTTACTCCGCTCCTTTGTCAACAGATGCCTTGATTTTGATACTAAAATCACTGCTGTCTCTTTGAGCTTCAGGGATACTGAGAGCTGACAGTATTCTGCTGGATGACTTTATGAAATGGAATTCCTGATAATGATACTGATTTGTTCTTGACTTCTTTTCAGTGCAGGAACTGATAGACAAAATGACTGCAGCATTTTGGTCTGATTGATCTCAAATAGACATGGTTGCAATAAGGGTTAGTCAATCGGACATCGATGAGGTCCCGATTGGACCTAGATGTGATTGCTAGCTACATTGCCGATAAATCATGGTCTAAGATCCGAATGAATGTTGAATGTCATGTGGTGTCCTGTGATGTCTAGTGATGTCGTGTAATGTGACTGTCGATTTGGTACATGTGCTAGATGTGTGTCCCTAGTATGTAGGTACTAACAGTCAGTGTCTGCTAAGACGGTTTATGGCTTTTATCGGTTTTGCAGGCGTAATCACAATCGATTACAATGCTTTCAAGAGGGGGGTATGTCACAAAGTGATGACGTGGCTATCAACAGCAGAAACCCTAATTTCTGCCAAAAACCCTAATTTTTGAAAATCGCAGAGGTGGAAAAAAAAATTTATTTATTTTTTGAGCAACACAAATCCCTGCTTTTTGGATTTGCAAGGAAATTGGAAGAGAGATAAAGAGAGAATATGCTTTATTTTTACTCTCATTGAGAGAGAGAGAGAGAGAGAGAGAGAGAGAGAGAATCTGCTTTTGCTTTCAAGCTTTTGGGGCTCTGCTTTTGGGCATCCCTTGTAACATTTAAATATGCGGTGAGGCCCTCACTTCTCAGAGCATCTGGACGCAGAGTCTGAGAGTGAAACCCTAACCGCTCTTTGTACTCTGACATTGATTTTAATACATAAAGAATTACCGAAAGGGGCGCCAGTCTCTGGGGCCAATATCTCTAGGCACCGAACTCCGCCGGGCCAGTGTAAATCTATTGTGATCTGTGAATTGTTTTGAAGTGGTTATTTGGTGCTGTCGCGATTGATTCTTGACTTGGAGTGTCCAAGTCTGTTACAGCCTCGCTTCGCATGACTCATCAACTCCTGAATAGAAGCTGACTTCTGTTCCAAGCAGTGATCTCGGATCTCTATAGATAGACCCAAGGTGAACCGCTCAATCTGTCCTCTGAACGAGGTGTTCTGGAATGAAGAGGCGGGTAGAAAAGAGCTCCAGAATCTCTCACAGTAAGCATCCACTGTGTATCTCTCTTGGTCATCCGAAGATGGTTCCAAGCAGCTCGTATATCGTATTCATACTCTTGCGTCAACAAAGAAGAAATAAAAAGCTTCTTAAATTTCAGCCATTTACCTGGCGCAGTCTTGTTTAAAAGAAGCGTGGACCACCAAGCTCGAGCATTCCCCTTAAAATAAGAGGCAGTTCTCCGAATCTTGGAGTGCTCGAAGTAGCGTCCTCCCGCGAAAGCAATGTCAAACTGCTGTATAAAAGACAAAGCCTTTGAAGCATCTTTGTATCCTGAAAAAGTGTCAAATTTGATCGACTGTCCACCTTCCTTAAACTCTTGGACTTTCTTGCTTTTATCTTTCAGAAAGTCATATTGGTTGGCTTTATAAAAATTCTTCTTGTTCACATAAAATTTGCCATCATCAGAGTCTGATGAAACCGGCCCGTAGGGCGGTAGGCGTTGGCTTTCACCCGAAATTCTTTACTTTAGACACACACAGAGCACTTTGCAAAAGTAACCTGTAACGGGAATTAACACTTAATCACAAGCACGGCTCAAAAGCTAGAATGCTCCGAGCAGACCCCGACAACCTGTAGGCCCCAAAATTGGCGCCCCTTTCGGTATTTCTTTATTCCTTAGGAGGGTAAAGTACAAAGAAGAGTCCTGGGAATCCTTTGACTGTATCCCACTAGATACCACCTATTTTGGCCAAATTTCGGTAGCATAACAGCCCCAAAACTTGCGCGAAACCAATTCCCCTACTGGAACTCGCTTCTATTGGCGTATACCCTCTGATTCCTGCCCAAAAACACTAAATTCAGCACACTGTATTTACTGGTTTTTGCCCTGTTTTCAGCCCCAAACAGTCCCCTAACTGTCCTCTACCAGTGGGGCACGATTCCCAAAGGTTCTGGCATCCGTATGGCTGAAAAACAGTAAAATTACAGCGCATAAACAGCGCTGATTTTGCACCTGTATGGTGAGGTTATGATCCTCACCAGTGCCTGCTTTGGAGTAGCAGCTAGCTACCCCTGTTCCTGCTCAAGGAGGCTCTTGCCTCAGCACAAAAGCATGAACCCACACAGCTATACATCAGTCAAATGAGGAGCTCTCTTGCGGGGCATCACATAACTGCACGTAGGGGAGAGAGAGAGTAGTGTGTAGTGTGCAAGGCATCACTCCTAGCACCACACTGTACATGAGAGAGAAAGGAAGCACTCCATAGCTCTTAACCTATGACAAATTGCAAATGAAGCCTCTCCCTTCTCTAAATTCAGCGCCAATTCTTCTGCAAGAGGAAAGTCCATGAAAATGTGACACTTGGCGTATTTACAAGCATTTTCCCGTTTCGGGTTCGCCGCTTAAAAATATCCTGACCGGTTGCCCAGTTGACTTCGCGGCAGAGTTGTAAAATGTTCCCCTAGTCATACCGGAGGTAATGACGCGAACACATTTCACGGCCCAAAATAGCAGTTCCCTAAATTTTAGGAGATGCTTCTGTTGGGCTCCCACTGGTCTTCTGACCATCTATCTTCATTGGGACCGCATCCAAAAGTGCAATGTGGCCCAACTATCGGATACTTTTTGTTGGTAGTCCCACCTTGACTTTACGCCTTAATTGAGTTCACTTCCTAGTATCCACCAACTTGCTAAGTGCGACGGGGGGACCTATATGATCTTGCTCTGAGCCTAGACATCCTCTTACCATACGAATTCCAGTGCCGACCACTTCCCGTCTGCAGGTGAGTCTACTGTTCACATTGGCCATACAATGTCCGACCGTTTGCTACTTCAAAAAGAGGGTCTCAAAACAAATAAAATAAACCCCATTGGAAAGAAACCAACAACCAAGGTTAGAAGTTGCCACATCTTTGTGACATGGTTAATAACTGCCACGTCCTCGTGACATACCCCCCTCTTGAAATCGCAAATGTCCTCGATTGCATACCATAAATACACGCCACTGATGATCTTGTGCTATTAACACGCTTTTATCATCGCATGTATCCGCAAGAAAGGTCGTAACATACATAGATACAAATGACTTAATGAGACCTTCATACTTTTGCCATTTCCATCTATGGCACTGAATTCATATGTACATTTGATGTACTAGCTCTATCATTACCCCTCCTTTGCACACGTTGGGTTGGGGCATAAGTAGGCTGTAACCCAAAGGCTTCAAGGTAAAGCTGCAATACATTTGGTGACTCTAACAGTTCATGCTCTTCCATCCACTTTGCATCCATAGGCGGATAGTTCTTGAACTTCACCAAATAGCGTCTTGCAACTTGTCCTTTAACTTTTCTGTCCTTATGTGCCAAAACTTGCTCAGGTACCAGGATCTCATCAAGTTCCTCAACTTCTGGCTGATCCTCATCTAGCATATCTTCTGGCACATCACCCACGAAGGGTCTTAGAAGACTCACGTGAAACGCATTATGAATCTTCCATGCATCAGGCAATTTCAGCCTGTAAGCCACATCGCTGATCTTGTCAAGCACTTGAAAAGGTCCATAGTAACACATGCTGAGCTTAGGAAACAGCCGTTCCTTGCCCTTCATCTTCTTTAACCTTGCCTTTTCGAACCTTAACAGAACCCAATCACCAAGTGATAGTAGAAATTCACGACGGTGACGATCAACAACCTTTTTCTGCTTTGCCTGAGTCTTCTCCAAGGCAACTTTAATCTTCTTATACACTCATCCATGTTCTCAACATATCGATCTGCCTCAAAGATCTTGTCCTTTGTATGCAAAATGGGAGGAACCTTTTTGCCGCCTTCAACAATCTCAAAAGGTGCTTTGCCAGTAGACGAATGCACCGTATTATTGTACGCATACTCAAGCATAGGCAAATACTGTTCCCACTTGCCCTTATTATCTGACACATAACATTTCAGCAGATCTAAGACAGTAGAATTAGCCTCTTCTGACTGTCCATCAATTTGTGGATGAAACGAAGACGAAAACTTGAGCGTAGTGTCTATGTTCTCAAACAATCCTCTCCAGAACAAACTGGTCATGCGAGGATCACGATCACTGATAATTGATTGTGGCATACCATGGTACTTAAACACATTGTACATGAACAAGCGTGCCATCTGATCAGATTTTATCTTCTTCCTAACAGGGATAAAATGGGCCTGCTTGCTAAACCTGCTGATAATGGTCTAGACTCCATATACCATCATTCCCTGTTGGCGTCCTTGGAAGATCAACGATAAAGTCCATAGCAATGCTTTCCCATGGCTTATCCGGAATCGACAGTGGTTGTAAAAACCCTGGTGCCTTTTGCCTGTCAAACTTGACCTTTTGGCAAACTATGCATGCTCGCACAAAGGCATCCACATCTCTCCTCAAGGTAGGCCAATAGAAGAATGTCTCTACCGCTTTAACTGTTGCATCAATGCCACGATGCCCTGCATACGGTGGGACATGACTCTCTTCCATGACCTTATGTCGCAGTGGCCTAGTGACACAAAGTCTACCATGCATCATCATAAAACCATCTCTGAGGAGGTAGTACTCGTGATGTTGCCCCTCTTGTAACTGTTCAAAAAATCCTTGCGAAATCTTCATCAGCATTATAATGTTCCTTCATGTCATCTAACTCATGATGATAAGGAATTGACACAGCTGAAATTTGTGGCTTTCTTGATAACGCATCAGCCACAACATTCTTCTTGCCTTCCACATGCATAATCTGGAAGTGGAACATGGAAAGAATGTTTGCCCATCGCATATGCTTTTCGGATAACTTTGATTGTGTCAAGAAGTATCGCAAGGTCTGATGATCTGTTTGGACAACAAAATCAGCACCTAAGAGGTAGTGCTTCCAGCTAGAAAGCGCATGAATCACGGCCAAGAGCTCTTTCTCATAGACTTGCATAGTCCTCTCTGGCCCTTGCAAAATTCGGCTTTCATAAGCTACTACCCGTCCGTCTTGCATTAGCACTGCTCCGATGCTACTGCCACACGCGTCACGCTGGACCACAAATGACTTCCTGAGATCTGGCAAAACAATAACTGGATCTGAAGTCAACTTTTCCTTTAAGAGACTAAAAGCTGAAATCTCTTTTTGGGTCCATCTGAAAGTGACCTCTTTCTTTTGCAATGCGTGAAGAGGCGATGCTATCTCTGCAAAATTTCTAATAAACCTTCTATAGTAGGAACACAATCCCAAGAAGCTTCTGACATCGTGCACAGTCTTCAAGTCTGGCCATGTCTTGATAGCTTCGACCTTTGCGGGATCCATTCTAACACCATCCTGTGAGACTATGTGGCCCAGAAAGTGGATCTCTTCAAGGAAGAATTCACTTTTCTTAGGATTGACAAGTAACCTGTGACTGCGCAGCTCTTCAAACACAATGGTCAAGTGACGCCTATGCTCCTCTTCATTCTTCGAATACACTATCATGTCATCGAAGAACGTTCCAACAAACTGTTGATGCGAGCGGAAAATCCGGTCCATCATTCTGTTGAACGTGGCAGGAGCATTTGTTAGCCCGAACGACATCACTAGAAACTCATAAAGACCAAATGTCGTTCTAAACGCAGTCTTGTGCACATCCTCTGGCCTTATACGAATCTGATGGTACCCACTCTTAAGGTCTATCCTGCTGAAAATTGCAGCACCCTCTAAACGATCGAGAATATCATCAATTCTAGGAATAGGGAACCTATTCTTGATGGTATTCTTATTCAACGCACGGTAATCAATACACATGTGCCATGAGCCATCCTTCTTCCATCCTTCTTCAGCACTAGGAGCACTGGGGAGCAAAAGGGTGAAGAACTAGGCTGAATCAGCCCCTTCTCTAATAACTCCTCAACCTGGCCCATAATCTCTTTCTGCTGCGCCGCACTAACCCTGTAGGGAGGTCTATTTGGTGGGCTACACCCTGGCACCAAATCTATCCGATGGTCCTCAGGTCTCTCTGGCGGCAATTGCGACGATAATGAATCAGAAAAACAGTCACTAAACTTTTGCAAAAATGCTGACCTTTCTTTATCTAACACAGATAAATTTGATTGATCACTATCTGAGACATCACGTGCAAAAATCAAGTACACAAAAAGATGATTCTTTATTACAGAAGCAGATACAATAGGGACTGACTCTCCTTTAAGCTTTACATCCAAGATGTGAGTTTTGCCCCTATGCTATACAGTGATCTTTTTGTTGTAGACATCCAAGACTCCATGCACTCGGAACATCCACGGGATCCCCAACAAGGCGTCACAACCTTCCAGCGGCATGATGTAAAACTCTTCAGTGTCCACATACGACTGAATATGCAGACGCAGTTTTCCAATGATGGGAGTAACACACTCTGAGTGGCCAGGACATGCCAACCCTGCCTCTGCTGTGTACCCCATCTCTTCAGCTCTGATGCCCAGCTTCATAGCTAACTCTGGTGAGATAAAGTTGGCTTTGGCACCTGGATCAAAGAAGATGAGTGCCGTCTGATCCCTAACTTTACCCCATGCCCTGCATAACTCACTGGCATCTGTGCTGGGCCTGTCACCCACCATGTCTGGCACTAAACCTGCCGTGGGTTTTGGCTTCGTGCCTTTCTGGTCTTCTTTATCCTCTGAGTCAGCTGGCCTTTTCCTTTGTGGACAATTGATAGAAAAGTGACCAGGCTGCTCGCATATAAAGCATTTGTTCTCAGCCATTAGGACCTTCTTTTCCTCGAGCGACTTGCGCACAAAAGGCTTCCTTTTCTATTTCTTTGCCTGCGCTCCAGAAGTCCCGGCTGAATCCTTGTCTTTGGTGGCCTTTTCTGACCCCTGTGACGCATCAGGAGCCGTTTTCACAAAGGGCTTCTTCGCTAAATTTTTCTTTTGTTGCCCTCCTTTGTCACTGCTCGGAAATCCACTGTCCTCTCCTTTCAACAAGGCAAGACCAGTGTTCGCAACTTCCATAAGCTAAGTAAGGGTAGCCACTCTGTTCTTTGTACAGTAATCGCGAAGCCCTTTAGGCAGCCCACAACAGTACTTTTCTATCTGCTCTGTCAGTGGCACAAATCTGTAGGAGGTCACTGAGAGTAACGCTTTACAAAACCTCCTATTGTACTCCAGCAAGCTCTTGCACGAAGCTGAAGTAAGCTGGTGCCAATCTGTCAAGACGTCGGCTTCAAATTCATTTGATAGCCAAGCAGATGCAAACATTTGCTTGAAGTAAACCCAAGTGGCGGGTGCCTGTCCTTGCATTAACAATGTCGTCCACCATGTAAGCGCATTGTCCTTTAAGAAAGTAGCAGCTTTCCTAACCTTCGAGGCCTCTGTAAAATTCCCTCCCGCATAAGCTGTGTCAAACTGCTGGAGGAAAGTGAGGGCCTTTGTCGTATCCTCGAAACCACTGAAGGTACTGAACTTTACTGCTGCACCACCTTCTTTGTAAGCCTTCAGCTTCTCTAGTGCCCCCAAGTTGTCATACGGAATGGTCTGCAACATGGGCACTGTAGTAGGCATGATTGGCACGTGTTGGCCATTCACATTTTGCGTCAGAGGTGCGATATCTGGCTGCTGTCCAGAAAAACCAGCCATGCCAAAATGACCCTGTGGCACCCCAAACTGGCCCTGGTTGCAGTGGAAACCTTGCTGCATGCCGATACTACCATACATGGGGTTTGGCATGATGCCATGCATACACCCGAACATTGTTCCTGGCATGACTTCCAGGCGCCATACTTTGGAACATTGATCCACCCCCGAAATACCCAGGATGTACCATGGGTGGTGGAAAAACTGAGTGCATAGCCTGGTATCCAGCTCCCTGTCCATTCAAGACAGCATGCTGGCTCTGAAGGGTGGCGGGCTGAACTGGCATAACCTGTGGAATAGGCGTTCTAGCCACCTGTTCAAGCACGGAAGGAACCTGCTTTGGAGCCCCCGACTCCGCAACATGCGAGTGTTTCCTTTCCTCCTGCGCCACATGAAGTACCTGGGCTTGAGCATCAACAAGCTCCGTACGCGGCGTAGGTTGCCTATTTTGCTGTTGCACCGGTGACGCTTGCAAGAATTCCATAAACCTCGGATTCTGCACCAGCTGCGAAAAGACATTCACCGCGGCAACTAACTGAGTCTTGAACGCATCATCCTCAAGTTGCCCTGTCATAAAGCCCTGTACTATACTGGAGGGACATTCACGTTGACAGGAGGTACAGACTGACGTAGCCGTGAGCTCTCGCCAATCTCAAAAACCATAGGAATCTCCTACCTGTCCTTTAAAGAGGAACCCTCTTCCATAATTCCCTTCCCCTTGTCGGCCATAGTGTATTCCCGCGTTCCTGCACTCTATGTCTTTACCCTAAACAATCCAGGCTCACTCTTTAAGGAAAAAGTGATTGATATCCCCGCGACGGAACCATGAAACCGGCCCGTAGGGTGGTAGGCGTTGGCTTTCACCCGAAATTCTTTACTTTGGACACACACAGAGCACTTTGCAAAAGTAACCTGTAACGGGAATTAACACTTAATCACACACACGACTCGGAAGCTAGAATGCTCCGAGCAGACGCCGACAACCTGTAGGCCCCAAAATTGGCGCCCCTTTCGGTATTTCTTTATTCCTTAGGAGGGTAAAGTACAAAGAAGAGTCCTGGGAATCCTTTGACTGTATCCCACTAGATACCGCCTGTTTTGGCCAAATTTCGATAGCATAACAGCCCCAAAACTTGCGCGAAAACAATTCCCCTGTTGGAACTCGCTTCTACTGGCGTATACCCTCTGATTCCTGCCCAAAAACAGTAAATTCAGCACACTGTATTTACTGGTTTTTGCCCTGTTTTCAGCCCCAAACAGTCCCCTAGCTACCCCTATTCCTACTCAAGGAGACTCTTGCCTCAGCACAAAAGCATGAACCCACACAGCTGTACATCAATCAAATGAGGAGCCCTCTTGTGGGGCATCACATAACTGCACGTAGGGGAGAGAGAGAGAGCAGTGTGTAGTGTGCAAGGCATCACTCCTAGCACCACACTGTACATGAGAGGGAAAGGAAGCACTCCATAGCTCTTAACCTGTGACAAATTGCAAATGAAGCCTCTCCCTTCTCTAAATTCAGCGCCAATTTTTCTGCAAGAGGAAAGTCCATGAAAATGTGACACTTGGCGCATTTACAAGCATTTTCCCGTTTCGGGTTCGCCGCTTAAAAATATCCTGACCGGTTGCCCAGTTGACTTCGCGGCAGAGCTGTAAAATGTTCCCCTAGTCATACCGGAGGTAATGACGCGAACACATTTCACGGCCCAAAATAGCAGTTACCTAAATTTTAGGAGATGCTTCCGTTGGATCTATCCTCATTGGGACCGCATCCAAAAGTGCAATGTGGCCCAACTGTCGGATACTTTTTGTTGGTAGTCCCACCTTGACTTTACGCCTTAATTGAGTTCACTTCCTAGTATCCACCAACTTGCTAAGTGCGACAGGGGGACCTATATGATCTTGCTCTTAGCCTAGACATCCTCTTACCATACGAATTCCAGTGCCGACCACTTCCCGTCTGCGGGTGAATCTACCATTCACATTGGCCATACAATGTCCGACCGTTTGCTACTTCAAAAAGAGGGTCTCAAAACAAATAAAATAAACCCCATTGGAAAGAAACCAACAACCAAGGTTAGAAGTTGCCACATCTTTGTGACATGGTTAATAACTGCCACGTCCTCGTGACATCTGAACTATCCGTAGACGAGTCCTCTATAGAACTGTCACTCACTGGGCGAGATTTAGACTTCTTTGCCTTTTTCTTGCCCTTACCAAAGCGTTGTTTCTTGCTTCGCTTTTTCCCTTTCCTATCTTCTTTGCTCGAATCTGAAGAGCTAGAAGAACTGTCAGAAGAAGAAGAAGAAGGATTGGGTACTTCTTCAAATCGAACACGCTTCTTCTGTTTCTTTGCTTTATTAAATGTCGACTGACGACCCAAATAACTCGGGAAGCCAGTGCCTTTCTTCTGCTTTTTGCCATGCTTTTTGGCTTTCTTCTGCGCGTCAAAAAGCTGAGCAATCCGTGCATCAACCACCTCTTCTAATTCCTTCTCTGAATATTGCTTGTGATCAGAAGGTTTCTTGAGAGCGGGTTTCGGGGGTGGTGGTGTGGTTTTCTGCCACTGCGCATGCACTTCTTGACAAGAAGTCTCGCTCATATATTTTGCCAATTTCGGGTCCTTCGCAAAACTGAGCATCATCTTTGTTGCATCGCCGATCAATTGACGACGCTTCATCTCTCGTTGCTCCGCTTGAGTAGGCCGAGAAGGGCCATACTCTCTGCCAGAATCTTCGTTGTGATCCCTGCCCGCATCTCCGAATGCAGAGGGAGTCGGTTGATCCTTGCGTGAAGCCATAGGTGCCTCGGAAAAAAAATTGGGGATCGGATTTCTCGTAGAAGAGAAATCGACCGTGCTCTGATACCACTGTAGCAGACTTGGACACTCCAAGTCAAGAATCAATCACAATAGCACCAAATAACCACTTCAAAACAGTTCACAGTTCACAATAGATTTGCACTGGCCTGGCAGAGTTACGTGCCTAGAGATATTGGCCCCAAAGACTGGCGCCCCTTTCGGTATTTCTTTATGTATTAATCAGTTCAAAGTACAAGAGAGTGGTTAGGGTTTCACTCAGAATCTGCGTCCAAATGCTTTGCAGAGTGTAAGCCCTCACCACTTATTTAAATGTTTACAAGAAATGCCAAAAGCAGAGCCCCAAAAGCAGAGCCCCAAAAGCTTGAAAATAAAGCAGAACTCTTTTCTCTCACAAGCTCTCTCTGTAGGGCTTTATAATAAAACAAAGTCTTTTTCTCTCTCACACACAAATTGCGTAGAGAAAAGCAGGAAAACTACCGTCGCCCAAAAGCTTGGCAAATCTGTCGCAAAACCAGTCGTACAGTGCCACGTCAGCATGCCAGCGCTTTTCAACCTGCTGCTAGGGTTAGGGTTAGGGTTAGGGTTAGGGTTTATGACAATTTTTTAGGGTTAGGGTTTTTGGCAGATTTTAGGGTTTGCAGGTTTTAGGGTTAGAGTTTGCAGGATTAGGGTTTTCAGCAGCAGTCATGGTTTCGGCTCCCGGGCAGACACGTCATCACTTTGTGACAGCAGGCTATACGAAAACCCGCAATTTGCGTTGGTTGCTTTTGGGGGCCAGTTTTTGGAGCGAATGCTTTTGTGAATGAAGCTTTTCATGTAACTGCTTTTGAGAAGGCCTAGGGCCTATAAATATGTATTCAAGGGCTCTCCTCCCTCAGTTTTTCCAAAGAGCATTGAGCAGAAAGGACCCTCGGACTTTGTACTTTGCTTAAGCTTTAATATAAAGATAAATATCGAAAGGGGCACCAGACTTTGGGGCCAATACCTCCGGGCATGGAACTACGCCGGACCGTGTCGACTCATTAAATTGTGATTAAGTTTATTAAGTGATTCTCTCATATGTTGTACCAGACTCCTGACTTGGTGTGTCCAAGTCTGTTATGGTAGAACTTTTTATAATAATTTGCCCCCACTCGACGAGGATCAGTAAGTTGGTGAGAACTCCTAATTCTTCTACTACAACTAGGGTTAGAACTTAGGCCCCTCGGCCAGGATCTGCAAGTTGGCTCCGTTCTTCAGTGGCTTGACACGTCAGCAGTTTGTGACAGAGGGAGTAACTCAGATAAGTGGCTATCCAGTTTGTCTTCCTGGATGTGAGCCTACCAAGGGACTAAAGTGGCCATGCAAAAACCATTTGACCAAATTCCATACTCAGAGTAGCCATCCACAGACTACCTCTAAGTTTGTTACCAATAAGCACTCCAGCTCTAACGCCTTGACTGAGGGACAATTTATGGACCTTGTCTTGCTTCCATTATCCAAATAGTTAGTTACAACTGACCTTGGTATTTATGTCTGCTAACATGTTTAAATGCTAACAAACTCTTTCAAGTGCCTTCTTTACTTAGTGGAAGAGTTGTGGTGGAGGTGATTTCCCCGCTCTTAAGAACTTATGGCAAGTCCTCTTGACCTTCACATCCTCCGTAGCATCGAGACCATGGAACACACATGGCACGTGTAGGTAGGGTGCTTAGTGCACACTGCTCGTGTAGACTTGGGAGTGGAGTCCACGCGAGATCTCAAGAGGCCTAGGATGGCCAGAGGAGTGTGTAACAGAGGAGTGTGTAACCTGGCACACCAAGGCTTGGGTTATGTCCAAGGCCCAATTTAATAAGAGAGACTCCTATGGTTGGGAGGGAAGTCTTTTGCAGTAATTCATATGCAAGAGAGCTCTTCCAGGAGGCTTACGCCTCATGTTTTTGCTTATGTATCGCTAAGAAAAGCAGTTGGCTACTAGTCTAGCCTCGTGCTTATCCAAAGACCCATCTAATTTGAATTTTGTACTTTGTCTTGTTAACGCACTTGACACCAATGACCTTCCACTCTGCTAGTCCAACCTCCTGAAGCTGATGTGGGCAACCAAAACAACACTAGCACATGAGCACCTCTCTAGATCAGGTTCCTAGCCACAAGAGAGGTTGCCTAGGTAGTGGGATAGAGGAAATGGCATATCCGGTATCGTGCAGTGATGGTGCACCAAACGGTATCCACAATGAACGACCTCCCATGATCAGACGAAGTGGTATGTGTTGCACTATCCAAAACAAAACCACCCCAAATGGGGTCGCCTGCAGTGTATAAGGGGTGGAGATCTTCATATCAACCTTCCTTTTGCCATGCTCTTGTTGCACCACATCCATTGTGAAGCAAGTAGAAGCTGTATACCCTTTTTTGCCACAATAATGACAAGTAAGTTTTGCATGTTGATGATTCTTAGAAATAGACCTCTCTTTGAAGCGCACGTCTTAGCACATGAAATCTCCTTTTTCTTTGCAAAGTTGCCTCTAGTGGCAGATACTCCTCCAATATATTCATTTCTGACAGTTATCCTTGTCAAGTGTGAGTCATTACTGACATTAAACAAAAATGCATCAGAATTTGCAAAGGTCTCAGTGACCGTCAAAGAAGCCAGAAACTGTTAATGTTGTGAAAAGAAACTGTCATCCGCATAAGCTGTCCCTAGAAAATTCCAACTAAAATTCAATCCAAAATATGAGCATCAGATAATATTCCAGCATTTTACTTTTTCAGATTGTTAGTGCTTGACCTCACTGTTGCTGGTATCCTGGCGGACAACATATACAGCAGGACTAGTAACATTAACCATGACTTGTTATCATCGTCAAAGCCTAATGGGCAGGAAGTTTGTCAGGAATATGCAACAAAGAATCTTGCATACAAAAGGAGAAAAGTTGGAAGATGAAAAGTTAGAATTTGAAGGCATCAGGCATTTGTCAAAAGGATTGGCAGGAAACCTAGAGCAGCTACCAACCTGCTATTACATCACATGAAACCACAGGAGACTCTAGGGCATATCAAAGCCTGACACATTTAGCATGGAAATCATATCATTGTACTGACACAAAACTGGAAGCGAGATGGATGACCTGCTTAACGGAATCAGCAATCTCAGGGCCGATCCCATCCCCTGGAAAGAGGGTTGCTCGGACAATGGAATCGTTGCTGGCTGACCCAAAATGTCGCGAGAGCAGATATGGCCGGATTGAGCTCTGGGAATCCCGTGCACGAATCGCAGTTGGTAACAGGGTCCTCGTCCTTCTGAAGAACGCCATTGCTTGCACTTCAACAACTCTCCCTTCCAGTTTCTTCTTCCCCTTGCTCCTTCAGAAAATCTAGATTGATTCCAGAGCTCATCGACGCAGCGCGCGGGAGCGTCTATATGTTTGCGGGCTGCGCAGTGAAGTGTGCGCGTCCGCGCGGGAGGGTGTTCGCGCTTACGTCCGTGTGTATGTGTGTCTGCGAGTGTGCGCGCGAGGGCGAAGAGAAAGTGCCTTTTCTCCAAAGCCGTTGAAAACTTTGCTTTCGAGACCTTGGCCCCTTCGAACGCAGGGGCATTGACACGACGAGGGAAGAGGAGGGGGGTAAGATATTCCATTTCTTGGCCCATGCTATATGCCATGAAAAACTGGTCACAAGCTTCATTGCTTTTGTTGATCGTCGACAGCTTGCATGTGCATCGAGGTGAGGCTCACTGTTTTCTATAAAAGGCTTCAAAGGATCCGCATGCCGATTCTACATATATGTAGGGGTTAAATGGAAGGAGTGCATGGGCCATCACCCATGGTCCTGATGTTAGTGTTAGGGCTTGTGGAAGGGGAAAGCCATTGCATAGTCGAAGTCTTACATGGTTGAGTTCTTGTCTTCCTCTTCAATCCTGGCTATTGGCAGCATGTAGACCCGCTTATACACACAAGACTTGGCGGCTTGACTTGCACCAAAATGCACCGAGTTAAGATCAACAAGAGCATGAGGCAGAGAAGAGGACACAATTCATCATCATGCTCAAAATCCTCTCGTGTAGAGTGGCGAAAGCCCTCTCTCTCTTCGATAGTAGGGTGCCATCATTGTTGTACCATCTTCTTCTTGTTTTCATATTCAATTTGAAGAGGGCACCCCTAAATTGTCCCATTTGACCTAAAGTGGTCATTTCAAGAGTTCATTCCCGTACCATGGCTTACAAGAAAATCTCTACTAGGTGCGGACAGGTGCTCAAGCAAGCACATTGAAGGCACAAAATCAAGGGAATTTTTTATTGAGACCATTGCAACAAATTTCTATCACATTGCCCTTTTGTTATAGATTCCAAAGCATAAAACAAGGTTCTTCGTTAAGCGAACATTACATGCAAGTGCAAGCATAGTGACTTACTAATTCTGCATTGCACGATGATTGCATGCAAGTGCATGCACATGGATTCAACAAAGTATGCTTCCACAAGTGATTAAATTGATCACAATTCTCAACATGGATTCAAAAGCAATTGTACTTCTTCAAGTGAAGATAATGAAGAGTTGCTTGTTTTGACACAACTTGTGGTTGTTTTGAATTGCTCCCAAAGGAAGTTATTGAGATATTGGACCATGGCTTTAGACATACTGAATACACATCACTTTGACTTTGAGCAAGGCTCACCTACTTCATAGCATGCTAATTCTCCTGTTGATGTTCGCCTAGTGGTCGTAGAGAAAGATCTTGCTTATGATGGAGAGTATGAATTGGTCAAAAGGAAGCCTTTTAAAGCATAGAGGTACGCACTAATGTATTTGGCCACCAAATTGTTGCATCGAATGAAAATGTTACATTTCTCATAGATCTCATAGTTAATTTATGAGTCAACATGTAGCAACATGGCTACCATCCGTCTCTAGATGATCGAATGTATCTAGATTGAATTGACACCCAATGTCTTAAAAATACCCTCCAAAAGTGACTATTAGACCTTTGATCATGATCACTTACTACATTACTAGGAAAACCAAAAAGTCTATAAACATGTTTCATGAATAGCCATACCAATTTAGGCATCTTAATAGTAGAGTTGGTAGGGATACACTCACACGTTTTGGTCAACCTGTCGACAATGACCCATACTGAGTCATGTCCTTGAACCGTAGTGGGAATGCCTACTATAAAGTTCATATAGATGATTTACAATGTACCATTGGTAATCTCAAGGGGGTGCAAGAGACCACATACTTTGAGGTGCTTTGCTTTGTTGACATGACCATGTTGATGTAAACCTATTCCTAAAACTTTTGTCATATGAGTGCATAAGTCTTTGTTATGTGTGAATGCACTACACTTAGACTCATGAGATTCTTAAAAAACTTTGTTACCATATACATGTGGTAGTGATGTGTGTGAACACACTAGGACCGCCGGGGCATTTTTTCCCTCTTTACGAGGTTTTTTCCCCCGAGCATTGTATATACGCCCATCACTCTAGGGCTATCTATATTTCCATTGCACACTAAGTAACATACAATCTATTGTGTGCCTTGAGCTTCCTTCATCTTCTCCAAGATGTGTGCATTTCTCTGCAACCCTAATTCCAACAATTGGTATCAGAGCAAGTTACGTCCCCCCGGGCTTAGTCGACAGCTGCTCCAGCACACGCTTGCTCACTTTCTCCAATTACAGTGAGGTTTGGTGAGCGTTTGTAGGTCGACAAAATTTTCAGGAGAGGTCGTAGAGCTCGGTCTACTCAAATTTATTATTCGGCCTCATTTCGACCTCCGTTTCCACTACATGCAGTACTGCACAGGCTATTTCGTCATTTTGTGCAGAATTTTTGTCAGTGCCGTTTTCTGCATAACAGGTGCCTTACAGTCTTCTACTGTTTGTGTTATATAGCACGTGTTGTTCCTGTTCCGTTTCTCCTATTTTCGGGTAGTTTTCACATCAAGTGCAGCATTTACCATGGCTGACAACAACACATATGTGTTCAAGATGTTTGCTGATGAGGACAGGTTGGATGGGGACAATTATACTATGTGGGCTTACATGATGCAACATGTTCTTGTGTCAAAGGGCATCTAAAATATTGTGTAGGGCATTGATGTACGTCCTGGTTCTGAGGATGCAGGCATTGTGAAGGATGTTGCAAGTCTTGCTGCAAGGATTGCTACTATTAGAGTTGTTTTGCCTACGGCAGAACAAGCTCGTTGGGATGTAAAGGATGCGCAAGCTCATGCATTCATTGCATTGTCTGTGAAGCGCACTATTGTTCCTCACATCCATTCAGCAAAATTTGCAAAACAGGCTTGGGATATTCTCGTTGGTCTTTATGCAAGTCGCAATGAGGCTAAAATTGCTTTGGTGCGTAAAGAGCTAGAGTCGAAGACTATGCATGAGGAAGATGATATGGACACTTTCCTTGCTAGTGTCAAGGATATCAATGAGCAACTTATTTCTGCAGGTGAAGTCATTTCAGACAGTTCTCTTGTGCAGACTGTTCTTGATGCCTTACCAGATTCTTACCAGACTTTTTCTAGTACTTGGAGACTTATGACCCAAGGAAATCCAGGAGTTGTCAAGTTTGATGCATTATGCACATTGCTATTGCAAGAGTCACTTTCCATGAAAAACAGGACTAGACAGCGTGCAGTTGAACAGGCTTTTATTGCTTCTCAAAGAAAGGGTGGTAATAGCAATGCAGCCACTTCTTATGGTTCTGCTGCGAGTGGCAAAACTTCAGTTCCCAATGCTTCTATTGGCAGCACTTTGTCTGGCAATTCTGGTGATAAGGGCAAAAAGAAGATGCGTTGCCATTATCGTAAAGTTAATGATCACTTAATCAAGTAGTGTCCTGGGTTGAAGGCAAAAGAGGCTAAGAAGAAAGAAGGTGGTTCCACTGCAAATACTGGTTCCACTACAAATGCAGCCATTGTTGAGTCTTTTGTAAAAGGAGACTGTAAATGCTGATGTTGATGTAGAATGGGCTTTTAGCGCAGAGTGCACTTATAACTTGTTGTCCATGATGCATGCTTGTCAGTTACTGCAGATTCGCATGTGTGGTATTTTGACAGTGGTGCTACAAAGCACATTACCTCACATCGTGAATTGTTCACCTCTCTCGAGTTTGTCCCTCATGGAAATTCAGTCACTTGTGCCAACAATGCCTCTTATCCGATTCAGGGAGTTGGAAAGATTGTGCTTACTGCTGCTAATGGCAGTTCTTTCACACTTGTTGATGCACTTTATGTACATGGGATCAAGAAGAATCTTTTGTCTGTATCCGCACTTGCTAGACTTGAACTTGTAGTCAAATTTGTGGATGACACATGTACAATTCATGATCTCAGTTTTGGTGATAAAATTGTTGCATCTGGCCTTTTGTGTCGTGGGCTGTATAAGCTCACTTTGTATGACAAGTGTGGACAAAATTTTGCAAATGCAGTTGCAGATTCAAGGGCTATTTCAGATGCAAAACTTTGGCATGCACGTTTTGGTCATCTGAATTTTGTCAGTTTGCTGCGTTTGCAGAAATCTGATATGGTTGCTTCTTTGCCGCCTCTTGAAGCACCTGTCAAACATGTTTGTGAAGGCTGTATTCTGGGTAAAATGCAGCGTTCTAAGTTTCCAAAGGATGGTTTAGTTAGGGCCACACGCAGGTTGCAGCTTGTGCATAGTGATGTTTGTGGGCCCATGCAAACTCCGTCCTTGGGCAACTACCTATACTTCGTGACTTTCATTGATGATTACTCCAGGAATCCATGGGTATTTCCGCTTAAAGCGAAGTCCGAAGTTTTTATGTGCTTCAAACAATTTATGGCTATGGCTAGTGAAAATGTCTCAAAATGTACTATGGGCACCCTTCGTTCCGATCGAGGGGGGGAGTATATGTCTCATGAAGTTAATGCATTTCTGACTAGTCGTGGGATAAAACTCCAATGTACAATGCCTTATACACGTCAGCAAAATGGTGCTACTGAGAGGAAAAATAGGTCACTTACGGAAATGGCACGATGTATGGTCAAATGTCAAGCTTTGCCGCATTCTTTTTGGCTTGAGGCCATCATGTGTGCCACTTATGTACTAAACAGGTGTCCTACGAAAGCTTTGCAGTCTATTACTCCATATGAAGCATGGCATGATAGAAAGCCTTCTATTGAGCACATGCGTGTTTTTGGCTGCTTGGCATATGCTTTGGTGCCACAAACACAGTGCAGAAAATTGGATGATAAGGCTGTCAAATGTATTTTTGTTGGTTATAGTGTTGAAAGCAAAGGTTACAGGTTGTATCATCCGCAAACAAAGCGTATTCTGGTTTCACGGGATGTAGTGTTTGTGGAAGATTTTGTTCAGCCCTTGCTATCATGTACTAGAGACAATAATGTAAGCTCACAAGACATTTATGAGACTTTGTTGCCTCTTTTCAGTGGTGGAAATACGAATGTAAGTTCCAATGAGGCAAATATACAGCCTATGGTGGTTTCTGAAAATGTTACAGATTAGCCTATTACTGATGCAGATGTACATGATGTACTTCACGAGGAAAGGTCTGAAAATGAGCAGGCTAGAGGTATGCCAAAATGGCTAGGCACACTTTGCGTGACAGCAAATTGGATGCACCTTTTTCTAGTCGTACTCGTTCAAGATCTCACCATGCATCTTATGCATCACATTGTTATGCTTTGGCTGTGTCTAGCTTACATGATGTTGAGTAGCCTCTGTATTTTGATGAAGCATAGAATTCAGAAAATTGGATGGTTGCCATGCAATCAGACTACGATGCACTTATAGAAAATGACACATGGACTTTATGTGATTTGCCTCCTGGAAAAAAGGCCATTGGTACGAAGTGGGGTTACAAGTTGAAATGCAAGTCGGATGGTGAGATCAATCGCCATAAGGCTCGACTTGTTGCAAAGGGTTATGCACAGCAAAAAGGCATAAATTATGAAGAGACTTTTGCTCCCACTTGTCGTATGACTACTGTGCATTTTGTATGTGCATTGGCAGCTCATTTAGGTTGGGATGTACATCAATCAGGCAATGTTACAGCTTTCTTGAATGGTGTCGTATGACTACTTTGCATTTTGTATGTGCATTGGCAGCTCATTTTGGTTGGCATGTACATCAATCAGGTAATGTTACAGCTTTCTTGAATGGTGACATATTTGAGGAAGTTTATGTAACGTAGTCTTGCGGTTTTGTCATAAAAGGACAAGAGGACAAAGTGTGCAAATAAAAGAAGGCTTTGTATGGGTTGAAGCAATCTCCTCATGCTTGGTATGAGAAAAGTGACACTCATTTGGTCAAATGAGGCTTTCGTAATAGTCCAACAGAAAGCACATTGTATGTAAAGCGTGAGGGTGATGTACTTCTCATTGTGGTTCTTTATGTCGATGATTTGCTGATCACTGGACCAAATGAGAGACATATTGCTGAATTTAAGGCTGATTTGAATGCTACTTTAAAGATGAAAGATTTGGAGCTGTTGCATCATTACTTGGGTATACAGTTTAAGCAGTGTGATGGTGGTATTGCCTTGTGTCAGAAAAGTTACATAGAGACATTGCTATGTAAGTTTGGACTTGAGGATTGCAAACCTATTGCCACTCCCATGGAAACAGGTTTGAAGTTGAGTCCACATGATGCTTGCGATCCTGCTGATGTCACTCTTTATCAAAATGTTGTTGGCTGCCTCATTTATGTATGCAACACGAGGCCGGATATTCAATTTGCAGTCTCACAGGTTAGCAGATTTATGCATAGCCTAGGGTCTAAGCATTAGCAGGCTGTAAGAGGATTTTCCGCTACCGTAGTGGCACTTTACATTTTGGCTCGTTTTATCCCAAGGGGGGATCATTGTTACCAGACTTACATGCTTTTTCGGACTCATATTGGGCTGGTTGTTTTGACACGCGAGTGCCCAGAAGTGGTTTTTGTTTCATGCTTGGCAATTCATGTATATCATGGTTGAGCAAGAAGCAACCTACTGTGGCCACTTCAAGTTGTGAGGTTGAGTACAGGGCAGTCTTCACAGCTACGGTTGAGTGTGTATGGCTGCTCAGACGCCTTATGGCTGATTTCGGTGTTGGACAGGACACAACCAACACTATCTACACTGACAGTCAGAGCGCATTGTCAGTTGCGAGGAACCCAGTTTTTCATGCTCGCACAAAGCACATTGAGGTGCATTACCACTATGTCAGGGAGAGGCTCTCAACAGGAGAGATTAGCTTGGCTTATGTGCCAACATAGGACAACCTTGCAGATCTTTTCACAAAGGCATTGTCTCCTGAGAAGCTTGAAGCTTTCCGCAAAGCTTTGGGCTTACTCCCCTTTGTGGATTGATCATGTCCTCAGGGCATGGCACTTCCCTTTTTCATTCACTGCATCACTCCAAGGGGGATTTGTCACCATATACATGTGGCAGTGATGTGTGTGAACACACTAGGACCACCAGGGCATTTTACCCCTCTTTAGGAGGTTTTTTCCCCTGAGCATTTTATATACGCCCATCACTCTAGGGCTATCTATATTTCCATTGCACACTAAGTAACATACTCGCTATTGTGTGCCTTGAGCTTCCTTCGTCTTCTCCAAGCTGTGTGCATTTCTCTGCAACCCTAATTCCAACAAAATTGGTACACATACTCTCTCCTAGTGGATTAGATACCCATCTTTTTTGGAAAAAAAAATTTGTTGACTCTATTCAACACTCGATAGAGGAGACCTGTGTGTGGAGGTACTAGAAGCACTACCAACAATGAATTGATACGGATCTCTCATTTTAACATGGCTCCACCAAGCCTTGGAATATGCCTCATCATGCTCACATCTTTCCTTGAGGGAGGCTAAAACTTTGTATCTCCATGAAATCTAGTGTATTCTACGGATAGCATCTGCTACAATGTTATATTGAAGTTTAGGATACCATAGCCAAGTATTATACTCTTGAAGAATCTCAGGCCACCTCACATTTTAACCCTTCAAATGAGTTTTTGTGAACCATTTAATGCTTTCATGGTCAACCACAATGTCAAACTAAGCGCCATACAAATAACGTGTACAATGTAGCATATAGTTTTCCTTCATAGGCGGAGTAATTTATTATGCATGATCAAGCTTCTTACTCTTGAAAGCAAGTGGTCTACCATTTTGGAGTAGAATTGCACGAATAGCTTTAGAGGCATCAATCTATAGAACAAATGGTTTACATGGGTCAACCATAGCTAATTTAGGTACCGATGCTAAAGATACCTTGAGCTTGTCAAGATTGTCTTGATCTTCTCCCTAAAAGAAATCCTTGCATTTGCCTTATGATCCGTTTGTCATAGGAGCAGCAAGTTTTGCACAATCCTTAACAAGCTTATGTTAAAAATCAAGTGGAGCTCTTCCAAATTAATACGATGAGGGCATTGAAGAATAACATCCACTTTGAAAGTATCCATCGTTACTCCATTTGCTAAAATGATATGCCCAAGATGGTGAACTTTCATTTCAAGAAAATCACATTTTTTGTCCTTCGCATAAGCTCGTGTTGACGTAATAAATGAAGCACATTTCTAAGATGTTTCAAGTGCTTCTTCTTTATAGTATTTTATATAAGTATGTCATCAAGAAAATTATAACAAACTTCCTTAAGTATGGTTTTAAAACCCCTTCAGGACACTATGCATGAGTGTCATAAAAGTAGCAGAGGCATTGGTCAAGTCAAAAGGCATAACCAAAAACTCAAAATGTCTAAACGTGTTCTAAAAGAAGTTTGAAGTATGCAATTTACTTGACGATACCTAAATATATTTTTGTAAAATAGCGTGTGTTATATAAATGATAGAACAATATCTACCCATGGTATTAAATACTTATTGTTGATAGTAACCAAGTTCAATTCACGATACTCTATGCATGTGCATAGTACCGTCTTTCTTATAAAATAGGAGAAGCCCACAATGAAGAACGGGATTGAATAAAACTCCTACTATGATAGTTAGCGAGCTAGCATTCAACCTCATATAAGCCAATACGAGGCTTGCTTATTGTTTTACTACATGGAACGACATCTATGCCATGTCGCACTTGTTTAGGTGGTAAGTCAAAAGGAAAATCACTAAGGAAAACATCTTTGCATACGTAATCATTGAGTTGTAGTGTAACTTTTGCCAAATCACTTCATAAACTAGTATTGTGATTATCTAGTTTGATTACTTAAATGTAAACTTTTGAATTCTATGAGTTATTAGCCATTGGAGAGGAAGATGGAGAGAAGCATACAACATTGAGGAAGATTCATGTACAAAAGAAACTTCATCACCACAAACTTAGAACATGACATAGAAGTAGACAAAGCATGACACAATCCATAAAGAAATGACTTATGCTCTATTTTATAATCAAAATCAAGTTGGGAAAGCTCAAGTGTATATATAACAACACTACGTATAGAAAATTGTGTGCAAACCAGTGGCTTCAAACATTAGATTATTGTGCTTGTAGGTACGGTGTAATGTAGGACCCAACCATGCAACCACTCTTGAGTGAGAACCACATCTACCCTATTCATGTTCATAACTTAGACATCTAAGTTCATAATGTTTCCTTTACCTCAAGTGAAAGAGCATAGGGAGATAGACATGCCAATAACCACCCAACCATACCTATATATAGGCCCTTGGCCCTCTGGCTCTTAGCTCTATATAGCCCCTGTACCGCATGTGTATCCATCGGCCCTTCGCCAGGGCCGTGCCCTCCTATAGTCCTACCCTTGGTATGACATTACTCCCCCCGTGTTTTCGTGCGCGAAAACAAAAGTGGTAGGATATTCATAAGAACACTAATGTCTTCCAGAGTGGTATCCTTCATGGATCCATCTGTTTGTTGACCAAAACACGGTGCAGTAGGAGGTTCAATGAAATCAAGAATAACATCTTGATTTTGCACATTGTTGTCCATTTGCAACCATCTAGTGTGTAGACTCCATTTAGAATGCACATGAGCATTCTAAACGAGTTATCACAACCAAGATGTATCTAAAAGAGTACCGCTTTTCACTTCCCATGAAAGTAACTTGCAGACCTAACTCTTCAGTCAAGTGTAAGTCCTTGACTTGTTCTCAAATTTCATCAGTAAACAACCCCACCATAACTAGTGTTCAAGGTTGAGAATTTGACTTATACATGAAGAGACTAAACCTAGTCGTAAACATGCTTTAGCTGATGGTAAGCAAACTCCAAGTAGAGAAATAAATGATTATTAATTGGATTGCTTGGTGCTAATAACGCGCTTTGCATATCCTTTAACACAAGATTACACTTTGTAATCTGTATATCCCCTTGGATAACTGACAGTACTAAGGTGTTTTCCCCACGATTTACAGACAGTCTTCCCAGATGGCCCGTAAACGGGGATCACAATATCATACAACATTGCTGAGCAACCCACAATGTCTTGATGAATAACCATCTTGGTTAACATGAAAAATCCACAAGCACCCAAACCGAGCCATGACCTCTATTAATGATTGGTAGATCCAAACGTAAGCACAAAGAGATACTGCACATAGAGTGCAAAATCCTTCATAAGCAACAACTTGATGAATATGCATGGCGTTCCAAATCAGCCTTTGCTAAACACTAGGACCCATAACACCTAGTGTGCATGCATTTAGCAAAAAATAGATTTGAACCTGTATATCCATGAGCATCCTTTCCAATACTTATGGCGAATGTGATGTGCATAGCACACAGTAAAGAGGAATGTAAATAGTTTGGAAAAGAAACTAAATACTTTATGCTGCAATCATTTGCAAGCCTTGCTAAAACATTTGAACCATAATAGAAGGTGAAACATTAATCACTTCTAGGGACAAACAATGAAAATTTTTCATTAACAACTTAAAGCCTTGCTATATGTATAAACAACCATCTGTAATGTTGTTTAGTAGTACTTGTATCTGAACAAGTCATTCTAAGTATTGACAATTTTTGGCCACCGAAATTGCTCCTAATACGTCGTGTTGAAAATGGTCTAGAAAACAGATGTGACCAGCACCTAGGGACTTTGTTGTGACGCATATTTGAAATAGTGGGTGCCAGTGTCACTCGTAGAGACTCATATTCTCCACATGTGGAATATGTCTCAACTAAGGATGTCTGAAAAAACAACATCCTACAAGTACAAGATGTACTTGTGTGTGGAGGTAACTGCAAAAACTCTACGACGGGAGTGAGAGGGACCCTCATTAGCCTTGCTCCACACTGGCTAAACCGAACTCCTTGAGTCCCTAGACCATGTTGTATCCCATGTGACAACATGTGCCAAATCGAATCCGACAAGTGGGTGCATAATAGCATAATGTACATTGGACACTACGGCCCAAAATACTTGTTCCAACCTGCCCTTGGCATGGCCCTGGGGATTGAACTGAAAGTTCAGTTACCCGTTTTCAAATGCACAGGAGCACGTCTCCCACCTGTGAAAAAACCAAGCAACATTGCACTGGAAACCCTAGGTGTTGCCTTCACAATCCAAGCCCGTTGGGTAGAATCTACATAGTCAAACCCCTTGGTAAGACCCTTTGTAGGAACTGCTCAACTAGCAGGTAATGGTAACCAACATAGTCAACTGTGTACAGAATGATGAGAATCAACTTTCAAAGTTGAAGTTGTCCACTACCCCCTGGTAGATTGCAGACTTCTTTCCTTGAAAGTACAACTGGGATAGATCAAACTGTGATCCTGAATGCCTATGGGGTGATTTAGTAAACAATCGCTGGGTCGTACCCCAAAACTGTGATGCCATAGACACTCGTAGTGCTATAAAGCGAGCAAGAAATCCACACAAGTGAGATGCCTAGCTCGTATGAACAGCCATATTGTCTCTAGATTCCATGGTATAGATTAGTTGATGTGAGTTTAAGATTATCAAAAACTCAACTTGAGCGTCGCACAAAAAACATGTAGCGCAACAATGACACCCTAAACATTCGTAATGACAAGACTCGTGCTTGTCCATTAACATCGATGTGTTCAAATGTGTTCTCCATCGGGCAGATCTGTTCGATCTTAAGAACAATCACCCGAGGAATGCGAACAATTGTGTGCGCGTATGTCGCACGTGTCAATGCAAGGAACTTGCCGATACACCGTGTGCGAGCCACAAATGGCTCCAAGCACACAACAAACCTAAACTAGTAAGCTCAAAGAAGGCGCTGGTGTGTCACTCACCGCTCTACGCTTGCTTCGTGGAGGATTCCTCGCCGCGAAGAAGAAGGAGCCGCCGCTTCATCGTGCTCAACCGCTTCGCCGCCGCCGTGCCATCATCGCAATGCTCGATCGCCCACACTCTCTCTCTCTCTCTCTCTCTCTCTCTCTCACATACATACACACACACACACACACACACAAGGAGGTGAAGAAGAAGAAGATGGAGATGGAGATGGAGCAAGAGCACTCTTCTATTGCACAAATGAGAGAATGAGTGAATTTTAGGTTTAGTTGACTTTTATATGAGCTCGCCCCATTCACACTTGGGCGCCCATGCTTAGCCAACTAATCCCTTGAATGTTCCAGTTAGAGTGTGCCTCTCATCGGCGATCACTCTTACCCTTTTCCTATTAGATCGACAAGCCCGGTACCTGACTCTACCAAATAAATAATACAATGTCCGCCATAGGTTACAACGTCCGTCGTAGGTAATAGGGTGTCCGTGAGCTGTGAGGATTAACATGCCTCCCTTCTTGATGTAGATTCCATCCTCGGAAGCTATTGAGTTGAAGCTTGTTATGTCCATGTTGTAGAGCATCTGGATATGAATCTGCAAGGCAAAGTCACTGTTTCAGCAAGCGGAATTATATGGCCATAAATCATGAGGGGAATGTAAGTACATGTGGAAATGAGTAAATGCAAGATTTATGAAATGTTAGACTACCATTAAGGATAAATAAATCGCACTTTGAGTAAATTAATTAATCAAGAGTTTTGGGCTTATGGGTGAGTCTATCAATTAGTTAGCTATGACTAAGGTTAAAACAACTACTCTAGTACTAGCTAAGCTAAGAAGATTATCTAAATGCAAGATTCCCTAATTGTGCTTTTCAGCTTTGCTTAGCCAACTAGCTCTCACAACTGCAAACAAAAGCTTGAAATGTAAACTGTAAGCTTGATGGAAGTCTTTTAAATGTCATTCATTTTTTTCTTTTTCTCTTTTTTACTTTGGTTCACAATCATTTGACGTGTGTGCTTATTTTGTATGTCCGGGGCTTTTTGCTTCTCAAAGAAAAGCGCCCACACTGGGAACCTCTAGGGCTCTAGTACCATAGACAATACACGTGAGTGAAGTACCAAATCAAGCTAGGATTTCTCTTCCAGCATTAGATTTTTCATTTGTGGCACTTTTGTTTTTTTCTTCCATTTCCTTTGTATTCTCACTAGTGTTTTTGTTGTTTAAGTGAGCAAGCTTCTCTATGCCTTAAACATTCCTAAGGTCTCAAATACTCAGATAATTTTATCAGCTAGGCCTAGTGGTCAAGTAAATGACTTAACCTAAAGTCACGGTCTCTTAATCTCAAGGCTCATCCATAAGATTAAACTCTAGTTCCATCAACTTAAGCAAAGACAAATTTATACATCTATAATACCAGATAACAAACATAACTATTGCACTCAAACAAACCATGAAAAATCATTATTAGCAATTATACATATCCACCAACATGAATCATGGAAAGTAGTACACTTGGAGGTATGGAGTTGCTCATTTCGTCGAAGCAGATGTCCTCAACCATGTGGATGGAGATCCATATAAGTCCTACCTAACACATCCAAAAAACAAGCACTATACCTCTAGGAGGCATGTCAGTGTGAAAAAATTAAAACTCCTAGAAAACAAACTCAAAACACAATCCAGACCCCTAATCTACCTATCTGTCGTCCCTTTTAGAATTAAGGAAAGAGAATATTATATAAACCGGGTGGCCACCCTAAGGCTAGGCCTCTATCCTCATCATCTAGATAAACGAAATCATTTTCCGTGAGGCCATAGTCTTCCTCGGTCTCTATTATTTCTTCTTCATCATCCTCTTGCGCAAGCGTGGTAATCAAGAACCTCGCGATGTGTAGATACTCATCCTGTGCAAAAGAATAAGCATGTGCCACCGGAGAAACATTTGCTACTGGGTAGGGATCACTAGTTATCCATAGACGTATCAACCATTATAACTCCTCAAAATTTCGCTCACGCGCAAGTCTCTCTACCAAATCCCATTCGCAAGAAAGTACAGGGTAGCAGATGTGAAACACTTGAGAAAAAGAAAAAGGGTACCTTTCATAAAAAATAGAAGCGCACGCCTCTGGTGAACTAGCCATCTCTGAGAATACAGATAGATTTGGTTAGGTCTTTAAAACATGAGTTGTTTTTGTGTGTTGCTTAATGTGACATGGTGAATTTAAACTTATGTGTAGGATCTGATAGGGTGCTCTCTCGTTGCTAATCGCTCTTGCTCTTTTACTTTTTAAAAAAAATAAAAAAAATCTTTTTTTTTGTTTGTTTGCTAGAACTAGTATAAGGCTTTATATATACATTCCCTAGGATTGGAGATTGAGAGGTCAGGGAGGAAGGTTGAGAGGGAAGCAAGTGAATGATGGATGTCAGCAAACACTCCCCCCTTCCTTGGGTAGATCATACCTTTGGAATGATGTCGTCACTTTTTGAAACCAATTGTTCCAAGTTGTTATGGGTGAAGGCTTTAACCAATAGTTTTCGATCGCCCTATGTGTTTCATCTAGTTGCAAGGGTGGTAAGGTACGCTCCCATGATTTTATTTGCAACATTGTTGTAGGTGGTGAACCTACAACGGGAGGTGCAAACTCTTTCTTGCTTGTATGGATATGTACAATGGTAGGTGGAGGTTGTGTCGAAGCTTCTATTTCCATATAGGAACTACATGAAGAGCAAGAAGCTTCATTTGCTTTCCCTGTTCTTGAGCTAGGTGAAACAAATCGTTCTTTCTTTGGTACCCAAACTAGCTTTGGAGCACGTGTGTAACATTCCGTGATTTTTTCCTTTCCACAATTTTTAATTTGTTTTGGAGCCACAGGATTGGGTTTACATGGGCCAGGTGACAGGTAAGAGTACAATTTACATTTGGGCACCCATATTTGATCATTTCCTTCATAGTATCCTTGGGCTTCCAATAGTCGTTTAGGAATCCAACGCAATGTTTCTTTACATTTCTTGGAGTGAGTGGGACATTTCTTACGAGGCTTCCGTTTTTTAGCATCAGCCATGGTTACTAAAGAAGCTTTAGGGACCCACTTGTATGTTTTCTTTGTTATATTAGGATGGTTCTTGTGTGTCTCAAGATTTCTTTCAACTACATCAGTTGAAGCTCTAGAGAGTTGGGCTATGGGGACGTATGGTTCAACCTCCTGGACATGCAATGTCTTGGGTTTTATTTCCTTAGGCAATATCTTAGGGACTATGGCTTGAGTGGTAGGGATAAGAGTTGGTTTTTGCGTTGTGACACCCCCAGTCCCCCAATCAATAGTGCATTTGGTGGCTATCATCCACGTGCGTCCTAGGTTTATATTACCCTCCATAGTTCCAGTAGGCATGACCAAAAAGTCTTGAGCTACAACCCCATTTTCATAACTGACAGAAGTGTGCCAGATTCCAAAAACCGTAGTTTTTTTCTTGTTGACACCCTTGAATTGGATAATACTCTCAGATAGAGGTGGCTTCCCTAACTGACACCACACCCCATATGATAGCAGATTATATTTAGCACCCGTGTCCAATAAGGCGTTATATAGCACTTTTCCATAGGCACTATTTAACTCAATAGGGTATCGTAGAGGTGTGTCAGAGTCCAACCAATCCTCGTCGATTTCAACGTGGAATGTATGTGTGACTCCAAGGTTAGCCTCTCGTTTTCGTCTTATACGTTGTTGTCGCTCCTTAGCCTCAGCCTGAGCTTGTATCTTCTTCAATTCTATTTGTGCCTTGGCTGCCTTTTTTGTATGGATGGCACGCAACTCCTCTTGGCTTAAAGGATCATAATATCTTTTAAATTTTATCCCATTGAGGAATACAATGGTTTCAACTCCAT
The DNA here is from genome assembly GCF_014529385.1 of Adiantum capillus-veneris. NCBI lineage: Eukaryota > Viridiplantae > Streptophyta > Polypodiopsida > Polypodiales > Pteridaceae > Adiantum > Adiantum capillus-veneris. The sequence goes on along the minus strand of NC_140952.1, from coordinate 74,900,016 downwards.
CAAGAGTCTCCACACGAATGGTTCCTTGTGGGGTGATCTCACATACTCTATATGGTCCTTTTCTCGCATATTTCAACTTTTTCTTTTCGTTACGCACTCCATACATAAGGACTTTATCACCAACATTGATATCTTTGTTCTTTAAATGACGGTCAAACCATTTCTTCCTCCTATCTTTCTCCACAAGTGCATTTTGCATAGCTAATTGCCTCTCTTCATCTAGCCTTTCAAGGATATATAATCGCTCAACTAAGGGGTTACCATCCCAACCTTCTTGAGAAGCTACTCGAAGACTAGGAACGACAAACGCCCATGGCATAACCGCTTCTTGGCCATACACCATCTTAAACGGTGTGCAATTAATGGCAACTTTGTACGCAGTACAATAAGCCCATAAAGCTGAAGTTAACTTTAAATCCCAATTTGTGCGATGAGCTTCCACCGTTTTGGTCAAGATAGAGATTAAGGTTTTATTGGTGCTCTCAGCTTGGCCATTTGCTTGCGGATAATAAGGTGTGGACTTATGGTGAGCTATCATGAAGTTAGTAGTGAGTTCTTTGATTACTCCATTTATAAAATGATTACCATTGTCACTCACAATCTCAAAGGGACAACCAAATCTTGTAATAATGTTCTCAAAGAGAAACTTGGCAGTTGACCTCGCATCAACCTTTCGTGTCGCCCTGGCTTCCGCCCACTTTGTTACATAGTCAGTGGCAACGATAATATATCGAGATTGAGTGCTACGAGCTGCCGTACTAATTGGGCCTACAAAGTCCAAACCCCATTTTTAAAATGGTTGAGTCACTTTAACAGGATGTAAGGGCATCCTATCCTTTTGTTGTGTGATCTTGTAACGTTGGCATTCATCACATCCCTTTGCAAAAAGTGATACATCCTTAAATAAAGTTGGCCACCAATAGCCTGATTGCAACACCTTTCTAGCTGTTAGTTCCCCTGAGAAATGTCCTCCGGCTATACCCATGTGGGCTTCTTACAGTATGTACAAATACTCATCCTCACGGGCACAACGTCTCAGAATATCGTCCTTCCCTAGCCTGTAGAGAGTTCCTACAATGAGAGAGTAAGGTTCACATTCTTTTAACAGTTTTCGAGCTATGTCCTTACGAAGCTCTTTGGGTGGAAAACCATTAATTAGAAAGTTCACAATCTTCTCACTCCATTCAGGTATGGTTTCGACTAGGAGTAGAGAAGTATCAAGCAATTCATCATCAACTCCAGTAGGGGCTTCACCATTGGGTATGCCAGACAAATGATCAGCCATGACATGTCTTTTACCAGGTCTCACCACAATGGTAAAATCAAACTCAAGGAGAATTAACAACCATCTGTAATTCTTCCCGTGGAACAAGGTTTATTTACTAGATACAACAAGGCTTGATGATCAACATAGAACACAAACTTGTTGGCCAGAAGGTAGTAGCGAAATTTCTTCACTGCATAAATCATACCTAAACCTTCTCGCTCTATAGTGGTGTAGTTTCTTTCGGCATCATTCAACTGACGACTTGCAAAGCTAATGGGGTAGTCCAGTTTATGTTCTCCTCGTTGAGCTAGAACACACCCAATAGCAAAGTTCGATGCATCAATATGCACATGAAAAATTACATTCCAATCGGGCACTCGTAGAATAGGAGCGCTAGTCAAGGTCTTTTTCAATGACTCATAAGCATGGTCACACTCCGCAGTCCATTGGAACTCAATAAGAAGCTTGTACAAAGGACGAGCTATCTCGGCAAAGTTTAAAATAAACCGTTGGTAATAACCAACATGGCCCATGAACCTTTGAACTCCTTTATAGTTTGTAGGTGGTGGCAATTCAACAATGGCTTTATTTTGCTCTCATCTGTGGAAATCCCATTTTTGGACACTATATGCCCTAAAATGACTCCATGTTTAACCCAAAATTGGAATTTGAAAGGGTTTAAGGAGATGCAATACAATCTACACTTTTCGTAAGCATGATAGATGTTCTTTCCAAGAGGAATAAACACAAAGGTCATCTAAGAAAGCTTCACAAAACTCCCTCAAATATTCTCTAAAAGCAGTGTTTATTAATCTTTGAAAGGTAGCCGGGGCATTGGTTAAGCCAAAAGCCATAACACGAAATGTGAACACTCCAAATTCGATTATAAAGGCTGTTTTAGCTTGGTCCTCTGGCGCAATTGTGATTTGATTATAGCCAGAGTACCCATCTAAAAAGCTATAAGCTTCCTTCCTTGCAACTCTTTCAAGCATATGTTTCGAATATGGCAAGGGGTAATGGTCCCTTTGTTAACCCTCACGGTTCACGGACACCCCATCACCTACGATGGACGCGTATTATGTATTCGATAGAGTCAGGTACCGGGCTTGTCGGACCAATAGGGAAAGGTAGAGTGATCGCCGATGAGAGGCGCACTTTAAATTGGACATTCAAGGGATTAGTTGGTTAAGCATGGGCGCCCAAGTGTGAATGGGGTGAGCTCCTATAAAAGCCAACTAAACCTAATTTTTACTCATTCTCTCATTTGTGCAATTGAAGAGTGCTCTTGCTCCATCTCCATCTTCTTCTTCTTCACCTCCTTGTGTGTGTGTGTGTGAGAGAGAGAGAGAGAGAGGGAGAGTGTGTGTGCGATCGAGCATTACGAAGGCACGACGGCGGCGAAGCGGTTGAGCACGGCATGACTGCAGCTTCTTCTTCATCGCGGCGAGGAATCCACCACGAAGGCGAGCGTAGAGCGGTGAGTGACACACCCTTTGTTTTCTTGAGCTTGCTAGTTTAGGCTTGTTGTGTGCTTGGAGCCGTTTGTGGCTCGCATACGGTGTATTGGCAAGTCCCTTGCTTCGACAGTGCAGCAAGGAGCGCACATTTTTGGCGCCGCTGCCGGGGATATGCCCTACACTAAGCTCGGTTAGCACTTTACGCTTCCTTGTGGTGCAATTTCTATCATAGGAAAGGTAGGGAAGGAGTGTGTGGAAGGTTTCTGTTTTTTGCGTTTTCTGCAATTGCTGTCAAGTTTCAATTTCTGCTATTGTCTGCGTTTTTTCAATTTCTGCAATTTTTGCATTTTCAAGTTCGGCGTTTTCAATTTCTGCAATTTTCTGCATTTCTGCGTTTTTTCAATTTTCTGCAATTTCTGCGTTTTTTTGCATTTTCTGCAATTTCTGCGTTTTCTGCAATTGCTGCATTTTCTGCATTTCTGCATTTCTGCGTTTTTTTCAATTTTTGTATTTTCTGCATCAACAAAAAAAAATAATTAAAAAAAATTTTGGGAAAAAAAAGTTTTTTGAGAAAAAAAAAAATAATTTTGAAAAAAAAAGGAAAAAAATTCAGAAATTAAAAACGCGAGCGAGTGGGCGGCGATATTTTTCAAAAATAAAAAACGTGACTCTTAAAACGGACGGGTTGGTTTGTATAAAAGATAGATCGAGATCGGGATCATTTTCCCAAGCCCAAGGCCAAGCCCAGGCCCAGGCCTCAGTCCTCAACCTTATGATATATACTAGACTCACTTTTATATATATACCCTACTCCCTCAAGAGAGAATGAGAGCATGTGGGACAAGTCCTCCACTCTCCTCCTTTCTCTTCCCACTTGCACCCTTAGACTTTCTAGTTTGGGCCTAGTTCCCTACTGGAAATTGACAGTTTTAGGGATTCCGAGGGCATAGAGTGACCAAACGGAGGGCTGTAAAGCACGGCACGACCCTCTGACCGATACGCTCGTTTCGAGCTATCACACGGCCCATTCCACGACACGCTCTAAAAAATCTAGCAAAAAAACAAACAAAAAACACGCTAAAAACTAGTCACAAGGCCTCCTAGAGCAGCTTTTTGACACCTTAGGGTATCAGAAGCACATGCACTTACGCTCTGGGCGGGTGCTAGAACACGAGCATATTGAGAGTGCCTCTGTTCATACGGACACCCATTACCCATCCACGATAAGCTCTAGACCCTCAGCGGGGACACAAGGTAGCACCACCCAAGACCCTAAAATAGCCGCTAGTGACTCCTCCTCCGACTCAGAAATCATGGAAGCATACCCTACCCAAAACACTGAGAGAGAAGGCCATGCACCTCCCGAAGCTCCACAGCCTAGTACTAGTATGTTTAGCCGTTTCATGGAAACATTAGGTAGAGCTACTCGCTCGGAACCTGATGCAAATGAAGCACACGAAGGGGGTGGGGAAGTGGACTCTCCTTTCACATCGCACATGGACCCCACACCCCCAAAGAGTGTCCATGTGGATATCCTACCAACTTCTTACCAAGAAGGCCCTGTTGAGCTGCCTCCTTCAGAAGTTCCCTCTAGAGTACCGTTGGTGACAAGTAAAACCACGGGGAGCAACATTGCTTCTACCTCACAAGAAACCATTAACACGTCGACTCTAGAAGGATGGTTCATTAATGATCATTGGACATACGACCTCCACACTGAGGTGTTGACGGATCTACACTCTGGCCACGCCTACCATGTAGGATGGATAGAGATTGTACAATCCACCTCTAGTGCCACGAGCATCGAAGATCAACAGAAAATGATCTGTAATGTTATCCATGGCATTATTCAATCAGAAAGGCAAAACCGAGGGGTAAATATACTCTCAACTGGCCCCATGAGATTTCTGGATACGAGCAAGGCTCAACATCCTACTCTATCACAAATGGAGACTCCTCTAATGAGCCCCATGGACCCATCTTACGTCATTTCACCTGGGGTCTCTATGCAATCTGAGCCTCCGAGCGACAACTTTAGCTTCCCTAACTTGGCTCAACCCTCTATCAAGGAAAACACAGTGCTCACTCCAGGGATAAGCCTAACAGAGAATGTACCGATGACATCTAAGGTTAGCGCAGTGCCACTACCTAGTGTCGTAGTACCTAATATGGGGCCTCGACCATATGTGCCTCTAGCCCCTTATGCACACATGGCCCCCACACCTCCAATTGTACCACTTGCTTATGCTCCTCGAGTGCCGCTCCCTAGCCCTTATCCGAGTGGACCTATGCCCGGTTATGTTCCATATCCTGCATCATCTACACATATGCCAAGACCGGTACCCGTTCCTCTCCCACATATGATTCCAAGAGTACCTCCACTGGCCCTACCTCCTCACATAGGTGACTTGGCAGCGTTTGCTCAAACCATAGGTCGATCTATCGCGGAAAATATGCATCATGCATCTGATAGAGAGCCTAGAAGTAAGGCAGTACAAATTGCCAAACTCACACAAAAATTCGATGGGGACGAAGATGCTAGAAAACACATTGAAGTGTTTGAACAAGTATGTGATTCCTTAGGGGAACGCAACGAACTACATAAGTGCAATGCCTTAAGCTTGACATTAAGTGGGAAGGCTGGAGATTGGTATAGGACCCTAAGGGTGGACGAGAAAACAATCTACCCTACCCTTCGAAGGTTGTTTCTAAAGGAGTACATACGAGAAGGTGTGCTTTGGGGGTGTAGCATCTCAGCTACAGAAGGCCGAACGTAAGGAAGGAGAGTCAGTAAGGGACTTCATTAGTCGTCTAAAGCACTTAAACTCTCGTTGCCCTGTAAATGAGCGCTTCAACAATAACCAACTGCTTGATCGATTCATTCGAGGGTTGAGGAATGAAGGAGTCTATAATGGACTAGTGATTAGAGGTATCACAACCTGGGAAGATGTCACTGCCAATGCAATCCAATTAGAGGACAACTTGATGATAGCAGGCATGAGGGTGTCTACCGACACGAGATCCACTAGCTCACAAGCCATTGAGTATGAACCCATGACTGCAAAGCCCATTGCCAATGAGCCAAAGGTAATTGAGACATTCTTGACAGACCTCACCAAGGCAATCCAAGAGTCTCTTAAGGATAACCGACCCCCTCAAAATAGTCACATGTATCCAAGAAGGGAGCAACAATGGTGTTCCATTTGCTTAGGTCCACATAGCACTAGTGAGTGCCCTACGTTTAGAGTAAAATTTAATGGAACTTGCAACGCATGTGGTAGGTATGGTCACCAAGCTAAGGATTGTTTAATGATCAAACGTATGATGGCAAATAGACCACCTGTAGCCTGGACGGATGCGCCTCGAGCTCCTGTATTGATGCCTACTCCACCTGTTGAGCAACTACCGCAACACATGGTCCCTAGATCTCAAAATGTTGTACAAGCTACACCGCTACCACCTCCTGTGCTAGGACCGCAACCCCCGCATCCAAGAGTCGCCCCTATGAACCAAGTGGGTTGCGAGCCATCTAATGCTTATGCAGATGGCTGTGAGGAGGAAATAGACACTAGTATTGCCTACAGACTTGATACATTGGAAGAATGTCCTATATACTACATGGAAGATTGTTGGGGACAAGTCAAGCCGGTTTATCAAGCTGCTGCTCTCGCATCCAGAGGTCAAAATATCAACACCCAGGCTAGGAGGCCACCTCTTCAATGCTACGAGTGTGGTGGACCACATCGAGTAGCGGAGTGCCCTATTAGGCTGCAAAAGAATGCTGCACAGATGCAAATGAATCAAGGGAGCACGTCTGCAATGCCAATACTCACATGTAATCGTTGTGGCATAGATCACTTGATTGCCCAATGCCCCTATAACCCAAATGCGCCTAAAATCACACCCCTAAATTTGGTTGAAATTGCTAGTGTGACATCGCCAATACCACCCGTCGCACCCGCTTATGCGATTACACGGTCCATGCTTCAAGGGCCAGGCCATATCCTCGAAGAGAGAGATACCGCGTCAATTATCCAAGCAAAGAAAAAGAAGACACGAAGGAAGAAGTCGCAGAATATGGGAAATTCAAAGCCAAGTTCCAAAACAAACATAGGAACAGGAGATGACCCCGTGTATATGAATGACCTCGAGGATGATTCAGATTCAGTCGAGACAATGGAGACTAGAACCAATACCACAAAGGGAAAGACCGACAAAGAAAACCGTAACATGGAACCAAATGAAAACCGAATAAGAGAAAACCATAAAGAGCCTCTGAAAACACCACAAGTGTTTCCAAATCCAATCCAAGACCCCCAAGATAAACCGCAGGGGCAAAAAGGGAAGAATCATAAAAAGAAGATTGGGACGTACCCAAACCCTGTAGACGAGATTAAGTAGGTGAAACATCTAAGAGATTTAGTGGAGGAGACTCAAAGGAAACTAGAACCAGAACCCATGCATATCAAAATTCATGACACTGTGTTTCCCACGCAAGTTCATCCACCCCACATGAACCATAGACCGTTAGCCATATCTAGTATCATCCAAGAAGGGAGTGAGGACAGGACATCAGAAAGTGAGCATACACCTTTCTTGTTGGAAAGGATGTTTAACGAAGGAATACCTGATCCCATTGAGGAATATGAGATTCCATCCTCACCAGTTCCTAGTCAAGGACCTACACCCTGCAAAACGCCAATGAATGTTGCCAAACTAGTGGACTTCATGTCTTCTGAGGTCCGAACCACGATCATAGCAAAGCTGTATGGAGATCCTGAGTTATTCCTTGCACTTCGAGCATTCCTTAACGGAGAGCTACGAACGGGATTACCGCAGTTTGCGCAACCAAATAGGCCTGACTCGATTATGATTGATGAGGAAAATCATGTGCAATCACTTGACTTAGATGGACACGAGTCTGTGATCGAGGTACCCATTAATGAATTAGGGCAGTATTTTGAAGGCGACGAGTCTAATGCGACCCTACCCATCACTACCAAGGGATTAACTATAAAGGGAATTCTTAATGGTGGTGCGGGAGTTAGCATCGTTACAAAAGATTGTTGGGAATCCATGGGAAAACCCCGCCTCAGTGTTACTAACATTGTGGTAAAGATGGCAAATGGTACCATAGCCAAACCTATGGGGATGCTCAAGGATCTTAAGATCAAAGTTCTAGGACACAAGGTACGACATACGTTCATTGTAATGGATTTCTCTAAACACCTTATGTCATATGAAATGATTTTAGGACGACCATTCATGAGGGAAGCACAAATGGTTCACGATTGGTCTAAAAATCATGTCTATTTGCAATTCCAAGACTCCGTCCTTAGAGTGGATTTGGTGACTGGTAAGGTACACCCCTTAGGGAGTAAAACCATTATTGATCATCGCTCTGACACCACAGTTCGCTCGGCCCCACTACAATATTGTTACACTTGTAAGAAGGATACAGACATTGGCCAAGATTCTCCTTACATGGATGTGTTACCGGGTATGACGGAATCAGACAATGTGGATTGGGTCCACCTAGCATCAACCATAGACACTTGGGGAAATAGGGGGACGACCTGAGTAACACCTGAGGGGGATGAAATGCCTATACCCTTAAATATGCTACAAGCAATGCATATCGCTTCCGACAAGACTCATCCTAAGGTAACGAAGAAAACATACAAGTGGGTCCCTAAAGCTTCTTTAGTGACCATAGCTAGTGCTAAAAAACAGAAGCCTTGTAAGAAACGTACTACTCGCTCCAAGAAAAGTAAGAAAATGTTGCGATGGATCCCTAAACGACTATTGGAAGCCCAAGGCTACTATCAAGGAAATGATCAAATCTGGGTGCCAAAACGTAGATTGTACTCTTACCTGTCACCTGGCCCATGTAAACCCAATCCTGTGGCTCCAAAACAAATTAAAAATTGTGGAAAGGAAAAAATCACGGAATGTTACACACGTGCTCCAAAGCTAGTTTGGGTACCAAAGAAAGAACGATTTGTTTCACCTAGCTCAAGAACAGGGAAAGCAAATGAAGCTTCTTGCTCTTCATGTAGTTCCTATACGCAAATAGAAGCTTCGACACAACCTCCACCTACCACTGTACATATCCATCCAAGCACGAAAGAGTTTGCACGTTCCGGGGTAAGTTCACCACCTACAACAACGTTGCAAATAAAATCCTGGGAGAGTACCTTACCACCCTTGCAGCTTGACGAGGCACCTAGGGTAATAGAAAACTAATGGCAAAAATCCTCACCTATTACCAACTGGAACAATTGGTTTCAAAGGGTGACAAGCTCATTTCAAACGGTATGATCTACCCAAGGAAGGGGGGAGTGTTTGCTGACAGTCATCATTCATTTGTTTCCCTCTCAACCTTTTTCCCTGACCTCTCAATCTTCGATCTTAGGGAATGTATATATATAGCCTTATACTCGCAAAAAAACAAAAATAGTAAAGAGCAAGAGCGCCTAGCAATGAGAGAGCACCCTATCAGATCTTACATATAAGTCCAAATTCACCGTGTCAAGTCAAGCAACACACAAAAACAACTCTTATGTTTTAAAGGCCTAACCAAATCTATCTGTCTTGTCAGAAATGGCTACTTCACCAGAGGCATGCACTTCTATTTTTGATGAAAGGTACCCCTTGTCTTTTCAACAAGTGTTCTACGTATGCTACCCTATACTTTCTTGCGAATGGGATTTGATAGAGAGCCTTGCATGTGAGAGAAATTTTGAGGAGTTAGAATGGCTGATACGTCTATGGCTAACTAGTGATCCCTACCCAGTAGCGAATGTGTCTCCAATGGCACATGCTTATTCTTTTGCACAAGATGAGTATCCACGCATCACGAGGTTCTTGATTAGCATGCTTGCACAAGAGGATGATGAAGAGGAACTAATAGAGACCGAGGAAGACTATGGCCTCACTGACAACGATTTTATTTATCTAGATGATGAGGATAGAGGCCTAGCCTTAGGGTGGCCACCCGGTTTATATAATATCCTCTTTCCTTGATTCTAAAAGGGGTGACAGATAGGTAGGTTAGGGGTCTAGATGGTGTTTTGAGTTTGTTTTTTAGGAGTTTTAATTTTTCCCACTGATGTGCCTCCTGGAGGTATTCCTTTTGTTTCCTAGTGTGTACAGGAGCGTGTTGCTATTGATAGGATTTGGATCTTCATGGAACCTTCAAATCAAGCGCGACCATCAACACAAACAGGTGTTTCTTGTCCATTAGCATTGCCCTTATTTTTTTGCATCCATGATTGTCTGCTTTGATTGTGATTGGTAGCGTACTATTCAACGCATTGGCTTAGTATCAAACATTTAATTCAATGTAATGTTTTGTCATAATCACTTGTCTAGGTTTAAAAATCAAGCAGTCCGACTAAGCTAGTTTGACCAAGCTAGGTATTAGAAATCTTCTCTTAATACCATGGGGAATGCCTTCCTAATAAGAAATGGTTACTTAGGTTCTTAATCCGATTTAGGCAGCATTGTATGAAATGTACTAGGGCTTTCTAGTGGGCTTAACCCTATCGACCTTTAGCTTAAGTATTATAAAGGGAGTTTACTAATGTGATGAGCCTGGGGAGTGTATCAGTGTTATATGACCCCCCAAAGTTACAAAATTTAAATGCTGAAAATGAACAAGCAAAAAATCAAAGTGCCACAATGTAAAATTTTAAGCTGGAAGAGAAATCTCAGCTTGATTTGGTACTTCACTCACATGTATCGCCTATGGTATTAGAGCCCTAGAGGTTCCCAGTGTGGGCGCTTTTCCTTGAAAAGCAAAAAACCCAAGGCATACAAAATAAGCACACACATCAAAATTGAATCAGTGTGAAAAGACTTTGGGGAGTCAAAGAAAAAGTAATCAGTCAGGCGATGATTTCATGAGAAATTCCTTTTATGGTAGCTTAACTACAAAGTTTTCTAGATATAGCCTCTAGTCAGCCCTCGAACATGAATACTTGGCTCTCGCGATTAAACAACTTAATTGACCACAGAAAATTAAGAAGCTTACCCATGGTATTAATATTCGATCTCTAGTGCTTTTCGACCGTCAAATTAGCGACCCCAGACTTGTTTAATTTTCTACCTTTACATCTGTTTATGCATTTGATTACATTGCAATTTAATGTTCATTGCTAACAAATTGTTTGAAATTCTTTGACCAATCAATTTTTCTATCTAAAACTGCATATGCTTTTTAAGAGAATGCAATTACTGTGCCAATGTTGTTTGATTTTGCAGTGACTGAAGAAGGCTAAGGACATTCATCTCAAATGCTCTTCCACCTCGACGAACCAGCTTCAACTCAATAGCTTCCGAGGACGGAATCTACATCAGGAAGGGGGGCATGTTAACCCTCACGGCTCACGGACACCCCATCACCTACGATGGACGCGTATTATGTATTCGATAGAGTCAGGTACCGGGCTTGTCGGACCAATAGGGAAAGGTAGAGTGATCGCCGATGAGAGGCGCACTTTAACTTGGACATTCAAGGGATTAGTTGGTTAAGCATGGGCGCCCAAGTGTGAATGGGGTGAGCTCCTATAAAAGCCAACTAAACCTAATTTTTACTCATTCTCTCATTTGTGCAATTGAAGAGTGCTCTTGCTCCATCTCCATCTTCTTCTTCTTCACCTCCTTGTGTGTGTGTGTGAGAGAGAGAGAGAGAGAGGGAGAGTGTGTGTGCGATCGAGCATTACGAAGGCACGACGGCGGCGAAGCGGTTGAGCGCGGCACGACTGCAGCTTCTTCTTCATCGCGGCGAGGAATCCACCACGAAGGCGAGCGTAGAGCGGTGAGTGACACACCCTTTGTTTTCTTGAGCTTGCTAGTTTAGGCTTGTTGTGTGCTTGGAACCGTTTGTGGCTCGCATACGGTGTATTGGCAAGTCCCTTGCTTCGACAGTGCGGCAATTGTGATTTGATTATAGCCAGAGTACCCATCTAAAAAGCTATAAGCTTCCTTCCTTGCAACTCTTTCAAGCACATGTTTCGAATATGGCAAGGGGTAATGGTCCCTTCTAGTGGCGGCATTGACCTTCTTGACATCTACGCACACTCTGAGTTTCCCATTCTTTTTTAGCACAATCACTATTGGAGATACCCATTCTGAGTGCTCAATAGGGTATATGAATCCACATTCCACAAGCTTTTCAATCTCTTCTTGAACGATCTTTGCATATTTAGGATTCATTGGATAGGGTCGTTGCTGAACTGGTTTAGCCATGCTATTCATGGGATTGTGTGCTGCACCACGGAAGGTGGAACACCTTTCATATCATGATATGTCCAAGAAAATATATCCCTGAATTCCTTGAGAAGTTCTTTAAGTACACACTCCTCAGTCGCTGTCAGATCTTGGGCAATGAAGAGAGGTTTAGACTCTTCTCCTGGGTCTGCTAACTCTATTGCCTTAACTATCGCTGGACCATCATAGACTCCATTGCTGCCATCGATAGGTTTTCTTTGAGCCTTTGTATACACAACCTTACGTTCCTCTGTGGTATAGGATTTGAAATGTTCAGGTGCAGGGTGTAAGTCTGTGGGGTCCTGTTGTTCTGTGGACTGTGATTTAAATTCTGATTCCTTTTGTTGTTGAGCCAACTCTCGATTTTGTCGTCCCCTTACGGTACGGCTCCACTTTGGCTATCTGTAGCCTCTAGTTGTGCGATGTCAATGGGTTGTGGACTACACCACATAACGCTTTGAAGGTATTCACCCCAGTTATCTACCAACTTTCGATGAGCATCACATGACCCTATATAATTAAGCCATTCTGTGGTAGATTTCTTTTCATTTATTCTAGCACGCACATTTGCTCGATATTGTCGCCTCTTATATCTCTTACTCTTCTTGTTTAATTCTCGATTACGATCGATTTCTAGTGAAGACTCACTAGATGAATCACTACTTGTGTCTTCTGCTCCCTTGGATAGATTATCATCAAGGTTACCATTGGGCCCTGAATGGTTTGTCCCCACATTTACACTAAGATTTAACTCAGATTCTTTGTCCTTAGAGTCAATTTCAACTGATGATTCCGACCCCAAATCGTGTGGGCTATAGTCTTGTGAGGTGCTACTGGTTTCAATGCCATTCAAACTTTCATCTTGTAGCTCATCAGAAGCTATATGCATTGCTTCTAGCATGTTTAAGGGTACAAGTGGTGGTATTTCATCCCCCTCAGGTGTTACCCAGGTCGTCCCCCTATTTCCCCAAGTGTTTATGGTTGCTGCTAGGTGGACCCAATCCACATTGTCCGACTCAGTCATCCCAGGTAGTACATCCATATAAGGAGAATCTTCCCCAACATTAGTGTCCGCTTTACATGTGTAACAATACTGCAATGAGGCTGAGTGAACTGTGGTGTCAGATCTATGATCAATTATAAACCTGTTTCCTAGAGGATGTGCTCGACCCGTCACAAGATCTACTCGAATGGCAGAATCTTGGAACTGCAAGTAGACATGGTTTTTAGACCAGTCATGCACCATTTTTGCTTCCCTCATGAAATGACGTCCTAAGATCATCTATGATGCCATAGTGTGTTTGGAGAAATCCATAACAATAAAGGTAATCCTTATTTTATGTCCAAAGACCTTGATCTTGAGATCTTCTAGCATCCCAATAGGTTTAACAATAGACCCATTGGCCATCTTCACTACTATGATTGTGGTCGCAAGGTGAGGTCTTCACATAGTTTCCCAGCAATTTTTAGTCACAATGCTAACCCCAGTGCCACCATCAAGGATTCCCTTCACAGTTAATCCCTTAGTAGTGATTGGTATAGTCGCATTAGATTCATCACCCTCAAAGTATTGTCCCAACTTGTTAACAGGTATTTCTATAACAAGGTCCTCATCTTGGTTCGGTTGTGGATCTATGTATTCCTCCTCTATTGGCATCTCCCCAGCTCCATCCATCTGTGCAAATTGTGGTAGCCCAAACTTCAGTTCTCCATTGAGGAAGGCTCGAAGAGCTGAGACTAGCTCAGGGTCTTTATATAGTTTGGACATGATGGTAGTTCTAACTTCTGAAGACATGAAATCCATCAATTTGGCAATGTTTAACGGCACCTTTTGGCCTTGAGTCCCTTGACGTGGGGAAGATGGGATCTCCATTTCTTTGATAGGATCAGGTAGTCCCTTTGTAAACATTCTTTCCATCAAGAAGTGAGTACGCCCACTTTCCCATGACTTTAAGTCACTTTCTTCTTGGATGACACTAGGTATGTCCAAGGGTCTATGGACTTGGTGGGTTGTTGTTGCGTAGGGAACACGGTGTTTGTAATCTGGATCTTCCTAGGTGCTGGTTCTAGATCCCTTTGGGTATCTTCTACCAAACTCCTTAATTGCTTGACTCGCTCAATCTCCTCTGTAGGGTTTGGGTAAGTTCCTATCTTCTTTTTGGATCCTGGCCATTGTGGCTCATGAAGATCTTCCTTGTTGGTTTCTATGTTAGTGGTCGTTTTGGTCTCCATGGTTTCACCTGAATCAGAATCTTCTTCAGTGTCGTTCATATATATGGGGTCATCACCAGTCCCTATGTTGGTCTTTGAACTGTGGTCTGACTTTGCTGCTTTTTGCGATCTCTTTCTTCGTGTTTTCTTCTTTTTTTGAGATTGGGCAATTGATGCCGTGTCTCTTTCCTCAAGAATATAATTTTGTTTTTGGAGCATCGATCGTGTGAGTACATTTACTGGTACCACGCGTGTACTTGGTGATGGCTCCTCGGTAACTTCAATCAAGTTTAATGGCGTGATCTTCAGTGCATTTGGATTATTTGGACATTGGGCAATCAAATGATCTATGCCACATCGATTACACATGAGTATCGGCATTGTAGACGTGCTCGCTTGATTGGTTCACATAAGTGTGGTGTTCTTTTGTAGCCTAATAGGACACTCGGCTATACGATGTGGACCTCCACACTCATAGCATTGAAGAGGTGGTCTCTTAGCCGTGTAGTTGATATTTTGGCCTCTTGCCGCAAGAGCAGCTACTTGATATATAGGTTTGACTTGTCCCCAATAGTCCTCCATGTAGTATTGTGGACTTTCTTCAAGCACATCCATCCCATAGGCGATATTAGGATCTATATCTTCCTCATAGCCTTCCAAACAAGCAATAGATGACTCACAACCCACTTGATTCACAGAAGTGATTCTCGGATGTGGTGGTTGTGATCCTAGCACTGGAGGTGGTAAGGGTGTTGTTTGAACAACATTTTGGGCCCTAGGGACCATGTGTTGTGCTGTTTGTTCAAGAGGTGGGCCCGGCATCAATGCAGGCACTCGAGGTGTGTTTGTCCATGCTAAGGTTGGTCTATTGGCCATCGCGCGCTTAAATACTATGCAATCCTTAGCTTGATGACCATACCTTCCACATGCATTGCAGTTCCCATTGAATTTTACTCTAAAAGTAGGGCATTCACTGGTACTATGCGGTCCATAGCATACTGAGCACCATTGCTGCTCCCTTCTTGGATACATATGCTTGTTTTGCGGAGCACGATTCTCTCTACGACTCTCTTGAATAGCCTTGGTGAGATCTACTAAAGTCATCTCAGATATCTTTGGCTCCTTAGCAATAGGATTTAGGGTCATTGGCTGATGCCCTGATGCTTGCGAGCTAATAGATTTAGGCTCAACAGACATTCTTTCTCCTTAAATCATTAAATTATCCTCCAATTGGATCGCATTGGTGGTGACTGCTTCCCAAGTGGTGATACCTCTAATGACTAGGCCATTGTAGATATCCTCATGCCGTAATCCCTTGATGAATCTATCAAGCAATTGGTTATTGTTGAAGCGCTCATTTGGATTACAACGAGAATTCAAATGCTTCAAGCGACTTATAAAGTCTCTCACCGACTCTCCTTCCTCTCGTTGGGCTTTCTGGAGTTGAGAGGCTACACCCCAAAGCACTCCCTCTCGTATGTATTCTTTTAAGAACAGTCTCCTAAGAGTAGGGTAAATCGTTTTTTCTTCCACCCTTAGGGTTCTATACCAATCCCCAGCCTTTCCACTTAAGGTTAGGCTTAAAGCATTGCTCTTATGTAGGTCATTGTGTTCTCCTAGAGAATCGCATATTTGTTCAAACACTTCGATATGCTTTCTCACATCCCCGTCTCCACTAAATTTTTGTGTGAGCTTGGCTATTTGTACTGCCTTACTTCTAGGCTCTCTATCAGGTGCGTAATGCATATTCTCAGCAATAGATTGACCAATAGCTTGAGCAAATGTTGCCAAGTCACCTAAGTGAGCAGGTACTGTGGGTGAAGGTGCTCCAGAGACTACATGTGGAGTAGGTATTGGCATTGGGCTTGGCGCATAGGAAGCCCTTGGGTTCCACGTTGGGTATGATGTTGTGCCATGTGGTGGTCCATAGTTCATATGGGTGGCCCTAGGCATAACAGACGCCGGATGTGACATGCTAATGCTAGCCGGTATAGTCCCATGGAAATAAGAACTTGGGTGTTGTGGTTGTGGAGAATAGGTAGTTGAAACAATGGGAGGGGTAGGGACTACATGAGTACGTGGACCCATAGGTGCATACGATTGGTACACACTTGTAGGTACTATTGCAGGCATTGAGCTACCATGTAGCGGTGCTTTACTAACAAACGAGGTCCATGGTGTGTTTCTTGGCATGCCCATCATTGGGGTAGGCATGGTATCCGTGGTGTCATCCAGGGAAAGATGAGCTAGACTTGGGAAAGTAAAGCTATCACTTGTGGGCTTAGATTGCATTGAGACCCTTGGCGAAACAACATATGGGGGATTGATGGGACTCACTGGGGGAGTCTCCATTTGTGATAGAGTGGGTTGTTTCCCTTTGCCCATGTCTAAAAATCGCATAGGACCCGTCGAAGGTATGTTTATTCCTCGATTTTGCCTCTCAGACTGGATAATCCTATGGATGACATTGCAGATCATGTGTTGTTGTTCCTCTGGACTAGTGGCACTAGATGTGGATTGCACAACTTCTAACCAACCCACATGGTATGTGTAGCCCATGTATAGGTCGGTCAAAGTCTCCGTGTGTAGGTCATATTCCCAATTTTCATTGAGAAATACCCCGTCCAAACTTGGTGTACTAGAGGGTTGCCGTGAGGTGGATGCAATGTTGCTTCCCGTGTTTTGACTTTTAGTCACCGCTACCTTAGAGGCGACTTTGGAAGGTGGTAGCTCGGTAGGGCCCTCATTAAATGAGGTAGGTAGAATGTCCACGTGGACACTCTGAGAGAGTATGGGGTCTACAGGAGATGTGAATGGTGATTCTACTTCCCCACCCCCTTTGTTTACTTCACTAGCCGTAGGTTCAGAGCGCGTAGCTCTACTAAAATTTTCCATCAAACGGCTAAAAACACTAGTTCCAGGTTGTTGGCCCCAGCTAGGTACGGTTTCATTTGTTCCCCTGGGGCTTTGTGTAAGATGCTCTTCCATAATATCGTAGTCAGAGGAAGAGTCACTACCCGCTATATTTGGGTCTTGGGTTGCACTACCTTGGGTCCCCGCCGAGGGTGTAGACCCTAGCGTGGAAGGATAGTGAGTACCCCCGTAAATAGAAGCACTAGCTAGTTGTTCGGACTCTAGCACACGACCACAGTGTAGATACATGTGATTTGGGTGCCCTACAAGTGTTGGCAAGTACCCTCAAAGGTTACTTGCTTTGTTTTGTGGGCGTTTTGCACCCCGTTTTCTACTTGATTTTTTCTTGTTTTTGATGTTTTTTGAATGCTTTTTAATGTTTGATTTTTTTGATTAAAGTGTGTGATAGCTCGAAATGAGCGTATCACTTAGAGGGTCGTTGTGTGCTTTACATCACAATTTTCGAGCATCTGACGTTCCGTTGGTCCTCAAAAAATCGATTTTTAGCTACGTGTGAAGCTAAAATTCATTTAAAAAAAAGGCGACTGAGACCTAGGCCTGAGCGTGAGCTTGGGCTTGGATCTGAGAGATATTCCCTATCCCGGTCCTACCTTAAAATTTTTTTATTTATGTTTATTTTTTTAAAAATTTTTTATTTAAAAAAGAAGAAGAAGGATAAGGTCGCCATGGCTTGCGCGAGAGCACACACACACTCTATCTACCTACTTCTAGCTAATACACCTGCTCTTACACACTAACACACTCTATTAACTCACTCTATTAACTCTCACTAATCTACTTCCTACTTACTATACACAGAAAACTAACTACCTTAATACATAGAGAATAAACATAGTACCTTTGAAATCTCCATTAACAAAGAAAACTAACAACCTTAATACACAGAGAATAAACATAGTACCTTTGAAAACTCCATTAACAAAAAAAACACACACAGTATAACACCAAATCCCTCTTCTCAACACACACACACACACACACACACACTCCTTCCCTACCTTTTCTATAATTGAAATTGCACCACGGAGAAGCACAGAGTGCTACTCGAGCTTAATGCACAACATTCCCCGGCAACGGCGCCAAAAATGTGGGCGTATGTCGCACGTGTCAATGCAAGGAACTTGCCGATACACCGTGTGTGAGCCACGAATGGCTCCAAGAACACAACAAGCCTAAACTAGTAAGCTCAAAGAAGGCGCTGGTGTGTCACTCACCGCTCTACGCTTGCTTCGTGGAGGATTCCTCGCCGCGAAGAAGAAGGAGCCGCGGCTTCGCCGTGCTCAACCGCTTCGCCGCCGCCGTGTCGTCGTCGCAATGCTCGATCGCCCACACACACACTCTCTCTCTCAGATACACACACACACACACACACACACAAAAGGAGGTGAAGAAGAAGAAGATGGAGATGGAGATGGAGATGGAGCAAGAGCACTCTTCTATTGCACAAATGAGAGAATGAGTGAATTTTAGGTTTAGTTGACTTTTATATGAGCTCGCCCCATTCACACTTGGGCGCCCATGCTTAGCCAACTAATCCCTTGAATGTTCCAGTTAGAGTGCGCCTCTCATCGGTGATCACTCTTACCCTTTTCCTATTGGACCGAAAAGCCCGGTACTTGACTCTACCAAATAAATAATACAATGTCCGCCGTAGGTTACAACATCCGTCGTAGGTAATAGGGTGTCCGTGAGCCGTGAGGGTTAACAAGTTGGGTCTTACCCGAGATCTGACAATGACTCTTAGCCAGCGTGTGTGTCTCATAGCCCTTATGGCCATTAGTGTTCAATTAACGAACCGATGGAGACTAATGTAGATGGCGTCTTGCTATATTTCTAGCTGAGAGTTAGAGCACCTTGGCTCATGCTGACTCCCAAACAAACATGTTCAAAAGCTTCTTAGAAAGTTTTCATTATTCTTTGAGAGAAATAAGAAAGAGAGAGAAAAAGAGCATGCGGGTTGAGGAAGGTTTCTTAACCTAATGTAGTGCGTACCCAATCCATGTGCTCGTGTGCATCTTATGCCCGGGTTGCAGCTTATTCTATAAGGGTATAACAATTTGTCTGTATGATGCTCTCATCGAGAGAGGCAACAAGAAATACAAGTCAAATCTTGACCATCTACCGTGTCTGGGTCGTGACTGTACGAGGATGATTTGCACTTTGCCGGTGAATCAAGTCCAAGTTTTAGGTTCTTTTTAGTGGTGTTGTGCGTTGACAACAACCAAAAATCATGTCAAACAATCCATAACTTATCTTGTCCATGACAAAGTGTCTGGTGTTATAGGGGAAGCATATTGCAGAAGGCGGTAGAATTGAATCTATCTAGCTAGAATGTCGTGCATGCAGAAATTTAAGCCCTTGGCAAAAGTGATGGACTCAAACGTGAGATCCAAAACCATAAGTGCCTTGCACATATGTACTGGTAGGGAGCCAGTTCCCCAAACTTGTGTGCCACTGCCCGTGATGCCAAGTCATTGGGCAGTACCTTGGCACAAGGGAGAAGCCTTGCTTCATGTAAAATTGTCAAAGAACTTTGCTTTGTGCAAAAGCATTAGTTTCCAATGTAAATGTCTAAACATGGAAAAATAAACAATACTGAACATGGTCCAACCTGGTCATCATGCTGCTGTAACCAGTTGTCTGGAGATGTCGGAAGAAAAGCTCGCTCAAATGTAGATCATAACCATCTCTGTTGCGCAAGAGAAATTTGGCTTGAAATATCCTGCAAGCATATGGAGAAATTCCCCAAAGGCGTGTGCTCATAGCATACCCCAAATGAGAAAAATCTCAATGTAAGAGTCATAAATTGAAGCCTGGCTTCACATAAATACGTTTGTGCAGATATCATGACAAAAAGAATCGACTGTGTCGAGCAATTTCAATTGAAATTAACCAGTACTGTGTGGTAAGCATCCTCCGCCAGCGTGTAGAAACCGTGACAAGGAGTCGACCATGCCAAACAACTTGCTTCCTTCAACAAGTCCAGTAAGAGGCCATGCATGTCTCCTTGAGATACAAAAAAAATGGCCCTTGCCATTAATGTATGCAACAAAATTTGAGTGCTTATGTGAACTGCCAGAAGCCGTGCCTGTGCTTGGAGTGGAGAAAGTGCATCACCTTTGATGCATGTTAGAGATATGCAATAGAGGTGATACATGCTCCATCTAGATCAAATGCTTCATAAGCAATTGACAGCCCTACTGTTATTCCATCAATTCATGGTCGACGATCAAAAGATGTATGCTAGTCTCATACATTACCTTATGTAGAGATACGACCAGAATTGTGTAACCAGTTATGCAGATAGACAATAATAAAAAATCAACTGCGTACCTCATTAAGTACACCTGCCGACCAATCTTGCCGACCCAAAAATCAAATGATTTGGAAGCAGTAAGAAAAATGAGAAATGATTTTCTAGACACTGTTGCTTGGTGCAATAGATGATCTACTCTTGCTATCAAGGGCCTTGCCCGATGCGCAAGAAAAGTGGACATAATGACCATGGTCATACTTGACCCATAGGTAGTCTCGCACGGAAACATAGCCAAGATTAGCATAATTACATGTTTCTGCAATACAATTGCACACATAAAACTATGAAAACTGCAAGAACGTGAAAGTGCGAACCTGATAATTTCAACCTTGTTGGAGTACTTGACAAAAAGCCTTGCCTGTCGTCCTAGGGGGATGCCCTTCCTGACGACACTTTCAACCTTGTTGGAGTACTTGACAAAAAGCCTTGCCTGTCGTCCTAGGGGGATGCCTTGCCTGTCGTCCTAGGGGGATGCCCTTCCTGACGACACTTGCATGGTAGCCTACCCTGGGACTGCCATCACGAGTAGCAAGCGTCTTGTCATTGCCTCACCACATGCCTGTCTTTGGATAGTTCTTCTCTGACTGCCAAGTGAATGTAGCCTTGATGGCAAGAGCATGGTCGTGTCAATTCACAATAGTGTTTATCCCCGAGTCGCGGCTCGTAGTCTCGTGTAGAAAAGGGGAAGAAGTGGTGGAAATACCAAAATAAAAAATATTTGCAGCACTGCGATTGCAGCAATGGTTGTACATCCTCTTCACCTCCCCCAAAATCGATGCGCTTCGTGCTGCTCGTCTAAGCCGGAAGGGAAAAGGGGGTGTGCCTGGTGGGGCCCTCCCTTAATTTGTTAAAACTGTAAGTCCGTTGGCCTTGGGGTGCCCATTGTGTGAAGAGGGAATTAACAAAAATCAGTAGCCATGGCGGCCAATTGGCGCAGCGAGAGAGAAGGAGCGATGGAGCGCCTCAAGCCATGCCTCCCGGGCTTCGGCCCTGTGTCGAATTCGCTACCTTGGCCCAGGGCGAACCCAATCACGGCATGCATGCCTAATTTGGTGCAGGTCGCCAGATCTGCGTGGGCCTCTCTCAAGGTGCTTTCCCGCAGTTACAACGCAGTCGATACTCGCCAGGCAAGAGGCCGATTCCATTGCCTACTTGTCGGGCCTTGCCTTCCTCGCAACCAAAGCCTGCCCCATAGCCTTTTTGCAGACCGCCTTGCTTGCCTACTTCGCCATGAGAATAATCCCGAAAGAGAGAGAGAGAGAGAGAGAGAGAGAGAGAGAGAGAGAGAGAGAGAGAGAGAGAGAGAGAGAGAGAGAGAGAGAGAGAGAGAGAGAGAGAGAGAGAGAGAGAGAGCAAACTCCATGCGAGACCTCCATCTCCCCTCTTCCATAGCTCCCTTCTTCCTCCTCCCACCTTGCTCTGATACCAATGAAAGAGCATAGGGAGATAGACATGCCAATAACCACCCAACCATACCTATATATAGGCCCTTGGCCCTCTGGATCTTAGCTATATATAGCCCCTGTACCGCATGTGTATCCATCGGCCCTTGGCCAGGACCGTGCCCTCCTATAGTCCTACCCTTGGCATGACATCAAGGGGGATATTTTTGACTTGGATGTCCCACATGTTTGTGTCTTTCCCATTCATTAATGCTACCTTAAAGTGATGTGAATCGGGAGTCTCTTGGCAGTTTGTAACTTTATAACTAGCTAAAAGTTAAGGAATTTGTAAGAGGCACCATCATCTACCAAGATATGCACATTGTGCCCCTTGATAGTGTTGTGCACTCTCAAGTTCATGTGGTCAAACAACAATCATGAACCTCTTCAGCATGTGAGACTTCCACATTGGCATACTTAGAGGAATAGTCCATATAAAGTAGCTACATCATGTGCACTACTTTCTCCTTTCATGCACCTTGTGTTGTCCCCATGGGACAATCCTTTTTCTCCAAACTACCTAATAAAAAGTTGAAACATAGGTTTTATTTCTTGGCTCTCTCAAAGTCTTGTTGAGAGAGTGGTCCATGAGGTCCCTTGAATCTCTTAGACTATTCACTTAGTAGCCAAAGGTTGAGAATCTCTCTTGATACTAGCATTAGGTGATGCATGTGTTATACTATCACCATTAGTATGCTTGATGCATTGTGCTTCATGCAATGGTGTAACAAATGGCTTATCATTGTTAATTATTGCATCTTTTAGAGCCTTGGGATCTTGTTCCTTGACCTACTTCTTAAGCTTTGAATCAAGACCTTTAATAAAATTATGAACTTCCTAGAAATCATTGAGCCCTTCCAGTTTTAACATAGCATCTTGATAATGAGAAATGTATTGTTTCGATGATTGATGCTCCCACATCATACATGAATCCCATGCTGCTTCAATGAGTTAAACTATCAAAGGCCTACCTTTTCTATTTTCCCGGTGCTACAAGAACTCTCAACATTGACACACACTTGTTTTTCAGGCCCGTGGTCGGTTATGGCCGGGCAGGAGACCACACACTTATTATTTGGTTCATAAAGATAATAAGGAGTGTGAGAGCTATTCTCTCACAAGTTCCACCAAAGGGTCTGTTCTCTGCATCCCCGTCCCCCTTCTCCATTCCCTCTCTTGCACACTCACCATCTAGGCACATCAATTGGTATCAGAGCTTGAACCTGAGCCCCAACATCTCCCCTCTCCTACCCCGTGTGCAGCTCCCCTTAACTGAAATCTTGAGGGCATCTGCAGCAGAACAAACAGGGTTTGCTTGAGTTACTTGAGTTTGAGTCAACAAGCACGAGGAGCTGTTGTGATCAGGCTTATAAGCAAAGGTTTGAAGGCTTGGGAGAACTCAGGTAGCAAAGAAGAAGGAATCAAGGCATATAGCATTGAATTTAGAAGCCGGGGGGCAGCTTGTACTGGGCAGTAAGGCTGTGAGCAAGCAGCCGACAGTGGGCGACAGAACAACACTGGGCAGGAGAAGGAAAAGCAAGACCGGGTGCAATAGCTAGTGAAGAATCTTGCAAAGCCTTGCAATGGCAGGCAGTCGGAACCTCTGAGGAGAGAGAATCGGCACCAACAAGGTGCAACAGGATGAGCCTAGCTTTGCAATGGGAACATCTGTGAGTCGAGCAAAGCGAAGTTGAGCAAGGCGTCCACACACACACACACACACACACACAAAATAGCATGAGGTCTTTCTTCTCACTCTTCTATTACAAGGGACAAAAAGAAGCAGGACCGATAAGTATTTTGAGAGCACCTCATCTACATCTCTATTAAACCGCCCATTACGTGATCACACAAACAGCTATCGCAGTAAAAGCAGGTGTTTGGACGCTCTGCTAAAGGCAAGATACGAGTCGCCAAGACTAACCCATACTCCCGGGTGCGTGGAGTACAATTAAAATACCCTCTTAATTGATGACCATAACTACGATACAAATAGATCTTTTGAGATAGAAGGAATTGGGCTAGTAGGTATAACCGCTCTGAAAAACCTGGCTTCATTGAATGTTCTATGTAATAATACTGTGGCCCTAGGCCCAAAGCCTCTGTAACCATCGCCAATCTGATATTGTTCCTAAAATGCTCTCGACCCCAAAGGGTTACACGAGTCACTCGATTTTGGTATGACCACCATTTAGTCTGGGAAACAGAGGTTCCTAATTGCGGGAATAAATATAGTTCATAACGGAGTAATGTAGCTCTCCGTGTAGAGTCACCTGATTGATAAAGGTGTGCTTTTGCTATGGAAAAAACCAGTTCTTGATTGTAGGCCATTTTTTAACACACCTGAGGAGCAAATATAAGGATATGTATATTACTTGAGTACAGTTACTCCCTATTGTTACCTTGGATTGGTTTATATATTAGTGTCTTCTGGATTTTATAGACTCACATTTTGACTTTGAGTCGGAATTGGAAGTAATAATTAATCACAAAAAAGTGTTGTTGTTATGCAGTGAATCGTACATGGTTAAGATCCTTGCTGGTATACTGTACCCCTGTTGATGGGTGCATGACTTAAGCCAAGTATAAGGGTTAGTTGATTTTGTAATGGGATGTGTGGGATAAACCTGAGCCAGGTTCAAAAAGCTCGATAGTTGATTCAAACCAGTTATCGATGGCATTTGTTTTTCTAGTTGGTATACATTATGAGACTAGATATTTTTTGACTTGACCTTGCTTTAAGGTAAATAACATCTCTCTCTCTCTCCCTATACATACACTCAGTAGCGTATTATTTAATTACTTCTCTGCTGTGTCGGGCTGCCTGCAACACGCTTTTGTCTGCGCTAGGGTTGAGGTGGCAGGTGAGTGTAGTAGCAAATGCTGGGGTGAGTTAATCATGGTCTGACCGGATCTTCAGCTGGGATAATCCCTGAGTATCTGGCCCGTATGGGTGTCGTCTAACGTTGTAGTAGCTGGTCCGAGTCAGAGGTGGATCTGCTCCCGATTTGCTTCAGCAAAGTATAAATGCCCCTTTAAAATGTGAGTACCCTTACTCACTTGGCATCGTGCTGTATTCACTTGTGTGCATTCTATATTGTGTGGGTTAGTAGATATTTTCTACGGTGTGCTCAATCATGCCGAAAAAAGAATGGGAAGGAGACTGTGGACGCTTCGTCGTCTCCAAATCTACAGGTTAAACAAAATTTTTGTCTTGCTTTATAGAATCTCTATAAATTACTGTGTAGCTTTGCTGAGACCGGTTTTTGGAATTTTTTTTAATAATAAACCAGGTAATTTGTTTCCGGTTACTAAACCTTTCATGTGTAAAAGGTGTAAGAGGAAATGTAAGACTGGTCTGTGTCTCCTAATCTACAGGTCAAACATATAATATCTCTTACTCTAGAGGCTGACAAGTGTTATTTTGAAGCTTTGCTGAAAAAAAGATTTGAAAGGCTCTAAAAAAACCAGTAATATTGGTTTAGGTATAATGGAAAATTGTTCCAGAGACTGTACGTACAGGATTATGGGAGTAATTTGAGTGGGAGTACATGTCTGCTCTGTGACAGTTTGGAATTTGGATACCTCTGTGACTAATGATGGTTGTTTTCGTTAAAAAAAAAAGAAAAGAGTTATAACCTGGTTCTGGAAACTGAGTGAATGGCTCAGTTAAACTAAGAACTGCCTGGATTTTTTTGAATGATGGTAGTAGTATGTCTGGTTGTCGTATAAAGTGCTGTAAAACTGGTTTTCTGAGGAAAAGTGTGTGTGTGTTTAAAAAAATAGGGAAACTACCAGGTATGAGGGAGTTTTGCTACTGAGGAAAGAGTACTGTATGGTACTTATAAGAAAGGAATTGTATATTGGGGTGATGATGTTATGATTCGGTTAAAAAACTGCTCAATAGATGTAATGAACTCTGATAAAAGAAAAAACCAGAAATTCACAAAAAAATAAGCTGTAATGATCTTATAATTTGGTTTATGGTAACACTACTTTACTGAGGTCCTTTGTGTAAGATGACAGTCCCTTGTATGATATACTCTCTAGTTCTGGTACCTTTTCTATTAGATCAGCTGTAGATTTTTTTGAGGGCACTTAATACTAGTTTTGGAAAAGGTGTCCTGCCTTCTGATATTTGGTTGGTAGTATGTATTATCTCATAACCACGTGTAGGAGTAAATTTTTGGTTTTGCAAATTGACTTAACCTTGTTTACCATATTACATCTCCTACTTGTAAGATCGAATTTGTTTTTTAGAGCTGATGCTTATCTCACCGAATCGGCTAAAAGCTAGTTTTACTTAGTACTAGCTTCTGTTATGTTGCTCTTTCTCTTATTCGTTATAATGCTTAGAGTTGCAACACAGACGGTATGGATTAAGAGTGGCAACACCTACCGGATTGTCTATGGAGCTAAAGTGTGGCAACACATACCGGATTGATTAAGCTGGTTCCAAGATACTTGTTTTTTTTACTATAATGTTTAATGATAGTGTTCGGTGACTTACCATTACTTTAACATGGTGATTGAGTTCTGAAGGGCTTGGCTGGTTTTGAACCTCGGCTATTCTATAAAATTTGCTGGTTTGCATTTGGTGGCTTCCTAATTTCACTCAAAAATATATATGAACTGACTCTTACCTAGCATCTTGCAGTATATACAAAAAAAAGCTTCTAGAAGTTGGTTTTAAAGGCCTTAGTATTATAAGGAAAGTCATATAATTCCCTTTAAACTGATCTTTGCTGGTTAATCTTTTGTCGTATCTTTGTCGGACCAGGTCTGAGTCTGATCAAAGGACTGACTCATATAAGGGCTTTATGTTTAAAAAAAAAAAACAGTTTATATCTGGCTTGGGATACAGTATGACAGACATGACATGATAAGCATTGTTATATCTTGAGAAACAAAGTTTTTATATATAAAAAAATATATTAATCCTATTTTTTAAAAAAGGGGGAGTATACTCAGGTTTATAAATTTGTAAAATCTTCGATGATCTTTTTTGATGATATCTCAGGGTGATTATAAAATGAGTTCTTAAAGTAGGATCTGTTCAAAAAGATTGTTTTTTTTATATATATACTTCAAACCACAAGGATGAGGTTGTCCTTAATTGAGCAGGGTTTTGGCTTGAGATTAACCTTGCCTACCGATATTGAGTGAATTTCTCTCCAATCAGATTAAAAAAGAAGTTTTTCTTTTTACCTAAAAACTTAAGTGTGGCAAAGAATGTTAAAAAAAGAGATATATATATATATATATATATATATATATATATATATATATATATATATATATAATTGAGGAATAAATAGATACATAGTTGCTTTATGGGTGTTCACTTTCCTTTATCAGATTGGCAAAAATGCCAAAGAATGGTTTTTTCAAAATAAACAAAATACTAGTTAAGAACTATGTGTTTTTCTAAAGGTGACATGGATCACAACTGGGATGCCCTGCATCACCTCCGTACAGTCACGTGCTAACAAATAGTTTTCTTGTGGCTATGGGTGCAGGTGAGGGCTACCTTCCTTGATTAAAATGTCTAGTTCTTAACAAATGAAGGTTCTCTTAGTGTGACGCAAATTATCCCAGACTTTGGGTTTATGGATTCTTGAACTATATCTTGTTATCTTCATTACCTTGTACAAAATTTATTTTCAACTGCAAATAAATTATTGTGCAATGCCACTGTACTTTTCTAGAATTGTTAGTCTGTGAACAGTGAGTGTTTGTTTGCGAATATTTATATAGATTTAAAACTGTCACACACACACACACACACACACACACACACACACACGCTCCCCCTCTGATCTCATACGGTCGCCAAAGATTGACAGAAATCGACAAAAAGCAATTCGATTTTTTAAAAAGTTTGAGCCTTAAAACAAACTTTGTGTGCAAAGGTGCACTCCCACCAAAAACCTCGACAACATTTCCCGGTTCTTAGCATGCCCTTGAGTACCCTGCTCGACAACACCTCAACTTCTCGATCCCGCTTATACCCGGGCAGCTTGAGCTTGTGAAAGCGAATGAGTAAGAGTGAAAGCGAGCGAGTGTGAG
Organism: Adiantum capillus-veneris; assembly: GCF_014529385.1. Lineage (NCBI taxonomy): Eukaryota > Viridiplantae > Streptophyta > Polypodiopsida > Polypodiales > Pteridaceae > Adiantum > Adiantum capillus-veneris. The sequence continues at coordinate 74,872,047 of NC_140952.1, read as the reverse complement.
TGAAAGCGAATGAGTAACAGTGAAAGCGAGCGAGTGTGAGTGAAAGCAAAAGAGTGAGCGAGAGCGAGCAAGTTTTGTGAGAGAGATTTTTCTCAAAAGAGAGCGAGCGAGTGAGATAGAGAGAGCAGGGAGGTACCTCATCACCTCGGCACCGGAGGCTTCCGTCCAGCGGCGAAAGGCGACATCGACATATCATCACTCTCAAGCAGAGAGAGAGAGAGAGAGAGAGAGAGAGAGAGAGAGAGAGAGAGAGAGAGAGAGAGAGAGAGAGAGAGAGAGAGAGAGAGAGAGCTCCGGATCTTCGACATCAACGATTTACGGCTCCGAACCGGCACATCGATTTTCGACACCGATTCTCGCCATTCGACATCACCTCTCATTGTATGAATTTTTGACATCTGACCTTAACAATGAGCGTTCTCGCCGTTGAGCGTTTTCCTGTGAACAATCGTGCTTGCCACACGCACGGGTGAGGTGCCTCTACCATAGAGGAGTGACACCCGACATCGACACCGAGCACACCGATTGCGCTCTATGATACGCTTTTTGGCTACGATACCTTTGGCGGCTATTCGTCCAACGCATTTCCGCCTGGCGGTGAAAATCGGCACATAGCAACATCGACACACAAGTTACAGGGGACTTTTTAGCCCATATACACACAGACTCTCCAAGTTTCCAAACGTAGCGCTTTCTCAGGCAATTTGACAGCCATTTCGACACCAATTTCTTTGTAGACAGATGCGTTGACATATGCATTTTTGTGTGAGCACACTTAGTGCTCCTGAGCTCTTTTGAGAGCAGATATCCCCGCAAGGATCACTTTTATTGCATGCAATAGTTCTTGGTGCCTGTTTGAGCGCGGTTCACTCATGTACGTTGAATTACGAACACTACCACTTGTACTACGTGTGGAGCCATTTTTGGCTATTTTGGCAGTTTTTCCCGACCGCTTTTGAGACTCAAACCGAAAGAGCCTTACTGAGACTATTGCTAGTCCTATTGTGTCTGCATTAGCCTTTGGAGGGTCGATAGCATGAGGTTTTCTTTGAGCTAGGGTATTCTCAAATGTTGAGATACCTTCGGTGATATAGGTAGCTAGAGTTTCCCTTTACTGTACCCTCGCCATAGGACATGTATCTGTACGGTTTTTTGTGCTTTTGGCGCCGAGTTGGCGGTCACACAGTAGTGGTTTTGTGCAGTATATGCGCAGTGATTGTTCTTTTGAGCAGTTTATGCGTTTTTGAGTTAAGTCCTGACTCCTCATACAAAGGAGACTGCCAAATTTTTCCCGCGAGTCCGTCTTATGCGTTCTTGGCAGTTCTGGCTGTTCTTACACAGTGATTGTACTACGTTTTGTTTTGAGTTTTCGCTCCTATTCTAGGGGAAACTCTGCTGAAATTGTCCCAGGCAATTTGCCATAAATTTTTGGCTACATTCTTTTAATCATGGCTGCGAGTAGTGCTTCCGAAAGAGAAGAGTACTACATCAAAAAGTTTGATGGCTCAAACTTTGTCATTGTGGAGGCATGGAATCTCTAAAGAGGCCATGAAGAAATTGGAAGCATGTAATAGTATGACAATTATATTTTTGGATGAAGTGAAAAGGTCTCAAGAGCATGTAATTTTCCGAGTTCTCACTGAAAATAGTTATGAGATTCATATAAAACAGAGTCCAGCATGCACGTGTCCGGATTTTCAGAAGCGAGAGAATACCAACAAATCCTTTTTGGCATGCAAACATATGTACTATGTGTACACAAAAGTGCTCGGACTTGAACCTAAGGAGCACATGATTATTCATCAGCCAACCCTCTCACCAATGGACATCGCTTTTATTCTTGGACAACCAAGGATGATTTCTCCCTCCATTTAATTACAACTGGTTTGGTATGCTTCTTTCACTCAACTAGAATATTGATCTATGATATGAAAGTGTTTTTCTGTATTTATTTTGGTTTATTATACTTGTGATTATTTATCTTGAAAAAACATTGTTTATGCAGCAAAGGATTTCAAATTTCAAGCAAAAGATATGAAGCATCTTGCAAGCTATTTGGGAGCAAATTACTTGCCTTTTAGAGTGGCCATTACATTTATGGCGACTATCTTTTTTTGTACTCTAATTTTGATCTTATCCTGTGGTAGTTTTTCGAATGTACTTACATCCTCAAACTTATGTTGTTTCAAAAAGCAATTGCTTGGGAAAAATAGTATTGTCTCTATCTGGCATTATTTTTTACTTCATCACATTTATATATGCTGTGGATTATATTTAACTCTGAAATTAGTGTTGTCTCTATTTTGCATGATTTTTTACTTTATCGCATGTTTATATGATGTGGATTATTTAACTCTGATCACATGCGTTGCGAGCATATTTGACTCTAATGGCATGAGTTGTGAAATGGTGATTTTATTTGTTTACATTTTTTCCGTCGTTATGCCCTCTCGGTCTCTCTCTCTCTCTCTCTCTTTCTCTGCGTAGTGATATACAACTCTATGATTTTACTTTCTCTCTCTAGAAGAGAAGTCACTCTCTCTCTCTCTCAAGGATTTATGATCTCTTCTTCCAATGGTAACTCGCATAAATACTATCTCTCTAGAATTTATACTTTCTCTCTCCGTCAACCACACATATATGGAGTCTTATGACGATTGAAAATTACATTAAATAGATACTTTATGCTATGACACATATTTGGTTAAAAAAACTCTAAAGATTGCTAAAATTGTCAAAAAAACTTGAAATGAAAAACTCGCAAATGTTAAATCCCCATTGTGATCAAAATGTTAGTTGACAATGTTGGAGGGCTATTTTTAATACATCGGGCACTCAATTTTGTCTTAATATCTTTGATCATCCAAAGATAGATGGTAGCCTCTCTTACACACCCACCATTCTTGCACACATGGCATGCACCTATTCATCAAATTGTTAATCACCTCCATAAGCTCATGGAAAATAAAGAGGCCATCCTACACCCCATCCTCTACCTAATGAGGAGAATTAGCATGCTAGAAAGCAAGTGAGCCTTCCTCAAAGTCGAAGGGATGCTTATTCAGTATATCTAAAGCCATGGTCCAATATCTCAATAACTTCCTTCGGAAGCAATTCAAAACAACCACAAGTTGTGTCAATCGAGCAAATCTTCATTAGGTTTACTTGAAGAAGTACGGTTGCTTTTGAATCCATGTTGACAATTGTGATGAATTTAATCACATGTGAAATCATACTTTGTTCAATCCATGTGCGTGCACTTATGTTAAATCACCATGTGATAAAGAAATAGTAAGTCCGTATGCATGCAATGTTTGCTTAATGGAGAACCTTCTATTTATCTTTGGAATCTAAAACAAAAAGGTGATGTGCTAGAAATATGTTGCAAAGGTCTCAATAGAAAATTCCCATGATTTTGTAGCTTCAATGTGTCCGCTTTGAAGAGTGCGGGAATGCGGTGCATGTGTGTATGTTGGGGGGGGGGGGGGGGGGGGAGAGAGAGAGAGAGAGAGAGAGAGAGAGAGAGAGAGAGAGAGAGAGAGAGAACAGAGGATGTGGGTGGAGCAGCTCACCACAGTGTGTGTCAGAGAGCCCCTTATTCTATAGTAAAGAATAAGGTGTGTATAAGTGATGGGTGGTTGGATGCCTCTAGCGTGTTCGACGGTGTAAGAGACCCACCACCTTTACACCAACAATCTCCCACTTAAAGGCAAATGTGCCAATAAGTGGTACTAATATAAGACCCAATAGTATGTGCAAGAGGTATAGAGAGGAATCTCGGCTCAACCTATACCCATTGGCTCTCTCAAAGTCGACGCATGATGCCATATAGACTCTAGCGGTGTGCGAAAGCATATATCCTTGCTAGAATCAACATGCATATGTTGTAAATATCCTATAATGACCTTCATTTCTCCATGATGCATCACGCTAGTGCCAGTCATCGCTTGCTTGACAACCTTAATTGCAAACACTCCCACTATAGCCGCTATGTTGAGTCTCAACACTAAGAGGTTGTACATGAGAGTCCCAAAGGCTTATGTCAGACCTATAATCTATGCCAATATATTTGTGGCAATCTCATCAATGACATGTGCAGTGACCTCTGCCAACTATTCATAGTAGGTATCTCAACCTTGATTGCATCACCACCAGAACTAGTCATGTATGGACGTGTCAAGCCTGACTTGAGGATAGTCACTTCTCCCTCATCATCCATAGGGACTATATCCACATGTCATGGCATCACCATATCTGCCTCTAGCATGAGCATGTCAAAGAACTCCATATCGTTCATCTCCATGGTAGGAGGCATCTTTGTGCTAAGAGGACTAAGAGTCCCAAATATTGATGACAAACGTGTAATCTTTGCCAGCGTATCCATGGAAGTCGCATCAACACCATGTGCAATGACCTCTGCCAATCTATCCTCAATAGGTATCTCAATCCTCACCAGGTCACCACTAGAACTAGTCATGTATGGGTGTATCAAGCCTGATTTTGGGGTAGTCACCATTCCCTCATTGTCCATAGGGATTGTATGCACATGTCCTAGCATCACCATATCAACCTCTAGCATGAGCATGTCAAAGAACTCTATATCGTTCATCTTTGTGGTTGGAGACATCTTTTCCCTAAGAGGATCAATCTGCTATGTCTTGCTAGATCTTGGCTGCTCTAACTTTGTATTTATAGACATGTCATATACAACACTCTAGAGCTCATCTGTGAAAGATATGTGTTGTCTCTTGTTGACATGACTATAATGTAATCGAGACTATGTCATCTTGCACCTCAAATACATGCATAGGGTAAACCAAGCCAATCTTGGCTCCTTTCCCAGTGACTAGAAAACCACAATGCATCTGGAAAGATTTCTTTCTAAGCACTACTTGACATCAACTATCTCTCAATTGTCTCATAGAGATCAAATTGTGTCTCAGCTGAGGAACATATTGCACATGATGAAGTGTGTATAATGCTCCATTGGGCAATGACAAACATACATCTCAAGAACCTTGTATGTCACATGTTGAACCATCAAAAAGCCGCACACAACCAAGCCTCCCATTAGAAAAACTACAACCACTCACAACTCAGTGTGACGTGGAAAGCAGCATTGCCATCTAGTAACCACTTTGGAGAAAGTGTGCTATCCATAGACATATCTATAAGAGGTATGCTCAAAGTAAGTGTGACATCATTACCATTGGCATATACCTCCAATGCAATTGCCTCTCTAACATGTGTCAAAGCCACATCTGAATCTCACATGCATCTACATCGTTGTCTCATGCATCTAAAGAAATGACATCAAATGTGCCATGTGTGACCCCAATGCCAACATCTTGAGTGTTGACACGAACGAGACCACTTCTCACATGAGTCATCATACTGGACTCAAACTATCACACATATCAATCGCAATAAGTGAATGTCATAGTGGGAGATCTAGTTGAACACTACACAATCATAACTATGATCAACACATGTCAAATCTATAACTCAATGTAGCTCTACTAAAGAAACTTGTAGAAACGATAACCTGTGACTACATGTAATGTGTAAGCAATAGACTCATGATCGATATGTACATCAATAAAAAACAATACATAACACGTAACTTGTAGCCACAATGAGCATATTCTAAAACTTGACCACTATCACCAAAGAAATGGCCATGAAAATGGGATAAATAAGAGCTATGTCTCTACAACATATACAAGGGCAATGTGCATAAACTAATTTCAAAGAGAAATGCACCAAACTTGGAACAAATGAAGCTTCATGTAGGGAGAAAACACTCTCAAACTCCCGTAGTAGTGTAACCACATTGTGCTCTACATTCGTTTAAGGGAAGGAGCTGGGAGCACAGCAAAAGAGGAATATGTATGCACACACTCACACACATACCACCATAGCCACACACACACAGGTTGAAGGAGGAGAGCGGACACGTACTGTGTGCCCCCTTTCTTTCTTCTCTATCGTATGCACTAAGGCACAGTACACAATGTACTTAGTGTTAGTGGCTCACACAAGTGTATAGATGTACACTTAGGGTTAGTAGCAGTTAGTGATGGGCGGTCGGCCACATGGCCATTAAACCTAACATTCTCCCACTTGATGGCCAATGTGGGAGACTACAAGAATGCAAGAGAACCACTCTTCACCCAATGCCCATCAACTCACGACAATGTTGAAACTGATGGATGGAGAGACTTTTAACGAGTGCATCCGCTGTGTTCTCTGATGTAGGAATCTTCACCAAATCAAGGCTCTTGTTTGCCATGCATTCACGATTGAAGTGATAACGCACATCAATGTGTTCCATTCTGAAATGAAACACTGGATTGTTAGCCAAGGCAATAGCACTATGATTGTCACAATGAAGAACTGGTGTACACTACTCTAATCCAAGGTCTTTCACTAGGCGAGCAAGCCAAATAGCTTCTTTGCATGCTTCACTCAATGCAACATACTCTGCCTCTGTGGTAGAAATGGATGTACACTCTTAAAGAACAGATCTCCAAGAAATAGTAGAACCAGCAAATGTGTAAATCCAACCTGTTGTTGATTTACGACTGTCAACACAGCCTGCATAATCACTGTCTAAAATCCCTTGAATGGATGACTCTCCACAACCATAGCATAACTCTCTATCTGCAGTGCCACTCAAGTATCTGAGAATCAACTTGACAGCATCCCAATGCTTTTTACTAGGTTTAGACGTAAATCTATTGACAACTCCAACTGCATGTGCAATGTCAAGTCTTGGAGCCACCATGGCATACATGAGACTACCACAAGCTGAAGCATAAAGAACCTTAGCCATCGGAGCTTCTTCCTCAGCAAATTTGGGATAGTCTTTCTTGCTAAGTTTCAAATATGCAAGCAATGGAGTACTCAAAGCCTTCCACTTTTGCATGTTGAAACGATCAAGAAACTTGTGCATATACACTTTTTGAGAAAAGCACAACAACCTCTTCTTACGGTCACGAGTAATGCGCATACCCAAAATGTGATTGGCTTCACCCAAATCTTTCATGTCAAATTGACTTTTCAGCTTGGTTTTCAAGTCAGCAATGTCCTTCTTGGAATGACCAGCAACAAGCATGTCACCTACATAAAGGATAAGCATAATAAGCTATCCATTGGTTTGTCTTTTCACATAAAGACATGGATCCTCATTACTGCGCTTATAGCCTAGGGAACGAATAAATGAATCAAACTTGTGATACCATTGTCTGGATGATTGCTTCAAGCCATAGAGACTTTTCAGAAGCTTATAGACCAAATGTTCCTTGCCCTTTATCACAAACCCTTCAGGTTGCTGCATATAAATCTCTTCCTCAAGATCACCATGTAAGAAAGCTATAATGACATCCATTTGATCAAGGTCCATATCTTCAGGTGGCAACGAAAGCAAGCAACATTCTCAATGTGGTCATCTTGACCAGTGGAGAAAAGATTTCCTAGAAATTGGCACCATATTCTTGCTTGAAACCTTTGGCCACTAAACGAGCTTTGTAATTTTCAATCTTCTTCTTGTAAACCCATTTACAAGGCAATGCTTTCCTACCTTTTGGCAATGGAACAAGTTCCCATGTTTTGTTCTTTGCAATACTGGACATCTCCCTCTTCATAGCATGTTGCCACTGAATCTTATCATTGGCTAGCATAGCCTCTTTATAACAAGAAGGCTCACCATAATCTATCAGCAAAACAAACTCCATTCCTGGAACAAAACGTTATGGCGGATGTGAGACTAATTGAGATCGTGGCAGCTGATCATAACTTGTCCTAGCCTATGTAGTAATTGGCTCGGGAGCTGTCTGGACAGGAGGTGATACATTGGAAAATGTCACTTTTTGGAATTCAACCTCTTTCATTTGTTGTCTATGCATCTTAGTCTCATTAAAGACACCATCACTGCTATACAGATCACTGATCAACTTTTGGAATCCCATAAACGATAGCCAAATTGACCATCTACACCATAGCCAATGAAGATGCATTTTTTGGACTTAGGATCTAGCTTAGCATGCAATTCCTTTGGTACATGTGCATAAGCTTCACAGCCAAATGTGTGGAGTTTTTCATAAGACAATTTATGTCATGACCATAACTCCAAAGGTACATGAAACTATAATGAAGCATGTGGTGATCTATTGATCAAGTACAGGGCTATGTATAATGCTTCATCCCAAAACGCTTGCAGTAAATTAGCCTGTGATAGCATAGACATAATCCACTCTTGGATGGTCCTATTCCTTTGTTCTGCAGCACCATTTTATGCAGGGGTATAAGGAGTTGTAAACTCATGCTTAATTCCCCTACTTGAACAGAAGTTTTAAACTCTTTGGAGACATATTCTCCACCATTGTTTGAGCGCAAAGCTTTCAACTTATGTTCAGACTGAGTTTCAGTACTAGATAAGTACTTCTTGAAGCAATAAAAAGTCCCATCTTTAGACTTCATGGTGTAGACCCAAACATGCCGTGTTGCATCATCAATGAATGTAACATAATAGAACACACCACCATGGGATTTAGAAGGCATAGGCCCACATAAGTCACTATGCACAAGCTCTAAGGGTTTTCTTTCTTTCTCAAAAGAATGTGTACGATGTGTCTATGTTTGCCTTCCATATTGACAGTGCTCACAAAAGGGAAAATCAAAAAATGACAAAGACGGTAAGTAGCCCAAACAAGAGAGTGTCTCCATTCCCTTCTTTGACATATGTCCTGACCGGCTATGCCACAAAGCAACGGTTGGCAACTCGGTTACAGGAAGAACACTATTTTTATCAGATACATAAAGAGGATAAAGTGAAACAACTTTAGAACCATGTGCTATAATAAGATGACCCTTCGCAATACGCCAAGACTGCTGATGAAAAGTGAATTTGTAACCCAAGTCATCAAGACGTCCAACCAAAATTAGATTGCGTGTCAAGGCTGGAACATGACGCACATTATGCATGATAAACTTCACCCCATTTGCCATAACCATGGCAATATCACCTATGCCAACAATGTCAAAAGGGTAATTGTCACCAAGTGTAACAGAGCCAATGGTTTCCTCGTATGTAGTCGTTAGAAGCTGGACACACCCTACGGAAAATGACGGCTCGGCAGATTATCATTTTTTTTGTAATTATTCATTTATTGAGAAAACTCGACATTTCACCTTGTAAATATTGAGGCTTACAGAAGTTTCCAGATTGTATCCCAGTTTTGACATTTAGATTGAGTAGATGGTTAATTTGTAACTTTAAGGTTTGAGAATTGTAAGGTATTTATACCACTTTTTGACCTTAATGAAGAGAGAGTGTGACCACTGTGTACGAGAGAGAGAGTGTGTGTGTGAGCTTCATCTTGATGCTACGTGTGCACCGGTGGTCGGAATCGAGTGCGGAGAAGTGCAACGTGTTGCCCCCGACAAGAGCTACGCGCCGATACCTACATTGCACGCTTACGGTCCGATTTTACGAGCTCCATCTACGAGTTTCATCTGGTGATTCGATGAGCATATGTTGTCCGATTTTGCATTGCAGCATATTCATGCGTTCACATTGAGTAGAGCTACACATTAGGCACTTTATATTTCGGAATGAAGACCTGCAAATTTCGGCCAGACATCCTACGTGATTTTGCACCAGGTGTTTTGGGTTGGGGTTTTGGTTCATAGACCTTAGGGAGAGCGACCTATTGGTGTTAGTAGCGTCTCCTTCAAGTTCTGTGGTGTTTCGAGATTGTTTGATGGGTGTTCGGTTCTAGAAAGCGTTGTAGGAAGTTTCCTCTTATGCACTCCTGAAGGCTGTGACTTAGACATTGGGTAGAGACCTTTGTAGGAATTAGTTAGGAGTCGATCGAGTGTAGGATGACACCCTATGCTTACTTCCACGCGCCTGCGGGTTGAGCTTTGTCCTTAGCTGACAAATCTTGTTAGGTGATTTCTCGCTGTGCTGACGTCCGTAGCGGCGTATCCATCCAACATTGGTGTCGCTGCCGCGGCTGAAAACCTTAGGTAGGTGACCCAGACTAGTCCTTGAGGATAGGGATTCTTTGGCTTGCCAAGAGTCTCGTTTTACATTTAGATAAAATAAAAGGGTGGAGGACTCTCTAGGTCTTAGAGGGAGTCTAGGGAGCGTGTGTCTGGCCTAGATCCTTCGACTTAGGTAGGTTTAGGTAGACTGAGATAGTTTTAGATATTAGTTGAGTTCTAAAGTAGGAGTTGGAGTGGTAGAAGCGGTGAGAGGAGAGCTTGAGAGTCCGGAGAGGCCAGAAAGCAACCACAGCACCATTATCACCATTTCATATGAAGAGTAGGAGTAGAGTAATTCATGATTCAGGATCTAGAGTACTTCATGCATGTATACTTGCTTGGTAGATTCATCACCAGGTTATAAAAGATGCAAAAAGACGCAAAAGTGTATTTGAAAGTTGAAGTGAAGTCCAAAAGTTACTGTGAGTGTTTCTGATAGACCTGCAGAGCATCAAGAGCATTTTTGTCAGGATGGTTGCATGAGCATGATCTGCATGATATATTGAGTGACTGAGAAAGGTTTCATCTCATTTGGGTGAGAAAATTGGGTTCAAAGCAGACTTTAGCACTTTTGATTGAAAAAGGCTAGAACAGCTAAAATTGGGGACTTTTGAAAAATCTAAGCATACTACTGGGTTGCTGACATCAAGGGGAAGCTGTGGGTCAAGTCTGGGGTCAAACAGGCCACAAAGACATCCTACGTGTAGGATTTCATCTATGTGATTTTGCACTCCAAACCTAATTTTGAGCATACCAAAGTAATCAGCACATCAAGGGGAGCATGTGCTTTGAATTTGAGCCATTCTGGGCAAAAAGACATCCTACGCATAGGATGTCTAAAGCAAGAAATTGAAGCCAGATACTGACAATGGGCATAGCAGGGTGTTGTATAGCCTGAGACAAGCCTCCTAGTTAATTTTGGTCCAAATTGGAGTTGATTACACTAATCAAGACCAGCAGCAGGCTGTCGGAACAGATTTCTGATCCATTGACCAACTTGTAGGTGTCCAAATCAAAAAGTAAAAACAGCTGTGGACTTAGCACATCAAGGGGAATCCATAGTGCAAGAATCCAGGCAAAACAAATCAGGAGACATGCTACGTGTAGGATGTCCACTAGGGCTTAGTGAAGAGAAAATTTGACTGGGCTTAGATAGTGAGGTTCCATTTGGCTTAAGGGTTCCAGAACTTTTTACAAAAGTGAATTTGGACCTTGTTTGTCCATTTGACGGAGCAAAGACTGAATTCAGACTTTTTCACGTAAATTGACCAACATCCGAGGGAAGTACAGTTCCAGATTAGCAGACCTAATCCAGAACATCAGCAGTGTATAAAATACAGTAGTGGTTGAGATTAACTCTCCATTTATACCAATCATTACTAAGATCACCTCTAGTAGTTAAATGCTTTGATTCGATTGCCGAAATTAAACGCTTGTGTACATGTATACTGACACTTCATCAAACAAATCCTTCTTCATGATGGGTAGCCAACAGCCAGAAGGTTTCACCTATGATGGACCAATGCCAGGAGGAAGCACCTCCCTAAATCCTTTGAATGATTCCAAGTTTACTGTGATCTTCTTAGAAGGAACAAACTTGAGGGGAGCCCTAGTATTCTGACTATCGAGGATGCAAGTGCATTTGTATTGAGGAAAGGCCGGCCCAGATATTGGAGATAATTCGAGTCTATGATGATGGAGATAGATTTCGAGACAAAAAGGGGAACCACTATATGATAGTTAGTAACCCTGAAGATTACAACAAATATGGAGATAACGTGGCAAAAGGGAAAATGGTTTCAGAAACTCAAGAACCACCACCAAATATTGATCGACCTGGAGCAATTTTTATGTATGATAAGAAAACAACCAGAGTTTCAACTTATAATGAGAATGTGGGAATCTACAAGCATGAGAGCGAGGGAATAGTCGCTTACTTTCGCTGCAAAGAACCATACTTAACTGAGTTGAGCAAAGACAAGGTTCTTTACTTATTCTCCTATGAAACTGCAATGGGGAAGGATATTGTTTTTGTTGATAGATACGAGCGAGAATACCAACGCATTCTCCCAGAGGAGGTAGAAAAGGCAACAGTTCCAGGAGCATCAACATATGCCCCCGACGAAGTGCCAAGAGCCACCTACACCCCTAGCAAGTCTACAAATCCCTTTTCAGAGGAGTATGACGCTACCTCACATTTTACTTGACCGCAGACATTCAACAATCAGAACCAACCAGCAACTCAGCCATCATTGCACGCATGGCTTCGACAAAGTGCAACATTGGAGCAAGAAGGAAATCGAGATGGTATCAAGCCGCACGAGAGCTAAGGGATTTACAAGAACCACCACTCTATTCAAGGTATAAAGGAGAGAGTAAACCAAAAACTCAAGGGTCAACACATCCTGGAAGACCACCCATAGAACGAGTTCGAAGAGATGAACCATCTCTTGCAAGAAGTGTTAGAAATTATGGCTTAGGAGCACCATTGGGAGAGGAACCAGCTTACTACAGAAGACCAGAGGAGGTATATCGATTAGGATGTGGAGATCCAATGATGAGGTTTGTAGACCATCGTAGAATTAGACCTTCTCAAGTGCAAAAATGAGTAAACAAGAAATACACAGGAAACAGAGATCCAAGAGATCATGTCGCAGCCTTTGTGCGCGTAATTAGAGCTGAAGAGGCGCTAGATTTCCCTACCCAATTTGCAGGGTTTGGACTAACCCTCGAGGATGACGCTGCTACTTGGTTTGACTCCATAGAGCGTAGAGACTTTGAGTCTATGGAGGAAGTGTTTGACGAGTTTATCAAGGAATTCTCACAAAGGGGGATAGCTCATAATACGGTCTCACAAATCCATAAATTCAAACAGAAAGACGGGGAATCTGTGCGAAAGGCAGCCCTCAGACTAAAAATATATGTTAAGTTCTGCCCGGTGGAAGAACTATCAACTCAGTCCAGACTTATGCTTATATTTATCCAAGGACTAAGGAATGCAGATCTCCAGAAGGACTTACATATGAAGAGGAGCACGACGTTGAATGAGTTAACCAAGGAGGCTCTTTCCCTTGTGGACAATTGTGCGGTCTACAAAGAGGGTGAGTTCAAGGATCTTGACGATGATTCATCTTCACAACAAAGCGGAGCCAAGGCTTCTAATACATCACCGAAAGGGGAAGTAGCTGTAAACCAAGAGCAGCTTGTAGAGGAAGTGCTAAAAAATATTAACTTGTACGCCAAACCCCAGGCTAAACAGCCCAAGTGGTGTGCTATTGAACAAAAATGGACAAACCATGGGATAGAGGAATGTTATTATAACAAGGGATATGTGAGAGAGAGACCTTACGCTCCCCAAGCTTGTGTAGCTTCTCCTCAAGTTCCACCGATGCCTAGGTATCAAGCAGGCAACCTACCAGGACCTGTAGTTGTAGAAAGACCACAACTAGTGTTGGGGCAACAACCACCCCTACCAGGATTACGACCAGTCGGTATAATATACACACCAACCGTAACCGAATCAGAAGAGAAGGCTTTGGTGCCTATGCATGCATATTATGAAGATCCCAATGGATATGCAGCAAACCCTGTCTATTATCCACCGGAAGAATCCTCGACACCAGAACCATGGAGCATGATAGGAAATAGAGGACCACCAATAGCTGCACAGGCAGCAGGAGAAGGAAGATATAGCTTAGATGAACGAACATTGTTGTTCATAGCCAACGGAGACATGGGTGGAAAGAGACATGCATGCCAACAAAGGGGAGCTCAAGGAGCACCCCAACAGCCTAAAGGACCCTGCTACAAGTGTGGTGGAGACCATTGGCTAAGAGACTGTCCTCATGATGAAATCATTAGAGTCAACTCATATTGCACTGAGTGTGGAGTTACTCATTTGATTCCTGATTGCCCTAAGAACCTGAGCAAAGGAGCAAAAACTACCTTGAACATGCTGGAAACAGTGCCTTCCAGTGGAGGGTCAGAAAATGAAACAATCATACCTATTCATGCGGTGACACGAGCCCAAGCTCAAAGAATGACGAACGAACCCATTGAAGAACCAAAAACCGATGCCCCAAGTTCAGAAACAAAAAATCAGAGAAGCACTTGGAAAGCTAGAAAGGCGCGTATGAAAGCCAGGAAAGAACGAGAGCAAACAGTTCTATCGGAGGAGTTAAAACACACAAAGGATAGATTAGAGCGGTTAGAGGATCTAGCTAGCCTAAGCTCACACACCACGGAAACCATAGCACCCAAGGAAATAGCAGAACCCAAAAGTGCAGGATCAGGAGGATCAGTACTGGCAGACAAGGTAAATGAGCAGTTGGATGCACTTCTAAAAGCTTATGAAGCCAGACTCAAAAAGAACCAAAGCCAAGAGCAAAGATGGATGACTTATCCATATGCTGAAATAGAAAAATAGAGGTTGGAAATGTGTAGAAAGATGATTGAAACAGCTCAATCTTTGATGGAAAACCCGCTTGGTAAACCTGCAAATTGGCATGAGGTACCAGCTCCAACCCCTATCCAACAAGCTTTAGAGGAACAAGTAGAAACGAAGGAAAAACTCGCGAATGCCTATGAGTCTAGGGGAGAGCCTATCATAGTGCCCAATACAACAGATGAGGCAAGTGACGGGTTCCAGCCTAAAACATTGGCAGAAATGGGTAAGGACTGTAACAGTCTAGATGATCTGTGGAAGCAAATCCGTGAGGCCAACGAAGCTAATAAGGTGAGTAACCACATGAACAGCACGAGAAAAGAGAAAAATGAGATCTTACCTCCTATTGAAGAATTTGAGGCAAGATCACAAGTGAACTTTGACTTACATTCACAAGGGGGAGATCAGGGATCAATTAGTTCTGGGCATAGCCAACCAGACTCGCTGAAAACTTACCTAGGAGAGTATGAAGCCAAGTCTAAGGTGAGAGCAATTCCATCTCAAAGACTTTCTTCTAACAAAGTGATGGATTCACAAGGGTTGATTGAGTTATTGTCCACCCCGGTGTCATGCACAATCACATTAGCCGAACTCCTAAGGTTACGACCAAACATGTGGACCACAGTAGGCAAATGCCTAGAAAAATTTGGAGTGAAAGACCCCACCTTGAAGCTTCAGGAAGGGATCAGAGAATTGGACAGGCCTCAACTAAACACTAGGCCAGTACCATTAAACAAATTTGGAGAGTATTGCGAGGGAGAAGATGGAAACACCACGCTACCATTAGAATTCCAAGGAGTAGTTTCCAAAGCTATTCTTGACAGTGGTGCAGGAGTTGCTATCGCCACCCAGGAAATCTGGAAAAAATAGGGAAAACCAGCTTTAAGAGCTACCAGAATGAAATTGCAATTGGCATATGGGTTCATGGAGAAACCTCTAGGACTCTTCGAAAAGGTGATTGTCACTTCGTGCGGTATCGAGTATGAGGATACATTTGTAATAGTCGATTTCGACAAATAGGAACAATATGAGATCATCTTGGGAAGACCATTCATGAGACAATTGAAGATAGTCCAGGATTGGGGTTACAACCACATATATCTCAGACATAACGAGACAACAACCAAAATACACCTAAAAGACCATAGTTACAAGGATGTGAACCAGACACCAGTGGAAGAGTTTGATTCAGCTACAGTTGCAGGATCGGAACTCCCAGCATGGTTGGGGCAACAAAAAGACCTATGGATGTGTGGAGCTTCACATTGTGGAAGCCTAAAAAGAGAGGAATGCGTCTTAGAAAGATGGATTGAGGACAAGGAGTATATTCCAGAACCTTTCCTAAAGATGCCTTGGAACCTCTAGAATGGGAACACATACTAGCAACATTGGATGTCTGTAACATTACACATAGTCCAACAACAAAATTTTGCGATAAGGATGGCTATGATGTGCGACCCTACTACATGGTAAGCATTATACCAAGAGGAGATGAGACGATAGAACCACCAGAACAAGAAGAGTTTTATAACTCCTCTGAACATCTGGAGATAAACAACGATGCGGATAATGAGTGTTCAGACAACTCAAGTGAGTGTGGGGAGAAAGCAGAGAATATCAAGTTTTATGATTTTGCTAATCAGCACCCTAGACACCAGGAACTCTATAGGAGGAAATGAGTAGGGAACAAAGCGAGAGAGAACCTGATGCCCAGGATAAAAGGTAAAACTCACTATTTGATGCTTGTAAAAGCAGAGGATTGTGTAAAAGATCAAATATCAAGAAGATTCTCAAAAGTTCGAAGGGAAAGAATGCAAGAGGAAAAAAGACAAGTACGAAAAGCTAAAACAGAAACAAAATCACAAAAATCTCAACACTCAAAAAAAGAAACACCGAAAGACCAAGAGTGGACCAAACTGGAGCGTAAACAGAAATACCAAGAACTGAAACACTCTTTACGAGAGATATGGACTACTGAGGAAGATAGTGATGGTAAAGGGAAGTCAGAAAAAAAAAACATGAATGTACCATCACACTATCGGAAATTCACCATCCAGGACAGAAAAATCATAATGACACCACCAGTCAGGGAAAGAACAAACCAGGAATCTTATGATGGGCCGGAAAATGCAAAAAGGATAGACCTCGCGGAACCATGTGAGAACCCTCAGCCGGTCTATATCGCAACCGATTTAGAGCAAGAAGAAGAAGAACGGTTAACACAACTTCTCAAGAAGTATAAAGATGTGTTTGCATGGTCCTACAAAGACCTCAAGGGAGTTGATCCATCGATATGCCAACATACAATTCCTTTGAAATCGGATGCAAAACCTAGCAAACAACGTCCTTATACATATAATGACACATTTGCTAAACGAATCAAAGAGGAGATTGACAAGTTGATGGCAGCTGAATTCATTTATGAAATCGAACATACAGATTGGGTGTCACCCATTGTGGTAGTCCCCAAAAGAACGGAAAATTGCGAGTATGTGTAAACCTCAAAAAGGTAAATGCAGCCACCATAAGGGATAATTATCCCTTGCCAATCACAGAACATGTACTTGAGAGAGTGGCCGGAAAACAGGTTTATTCCTTTCTGGATGGGTGTTCAGGATACAACCAACTGGCAATTGCAATGGAGGATCAACACAAAACAGCGTTTTCCAAAGAATGGGGAATATATGCATATCGAGTTATAAAAAACACCTGAGAATATTCTTAGAAATATACATGGATGATCTTTGTGTACACTCTCTTCTGCGAGAGGAACATATTGACCACTTGCAAAAGGTATTTGAAAAATACAGGACATATCGAATCTGCCTTAACCCATAAAAGTGTATTTTTATGGTTAGACAAGGCTGCATCTTAGGACACATTGTCTCAAGAAATTGCATAACCACTGACCTAGACAAAGTCAAAGTCATAGTAGACCTACCCAGGCCTACTAATGCGAAACAAGTGCGATCCTTCATGGGACACTGTGGGTATTATCGAAGATTCATATATATGTATGCAGTCATCGCACAACCTCTGTATCGTTTGCTAGTCAATTTCGATTGGACTAAGGAATGTGAAACTTCATTCCAAAATATGAAGGAAAACCTTGTATCAGCACCTATACTTAAAGCACCGGATTGGAAAAAGATATTCCATGTTCACATTGATGCTTCTACATATGCAATCGGGAGTATTCTGGCTCAACCTAGAGACGGAACAATGGATTTTCCAGTTTGTTATGCAAGCCGACAGCAGTTAAACAGTGTGGAAAAGAACTACACAACTATCAAAAGAGAGGGATTAGGAATGATTTATGCTGTAAAGAAATTTCGGCATTATTTGCTCACAAATAAATTTGTGTTCTTCACAGATCATCAAGCTCTTTTGTATTTGGTGAATAAACCATGCAATACAGGGAGAATTGTACGCAGGTTTATTATATTGCTAGAGTTTGATTTCACAGTGGTGGTCAAAAAGGGTAAAACCCATCTACGAGCGGATCATCTTTCAAGGATACACAATAGGGGAGCTCCTGAAGGAGTAGATGATGACATACCAGATGCTTATCTTTTCAATATTGAAATGATACCCAAATGGTCTCAGGAAATTGTTAGCATTCTTTTCCTTTGGAGGTAGGTTTGATAGCACGAAAGACAGATCCAAACAACAAACAATTCCCCAAACAAAAAACTTCCAGTTGATTGCAGGACGGCTGTATCATCTAGGATCGGACCAAATTCTACGATTATGTATAAATCTGAAAGAATTTGAGTGTTACCTAGAGAGGCACATGTCCAGGATTGTGCATCCTCTCATTGTTCAACAGTGAAAACGCACCAGAGACTGAAATAGTTAGGGGTTTATTGGCCAACTATGTATGCAGACACACATGCTTATGTTACCAATTGTACTATATGTAGTGCCAGACGACTAGTGGATCATGCGACATTGTTTCAGGTAAACATTTCACCTGCGTGGAGTCAATATATCATTTATTTCTTAACCACAAGGACGTTTCCTGAAAACATAACAAGAGCACAGAAAAGGGCTATAGAGCTGGAGGCTCGTGACTTTCAGTTAATTGAAAACCAACTCTATAAGCGAGGAAAGGACAATCAACTTAGAATCTGTGCAAGTGAAAGTGAATACCTGCTCATTCTAGAACACGCACATGGAGGTATAAGTGAAGGACATTTTTCAGGCGATAAGACGGCAAAAATAGTCTTAACTGCAGGAATATGGTGGCCTACATTGCACATGGATGCTGAAGAGTTTGTAAAGCATTATGACGCATGTCAGCGCACCAAGGTGCCGATAAAGAGAGATGAGATGCCACTACGGCGAATGATGGGAGCAAGGGCATTTGCAAAATGGGGCATTGATTTTGTAGGGCCTATTTCACCCCCTGCATATCGCACCCATACCCAATATATCATTGTGGCTACTGACTATCTCACAAAATGGACGGAAGCCAAGGCAACACAAAAAGCAGATGCACGGACCACTGCACAATTTTTGTATGAGAATTTTTTTGTACGATACGGTTTACCAATAGAAATTGTCAGTGATCGTGGAACACATTTTCTTAATGAATTCATTGAATATCTGCTAGAGGAATTCATGATCATACATAGGAAATCTGCTCCATACCATCCACAGGCAAATGGACAAGCTGAGGCCACAAATAAAACACTATGCACGATTCTCACTAAAATTGTGTGAGAGTCAAAAACAGATTGGGATCAGCATCTACACTCAACACTATGGGCATACAGGGTAGCTTACAAAACATCGATAGGAACAACACCGTACAACATGGTGTTTGGTCTAAATGCTATATTACCCATAGAGTTTTTAATCCCAACTCTACGAGTAGCAAAACGCCTAGAATGGACTGGGCATGAGCTCTCTTCAAGAATAAATGATCTTGAAAAGCTAGATGAACTCCGCTTGAGAGCTGTAGCTTCGATCTATGCTAAAAAGAGAAAACAAAAAGAGTTTTTTGACAAGCATGTGCGCACGGAAGAGTTCAAAACTGGTGATTATGTACTTGTTTATACTTTGAAGCAACATGCCAAGAAACTTAAAAAGCGAGGGATGGGACCCTTTGTGATTAGTGATCTATCACAAAGCGGAGCCGTCAAGCTTGCTACATTAGCAGGTGAAGAAATGCCAAATTGGATTAGTGGATGTCGATTGAAGAAATATCATTTACCACTAACACAAGATATGCTTCAACAAATCCATCAAGGAAAACAACGAATGAAGGAGAAACAGAGGGTACGAGAAGAAGCTCAAGCAGAAGCACAAGAACGCATTGCAAAAAGAAGACTTCTACGACAACAACAAAAATGTGGATCACCATTGCGAATCAATTCCATTCGACTAACGAGGTTTGATGAAGACACAGTGGAGCCAATAATTGTAGTCAAAGTGGGTAGCAATCAAGTTGAACCAACAGCATTGCTTGATTCTGGAGCTTAAGCAAATTTGATCTCTTACAAATTATACAAACAGCCCAAGTCCACACGTCAACTCCATCCTACTCCACAAGTACTGGAAAGTAGTACATCACATTCGTTGAAAACATTGGGCTGGACTATATTGCATGTACAAGTACATCAATATATTTACCCACACAAATTTTATGTAGTCGAGGATGAAAGCACACAACACCCCATGTTGTTGGGACAACCTTGGCAAAAAGAGTACAATGTGCAGATAGATTGGAATGTGAATGCTGTCAAAATTCAGCATGCACAAGAACAACAGGTATTAGCCTTTGCTCAGCAACCCTGTAATAATCAGCTGCCAGCAATGCAATCACTGGAAAAAGAGCCAAAAGCAAGGGTGCCACCAAAGAACAACATAATACCCAAGGCTAACAAACAGGCAACAACCAACATTTTCCACTACAAGTATGACAAGTCACCAACCGCAGTGCAAAGATCAAAGTTCCCAAAACCAGAGAAACAAGTATGGATGCGGAAGGATAGACATGACATGGCAGACAGAAAACACAAAAACAGAGAAAGTCAACATAAGCCGATAGTTCATCCAAACACCAAGGGCATAAAATAGATATGGATCCCAAAGAAAATTCTCGGCAATAACTCAAATGTGACTCGCATTTGGATACCGAAACAAAAGCAAAAGGAACTGCCTTCAGTACAAGCAACATCGGAAGGCAGACAGCTGCATTTGCAACCAGCAAACCGAGTTATGTGGATGCCAATAAGCAACAAAACAGTGGCAACCAATGCAGTAGCAATAAACCCTAAACCGGCAAAAACAAGCTACCAATGGAAAGAAAAAGAGATACGCTCTACGGCCATTCCGGCCAAGCCAATCCTCTCCAAAGAGACAAATACGGCCATATCAACAGTAGTGGCAAAGCTAGCGACTTTTGCAAAAAAGACAATCAAGCAAAGAGCAGTAGAGTTACAGTTGTTACTTGTAAAGAAAACAGGAAACCTCGACGGTGAATGCCAATAAGCATCTTGCTTATACCCTTCTCTTGCACAGCAGTAATTTTTCCATGCATTGACCGAGTATGCATAAAATAGGGCCACATTACACGGCCAAGCATTAGCATGAATTTTTCAACCTATGCACGGCACATACTCCGAGGTGATACCTTGTCGTCCGGGAGGATTCCGGCTAGGAGGGGGGGAGGCATTCTCAAATGCGGATCCAATGGCAGAAAGAGCAAAGAAGAGCATGTTTTTGGACTATTTTTTAAGGGTTGTTGTTTGATTGCACACCACGCGCCTGCAAGTCAAGCTTTGTCCTTAGCTGACAAATCTTGTTAGGTGAGTTCTCGCTGTGCTGACATCCATCGTGGCGTATCCGTCCAACAGTAGTAAACCATTCTTATGAGGTGTGACATGCAACGAAGCACCCAAATCAAGAATCCATGTATGGGATACTTCACCACTAACAAGGAGTTCAACTGGCATAGAACTCTGCAAAGATAGACTTTCTTGTGCATCATAAAAGACATCATTATTTGCAGTCAATATATTAATGTCTTGCACATCACTGTCATCGTGAACTATGTTCAGTTCTTCAATCTTAACCAAACTCTTTGGTTTCTCCTCTTTATCATCATGATCTTTGACTTTCCCTTTGCCCTTCTCTTTGTCACGCTTCCAAGCATAACAATCCTTCTTTATGTGACCAAATTTATCACAATAATGGCATTGAACCATGCGGCGACCACGAGACTGTGATCTACCCTTTGATGCATCTCTATTGCCCTCTTTCTTGGACTCATGTTGCGAAGAATGGCCCTTACGTTGCTTATCATCCCTTTGCACATAATGAGCTTCGCTATGATGCGAGCTAGTCATGGTCTTCCGACGCATCTCCGCTGACAAAAGTGCAATGGTAACATCATCATACTTTAGTGTACCATTAGGAGCAGAGTTACTAACAACTGTGCAAAAGATATCCTAAGAGGGTGGCAACGAACAAAGCAAAAAGATTGCTTTCATCTCATCATCAATGGTCATGTGTTGTGCACAAATCTGGGCAAAAAGAGAATCAAAATCATTGATATGGCTGGCAACGGTAGCTGACTCCTTCACACGAAGGGTGAAAAGTTTTTGCATCAGGAAAACCTTATTGCTAGCCGTATCCTTTTCATAAGTGTCGCATAATTTCTACCATAAAGCATGAGCAGTCTCGCATTCTACCACTAAAAAGTACACCGACTCACCAAGGTGCAGTCTAATTGTAGACCTGCATAGCTCATCAAGCTCCTCCCATTGAAACTGAGTCATGTACTTATCTTCAGTTCTAGCCGCATAGGCAATAGGCAACTTTTGCTTCTTTTGGACAAGCACATCATGCATTTGGTTCTTCCAAAGCTGAAAATTAGTGCCATCAACTTCTTTATGTCATAAACATCACGGTCTTTGCTAGTAGAAATGGTGACAAAACTACCCAAAGATTCTGGGAAATTTTTGGCAAAGTCTCCTTTGTATTTGGGACTATGTCAACCAAAATACGAGACAAAATGACCAAGTATGTCACTCGCAAAGAATAAAAGAGGGTAATGCCTCTCAAAAGCACATTGTATAGAGACCAACTGAGATGCATAAACTGTCAAAATGACCATAGACCGCCAACTTGGCATCAAAAGCACCTATACCACTCTATACATGTCCAATGGTGAGGTCTCGTAAGGGATGCTCCAGGTACCTATATCACCGAAGGTATCTCCACATTTGAGAATACCCCAGCTCAATGAAAACCTCATGCTATCGACCCTCAACAATGTAGGTTATGCAGCAAAACGTATAGCCAAGTCTCAAAAATGACTATCTTTCAGACCAAGTCTCAAAACTGGTCGGACTTTCGTACTAGCCAAAATATGGCTCCACAAAAGATGGTTCCACAACAGCGTACAATGGTAGTATCCACAAAGACATACAAGTTTGTCACAATGTTCAAACAGGCTTCAAAAGCATGTGCATGTAAATAAACATCCTTGCGGGGAGTCAAATTGCTCTTAAAAGAGCTCAAACACTGTCAAAAAGTGCCAACATATTCATGTACACATAAACAACTGCTCCCACTGGAACCAGAGTATTCAATCACTAAAACTTGTAGCCTGTGAGTTGATGCCAATGCCATAGCCGAAGCCGAGATCGAGGCCAAGAAGCACAGAGAAAGCTAACCAAGTCGCTCTATGTACATGTACCTGTATTGAACCTATACCTGTACCTGTACATGTACTTGAATATGTACTTGTACCTGTACCTGTATCTGTAGTCGCAGAAGACAATGCCGTCAAAATCCCACTCTATGTGTGTGTATGAGGCCACTCTGAAAGAGGCTACATACTCCCGAAGGAGCCGTGGGCTCTCGTAGATGGAAGAGATTGCAACAATGGTACCTGTATGGCTATGGAAGCTCTGCAGCACAAAGTACCAAAAGAGGGCTGAAAAATTCAGCTCCTAAACCATAGCTTGAATGAGCTTTTCGATGGCTCGAATGGCTCCAAAAGGGGGGTAAAACCGCAGGACACCTGCTGGAAACGCTCTCAAAAAACTGAAATTGTCAATGCCAAAATTGAAACCCTGTTTGCACTCTTGAAAGTGCACGCGCATGGAAACAATTTTGGGAATGAGATGGCTCTGATACCAGATGAAGGGGAGGAGCTAGGAGCACAACAGAAGAGGATTACACAGGCACACACACACAGGTTGAAGGGGGAGAGCCGACACGTACTAATCTTATGAAGGGGGAGAGCCGACCTCTTATGAATCTAATCTCAAATTATGAGAGTCCACAAAACTGCATAAATTCACAAAATGTTCTCAACTTATGCACATAGCTTTGCTGAAATTTTTAGCCCACACTCACTTCAGTAAGAGCAAGCCATAAATGCACAAAATAAGAGAACAACCAAGCTCAATCTGAGCTCTCTGGATGTAGCAAATCAGCTCCAACAGCACTCTAAATCACCACAATACACAAACATTGTCTGCATATCAATTTGTAACTTCCTGAATTGCCTACAGTTGGTCAGCCGATATCTCTCACACCGTTCAAAATTTGCAGAAACTTCCTTTTGCAAAGTTATACATATAAAAAAAAATTGATCAAGAGTCGTAGGAATGGGCATGAAACGGGTTGTTTTTGCATGTTAAAACATATATGTAAAATCTATAGCTGACTACTCTCAACCTGCAGGCAGTGTGCCAAATGTACAACAAAATCGGTGTGGAATTTGGTTAAACTTTCAACTGGAAAGTTGTAGGGCACGATGTTTTCAATACGGGTAGTAGGAACCAAGCTGAAAATTTACTTTTAACACGGTCAAATCTCTGCTGCAAAACATTGTTGAAAGTTTGTGAACAGAATCTTCCACAAACACTACATCCCGTGAAACCAGAATACCCTCTGTTTGCAGATGATACAAACTGTAACTGGAGAAAGTGGAGGCTTTGTTGTTATTGTCATCTCCAAAAGATACCAGACAATTGATCACTTTCATATAGAAGGTTAAATATCTATCTCGTTTCATACCTTTGGCATCACAGCTATTGTATCCATTACAGCAAACAGTTCAGAATGATCCCTTGGAGTGGTCTCGTGACTGTGACAATGTTTTTGACAAAGTTAAAGAGGTTTTGAGTACGTTACCTATTATGCAAGCTCCTGACTGGGAAAAGGAGTTTTATGCTAACCTATCAATGGGAGATGATGCCATTGGGGCCATGTTGTTGCAAAAAGAAAAAGAATCTCAGTATATGAAGCCTGTTCATTATGCTAGCAGAGTGAAGACTCCTCATGAAAGAGATTTTTCTAAAATTGAATTGGTGATGACCATTATGGTTTATGCTTTCTTCTTTGACTGCTTTCAACTCTTCTAATACTGCAACTGGAGCTTTTGATGTTGAAGTCAGGATGTGTGTGTGTGTTCTTGACCACATTGTATGACTCCTCGAGATTCGCGTTCTTTTGCTGCTCCTTCTCCAATTCCTCTTACAGCCTTTTTGTTCTACCTGTAGCGGGATATCTACCACATTGTATGTCTAAGCCTCTTGATAGTAGTATGTGCATCTTTCTTTTCTCTCTTCAAACCTTCTTTTAGCTTGATATGGTTGTCTTGTAGCGCTTCAATTTGTTGTTGGAGCCTTTGTTTTGCTTCTTTCAATGTATGTGCTTCTGCTTTGGCATCTCGCACATCCAACTCCTATAGGCTGGTTATGGATTTTTGACACTAGAATTTCAACTTAATGTGCTCTAGATGTTCATCCATATTGAACTCCTGGACGAGCCTTTTACCATCTTTGATCCTAGCTCAAGAGCACAACGGTACTGGGCCTCTTTCTGATGTGATTCGTGTTGAGAGGTACCAGCTTCCATCTCTTTCTCTTTTGGTAACTCCTTTTGTTGAGCTTTCTCTTGCTCTATAGGCGGAGCATGCTCCATCTTTTCATTTTCTTTGTCCTTGTCAGGTTCTTGTTGCTTGGCAGACTCTTGTTGCTCTGGATGAATCTGATATTGAGTATGCAAATAATGAAGATGAGGAAGAATTGAACAACCCTCTCAAATAACGCAAAGTAGAACGGCTTGAGAAGTTCAAGCAATACAAAATGAGGACAATTACGGATGCAGTGGAGCTTGTTGGCTCCATGCGGCAACATATCCGCAAGGTCTTAAAGAGGAGGGCTCAATAGAGAGCTCAAGAGGAGTCCAAAAGGTAAAAATTGATGATCTAGAATCACCTGATGAGTCCCCAAAGGCTCGGAGAAAGATAATGATGAACTGCCAAGGGAGGAGACGAGTGTGGAACCTCTAGAGATCCACACACAAATAGTACCACCCCTCTCCCCCAAGCCAACCACACCACCACTTACTGGAGAAGCCAAAGAAGAATCAGAGAAGCAAGACACAACTCAAGAACAAACCGATATAGGATATCAAGGTCTTGAAGACAAAGAGAAGGAGGAGTCTTCTTTTTTTCTTTCGTAATTTTCTTGCATCTTTCCTCACTGAGTCTTTAGGCCTCTTTCATTGATCTTTGAGTTTGCATTACATGGATTTTTTCTTTGGGTGTGCGCTTAACTTGCACTAGAGGTACATAGATATCCTCCTCTTCATCTTCATCCTCATTTGCTGTTGTTTGGAACTTAGATGGCATATCTCTATTTTTGGGCTGTATTTCATCGTTGAGTTCTCTATCTATCTCTATTTCCTCACTGTCTAGTGCCTCCTTCTTGGAGCCATGACCTTGTCTTTCTCATGCCAAGTGCAGATGAAGGACCTCCTACCGTCCAGACCGCATGTTTAAACTTGTGAAGTAGATCGAGCTAAGGATCCATCGATTATAGTTGATCTATCATTCCAAGGGCTTGCTATGATATTCTGGTAAGCAAACACCCTATGTTCATATAGGTCTTGTTTCTTTCGTTGCTTTTGAGATTTGCTTCTATAGTATATAATTCTCTAAGTCATAATGGACCACCCTTTGCTCTTCCAACCCCATTGCCATGAAGACTACAATGTGCAGGTTTGGCTCTATATACCTTGGTGACTTTTGTATTTTTAGGTGCTGGGAGATCAGTCGCAATGGCATCTTTGTCTCAGAGTATACCAAGTTGTTGTATGTGAACTTGTGACCTTGCTACTTGACAAAGGCCTTGTCATTGTCAATGGCCTTTGTCTTCAGCAATAGATTGTGATTGCGAGGAGGAAGGTGACGTGCTTGGTTTATAAGGTCGGTGGTGTTCCGAACCTTGACTGTTTTCTTATCTTTGTCGGTCAAAGTTGCCTCTCCATTATAGTGTATAGAGCTCATTAGCTCATGGGCTCTCTGGAAGTCTGTGCCCCATGGAGGTAATCTGGAAAAAGTTTCCATCTATAGACACCTTGATCCTTCGAGCGCTTTTTTTTGTTGGTGCAACGTCCATAGCTCTTTAGGAACGATGGTTGGCTTGACCTTGGTGCCATCGACTACTTGGAATCTTCCAATGAAAATGTTGGCCAATATCTTGGAGAGCTCTTCTTCTAAAATGTGCACTTCCTTGTTGGGTGAGATCTCCACCACTTGGGGGCGGAGGGGGGGGGGGGTCCCACTTCTTTCTAGGTCTTTGTCGAGGCATTCTAGCATCAGAAAATCATTCAATTAGCTCTTGAAGTTGGCCAAAAATTTGTCAAGAAACTTGAAAAAACACAACCTTGACCATAAAATGAAAAATGAGCATGACTTGATCAAAACAAGTTCAAACTTGACCAAACTTCACCAATGCATCTAGGATAACTACAGGCACTAGGTCATATGGTTACATGTCAAATTTGGCTCTAAGGGTCATGGATCGCTATCAATAATGGAACACATATGAGAATTTTTATGATACCATATGGTAAAGCATGCTTTGGGGGTGCTATGGTTCACTTCTTTTTGAATTTGGATCAATGGTTGAATATTTAAGCCACCTTTTAGAAATTTTCTCAGACTTGGTGAAATTTTGCATTTTGACAAGGGTTTTAAAGTTCAAATGACTAAACTTTTAAGGTTAGGCCCAATTTGGTCAGACTTTGCTATATCTGGTTTTGGTTGGCATCTTTGATCTTTGATGGTGATGAATCTGTTTGACTTTTTTGCCCATATGATGATTTGGGATTGAATAAGTGCCCAAATTTCAGCTCTCTGTTGACTTTTACCCCAATTGGAGTATGTTTGAACCCTCTAAGCTCCATGAAAATTTTGGCTTATCTTTGAAGCATTCTTTGGCATTTCTTGAGTTACCATAATGCTCGAGGCAGCTTACCCTCCGATTTCTTGGACTCCATGTGATGCGCATTGTCTTGACTTTAGCTACCTTTAGGAGCCACAACACACTTGACATGGTGCGGCCCTCGAAGAACAAGTTTGCTTATATGTATTTAGTGTTACAGCGACTCTTCAAATTGAGGGATGCACTTCTTCAGGCAGTCGTGGACCCAAAGTGGAGATTGATGTACCACTCTCAGACGGAGCCCACTAAATACATACAGCGACGAGTGCTTGATGAGTCCTTTTGGACACATGTTCAGAGTTTGACAGTGGCATTGCAGCTAGTGTATGTGCTCCTACGAGCCACACACATGGAGGACTCTACATTGGGCTTAGTCTATCATCTCTTCATGGAGATGAAGAGACACATTACAGAGTGCAAGTCTTTGAAACAGGACTAGTAGTACTTGTCTTTGGAAATTGATTATTGCTTTTTTTGCAAATCTTCTTGTTGTCATTTGAATTTTCCAATTCAACTTTGTTTTATTGCTGAAATTTTCAACCGAGAGGACATCTTGTCCATTGTAGAAAAGAGATGGACTTTCATGAGTCGTCCCCTCCCATTCATGGAATGGCTGCATTGCTTCATCCTTTCTACAAGATGCCAAAGCTTTTCCATGAGAGGAGTCTCTTGAAGCTCGATGATTACATGAATATGATGTACGACATTGACGATCAACTGGAGATTGATGCAGAGATGATCAGCTTCATGAACAATCTAGGACCATCCTTTGCTAGAGCTGTGGTATTGAGGCGAGAGGCTACCAAGTTTCCTCTTACATGGTCGCACAATTATGGGAGACAAGGTCTTCCAATGCTTACACATCTAGCTTTACAAGTACTTTCATAGGTAATTGGGTAGATCTTGAGACTTATAGTTTTTGTACTTACTATTGCCATATATTAAACCAAGACTCGAGTGTGAAATTTTGAAATCTCAAAACTCATTTCTATAGGATTGCTTGGCTGATGCATGCAAGTGCAACTGGAGTGCTTAATCCTTGATACATACAAAGATCCGCAATTGTCTCAGCACTTCTCAACTAGAGA
Source organism: Adiantum capillus-veneris (assembly GCF_014529385.1). Classification (NCBI taxonomy): domain Eukaryota; kingdom Viridiplantae; phylum Streptophyta; class Polypodiopsida; order Polypodiales; family Pteridaceae; genus Adiantum; species Adiantum capillus-veneris. The sequence goes on along the minus strand of NC_140952.1, from coordinate 74,843,206 downwards.
AGTTAGTCTACTGCCGAGCAAATATGAGTCTTGTGCGAGCCTACCACGCTTTGGGAACACCCAAGCAGGTCCACTTTTAATTTTCACATGAATGATTGAATCATGAATCATGATACACTCGACCATTGAGTAATTAGTACATACTAAAAAATATTTTCTTGATTTTCAATAGACAAACCTAACACGCCTAAAGATGGTGGCAAATCCTAGTGCTATGGGACAAGGTGGAGCTGTAGATCAAAAATGAGCAGGAGGAGATTATTAGGCTGCTTCACAGGGAGTTTGACAGTGTTGATCGGCGTGTCATGAGGTCACGCGCACAACCTTTGGATATTCCTCTACGTGAGCAGACTCCATACCCAGATAGTGCTTGAAGGGAGAGCATTCGTAAAGGGAAGCTTCATGTTTGTTCTTCTCGAAAACGGGCAAATGAGGATGTTCGTCTCATTGAGGCTTTGACAAATGCAGTAGAGGATGGTCTACATCAGGCACAGGTGTCTGTGATGGTAGAGCCAGAGTACGACGAAGAGCGAAATGTCCTAACGGATGGGAACTTGCTCTCTTCAGCAGAGTCTTCATTATCATCTGATGATGATTTTTGAGGATGGGTTATGACATTTGTACGCTCTAGGATGAGCCTTTTGTTATGACCTAGGCCTTGTAGGCTATCACCTATGGTACTTTGTAATTTGATGTTTTTAGTATTGGTGTGTTCATTGTTGTTGTTGTTTCAAATCTCATTTGAGCTTTGATATTCATGTTAATGTCGTCTTAACTTTGAAGTCTCTTGCAGTAGTTACACAGTATGTGGTTGTCTTGTAAAACATGTCTTTGAATATCTCTATAAGTTGTTCGCTTCTCTCTTGTTTTTTATTGAAAATGTCCTAGAGAATTTAATGCTTTGTGGTTTTTTTATAAGAGTACGTATTTTTACATACGTAAAAAAATTTCATGTACAAAACACCGTACAATATGTACATATACGCCACATACAGTATGTATGTACCACCTTGCCCCTTCCCACTCCGAGTCGTTCCCGATGAAGGTTTGTGCAATATGCATGGACGCGAACAACATGTCTATGCAAGGCCGTAGAATGTAGCCATATCATGCTTATGGAATAGATGCATTGGCTAACACTATGATGTGCAAGATATGGGTACTGAATAGACTGTTCAATGGTTTTTGATGGTGAGGTTTCATTTAGATTGTGTTTTCAAGACAAAAGTTTTGGAATACTAATCGCACGTTTTTTTATGGTTGGTTTGCTGAGTACGATGGGTTGGTTGTTGATTTGGCTTGGCCTAGCTTTGGTTATCCACTTAAAGGTTGGTTTTGGAGACTTTGGAGATGGTTGGCGGTTTGATTGTTTTGGTTCCATTGCGATGTTGGTTCTTTGACGGTTGTTGATTTCTCCGATTAGAATTGGAGAATCCATTTGTACTTTGGTGAGCTCGATGAAGCATTGAGTTGCTATTTAGATTTCCTCCCTTGTTTTGGCTTACGTTTAGGTGTTCTGGCTACCTAGAAGCTTGGCTCGATTGAGTTGGAAGACGAATTAGAAAGCATGGCTTTGGGTATCCATATGTGTTGTGGTTTGGTTTTCACGATTGACTTCTTTATCCAAACTTGCTTAACCTTTCTCCCAAGGATGCTTGCAGATTGTTTTGGTTGGATAGTTGAATTTGGCTCTGATTCTTCTGAGTGAGACTGTACATTCCAAACGTGGTCTGTTTGGCCAAGGTGTAATATACGCTTTAACCTTGAGGTAGTACTTTAGAGTTTCATCCTGCCAATCTCAAACTGCTTGCATCCATAAAACTCCTAAGATGATTTCCACTCTTTATAGCACATGATCGGTGATAGGAAAAGGATATTTATCTCTTATGGTCAATGTATCCACATTTTTAAGGTTGACACACACTCATAGCTTCTCATTTTTCTTTAGTAACACAACGATCAAAGATACCCAAACTGTGTGCTCAATCTCATAGCTAACTTTTACTTGAGCTTTTTAATATCTTCCTTTATCTTTTTAGCAAAGTTCTTTCTAGATGTATAGGGTCTTTGTCTATTAGGCTTAGCATCATCTCTCATGGGTATCGAAAGCTGACAAATTTCAGGATGTACTCCCTTGAGATCTTTGTAGGACCATGCAAAGATATCCCTATATTCTTTTAATGTCATGATGAGAATTTCTTCTTGTTTTTGACACAAGTCAATGGCTGTATATCTTGGCCCTGCTAGGTCAATCTTCTTTGCATACTCCGGTCCTTCATAAGATTTTCCTGGCCCTCTAGCTATCTCATGAGTTGTTCCATGATGATTCTTCTTTCTTGTAGGGTATACTCCTTATAGTATGATTGAACACTCATAGCCTCATCACCTTTGTTGCTTTTTGACTTCATCTTAGTGGTCCAAACTTCTCTCAGGGTTCCTTTCAATTCTTGATATTTAGATTTTCTTTCCATTTTTTTCATGGTAAGTTTCTTTTCTTTTGATTTGGTTGTTTTTTTAGCTTTTCATTTCGTTTCAATCTTTTTTTTCTTTTTCATAGATAGGGTATGTATCGGTGATTTTGTCCTTAATACAACCTTTTGCCTTAACCACCATCAAAAACTATATTTTGTTGTTTGATATTTGGTACGGCTTTGTTTTTGTGCAATTCAATCTCTCGGTTTTCTGTAGCTCTCTTGTCGCCTATGATGTTGGTTGCATTATTTTTTTTCTCCTTCTCGTAGTAGTACCTTTATTCTTATGTGCTCTTTCTTTGAGTCAAACTCTTGTATTGTAAGTGTTTCCTCTTTTAATTCATCCATAACATCATAGTGATGGTCAAAGAAAACATGCAGATCGTTGACAGCACAATGGTTACCACTTGGAGAGGAATAATGTCATATTTCTCTTTGTAACAAAATAAGGTGGGTGTGGATTTGTTCACACAAATATCCATGGTGACCAATATTTAAGACCACTCAAATGGCTCAAACAAATATTCAGGAAAGGTTCAGGCACATAATCCGCATTGTTTACATCCTGATCTAAGATACAATCCTATTGCTTTACACTACCATTTTCTGAAGCCCCACACATCCAAATAGAAGTATTTTTTTTGTAACCATAACGATAATCTAGTTGTAGCTGAAGTTTTGGAATCAAATTCTTGGATAGGTGTTTTTAGGTCATCTCTAAGACCGCAGGGACTAATACATACAACTCGCTACCCATCCTCACTATATATAAGCTCATAGCCTACTAAATATGGTACCCCTTGATCGCATGCGAGTCTTGGCCCTTAGCTTGTCTAGTCTTACCCTTGGCCTGACATTACTCTCCCCTTGGAGAAGCGTTTTTTTTGTCCTCGAAAATAAAAGTGGTGATGTCTTTGTAAGAACTCTAAGGTTTTCGACAGTGGAATCCCTTACTCAGTCAACTATCTATTTGATCGATACATGGTTCAGTAGGATGTTCAATGAAATCAAGCAGAACATCTTGATTTTCCACATTTGTGTCCCTTGCAACCATCATGGATAACCGGCCCATATGTGCCAACATAGCGTATAAATTCCATTTAGAACTCACTTGAGTATGCTAAATGAGTTATCACAAGTAAGATGTATCTAAAAAGACAACCTCTTTGCAATTTCCATGAAAAGAACTGGCTAACGTAACTCATCAACAAAATATAAGTCCTTGACTTAATATCATTCTCCATTAGTAAACAACCCCACCATAATCGGTTGTTCAAGGTTGAGAACTTGATTCAAAAAGGAAGAGGCTAAACTTAGTCACAACCAACTTTGTCTCATGATAAGCAAACTCTAAGTAGAGAGATAATCTTTCTAATTAGGTTGCTTAGTGTTAACGTACATGCTTAGCATATCTTTTAGCACAAGATTAACATGTGGAAACTACCTATCCTCTTTGGATAACGGACAATATTGAGGTTTGTTTCCCCACCTTTTACAGACAGTCCTACAAAAGGAGTGGTAAACAAGGATCACAATTCCATGCATTATTAATGAGTAATCAAAAAATTTAGGAACAACCATCTTGGCTAACTGTAGTGAACTAATCTACAAGCACCCAAACTGACCCATGATCTCTATTGGTGATTGGTAGATCTACAAGCAATCGCATACATATAGTGTGAAATTCTCTAGAAGCTACTAATGTCATCTATATGCATGTTGCTCCAAATTAGCCTTTGTTAAACATTAGGACCCATAACACCTAGTGTACATGCATTTAGCACCGATCGTGCATATCCATAACCATACTTGCCAATGTTTATGGCTAATGTTATGCTCACAGCTCACGGGGAAAAAACTAAATAATATCCACATGAAAACTGGGCTAAGTTATTTGGACTATAATAGATTGTGAAAATCCTATCACATCTAGGTACCAAATGAACTAGCTCATATACAGAACATAACTTTGCTACATATATAAACAACACTCCGTTAAAGTTGTTTAACAATACTTGTAACCTGAACAAGTCTTACTAATTATCCAACAATTTCTGGCCGTTGAAATTGTTCCTGATATAATGTGCTCAAAATGGTCTAATAAACGGATTTGACCAGCACCTAAGGACTTGGTCGCGATACGTAATGGAAATAATGGGCGCTAGTGTCAATCCCAGAGACTCATATTCTCCACATGTGGAATATGTCTCAAATAAGGATGTCCGAAAAATAACATCCTATAAGTACGAGATGTACTTATATGTGGAGGTAACTATGAACACAGTGCGATGTGAGTGAAAGGGACCCTCATTATCCTTAATCCACACTGGCTAAACTAAACTCCTTGAGTTCCTAGACCATGTTGAATCCCATGTGATTGTTGGAATTAGGGATGCAAGAAAACACACAGCTTGGAGAAGACGAAGGAAGCTCAAGGCACACAACAGAGAGAGTATATTACTAAGTGTGCAATGGAAAGATGGATAGCCCTAAAATGAATGGGCGTATATACAATGCACGGGGGGAAAAACCTCCTAAAGAGGAAAAAAATGCCCCGACGGTCCTAAGTGTGTTCACACACATAACTACCACATGTATATGATAACAAAAACCCCCTGAGTGATGCGGTTTACAAGAGTTGGCACATGAGTAAAGGGAAGTGCCATGCCCTAAGGACATGATCAGTCCACAAAGGGGAGTAAGCCCAAAGCTTTGCGGAATGCTTTGAACTTCTCACGACACAATGCCTTTGTGAAAATATCTGCAAGGTTGTCCTGTGTTGGCACATAAGCCAAGTTGATCACTCCTACAAAGAGCCTCTCCCTGACATACTGGTAATACACCTCAATGTGCTTTGTACGAGCATGAATAACTGGGTTCCTTGCAACTCTCAATGTGCTCTGACTGTCAGTGTAGATAGTGTTGGCAGTGTCCTGTCCAACACCCAAATCAGCCAATAGGCGTCTGAGCCATACACACTCAATCGTAGCTGTGAAGACTGTCCTGTACTTAGTCTCACAACTAGAAGTTTTCATAGTAGGTTGCTTCTTGCTCAACCATGATATACATGAAATGCCAAGCTTGAAACAAAAACCACTTGTGGACACTTGCGTGTCAAAACAACCAACCCAAACTGGGTCAAAACAAGCATGTAAGTCACAACAATGAGAAGTACATCGCCCTCACTCTTGACATACAATGTGCTTTCTGTTGGACTGTTATAAAAGCCTCATTTGAACAAATGAGTGTCAGCCTTCTCATACCAAGCATGAGAAGATTTCTTCAACCCATACAAAGCTTTGTTACATTTGAACACCTTGTCCTCTTGTCCTTTCTTGACAAAACCGCGAGGCTGCGTTACATAAACTTCCTCAAATATGTCACCATTCAAGAAAGATGTAACAATGTCTGGCTGATGTCCATCCCAACCAAAATGAGCTATCAATGCACATAGAAAACACATAGTAGTCACACAACAAGTGGGGACAAAATTCTCTTCATAATCTATGCCTTTTTGTTGTGCATAACCCTTTGCAACAAGTCGAGCCTTATAGCGGTCAATCTCACCATCCAGCTTGCGTTTCAACTTGTAAACCCACTTCGTACCAATGGCCTTTTTGCCAAGAGGCAAATCACATAAAGTCCATGTGTCATTTTCGATAAGTGCATCGTATTCTGATTGCATGGTAGCCATCCAATTTTTTGAATTCTGTGCTTCATCAAAAGACAGAGGTTCCTCAACATCATGTAAGCTAGACACAGCCAAAGCATAACAATCTGATGCATAAGATGCATGGTGAGAGCCTCAACGAGTACGACTAGACAAAGATGCATCCAATTTACTGTCACGCAATGTATGCACCAGCCATTTTGGCATACCTCTAGCCTGCTCATTTTCAGGCCTTTCCTCATCAAGTACATCATGTACATCTACATTAGTAATAGGTTGATTTGTAACAGTTTCAAAAACCCCCATAAGTTGTACATTTTCCTCATTGGAATTTACATTCAAACTTCCACCACTGAAAAGAGGCAACAAAGTGTCATAAATGTCTTGTGAGCTCACATTATTATCTCTAGTACATGACAGCAAGGGCTGAACAGAATCTTCCACGAACACAACATCCCGTGAGACCAAGATACACTTTGTTTGTGAATGATACAACCTGTAAGCTTTGCTTTCAGCAATATAACCAACAAAAATACATTTGATAGCCTTATCATCCAATTTTCTGTGCTGTGTTTGTGGCAACAAAGCATATGCCAAACAGCCAAAAACACGCATGTGCTCAATAGAAGGCTTTCTATCATGCCATGCTTCATATGGAGTACTAGACTACAAAGCTTTCATAGGACACCTCTTTAGTACATAAGTGGCACACATGATGGCCTCAAGCCAAAAATAATGCAGCAAAGCTTCACTTTTGACCATACATCGTGCCATTTCTGTAAGTGACCTGTTTTTCCTCTCAGCAATACCATTTTGCTGAGGTGTAGAAGGCACTTTACATTGGTGTTTTATCCCACGACTAGCCAAAAATGCATTAAATTCATGAGACATATACCCCCCCCCCTCGATCGGAATGGAGGGTGTTCATAGTACATTTCGAGTCATTTCAACCATAGCTAGAAATTGTTTGAAGCACATAAAAACTTCGAACTTCGCTTTAAGCGGAAATACCTATGCATGCTTGAAGTAATCATCAATGAAATTCACAAAGCAAAGGTAATTTCCCAAGGACAGAGTTTGCATGGGTCCACAAACATCACTATGCACAAGCTGCAAGCTGCATATGGCCCTAACTGAACCATCCTTTGGAAACTTAGAACGCTGCATCTTACCCAAAATACAACCTTCACAAACGTGTTTGACAAGTGCTTCAAGAGGCGGCAAAGAAGCAACCATATCATATTACTGCAAATGCAACAAACTGGCAAAATTCAAATGATCAAAACATGCATGCCAAAGTTTTGCATATGAAATAGCCTTTGAATCCAAAACTGCATTTGCAAAATTCTTCCCACACTTGTCATACAAAGTGAGCTTATACAGCCCACGACATAATATGCCAGATGCAACAATTTCATCACCAAAATTGAGATCATGTACTGTACATCTGTCATCCATAAACTTGACTACAAGTCCAAGTCTAGCAAGTGTAGAAACAAACAAAAGATTCTTCTTGATCCCAGGTACATAAAGTGCATCAACAAGTGTGAAAAACCTACCATCTGCAGCAATAAGCACAATCTTTCCAACTTCTTGAACCGGATAAGAGGCATTGTTGGCACAAGTAATTGAATTCCCATAAGGGACAGACTCAAGAGAGATGAACAAATCATGATGTGGGGTAATGTGCTTTGTAGCACCACTGTCAAAATACCACACATGTGAATCTGCAGCAACTAACATGCATGCAGTATGGACAGTAGGATTATAAGTATACTCTGCACTAAAAGCCCATTCTACATCAACATCAACATCACAGTCTCCTTCCACAGAAGACTCAACAATAGCTGTATTTGTGGTGGAACCAGCATTTGTAGTGGAACCATCCTCTTTCTTCTTAGCCTATTTGGCCTTCAACTTAGGACATTGCTTGATCAAGTGATGATTAACTTTACAATAACGGCAACACATCTTCTTTTTGCCCTTATCACCAAAATTTCCAGACGAATTGCTGCCAGCAAAAGCGTTAGGAACAGGTGATTTTCCACTCGCAAAAGGACCATAAGAATTGGTTGCATTGTTGTTACCACCCTTTCTTTGAGTAGGAATAAAAGCATATTCAAGTGCACACTGTCTAGTCCTACTTTTTCTAGAAAGTGACTCTTGTAACAACAATGTGCACAATGCATCAAACTTGACAACTTCGGGATTTCCTTGCGTCATAAGTCTCCAAGTACTAGCAAAAGTCTAGTAAGAATCTAGCAAAGCATCAAGAACAGTCTGCACAAGGGAACTATCTAAAATGACTTCACCTACAAAAATAAGTTGCTAATTGATATCCTTGACACCAGCAAGGAAAGTGTCCATATCATCTTCCTCATGCATAATCTTCAATTCTAGCTCTTTACGCAGCAATGCAATTTTAGTCTCATTGCGACTTGCATAAAGACCAACCAAAATATTCCAAGCCTGTTTTGCAGATTTCACCGAATGAATGTGAGGAGTAATGGTTCGCTTCACAGACAGCGCAATCAACGCATGAGCCTGCGCATCCTTTACATCCCAATGAGCTTGTTCTCTCGTAGGCAAAACAACTCTAACAACAGCAATCCTTGTAGCAAGACCTGCAACATCCTCAACATCGCCTACATCCTCAGAACCAGGACATACATCAATGCCCTACACAATCTTCTAGACACCGTTTGACACAAGAACATGGTGTATCATGTATGTCCACATAGGGTAATTGTCCCCATCCAATCTGTTCTCAGTAGCAAACATCTTGAACACATTTGTGTTGTTGTCAGCCATGGTAAATGTTGCACCTGATGTGAAAATTGCCCGAAAAGAGGAGAAACGAAGCGGGAACAACACATGCTATATAGCACAAACCATAGAAGACTGTAAGGGACCTGTTATGCAGAAAACGGCACTGACAAAAAATTTGCACAAAAGTGACGAATATCCTGTGCAGTAATTCCTGTAGTGGAAACGGAGGCCGAAATGAGTCCGAATCAAAAATTGGAGAAAGTGAGTAGGTGTGTGCTAGAGCTGCTAGTGACTAAGCCCGGGAGGACGGAGCCTGCTCTGATACCAAATTTTGGAATTAGGGTTGCAAGAAAACACACACAGCTTGGATAAGATGAAGGAAGCTCAAGGCACACAACAGAGAGTATATTACTTAGTATGCAATGGAAAGATGGATAGCCCTAGAATGAATGGGCGTATATACAATGCACGGCGGAAAAAACCTCCTAAAGAGGGAAAAAATTCCCCGGTGGTCCTAAGTGTGTTCACACACATCACTACCACATGTATATGGTAACAGTGACAACATGTGCCAAACCAAACCCTACATGTAGATCCATAACTACATAATGCAGAAATGTATTTTGCCCAAAATACTTTGCTCCTACATGACCTTGTCATGTCTCTTGAAGAGCAAAATGGATGAAAGCAAAAAACCTTATACATCCTACTTGGAAAAAATCAATCAAAGAATGTTCAAAAATAAAATAAAACCAAATCATATGCATACCTGGAGATTGAACCAGTGTTCACTTGTCCATAGTAAATGCATGTCCAAATCTGCTACTTAAAAAGGCCTAGTCACACTAATTGAAAGATTAGTGAAAAATAAGCAGTACTACACTGGTAACCATGGGTATTTCCTTTGCAATTTAAACCCATTAATTGGTTACACTCTATATGATAACTGTTCAAACTAGCAGCCAACAATGACTAACACAGTCCATCGTGTCTTATAAGGATTGAAATCAACTTTAGAAGCTAAACCTGTCCACTATCCTTTGATTCTTTCCTTGAAAGTATAATTGTGATGAGGTCAACATATGAGCATCAACACCTATGAAGTGATTAGGTATAGAATGGGTCATACTCTTGGAACCACCAGTCCTATAAGCCACAATTGGTGCTATATTTTCAATAACATATCATTGTAAGTTGGAACCATATTCACAAGTAGAGCTTGAAAGAATCATTTCTCTTCATGAAGAGAAGAGGAAAATTGTCAACACCCTGAACAAGGTAATCATACTAAAGTTTCTTGGGTGTGCAAACAAGAGATCACCTACCATGAGGCTCTCATAGTCTATTCATGTCATCCCATGAATTAGTTGATTGATAGCGAGATCATGCCTACTTTCTATTCACGGAAAAGATAGTATGTATTGCTAGCATCTTGTGCACAAAAAATGCTCGTCATTGTAATCATATACAACGATCTCAAAGCAATTATACCAGCCTCAGCTCGTTCTATACAAAGTAGCTAATGTTATAGTGAAAGGGTAAACCATGCTTAGTGGAATGAGTCCACAATACTGGCATGCTATGCATGCATATCAAAAAAATAGTGTGATAAGGCCATATGTGCCCTGCACGATGTGTACCCACATGGATACATCACAGTTGGTCATTGTAAACCATAACTATGATCTTATATCCTGTTATTGCCAAACCTATGTGCCATTATCCTAGATTCTAAGTCAATGGATAGTATTGTGGCAAGTAATAGAAGCCTTGATTCACAATAAGTGTATCAAAGCACTTTGCTTTGCACAATAGAGAAATCTTATTCAAATGAAAATTTGAAAGACGTAGAACTTGAAAATGTGTGACCTTGTCGCCCATTTGAGAGAAATTTCCTTTGTGAAAATGCGACTCGTAGCCATGTATGCTGAGAAATTTAGACCTTTCGAATGTACCTTGTATGTCCTTGAAGCCTAGTTCATACAGACCTCCAATAATAAGTAGGTAGACATGTTGCCAAAGTTTTCCCAAATTCGTATGCTACTAGCATACTCCAAACTTTGGAAGCTTCTAGGCAATATGTCCTAACGTGAAGCCTTTGCTTCACATGAGTTCATCGAGGAGATGAGATAGAATGGATCTTGAGTGCTCTTAGCTAACAAGTGCTCTTGTTGACACAGAGATGTCAAAGCAAAATAAATTCAACCTTGTTGAGTTTGCATAGAGAATCGGCCTTGTCAAATCATGTATTTTATTAAAAACATAGTAAATTTCTCAATATTGTGACAATAAATAGCATAGGAAATATAGTAAATTGCTCAATCATGTTTTTTATTAATAATCCTTAGATTGCTCAATATTGTGACAATAAATAGCGTAGGAAACATAGCTATCAAACTTCCTCTAAATGTCAAATGTCGCTTGACCGAAGCAACGTTTGCTTGTCAAATTGGCATTGCAAAATCCTACAATATAGAATAAGTTCAAAAATCAAAATTAAATTTAAGGTACTTAAAAAAAAATTGTGACCACCACCCTTGGCATCGGAAGTTGTAGCAATCTGTGGAATGATAGTACTGCCAATGCACTCTGGTAAGTTGTAATTGCTTTGTAATGATCATGTGCATATACATATATATGGAGTTGCTCTTGGAAGCCTTGCTTCTCCCCTCTTCTTGACAGTAGAAAGAGGAAATTTCAAAGAGGAAGTGGCCGACGTAATATCCAAGCCGGTTCTTGAGAGTTCATTTTCGGATCCTTGCTCCCTAGTCAAAATTGAATACTGTGGTGCATCTTATAGCATTATCATATTAAACAGAGTTAAAGGGAAAATAACCCCGAAGATTGTCGACCTTGTTGAGTATGATGCCACACTGGAAACATAAAAATATTGGTAGTAAGTGCATAAACAAAGCATACCCGTCCAATATTGCTTGCATGTACCGGGTATTAAGTACCTTTAAAAACTTGTCCGATCATGTTTGTCTACCATGTTCGTGTAGCCCAATCGTATATATTATATGCAAGTACTTATGCGATCACCTTGGTCGAGAAAAATTAAAACCGACATTGGCGACAATGAGCAAAGAATTGGCTCCTTGACTCTGGCTACACAATCTTTGCTCATGAGCGCCCTTGTACGGAGCCTTGCCCCCTTACAATGCAAGTCACATGCCATCCATGATTGGCCTTAGGCAACCTTGCCAATTTGCATCAACTATGATTGTTGCCTTTGTTCTTCGCTCCCTTGGAGTCCATTAAGGCCAATAATAGACCTTGCTTGTAGCAAACTTTAACTTTCAAAGATCCTCACTAGAATCCGAAAGCGCTATATGATTTCCCGCTCATGCCTTGCATGCATTTTTTTTAAATAAAAATAAAAATTGAAGCAATTAGCCGTATCTAAAACTGAATTTCAAAATCAACTTGAAATCTTTGTTGGCTTCATCTCGCCATGCCAATATGTTGTGCAGACTATGCATGCCAAGCGATTGATGGTCCGTGGCCCTTTTTGTAGAGATACATTCTGATGATCAATTTTTATGAAATTCGATTTCGGCACTTTGAATGTCAAAATTCTTTAATGCGAAAGGATTTGTTGCTACTGTCTAGGTGCAGCGAGAGAACAATGCGCCGTTGTAGGTGTTTGTTGCACTATCATGTCTTGCCAAAGCTCCAAACTTATGGACTCGTGCCGAGCATGAGTTCGTTTGCTTTGGCGTGGGCTAGCGACCTTGTTTGGGAGGGTGCCCTTTATGCTCAAAATATGAAACAAAGCTACACAGCAATGACGGTTTTTGTTTTAGACAACGCAGGGTTGACCAATTCACTCGTAGTGGGCACTCCATTGTGTGCATGGCCACGATGAAGAGCCCAAAATTTTTTAGCATGCCATGGTGGGCCTCTTTGGAGCAAATCCGAAGCCAAATCATGCAGGCCATCCTCGTCTCATTGTGTGAGCATTGGGTGGTTCCTACTATTGCTGCTTCACCATGCCGATGGCCCTTCTTAGGGAGAATTCATGTGTGACCTTTGAATCTTCCTCAACCTGCCCACAGAGAGAGAGAGAGAGAGAGAGAGAGAGAGAGAGAGAGAGAGAGAGAGAGAGAGAGAGAGAGAGAGAGAGAGAGAGAGAGAGAGAGAGAGAGAGAGAGAGAGAGAGAGAGAGAGAGAGAGAGAGAGAGAGAGAGAGAGAGAGAGAGAGAGAGAGAGAGAGAGAGAGAGAGAGAGAGAGAGAGAGAGAGATCATGTAGCCATGCATGAGCTATGCAAACCCTTCCTCCCTTCTCCATAGGTCCCCTCTTCCCTGAGCTCTGATACTAATCTAAGACCGCGGGGGCTAACACATGCAACTCACCACCCATCCTCACCATATATAATCTCATAGCCTGCTAAATATGGCACCCCTTGATCGCATGTGTGTCTTGGTTGGTTTTATTTCATCTTTGGCAGGATTTTCAATTGTCTCAATTTTTTGTTTTCGCACTTCAAGCATCATTTGTGAGATTCTCACTAGATTCTGGTAGGCTTTCAGTTTTACTGCTTCCATATCGGGGGCTAGATAATTTCCATTTGGTTTCCATTGTTTGGCCCACTTTTAATCCCACTCAGAAGCTTCTAAGGTTACATCCATGGGTTCATGGATTTGATTTCCATGGTTTGGCCCACTTTTGATCCCGCTTGGAAGCATTTGAGGCTGCATCCATGGGTTCATGGATTTTATCCCAAAAAAATTGAACCTCTTAATGTTGGTTTCTATTCCTTGAACACTGTTGAAGTTGACTTTGTTCCTTTTGGGAACCTTTAAGCTCTCTCTTCAATTTTCCTTGTCTATTTGTATTTCCTAGCCTCATAATGTTGCCATCTCCTTCTCTTGAAATCTTCAGAGGATTTTTTACTGCTTTTTGATTCAGTGGTACTATCGTGTTTGTTCTTTTTGGCATGTGCTTTCATAACTACTTTGACTGGAACTATTGGTTCACTATCAAAGGATATGATTTGCAAGACGTTTACTATGTTTATCACCATTTTTCCCTTGTTTGTTGGGTTCTTAAGACAATTCTTGGGATAATGATCTCCGTTTCTACCATATTGCATGCAATAAGCTTCAGCTGGCTTGAAATTTTTATCAAGTTCTCGATAATCATTTTTCCATTGATCATCCACAGTTATGACAATTTTCCATTCTTGGTTTAGGCATTGGTTTCATCATGGGCACCCTAGTCCCTTGATTGGCTATGAACTTCTAGAGGTGTCAAATCAACTGGTTCCACCAAGGTTATTTGAGGTTGATAATACGAATCTTCCTCTGCTACCATGGTTGATGAACTAGCTTCATTGTATGGTGTAACTAGTAATATGGCCTCCTAGTAGTGGTGCTTGTTGGCTTAACACAGGTTGTGACCTCTCCATAGCCACGGGTGGCTTTTTCATTTGGTCCATGCTAGGTGAATACCTATACATATGTTGTACCTGCAATTTCATTGGCACGTACTAGATATTCTCATCATAGTTTGGTTGGTAATAACACTCGTTTGCCTCTCATGGTTTGTCTACTTGCCCTCTATAGAACACCATTTGGGTCGCCTCATTGGTCCCTCTGACTACCCTTGTGGGAGACCTTGTCTTGGATCTCTTACTTGCATGATTTGTATGTTGCTCATCATGTTGTTCATCTATTTTAGTATGTCCTCTATGGCATTTAGAGGAGCTGCCACAATTAGTCCTACTTGTGGTGGCACAATATATGTAGTTCTCTCACAATGCTCTCTTCATTGAAAATGTTGCAGTTCTCCCTCAAGTCTATTGCATCAAGGATACATGCCTACAAGGTTGTGTGTTTCTTACTATAAAGCACAACATGCAACTCTTTTCTAAATAGAACTTCAAAGAATAGTGAAACAAGTCTTTCCTTGACTGCTGGAATTTCAAACTATGGCATCTATCAATGTATGGCCTCATTCTACTTATACAATCTGTCATAGAGTCTTCTTGTTTTTGTTTAAAGCTATAGATTTGTGCTACTGCTTGATTTCCATTTTTAAGCAAACGGCAACAAATCTCTTAGCCAATGTTGGTAAGTCTATAATTGATCTAAGAGGTGTGGTTTAAAACCGAGTTAAAGTCTTACTCTCTAATGTCGCTCCAAATCCCTCAAGTTGAGTATGAAAATCAAAATTCCTTTTTTCCCTCAACACTTGCATGAAGCTTGCTAAGTGGTCATATGGATCCTAGATCCACTATATTTCTTGACCCATTTTAAAAAATCAAATGGTCGGACTCTTTAATTATGCTCGATACTTACTCTCCTGACCAGTGGTCCTCCACCTAAGCCTTCAAGCCAATTGCTTGGTAGTGAAAACTTGTGTAGCCCTTTATTGACTCTAGTATCACTCAATTTTCCTCTATTTAAGGTGATTTTTTCTCCTCTCACCTAACTTCATCATTGACGTGAGTTGTGTGGGTTGTACTATTCGGGTGATTGGTCATAATCTATCTGTTGGCCCAACTTTTTGATCCATTTTAGGTCCCATTTCCATGATCATATCCCTAATCAAATAGTCCTAATATTTGGTTTGTTCTACCTCTCTCAAAGTCATCATAAAAAAGTTGGTGTGAAAACAATCCCTCTCCTGTACATTATCCTTGATCTTGAAAATATACATGATCTTTAAGAGTGTTAAGTGTCCTAGTTTAGCATGAGCTATCCACAACAAATCTCTAGGATTGTTGTCCTCCCAACAATAGACTCCTAGTCTTGGTTATCAATCTATATACGCTTTAGAGGCTTAATATCAATCTCATCATAACCTTCCAGCTCAAGTAGAGGTGGTCCCTCTTTGGTGGTCATTTCTAGAATTAGAGTATGAAATTTCAAACCCATTTGTCCATAGTGCCAAGATTCACAATTTTCAAGTATTCCCTTCCATTTTGATCCATATAGAAGGTTTCCTACTTATCGGCTCTACCCTCCTCCTCGAATTCAACATTATGGTCATCAACTCTAACCATGTACTTCTCATTAGGATCCATATAAATAAGAGCCCTGTTAGTATTGGTCTTGTAAATCTTCAATATATGTTTGAACTGTAGCAAGGTTCTAGCATCCGAATGAGTGAAAAGCTTCGAAGACATGTCTGAGGTAGACTTGGAGTAAGTGTTTAACACTTCATTAATAGTGGTCTCTAAGGGTCCCCCTTGCATGGCACTCTCTTCAATAGACACTTTGCTCTCAATATTTTGGTTAAAACCTTGAATTGCTAGTACACAAGATGCATAAAAATCGATAATGCTCAATGAAATTAAATACCTGGTCTTTTGATCCAATACTAATTCAGTTGTTGTAATTCTCCGTATTTTGTATTGCCACTTAGTTCAAGCTTGAATTCACAAGCCCTAAAAAACCAAACACTCTGCTAGTTGGTCTATTAGCTAATGTATTTAAAATAAATGTTGGCAAGAAATTATAGTAGCCAATGGAAGAATTAGTCAAAGGAACAATATGCAACCTTCAATTTCTAAAAGCTCGGTTTCTAGTAGTCAACTATGTCCAAATGACTTTCAAGCTATCTATGGGTTAGAGGTTCTACCATTGGCAACTTTTTTTAAAAATAAAAAATCTCTAAATAACAGGAGATAATAAGCATGATTATTATCTACTTGCACAAAAAAACATATTTTTGCACTTTTAATGATACCCACAGGTTAAGGAAGTGTTCAAAGAGCTTTGAATCAATATTTAACAAATTTGGACGAGTTTTTCATAAATTTTCACCAATTTCAATCATCTAAAGACTTTAATACACAGAAAGTGTCAATCTCAGTCAAACTACTCAAAATCACTTGACAAGTTTATAAATCTGAGGTTCCAAGGCAGGAGATAATAAGAACAATTATTATCTTTGAGCTTGAAATAAAGAAATTTTCCCAGTTTCTTGAAATACATTAGATGCACACACTATAGACAGGTCACTTGACAAATTTCATAAGGTTTAAATCAATTTTCAAGCTGAATTTTCAAGTTTATAGCTTAATTTTTGTATATGCTATTGAACTTAAGAAAAAATTAGATCAAACTAACACTTTATAGCTCCAAATGACTCCAAACTTGAATCATCAGCTCAATACACTATGGTCTAGCCTTTGGTATGCTCAATTGATGAAAATTTTGCACTTTTATAGCAAGAGATAATAAGGATGCTTATTGCTTATATGTGTAGATTTACAAAATTCCCAACCATTGATGGTTCCCATAGTTAATACAAAGTATTTTGAGGTCTGACAAGAGTTTTCAACCAATTTGAATCAATTTTGGGGTACTTCCCAATTGATCAGTTTTGGGTTTCTTAGTAATTGACAAGATTTTTCAAACCATTTGAATCAGTTTTGGGGTAAACTTCACTTACCAGTTGATCCCAAAGGCAAAAGCAAATCTAGCATGAAGATTGAACATGAATGATCTCAAGACTTCTTGAACTTTCATGAATATAATTTTACCTTGACAATATAATTCTTGACTCAAGGTCCAGTTTTAGTATCAGACCAAAAAAAAAACAATTATTATCTATAGGCCTAGAATTGCACTCCTTTGGAATTTTGATGCCATTCAAGTCTTTTACAAGGGATTGCAAGCACTATTGGCCATAAAAAATTGGATTTGCATGCATATATCACACGGGGAATAATGATTCCTTTCTTATCCAACCTTTAAAAATTTTCTTTCAATGTTGATTTTGACTAACTATAAAAGGCATATTTAGCCATCACTTATAAGGTCTAATGTTTTTTTTAATCTTAAATTGAGTGTGTCTGTCTTGGGAATCTCACATAATCTCCGAAGTTACGTTGTTCAATTTCCTAGATAAAGCTTTTGTAATCTTGTTCCGCATCGATAAAGAAAAGAGGAGTTGTCTTGTCTTGTCTCAATCTACGTGGATATTCTGCTATCTGAGTATTTTTTGCTTGGATTCATCGTGGTTAACACTAGCGATCATGAGGGTTTGTATTTGTTTAGAGAAAATTAAGAGTGGACTACAGGCAAGAACCAATTGAGAGGAATCTATGTCTGATAGGGACTTAAGAAGGCTTGGGGATGCGTATTTTCACGCGTTTTGTAGCCCAAAAAAAAATTTGGTAGAGAGGGAAGAGCATGACCATGAATGGGAGGAGTATAACCATCCATTTGATCAACCTCACCCATTTGGATATGAAGGAGGTGATGGTGAGCAAACACCATTAGAGCAGCAAGCCGAAGATGACTCACATTCAAAAACGGAAGAGGAGAGATTTTCAAGAGAGCAGCTAGCAAGGCACCGTGTCCTCTTTTGCTCCGATTGTTGCAGGTGAAGTGGCAGTTGCGACACGAAGGTAGTTGGTGTTTAATCCAACAGTTTTAGGAAATTGACCCGTACCAAGGAGGACGGTTGTGGCACCAAATCGAATCTCAAATCTGAAGGTCAACTTTGGGACATTCGAGGGAAAGACGAATGAAGAGCCTCATTGTCATATAGGCCAGTTCTAAACAAAAAGGGTGGACAACGGATATGACCTTCTATATGGGGATCATTAGAAGTTGCAACAGTGACAAGCAACCTTGGAAAGGAAGGCCATGAAGTGGCTCAGTTTCCAACAAATACTTTTGCAACTTTTGATGCATTAAAAGTTGCATTTTTGGGACGGTTCCAAAGGGAGAAGACAACCAATGAATTGCTAAGGAAGATTAGACTGATAAAGCAGAAGAAGTTGAAGGTGGAGGATTATGCCCAAAAATTTAAAATAGTTTTGAACAGGTTCGAGGTGGATGAAAGACCAATTAATGAGATGGTGGCATGATATTTTGTGCGAGGATTAAGGAAGGAGTTAAAGAATGCAGTGGCAAGTTATGTTGTAGTTGGGGGATTCGATGGGTTGATTGACTTGGCAATCAAAGTGGAAAAAAGGATGAGGCTTACAAGAATAGGGGATTCAGATACGGAATCAGATTTGGATTTAAAGGATGAGGGTGACAAATTGGATTCTGAAATAGATTCAGAGGAAGGCTCAGAGGATAGGGACTCCAAAAAATCAAGGAAGAAAAAGAAGAAAGAGAAGCAGAGAAACCATGATAAAAAATCCAAAAATGATCGCAAGAAATTATAAAGAAGGAGGAGGCAGTGGAGCTTAGTTCCTTGGTCCAGCAATTGAAGAATCTGGGGACTCAAGAAAGTAAGGATAACAAACCGTTTTCTGAGATTTGTGATAATCCAAGACATGCAACAGCAAATTGCTGGTATAATCCAAATTTAAGAGGAAATGTACCACAAATATCTCAACTAAGAGGCCCTTTGGCAAATTGGGTAGATACAAAAGTACAAGAGAGAATGGACTAGAATTGGTACCCATAGGATCAGAGGAGAATTGGGGACCAACTCCTCGCAAAGGAAATTTTTGTGGGCATCCACCAAGATGGGATAACATGCCACCATAGTATCAACAGGGAAGAGGAAGAGGGGGTTTACCACCGTGGCTTAGGATGTTTGGAAATTAAACTCCACCACCAAGAGGGCCTCCCAATTTTAATCCTTCGGTGAGACAGGAAAATGCACCAACACCACAAGCAGACTTTGTAGTTACGGAGACAATTCCTAAGGAAAAGTGTAGCACTGAAGGAATATCAGTATCATATGATTGTTCTACGTGTGTTACATAAAGTGTTGAAGGGGATCCAAGGCTAAGCTTAGGTCACCATTAAATTGGAAAGATCAAAAGGAGGTTTAGGAGGGAGAAGCTACAAAAAGTTCAGAAAAAGGATGAGCAGGTTGTTGCAGAAGATAATTAGGAGTTTGATGAGTTATTTCGAGAATTGTTGGATGCCCCATTGAACGTCACAATTGGGAAGCTATTGCACAGCTTCAATGTTCAAGGAAAGGACGATGAGGAAGATAGTCGTACTTCAACAAGAGAAGGTAGATATTCAGTCTTATGGATTGGAAGCAGAGGATGTTGATTTTCAAGCACCTACTATTGAAATGGAGTATCAGAATAAGAGATTTGGGAATGTACTTTTGGATGGAGGTTATAGGATAAATATCCTCCCAGAATCAGAATACAAGAAGTTGAAGGGTGTTCCATTGGATCCTGCTCCATTTCAAGTAAAGATAGCAAACCAGTGAAGGATTCAACCTATTGGGTTGCTAGGAGGGCAGAAGATTATAATCTTAGGATTGGAATTTAAGGTTAACTTTGTTGTTTTAAGGATGGTGGATACGAGTGAGGACTATTCCATGTTACTAGGGAGACCCATTGTTTCGGGTTGCAAAGCTTAAGCAGGATTGAAAAACTAATGAGGTGATTTTTAGGAATGGGGAAAAGGTCTGTCAAGTGTAATATGAAGGATGAAATTGACGTGGAAAAAACAGTCAAACCATTATGCACAGTCCGTCCACTTCGTAGTGGATGTTACAGATGATGAGGATGATCTTTTCCTTCGGTCTAGTCTGACTGTGATTCCTATGTTTGATATTGATGTTGCAAAACTTATCGATAGATATTGGATGACAGGAAAAATGGATGTGGAATGTTGCCAAAGTGAGACTGCAAAGAACTCGGTTCAGAAGGACTTTCAGAAAGTCATAAAGGAGGAATTCATAGATTAAGAGCTTAATATTCAGGAATCAAAATTAGATCCAAAGGAAGCAGTAAAGAAGGCAAAAGTGGTGTATGAGCACACTATGGAGTAGATTACTAGAGTTTAAGAGAATGATTTGCAGGTCTTGAATTTGGGGATTGACAAAGTACCAAAGATTGTCAATGTAAGTGTTCACATTGATGAAGTCTTTAAGAAGCAGTGTGGGCATTATTAATGGAGTTTAGAGATATTTTTGCTTGGGAGGATTCGGATATGCCAGGAATGGATCCAAGAATATGCCAACATCGGATTAAACTTAAGAAGGGTGTTGTTCTAGTGGTTTGGTAGAGGTACATAATGAATCCTAATTACACAAAGCAAGTCAAGGAGGAATTGGATAATTTTCTGAATGCATGATTTATAAAACTAGTGGAATCAGCAGAATGGTTATCACCCATTGTAGTGGTGCCCAAAAAGTCAAAAAAAAATTGCCATAGTACTGAAGTCTTGTAGATATGGCATCCTCTTTTGAGAATGACATTTACAATTATAGAAAGTTTGATGTCATGAATTTCTCTATGTGTAAAGAGAAAATCTAGGATGTGTTAATCCAAAAGGGCCAATTAGACCCAATCATTGAGTGCCAAGAAATCGAAGTACAAATGCATAATTGAAGATGATTGATGCCAAAGCTAAGTCCATTATATGTCACGCCTTGCAGAGTCCGTGTATTACACCATAGCAGATGAAGCAACTACACAAGCCCTATGCAACAAGCTATGCAATACATATGAGAAAAAACTGCAAGGAACAAGGTGTACTTGATGAAGAAAATCTTTGAGCTTTGTATGAAAGAAGGTGACATAGTTTTTGGGCACTTGAATGCATTCAATGTACTTTTCCATCAATTGACATCATAGGGACTCAACTTTGACAGTGAAGTATGATCCATCTTTTTATTATACTCTTTGACCTCTTCATGTGACATATTTTGAACAACAATTAGCAATTCTGTGCCTGAGGGCAAGTTAGCCTATGATGTTGTAGTCTTTATTCTACTTGGTGTGAGAGATATGCAAGAAGTCTATGCAGCCTACAAAGCAAGGTGGTGCATATATTGGTAATGGCAAAGATAAGAGAGGATTCACTCATAACCATGCCAAAAGTAAGGACCATGGGAATTCTCGTAGCAAATCTAGAGGTTCTTTGTGCAATCTTGAGTGCAATCCTTGCCGCAAGAAAGGACATTTAAAGAAAGATTGTCATGCATGGCAAAGAGACAAGAAAAAATACCAAGACAACAAGAAGACTGACAATGATTGCAAGGGAAAAGCTAAGATTGAGGAGCTCAATCTGTTAAAGTCTCCTAAGGTTTCACATAAGCCTGAGGTCTAAAATTCCTCAGATGTTCTAGTCTTTACACTAGATCTTAGGACATATGCTCTTATTGCACAAGGTGTTAGCTTTGATCAAAATTAAGTTATAGATTCTAGATCCAAGTTCCATGAAACACCTCATAGAAAATGGTTCTCTATGTATAGACTTGCCTGGGTAAAGTGAAGCTTGGTGATGTGTATGACCTCGAGATACATGGTGTTGGAGACATGAAGCTGACAAAGCGTAATGGCATGGAGTTCATTGTTAAGAATGTCAAACATGTTCCTAATTTAGCAAAGAGTTTGATATTCGCTAGTGAGATTGATGGCTTGGGTTACATGACCACCTTTTTGAATTGTTCATGGTCAATCAAGAAGGAAAATCTTGTGATTCTCAGGAGTCAAAATCATGGAACACTTAACGTTTTTTTTTTGTGCGTTAAAGAGGATTGTATATCTATAAACAATCTACTATCTCCTGAGTTGTGGCATAGTCATCTAGGCCATAAGAGCCGAAAGGGAATGAAAACTCTAGCTCATTTCGGTTACTTGCCTATGTTATTTTATTCTGATTTTTCCTATATGTAAGCATTGCATCTATGGTAAACAAACTAGGAACACCTCATCGTCATTGAATAGCAAGCATTTATAGTCACTAAATAGCAATGTTTGCAGTCTTATGATGACCAAGTCTCTAGGGGGAGCTAGCTATTTTGTGACTTTCATAGATGACACGACTCGGAAGGTTTGAGTTTATCCTTTGTGTCATATAGATAAAGCCTTCTCTACTTTCCAAAATTTCTTAGCATTGGTAAAAATCAATCTGGAAAAGAATATTAGAAGCTTTAGGACTAATAATGATGGAGAGTATGTTTCCAAGGAGTTTGATAACTTTTGTAGCAAGAGAGGTATTAAGAGGTATCTTAATGCACCTTACACACCCAATCAGAATGGATTTGCAAAAAGGATGAATTGAATGATTCAAGAGTGAGTCATAGCCATGCTTTCTATGTGACTCAAGGTTTTTGGGCATAGATAATACTAACAATGATACATATCATGAACATGTCACCTATTAGGCCATTGAACTTTCAAATTCTAAAGGCGCTATGGTAAAAAAATAGGCCACATTATGACTTTGGATGCAAATCATCTACACATGTTTCGAAAGAGCTTTGCGAAAAGCTAGACCTAGAGTCACACAAGTGCATTTTTCTTTGTTGTGGTGCAGATGGAAAGATGGGATATCATCTCTGGCACCTAAATCTTGCAAAGTGATTCACACTTCACATATGATCTTCAACAAATCAAAGATGCACAAGACACCTATCAAAGAGGTTTAAAGAAAAGTCACATTTGAGGACATTGGCGCAAAATCTATGAAAACTCAGAAGACTAGTGATGTAACTTCCAATAGTAGTGCTCCAATTGACATTGCAAAGAATAGTATTCAGGCTTTGAGATGATTTAGTAGATCCTCACATCCACTAAGTGGTTTCAGCCAAGTTTGGACTATGTTATGATGATCCATCTTGTTACAAAAAAGGCATGCAAATGGATGACAAGGTTAAGTGGGAGGAGGCCATGCAATCAGAGTATAACTTAATTTTCTAGGACTTGGTTGAATTGCTAGAAGGCAAGTTGTCCTTACCTTGCAAATGGGTTTACAAGAAGAATTTTGCATTTGATGATCCCAATCCTAAGTAAAAGACTAGATTTTTGGTTGCCATTGCAGCCAGTGAGACGCCAACAACTAGCAGGATTCAACAAGCGGGATTCTAAATTTTCTTTTGCAGCAAGTTTTAAAAGCTATTTGGAAAAATGTCTTCCAATCATACATTTTCAAGTCAAAGTCGATTAATAGAAATTTGATTTCAAAATAGAAAACATGATTTTAAATGAATTGGGTGTTGCATTCAAGGGCATGCATACGACGTGAAGATTAATTCTTCATCAATTTGCACTTCCATACAATTGCACGTATGGGAAATTGGTACACTACACTTTTGCAATTAATTTCAAATTCTAAGAATAGATTCAAGAGACATCGCAAGTACTCCAGTGAAGGCAAAGTACATCTCCTCATTTTACATCAACTTGTGGACATCCATGCTTGCTCATGGAGCAAATATTTGAGGTATCTGTTTTTATTTCTATAGCATATAGTGTACAATGGATTTATTACATATCGCTTTGACTTTGAGCAATGCTCATTGACTGTTCACCATGCTAATTTTATGTCTGATGTTTGTATGATTCACACAAAAAAGGATCTAGCTTCTAGTACGGAGTAGGATTTTGTCAAATGTAAGGGTTTTAAAGCATTAGAGGCACACTCTGATGCATTACAACACAAATTTGCTGCATTAAATGAAAATGATACAAGTCTCACATACCTCATAGTTAGTTTTATGGATCAGTGAGCTATAGCAAGGGTCCTACATTGGCCATGTAGCAACTCTTACAGCAGAACCCACTCAAGGGGTTGGTACTTCTACTAATGCTGGCTCGCTCAAGTATAGGATGGATACTTTCCTTTGGAAAATGGGGAGATGCATCATTAATGTCGTACTTTGGATGCATTCAAGGCCTTGTAGAAAAGTCTCACCCTTAAAGGTAAGACCTATAAGTGGTGGATGAGGTACAAACCACACAGTCATCCCAAGACATGCACAACCTTAAAGTATTTTGAAAAGAGTTCAAATCAATTGTTATATTTTAAAGAACACAAGAGACAAGATTTAGATAGGAAAAAAAAAATCTATAATATTGAGTGCAACTAAGAAATACTAGCACTAGGCTAGCATAAGATGCATGTATGCATAGGATATTCTAGATGCACAAGATACTCGAATAGAGTCTATATGGATTTATTTACACAAGCAAGATAGGATATGTAATCTAAAGGGAAAATAGGCTTATGTAGAGGTAGCCACAATTTTGGAACCTTACAAACCCCCCTTCATCACATAAGTGAAACTAATCCATGGGATAATTGCTAAGAAGATAGATAAATTTCTCAAAAAGAGGCCAAGGGGATGGATAAATGGAAATAGAAGTCTTAGTAGGTCCAAATTTGACTACCTCAACATGGCTTAGAGGTTGATCAAAAGCCAGCATGGCTTAGAGGCACGAGTTCATTGCTCAGAGGCAAGTATTCATGGCTCAAAGATTAAGTGCATATGACGTTCAAAGAAAAACCATATGGAATTTCCTCTCAATCAAAAGGGGAAAAATATCCCCTTTAAGACAGACTAGGTTAAGGAACAAGCGATTAGAGTTTATTGATTGCAGGTGGGAGGGGTTGCCTTACCTCATGCTAGGAAATATGGGCCAAACCCTTGGACTACAACAAGCTGTATGAATATATACATGGTAAGTTTAAAAACCACATGGGAAAAATCCCTTGGTCATTCATGCAATGCTCTTTTTTAACGAATTTTGCCTCTAGAAATCCCAAGAATCATACCTAGTGAGTGGATTATTGGTTGCAACCTAGCATGCTATTTCTCTTGCTTTTTTGCTAGCTTCTTGAAACATTGGTCAATTGACTAAGCTTTTTGCAAAAATTATCTCTTTACATATTTTATGAAGAGATCCATTGTTACGGTCTTGTTCAATTGTAGTGGTAGCACTTCTGTCACCTTCCATGAGGATGGCAATCATTTCTCACCATACGTTGAGTGTAGTGAAAAAATCAAATAATCTATCTTTCTTTGCAAGGCTATTAAGAAGTAATGCCTTCTTGTTGTTTTCATCAAGAGGAAAATTTAGGGTAGCCAATTGCTAGAACAAAAGATGCAGCACCTCTAAGTGTTTTTTATTTATTGATAACTTGGTAAGTAAGATTGTAAAGATGCATTTTAAGAAATAGCTTTGAATTGATGGTGTTGCAACTCAATGTTATTTTGAGAGATGCCCAAAACCTCCTTTCTTGTCTTGGTAAGATCCAAATTAGAGGCTAGGTTATCAGCTAGGCCAAGTGAGAGCAAGTGCTGCTTCATTCTTTTCAACACAATCTAAGTATCAAGCTAAATAGGTGCAAATATTATCAATATCTTCTAATGTTAAGCTTTCTATACGCCTTCTTTCATCATAAGAAGACGCATTTTTGTTTTCCATAAGGAAAACCCTATCCCTAAGAGTTTATCAATGATGAATCCATATTTGGAGACTCCTAAAGTGGCCATGAGGTTTTGCTCACAAAATGAAGCCTCGAGTAGTGAAAGGCTTATTAAACACTTTTTGAGCTCTATATATAGATCTTTATGAATGGTACCTAAGAGATGGTAGCTTGTAGGTGAGCTTGTGACCTTTGAATTGGTAGCATTGAGGCTTGATAAGGACATGTATAGCTCTTGCTTACATGTGCATGGTCATAGATGGGTTGTTGGTAATACATAGCCAAGGAGAGATCCTAGGAGGGCGACGCCACTTAAGCATACAAGAACCCAATAGAGGGTGTAAGAGGCGATGGAGTGGTAGCATTGGTCTGTAGAGCCACTTACAAGCAAGGAATGGACACTAGAGAAAGGTGATGTAGTTGAAAAGTGTTGATGTGCCTAGATGGTGAGTATGCAAGAGACGGAATGGAAAAGGGGGAAGGGGATGCAAAGAACAGACCCTTTGGTGGAGCTTGTGAGAGAATAGCTCTCACACTCCTTATTATCTTTATGAACAAAATAATAAGTC
Source organism: Adiantum capillus-veneris (assembly GCF_014529385.1). Lineage (NCBI taxonomy): Eukaryota > Viridiplantae > Streptophyta > Polypodiopsida > Polypodiales > Pteridaceae > Adiantum > Adiantum capillus-veneris. The sequence goes on along the minus strand of NC_140952.1, from coordinate 74,816,623 downwards.
GGTGGTAGCTCAGTCATAATCGGCCACGGACCTGAAACCCAAGAATCTCCCACTTGAAGGCCAACGTGGCCCAAGTGGCTAAAGAATGTAGGGGCTACTATGTACAAATGTACAAAACCGTGAAGCATGACTATAGCTTCACCCTACACCCATCATCTCTATGCAATGTGCGAACCGCTCTAAGACTAGGCTCTGTGTTAGAAAATCTGCTAGGTTTTCATCCGTGTGAACTTTGACTAACTCAGCATTTGCTAGCCAAAATATCCTGTACCACATGATACCTAACCTCTATGTGTTTTGACTTGGAGTGAAACACAGGGTTCTTTGCTAACGCAATCGCACTCTGACTGTCACAATGTAGCACTGGAGTCTGGTGTATACGAAAATCTCCCACTAGACAAAATAACCACACAGCTTCCTTACTGGAACTAGAAACTGCAACATACTCTGGCTCAGTGGTGGAAGACGAAGAAATTTTTTGGATACATGACCTCCAAGAAACTACAGGTCCAGCAAATAAGAAAATGTAGCCAGATGTAGATCGCCTAGTGTCCACACAGCCTGCATAATCCGAATCAGTGTATCCAACTATGGATGCATCCCTGTTTCCAAAGCGTAAGCACTTGCCAGTTGAGTCCTTGACATATCTCAAGATGTGCTTCACTGCTTCCCAATTCTTTCTGCATGAATTTGCCATAAATCTGCTGACCACTCCCATTGCATATGCAATGTCTGGCCGTGTGCTAACCATGGCGAACATGAGACTGCCAACTATCAAAGAATACGGCACCTTTGCCATCGCTGCCTTTTCAACATCCAATTTGGGACAATCATGCTTGCTAAGTTTTTTGAATGTTGCCATTGGGGTACTCAATGCTTTCCCCCCTTGCATATTAAAATGTTGCAAGACCTTGTGGACATACTCTTCTTGCAAAAGTTCAAGTATACCACGTTTGCCATCTTTCCTGATACGCATACCCAGAAAGTGGTGTGCATCGCCCAAATCTTTCATAGCAACTGCTTGCTTAAGGCATGCTTGAGAAGTGCAATCTCATCTTTTGACTTCCCAACTATGAGCATATCATCCACATACAAAATCAGAATGATGAGGGAACCATTGTTCAACCTCTTTGTGTACAAGCAGTGATCCTCTTGGCTCCGTATGTAACCTTGGGACTGAATGTACCTATCAAACTTGATTTACCATTGCCTTGAGACTTGCTTTAATCCATACAAAGCTTTCTTGAGTCTACACACTAGCTCTACCCTTGTTGGCTTCTCAGGCTTTATCGCAAAACCCTCTGGTTGTTTCATGTAAACATCTTCTTCAAAATCCCCATGAATAAACGTTGTCTTCACATCCATTTGGACCAATTCCAAGTCCTTGATGGCTGCTAGACCAAGTGCAAGACGCAATGTAGTCATATTGACCACTGGAGAAAATATTTCATCAAAATCCACGCCTTTCGTTTGCTTGAACCCTTTAGCAACCAATCTAGCCTTATACTTAGGCACGAGATCATCTATGATATACTTCTTCTTGTACAGCCATTTGCATGGCAATGCCTGTTTACCCGTAGGTAACTCTATCAATTCCCAAGTTTCATTGGCTAAAATCAAATTATACTCAGATTGCATAGCCTCTTCCCACTTCACGCTATCATCCATTTGAATGGGCTCTTTGTAGAAAGTGGGTTCACCACAATCAGTGACTAGTAAATAGTCAAATCCTGGCTCAAAACGTTTAGGTGCACGAGATGTACAAGTAGATCTCTGAAGTGCGTGACTACTGGATTCTACTCTCTCTGGAGCAACATGTGTGTGTGTACTAGTGGAAGCTACATCATGTCTTTCACTGGCTTTTTATGCATCTTAGATTTGTTGAATATCACATGCGAACTATGTATGAACTTATTAGATTCCAAGTGCAAGAGACAATATCCCATCTCTCCATGTACACCATATCCAATGAAGATGCACTTATGTGATTTGGGGTCCAGCTTTTGTATAAGCGCTTTTGGCACATGTGAAATGCCTCACACCCAAATACACGTAATCAGTCTCTTTGCCCGTCCACATCTCCTGCGGAACCTTGTACTTTAGTGGTGTACTAGGTGACCGATTGATCAAGTAAGCAGCCGTCGTAACAGTTTCTCCCCAAAATTCTTGAGGTAATTTGGCCGTAGACAACATAGAAGTGACCCCTTCCTGAATGGTTCTATTCATTTTCTCATTCACAACATTTTGGGTGGATGTGTAAGAAGTGGTAAAATGTCTTCTAATGCCTTTTCCATTGCAAAAGTCCTTGAAGTCAAAGGAAATGTACTCGCCTCCATTGTCACTGCATAAAGATTTAAGCTTTCTACCCAATTGGTTCTTGATCAATGCTAAGAACTTCTGAAAGACACTAAAGACGTCGCTCTTCTGCTTCAAGAGATAAACCCACACCTTTCTAGTAGAGTCATCTATGAATGTTAGGAAGGATAATACTCCCCCTAGAGACTTGATTGGCATAGGTCCGCACAAGTCGCTATGTATGAGATCTAGAAGACTCCCTAACTCTTTGTCCAAAGGCGTTGATGTCAAGCTAGTCTGTTTGCCATAGATACAGTGCTCACATAAAGAGAAGTTAGAGTAATCTAACACAGGGATATAACCAGAACGCTGCAAGACTTTCATTCCCTTTTGACTCATATGTCCTAGCTCGGCTACACAAATAGAATTCTCTTTCACAGAAGAGACAAAAACTGAGTACAATGAGCCAGACTTCTGGCCTTTAAGCATGATCAGATTTCGCTTCTTAATAATCCAAGAACTATGAGCAAATATGATAGTGTACCCCAAATCATCCAACTGTCCAACTGACATCAAACTCTTTGTCAATTTGGCTACATGTCTGACATTATGTAACATAAACTTTGTGCCAGTGATCGTATGCTGCAAGATATTCAACATAAACATTTTCACACATCTTCTTTTATTTAATGATAAAAAAATACGAGATATTTAAATACTTAAAGATTACCTTGGATCATAAACTGAGCATGACATTGTTGCCCATCCATCTATTCTATGGGTAAAATCAAAATGTACCCACGCATTTCTCAAGTCACCAGTTTCAGTTCTTTTCATCCGATTTACTAGATCAATCCCAGAACCTGGTCCTTTAGTGGACATTTTAAATAGGAAGCACTTGTCATCCTCTTCACCCTGTCCAGGAAATCTACTCCCATGAAAAAAAGGAAACATGCACTTCTTTTGAAGCAATAAAATATTATCATATCCATCCCCAATAACAGCACCTTGACTCTTTCTCTCCTTTGAAACAATTGAAGAAAACCTACACGATGCATCACAAGAAGGCTAAATTTATAATAGTTAAAAAATTAACAAATTCAATGAACCAAATTGAGTTTTCTTACCCTTTGGTTTGAACCAGTGGCATCATTTCTTCCAAAAAATCATTGAATTGTACATCGGATGTAGCTTCAGCTTCCTCACCAATCAAGGAGTGAAGAACAAGTTGTTGAGCCACCAACATTTGAATTTTTCTTGGGCCACCCTTTTCTATTTTTAGTACTGTACCTACCAGTTTCCGCACTCTTGAAATAGCAGCCCTAGAGGTTCCTGCCTTAACATTATGACAATGTTTACCAACATGTATTGCCAGTCGCGACATTGTACCATCTCTAGGCAAAACATAATAGATTTTGCAGGGACAAGCAGCAACACAAGTAACAACCTTCTGACAATAATGACAAGTTATTGTTGTATTCTCTTCCATTGCAAGGTAGTCCTTTTTCACCTGTCTGTCCAAATATCCATGAAAATCTCTACTATTGAATTCTTGTTCCTTAATATAATGAGGACACATTGAATAATTACACTGCATGAATCCCAAACAGTGGCTTAGACGAATTGTGCATGCTATTGCCATGGTTGTCACAGATGGGCGAGTCCACAAGTGACCATCAAAGCGTTGTTCCATCCCTGTCATTCGTTTTGTTTTATCCTGAGTCGCAGGTAACTCAAAACACAAATTTCCATCATAATGTCGTGGAAGTTCAGCAACTTGCAAAGGAGCTCCACATAATGTTAACAGATCATTTAAATTTTTTGCCCCTGGATTTTGTTGAATCCAAATGACGATTGAATGAGTTTTGAGCTGTCCTATATCATCACCACTACTTTCAAGATGCACAATGCTTAAAACATCTTCAGATATCTCTTTGTCATTTCCTTTCTCATTGTCAGATACCTGTATAAATGTGTCTGAATGAAGCATCTCAAACAAGCTCGAAAAAGAACCATCTATTAAGAAATGCTGATGACCTTCTATATCCCACTGTGGTTGCAGCAAGACTTTTGTTAGGCCACAATCACTTTCAATAAGAGCAGATAGTGACTGAAAATGGCAAGATGGAGGCAGCAAACTCTGCAAATAGTAAGCACTAAGCAACAATGAGTTTCCCTTCAGCTGAATGTCGCGGTTGACTATCTGACCACCAACCTTCCAAGTTATTGTTACTTTCATGTTGGACATATTCTCTCAAGCAACAGATTACAGGGTGGAGATGCAAGAAAACTGTGGTGGATTAAGTGAAGGTGGTGAAGGTTAATGAAAGTTAAAGATAAAGTGAAGGTTAATGAAACTGGTGAAAGTTAATGAAAGATGTGAAGGTTAATGAAACTGGTGAAAGTTAATGAAAGTTGCGTAAGATCTTGTGACGGCTCAAAGAATAATGAAAATCATAATTGAAGAAGTGCATTTAATATATGACGGTTCTGAATGTATGTGCAGTGGAATATGTCATCAAATTTGAGGGGCCATTTAATTTCTAAATGGTGGTTCAAGGACTGCATTTAATGCAGTCTAATAGTGTCTTCATCTTTTGTGTATGTGTGTGTGTGTATATATATATATATATATATATATATATGATTGTGGGAGTGTGTGTATAAAAAACGTAACATTCTATATGACTGAATGGAAAGCAGCGCATGGTGAGAAGCACGCACATAGTTTAACTTAAGATATTTTTAAGTTGAGTGTATGTGCATTTTTTTAAGTTAAGATATTTAAGTTGAGTGTATGTGCACATAAGATATTTAACTGTGCACATAGTTTTTACATTTTGTGTGTGTGTGTGTGTGTGTGTGTGTGTGTGTGCATGACTTAACTTTAAGAATGCTACGTTTTTTATACACACAAACACATACAATCATTTTTTTAAATATATGGTTGTGTGTGTGTGTGTGTGTGTGTGTAAAAAACATAGTATTTTTTTAGTAAAACTATATATATGAATCCATTTTGTGTATATCTTTGTGTGTGTGTATACATATATATATATATATATATATATATATATATATATATATATATATATATATATATATATATATATATATATATATATATATATATATATATATATATATATATAAATGAATGTGTGTGTGTGAGTGTTTATACCACAATATCATTTTTGTAATATATGGTGTGTGTGAAAAAAATAGTAGTTGAGATGAAAGTGGAGTGAAGTTTAAATGGAGTTTTAATTGAGATTGAAGTGGAGTGAAGTGAAAGTGAAGTTTTTCTGTGAAGAAGGAGATGAAGGTGGAGTGAAGAGAAAGTGGAGTTTTGCTGTGAAGAAGAAGGAGCAAGAGAAGACAAGGTACTGTGTGTGTGTGTGTGTGTAGATTTTCTACCAAATGGTGTGTGTGTGTGTGTGCGCTTACCTGCGCACGCTCGCCCGATCCACCGGAGGAGCTCCAATGGAGCTCCAATCTTTATTTCACAAGTATGTTTTTCTCTCTCCGTCTAATCCTTCTTCTCTCTCCTTCCCTCGGTACTTATTTAACATACCACAACGCCACCTTAGAGAGCATACATATGACTGGAATCCATGCTTCTATAAACTCGAAAAAGCATCACCTGTAGCAAAAAAACACGAATTGATTAACTCGCAAATAAAATTAACCCGATCACAATCACTTACTACATTACTAGAAAAACCAAAAAGCCTATAAACATGTTTCAATTGTTGGCCGGCTGCTAAGCCTCACCATATTGATGCTAGCAAAGCGAGAACCACATACATAAAATGTCAATCTGTTGGATGTAGCTGGCCTGTCTAGTACATGATGGCTAGAAAAGATAGCTAATCCCTCAAAAAACCCAAGTCTAGTGTGCTCTCACTTGGATTGGTCTCAGGTGTGTGTCAAACACCAAAAGCTACCCTTCTTAGCACAAGCCTAATACGATGATTTCATATAGCTACAATGCTCCAAATGCGATGAAACTTACGATCTAGAATGTGCATTGTCTTCTCACCATCCTCATGTGCTCAGAAATCATTTCTAACACTTGGGAAAAATCACAACAACATATTTGGGTGTTACCATATACATGTGGTAGTGATGCGTGTGAACACACTAGGACCACCGGGGCATTTTTTCCCTCTTTAGGAGGTTTTTTCCCCGTGCATTGTATATATGGCTATCTATCTTTCCATTGTACACTAAGTAACACACTCTCTATTGTGTGCCTTGAGCTTCCTTCATCTTCTCCAAGCTGTGTTGTGCGTTTCTTTGCAACCCTAATTCCAACAATTGGTATCAAAGAAGGTTACATCCTCCCGGGCTTAGTCGCCAGCTGCTCCAGCACACGCCTGCTCACTTTCTCCAATTACAATGAGGTTTGGCAAGCGTCCGTAGGTCGACAAAATTTTTGGGACAGCTCGTATAGCTAAGTCTGCTCAGATTTTTGATTCGGGCTCATTTTAGCCTCCGTTTCCACTACAGGCAGGTCTGCACAGGCTATTTTATCATTTTGTGCAAAATTTTTGTCAATGCCATTTTTTGCATAACAGGTGCCTTACAATCTTCTACGGTTTGTGCTATATAGCACGTGTTGTTGCCGCTTCGTTTCTCCTCTTTTCGGGCAGTTTGCACATCAGGTGCAACATTCACCATGGCTGACAACAACACACATGTGTTCAAGATGTTTGCTGTCGAGGACAGGTTGGATGGGGACAATTACCCTATGTGGGCTTACATGATGCAACATGTTGTTGTGTCAAAGGGCGTCTAGAATATTATGTAGGGCATTCATATACGTCCTGGTTCTGAGGATGCAGGTGATGTTGAGGATGTTGCAGGTCTCTCTGCAAGGATTGCTGCTATTAGAGTTGTTTTGCCTATGACAAAATAAGCTCGTTGGGATGTAAAGGATGCGCAGGGTCATGCATTGATTGCATTGTCTGTGAAGCGCACCATTGTTCCTCACATCCGTTCAACAAAATCTGCAAAACAGGCTTGGGATATTTTGGCTGGTCTTTATGCAAGTCACAATGAGGCTAAAATTGCTTTGCTGCGTAAAGAGCTGGAGTCGAAGATTATGCATGAGGAAGATGATATGGACACTTTCCTTGCTATTGTCAAGGATATCAATGAGCAACTTATTTCTGCAGGTGAAGTCATTTCAGACAGTTCCCTTGTGCAGACTGTCCTTGATGCCTTACCAGATTCTTACCAGACTTTTGCTACTACTTGGAGACTTATGACCCAAGGAAATCCTGAAGTTGTCAAGTTTGATGCATTATGCACATTACTGTTGCAAGAGTCACTTTCTAGAAAAAACAGGACTAGGCAGCATGTAATTGAATAGGATTTTATTGCTTCTCAGAGAAAGGCCAGTAACAGCAATACATCCACTTCTTATGGTTCTCTTGTGAGTGGAATTTTTTTTGTTTCTAATGCTTCTGCTAGTAGCAATTTGTCTGGAAATTCTGGTGATAAGGGCAAAAAGAAAATGCGTTGCGATTATTTTAAAGCTAATGATCACTTGATCAAGTCGTGTCCTAAGTTGCAGGCCAAAGAGGCTAAGAAGAAAGAGGTGGTTCCACTGCAAATACTGGTTCCACTACAAATGCAGCCATTGTTGAGTCTTCTGTGAAAGGATACTGTGTTACTGATGTTGATGCAGAATGGGTTTTTAGCGCAGAGTGCACTTACAATCCTACTGTCCATGATGCCTGCTTGTCAATTGCTGCAGATTCACATGTTTGTCAGGTGCTGTGAATTGTTTACCTCTCTCGAGTCTGTCCCTCATGGGAATTTAGTCACTTGTGCCAACAATGTCTCTTATCCGGTTCAGGGAGTTGGAAAGATTGTGCTTACTGCTGCAAATGGAATTTCCTTCATACTTGTTGATGTACATTATGTACCTGCGATCAAGAAGAATCTCTTATCTATATCCGCACTTGCTAGACTTGGACTTGTAGTCAAATTTGTGGATGACAGATGTACAGTTCATGACCTTATTTTTGGTGATGAAATTGTTGCATCTGGCGTTTTGTGCGGTGGGCTGTATAAGCTCACTTTGTATGACAAGTGTGGACAAAATTATGCAAATGCTATTGCAAATTCAAGGGCTATTTCAGATGCAAAACTTTGGCATGCACGTTTTGGTCATGTGAATTTTGCAGTTTGCTGCGTTTGCAGCAATTTGATATGGTTGCTTCTTTGCCGCCTCTTGAAGCACCTCTCAAACATGTTTGTGAAGGCTCTATTTGGGTAAGATGCAGCGCTCTAAGTTTCCAAAGGATGGTTCAGTTCGAGCCACATGCAGGTTGCAACTTGTGCATAGTGATGTTTGTGGGCCAATGCAAACTCCATCCTTTGGCAATTACCTTTACTTTGTGACTTTCATTGATGATTACTCCAGGCATGCATGGGTATTTCCGCTTAAAGCAAAGTCCGAAGTTTTTATGTGCTTCAAACAATTTTTGGCTATGGCTGAAAATGTCTCGAAATGTACTATGGGCACCCTCCATTCTGATTGAGGGGGGGAGTATATGTCTCATGAATTCAATGCATTTCTGGCTAGTCATGGGATAAAACACCAATGTACAATGCCTTCTGCACCTCAACAAAATGGTGTTGCTGAGAGGAAAAACAGGTCACTTACGGAAATGGCACGATGTATGGTCAAAAGTCAAGCTTTGTTGCCTTCTTTTTGGCTTGGGGACATCATGTGTGCCACTTATGTACTAAACAGGTGTCCTACAAAATCTTTGTAGTCTATTACTCCATATGAATCATGGCATGATAGAAAGCCTTCTATTGAGCACATGCGTGTTTTTGGCTATTTGGCATATGCTTTGGTGCCACAAACACAACGGAGAAAATTGGATGATAAGGATGTCAAATGTATTTTTGATGGTTATAGTGCTGAAAGCAAAGGTTACAGGTTGTATCATCCGCAAACAAAACGTATTTTGGTTTCACAGGATGTAGTGCTTGTGAAAGATTCTGTTTAGCCCTTGCTGTCATGTACTAGAGACAGTAATGTAAGCTCACATGACATTTATGACACTTTGTTGCCTCTTTTTGGTGGTGGAAATACAAATGTAAGTTTCAATGAGGTAAATGTATAGCCTATCGGGGTTTCTCAAAATGTTACAGATCAGCCTATTACTGATGCAGATGTACATGATGTACTTGATGAGGAAAGGGCTGAAAATGAGCAGGCTAGAGGTATGCCAAAATGGCTGGTGCACACTTTGCGTGACAGTAAATTGGATGCACCTTTGTCTAGTTGTACTCGTTCAGGCTCTTGCCATGCATCTTATGCATCAGATTGTTATGCTTTGGCTGTGTCTAGGTTACATGATGTTGAGGAGTCTCTGTCTTTTGATGAAGCACAGAATTCAAAAAATTGGATCGATGCCATGCAATGAGAATATGATGCACTTATAGAAAGTGACACATGGACTTTATGTGATTTGCCTCCTGGCAAAAAGGAAATTGGTACGAAGTGGGTTTACAAGTTGAACGCAAGCCGGATGGTGAGATCATCGCCATAAGGCTCAACTTGTTGCAAAGGGTTATGCACAACAAAAAGGCATGGATTATGAAGAGACTTTTGGTCCCACTTGACGTATGACTACTGTGTGTTTTCTATGTGCATTGGCAGCTCATTTTTGTTGGGATGTACATCAATCAGACATTGTTACTGCTTTCTTGAATGGTGACATATTTGAGGAAGTTTATGTAACGTAGCCTTGCGGTTTTCTCATAAAAGGACAAGAGGACAAAGTGTGCAGATGTAAGAAGGCTTTGTATGGGTTGGAGCAATCTCCTCGTGCTTGGTATGAGAAATTTGACACTCATTTGGTCAAACGAGGCTTTTGTAATAGTCCAACAGAAAGCACATTGTATGTAAAGCGTGAGGGTGATGTACTTCTCATTGTGGTTCTTTATGTCGATTGTTTTCTAATCACTGGACCAAATGAGAGACATATTGCTAAATTTAAGGCTGATTTGAATGCTACTTTCAAGATGAAATATTTGGAGCTGTTGCATCATTACTTGGGTATACAATTTAAGCAGTGTGATGGTGGTATTGCCTTGTGTCAAAAAAGTTACATAGAGACATTGCTATGTAAGTTTGGACTTGAGGATTGCAAACCTATTGCCACTCCGATGGAAACAGGTTTGAAGTTGAGTTGACATGATGTTGGCGATCCTGCTGATGTCACTGTTTACCAAACTGCTATTGCTTGCCTCATTTATGTATACAACACGAGGCCGGATATTCAGTTTGCAGTCTCACAGGTCAGTAGATTTATGCATAGCCCAAGGTCTAAGCATTGTCAGGCTGTCAAGAGGATTTTTTGCTACCTTAGTGGCACTTTACATCTTGGCTTGTTTTATCCCAAGGGGGGATCATTGCCGCCAGATTTACATGCTTTTTCGGACTCAGATTGGGCTGGTTGTTTTGACACGCAAGTGTCCACAAGTGGTTTTTGTTTCATGCTTGGCATTTCATGTATATCATGGTTGAGCAAGAAGCAACCTACTGTGGCCACTTGGAGTTGTGAGACTGAGTACAGGGCAGTCTTCACAGCTACGATTGAGTGTGTATGGCTCAGACGCCTTATGGCTGATTTGGGTGTTGCACAAGACACTGCCAACACTATCTACACTGACAGTCAGAGCGCATTGGCAGTTGCAAGGAACCCAGTTTTTCATGCTCGCATAAAGCACATTGAGGTGCATTACCACTATGTCAGGGAGAGGCTCTCAGCAGGGAGATCAGCTTGGGTTATGTGCCAACACAGGACAACTTTGCAGATCTTTTCACAAAGGCATTGTCTTGTGAGAAGCTCGAAGCTTTACACAAAGCTTTGGACTTACTCCCCTTTGTGGATTGATCATGTCCTTAGGGCATGTCACTTCCGTTCACTCATGTGCCAGCTCTCGTTCACCGCATCACTCCAGGGGGGATTTCTTACCATATACATGTGGTAGTGATGTGTGTGAACACACTAGGACCCTCGAGGCATTTTTTCCCTCTTTAGGAGGTTTTTTCCCCTCGTGCATTTATATATGCCCATCACTCTAGGGCTACCTATCTTTCCATTGTACACTAAGTAACACACTCTCTATTGTTTGCCTTGAGCTTCCTTCATCTTCTCCAAGGTGTGTGCGTTTCTCTGCAACCCTAATTGTAACACTGGGTAGGTTGGTTTCAGTCTCCCAAGCACTCCAGTTTTGATGTGTATGGAGCGTAAGGAATGGAAACAACTTGTAGATACACATGACTAAAGCATCGTGAACGACTTACACAGAATGGAAGATCTTTCACTTTCAAGTACATTGGTATGCTCGAATTTTAAATGTCACTTTGCACGTGGGAGAGGCAAAATATTGAAAGAATAGAGAGCTCAAAGAACAATATTGCAATGTATGCTCACTTTCATTATCCAAAAATTTAGGTCAAAAGTTACAAAATTTGACTTTTATACCTTAGCTAAAGTTTAAGAAATGGAACCCTACCTAAATGGCTCATTAATAAGGCTAGGAATTGCAAATAATTACAAATTTGAAAGCCCTTGGCCCCTTTACACTCTTTGGCAATCAATTGTGATACAACAAGTTTAAACTTTTACGAGATTTCAAATTAATGAATGAGGTTTTGATACAATAAGTGGGGATACAAAATAATAATGATGTTCTTGTTAGCTGAGCCAACTAACATTCCCCCCTCCTTGTTTGTGCCGTTTGTGACACAATTATTTAGGGCTTGCAAGCTTCATTCCACTTTAGGTGTTGCTCCAATCCTTGTGGTACTTCAACCGCAATTATTTATCTCCAATTGACATGAACTACATGGGAGTCCTATCTTTGTGCTCGATGGCTGAGTAGCCCACAAAGTGTTCTGTTAAGTTAGCGATGACCGTGCCAAATATCTTGCTTCTGTAAGTGAAGAAACTTGTATATAACACCTCTTCAAATGTCTGCATGTAGTATGAGGGTAAGAACATTACCTTTACGTAAAAGCCGTAGAGGACCTCCTATGATGGTTTCTATGACAAGTCATAGCACATGCCTTGATTTCCCTCAAGGAATGACATCCAGGTGACATCTGTGTGTTCAGCCCGATGGAATGTCTGTAAAAAGGTTTGAGGCATCTTAGAAATTTTGACCAACATAGTGCAGGCCAAGTTTGGTATCCCATGGAAAAGCTGTATCGTGGATGGGATATTCTCCACCATATAATCTTTGATTGTTTGCCATTCCGTGGTGGTGGGAATCATGGGTAATTGAGCCAAGTGGGCCGCTTTTGTTTAATGATGGAGTGCTGCTTCCAACTACGGACCCTTGGGACTAGGCACTGCACTGAATCTTGCTTGATGTCTATTAGGGCATTGGTGTAGAGAATGACATATCTTGGGTGCCAATTCAACCAAATGTTGCATCACTTAGGATGTACCATTGTGGGATTGGTTGCGAGCACTTTGAGTAGTATTTCTTTGATTTGGAGTTCTTCAACTAGATTAGCAGGTAGGGGAGAGCCTGTTGATGCCACTCTACATTGATATTTTTCGTTGTTATAAGGTTGATATTGATTGAATGAAGAATCCTCTCCTCCCACTGCATGGCCTCCTTCCACACTTGCTCAATTTTGTCTTCTACTTGTCTTCTACTTGCTTTTAAAGCAAGTTCTCTTCTTCTGTAGTCAAGCTTGTTGTAGGTGCGAAGGAGCTGGCTTCTTCTTGTGTAACCACAATCTAGGTGGGACTTGCTTCGGTGGTTAGTGTTTCTTCAAAATTCATGAACTGTAAGGTATTTGTATCTCCCATGGTAGTCTCTAGTTAGTCCTCCTTGAAGGTGGATGCTTGAGCTTTGATGTCCTCTTGAGCTTTTCTATTCTCCTCCTTGAGATGTGCTATCTCCTTTTGATAGCCTTCTTCTCTTTGCATATGTAACATTTAATGGTCTAATAACTTGTGTGTAGCGGAAAATAGCATGAACATAGTGAGCATTTCATTAGAATAACTTCCTAATGAGAATAACAAGAGTGCTTGGGTGGAGAGAGAAACAAAAAGCATAACACCTAGCTAGATAGCATGAACAATACTTCAAAAGAGAGAGAAATTAAGCAATTGATAACATTTGAGGACCAGATTTGCATGGAGCCGGTCCTCCCTCCAAAAGGCTTTGTATTATGGTTTCTCCCATCAAGAGAGACATTTTACAATACAATTTCTTGTGTTCCTTCAATACTAGCTAGTGCAATGAAGATGGAAAATTCATGCACTATGCAAAACACTTATCAAACACAACATCAATTCCCTCACGGTCTCAGACCCAAGACCTCACACACCTTCGAAGATGGTGAGAGCTAGCAGGGTATGAGAGTAGATTGAGAGGAAGAAGGAGTATTCTTACGAGAAAGATGTACATCGCCTCACATAATCACTCATATTAGCATAGCTTAGCTTAGTAAATATCATGGTAGAGGAGATGAGCATGCATTGACGCTTGGATCTTGGTTGGATTTGCATCACAAAGCCAAGAGTTGTTGGTGTAGGCCTCCCTTCTCACAAGCTTGGAGTAGGTGATAAGCTTTCCATTAAAGCTTGAGAAGAAGAGAGAGTCTTCTTTACTTCACACATGAGCTAGTGTGAGTGTGTAGGTGATAATGCCTTTGAAAAATCATCCCCCTCTCTCCCTTGGTCTACCCCTCTTGCTATTTGCTCTTGCTAGCATCCTATTGGACCTCCCCAGGCTTAGCCAATGGTAATTAAGCAGCATAAGTGATAGCCTTCTGACATGTTTCCCCCTTTCCCCTTTTGTGAGAGCTTTAGGTAATTATTTAATTCAACTAAATTCTCATTGGACCCCTTTGCCTCCTGGCCAATAGGAATTAGGCAAGCGATTGGGCTGCTGAATGCTCATTGGTCCCCTTGGGAGACTGCCCAATATTCTTCTAGAGAGCTTAATTCTTATTGGTTATTTTATTAAGTATTTTTTAATTGATTAAACTAGATTTACTCTAGACTAATTCTCATTGGTACACCGCCAAGGCCATCCAATAGGAATTGGGTACACCTTGTGGGCATGTGGGCTAGGGAGCTGACATGTGTCCTTGATTCCCTTTGTGTAAAGGGAGCTTGTGTGTGTGTGTGTGTGAGTTTCTCTCTCATCCCGTACTTGCAAGGCTCGCCCCCTCCTATGTAGGGATTGCCAAAGACTTTTGGGACACACACAAAGCATCCAATTCTTCCAATGTTTGACCTTTGGACACAACCTTTGAATTTTGGAACCTTAGCATTTTGGAAGTCTTAATGGGCAATAAGAAAAATAGAGTCTTATAAGACAAAATTTTGTTCATTTTTAACATTTGTACATTTTCTTACTCTTGGGAAGCATTGTAAGCATTGACAAGGTTTAGGTTATCCTTTCATTGTATGCCTTGCATCCATCTACATCTTCAAAAGGATAATTCTTAAACTTAATAAGATATTGTTGGATAGTCTTACCGCCTCTTAGTACCTTGTCTTCATGTCGGAGAATGGACTCGGGCTGCAACACCTCTTCTTGGTCCTCGATCTCCGGTGGGTCTTCAATAGTTGGTTCCCTAGGTGGCTCTCCTTTGTAGGGCTTGAGTAGGCTCATATGGAAAGCATTGTGTATGAGCCAATGGTTGGGCAACTTGAGTTGATAGGCCATCTCATTGATTGGCCTAAGAATCTGGAAGGGACCATAGTACCTTTTTGCTAACTTAGCATAGTACTTTTGGTGTCCCATAGGATTCTTGCCCGTCGTCTGAGTTAATCAAGGCTTGGGAAATTTTAATAAGACCCAATCATTTTCTTTAAAGGCTTGGGCTCTTCTGTGCTTGTCAGTAGCAGCCTTTTGCCTTTGCCGTGACATAGAGATAGCATCCTTGATCTTTTGGAAAGATTCTTGTAGGTCTCGGCTATACTCATCTGCAGCGAAGATCTTCCCGTGTACCTTAAGTAGTAAGGAACTTTTTGATCTTCCCTCAATTACCTCAAAAGGTGCTTTTCCCATGGAAGTATGTACAGCGTTATTGTAGGCATACTCCACGAAGGGTAAGTACTTCTCCCATTGGGATCTTTGATCTACTTCCGTTACATAGGCTTTTAGTAGATTGAGAATTGTTAGGTTAGCTATTTCACTTTGGCCATCCGTTTGCGGGTGATGGCCAAAGAGAAGTTTAGCCTTGTTCCTAAATTCTCAAAGAGACCCTTCTAGACATTACTGGTCATTCTAGGATCTCTATCCGACACTATGGACATTGGCAAGCCATGGTACTTGAAGATTTGTGAGATGAAGAGGGTTGCCATTTGATGGGCTTTGATAGTCTTTTTGACAAGTATAAAATGAGCTTGTTTACTGAACCTGTCTACTATCGTCCATATTCTCGTATTCCCATGGATAGACTTAGGCAATCTAAAGATAAAATCCATGGATATGCTCTCCCATGGTGAATTAGGGATTGGCAAAGGTTGAACAATCCAAGTTGCTTCCCTCTATCAAACTTCGTCTTTTGGCATATCACACATTTAGAAACATATCTTGTATGTTTGATTTCATGGTAGGCCAATAGAAATATGTTTCAATGCCCTTTAGGGTAGACTGAATCCCTCTATGTCTTGCATAAGGAGGAGCATGAGATTCATACATTACTTTCTCATGTAGTGAGCTAGTAACGCATAGTCTATTGCCATAGAGAAGATAACCATCTTGTAAAGTAAATGGTTCCTCTTTCTTCCCTAGTGCAAGGGCTGAAATCACATCTCTAAAATCGGGATCAATAGCATACTCATCTATCATAGAAGATAGATCATTGTGAGTTGCTATGGAAACCGCATTCACTCTCGGCCATCTTGAGAGTGCATCGGCTACTTGATTATGCTTGCCAGCAATGTGAGCAATATGAAAATGAAATAGTGAAAGAAAATTTGCCCACCTCATTTGTTTGTCAGAGAGCTTGGTCTGCATCATGAAGTAGTTAAGACTTTGGTGGTCCGTTCGCAAAATAAAAGGAGTCCCCAATAAATAGTGCTTCCATGAGTCTAAGGCATGTAGAACTGCGAGGAGTTCCTTTTCATATATGCCTTAAGCTTGCTCAACAAGGTCGAGCCTTCGACTTTCATAGCCTATGGCGTGCCCTTGTTGAAGCAAAATAGCTCCAAGGCAATCACCACAAGCATCGCATTGGACCTCAAATGGTTTTGAGAGATCCGGTAATGTAAGCATAGGTTGAGAGATAAGATTTTCTTTAAGCTTTTCGAAAGCATTGTTTTCCTTGACAGACCATGTGTACCTAATGTTTTTCTTTGTTAGGTCATGTAATGGTCCTGCTATTAGTGAGAACGTTTCTATGAAGCGTCTCTAGTATGTGCACATACCTATAAAGCTTCTTAACTCATGAAGATTCCTTGGTATAGGCCATCCTTTTATTACCTCTAACTTTGAGGGATCCATTTGGATGCCATCTTGAGAGATAATGTGACCTAAATACTGAATCTCTTGTAAGAAAAATTCACTTTTCTTTCGATTAACATAAAGTTTATTCTCTCTTAGAACTTGAAATATTACCTGGAGGTGTCGCTTGTGTTCGTTTAATGAACTAGAGTAGATGATGATATCATCAAAGAACACTCTAGTAAAGGTTTGGTGAGGCCTGAATAGCTTCTCCATCAAGCGGTTGAATGTGGCTGGTGCATTGGTCAAGCCAAAAGGCATGACAATGTATTCATAAAGACCAAACGTAGTGCAAAATGCGGTCTTTACAATGTCTTGATCAACTATCCTTATTTGATGATAGCCACTTTTTAGATCAATCCTACTGAAGTAGGTGGACCCTTGTAGCTTATCAAATAGGTCTTCTACCCGTGGAATGGGAAACCTATTCTTGACAGTGATCCTATTTAGTGCTCTATATTTGACACATATACGATATGTGCCGTCTTTGTTTTGCACCAGTAGCACAGGAGAACAAAATGGAGATGAGCTAGGCCTAACCATGCCCTTCTCAACTAACTCATGCACTTGCCGCATAATCTCTTCTTGTTGAGCTTGAGAAACTCTATAAGGAGGGTCATTAGGCGGTGAACTTCCTGGAAGAAGTTCAATTGCATGGTCATCATTGCCTCGTTTAGGAGGTAACCCACAAGGAATGTCGTTAATAAAAACATCTTGAAACCCCTTGAGAAAATTGGATAACTCTAATTCCTTTTGATTTTGTATATTTTCTTTTGCTAAAACATTAGGTTCATTTTGAGAATCTGTAACAAAAATTATGTACACGGAAATAGAGCTCTTTATTGACTTGTTGAAAGCTTGTGTTTGTACAATGGGTATATTGTTACCCATTTCCTTAGCATCTATATACATATCTTTTTTCCTGAACTTAAAGGAGATTCTCCTTTCAGGAAATTTAACATTGGCAGCCATGCTAGCAAACCATGGTGCCCCTAGGATTACATCCTCATGCTTGAGAGGAGAGATAAAGAAGTCCTCTTTGTCCACATAGCTTTGGACATGGAGCCTCAATTTCTCGACTAAGGGAGTGACTGAAGCTTCTTGCCCCTTGAAAGCACCATCTGCGGGTAGGACATCTCCCATCTCGTAGGCTTGCATGACTAGCTTGGTGGCCAACTCTATAGATATAAAATTATGCATAGAACCGGGGTCAAAGAGAATAAAAGCATCATGTTCTCTTACCTTTTCAAAGCATGGCATAGAGGAGATCCTTTGTGGTGAGTTTCCTCCTCTTGGATTTTGACCAGGTAGCTCTAGGAGGATCATGGTGGTTGTTCTTTTGGGGACAAGCGCGGTACGCATGCCCTTGTTCGTCGCACTTGAAACACCGGTTATCCTTGTGATAACACTCAAGCTCTTTAGGAGAGAGTTTATTTTTTCCTTTATAAACTCTCTTCTCTTTAGCTTTGTTGGAGTTGCCCTTAGGAGACTTTTGGACATTGTCCTTCCCCATAGGCTTATTGGAACCCTTGTTTTCAGGGGGCTTAGAATTCCTCTTAGTCTTTGTTTGGAAATTGATTTGAGAGGCCACCATCGTATGATGTATTACCGCCGATATGGTGCATGACCTTTGGGAGTTGACATACTCCACCCTTTCTTTGGTTTAGCTTGCACAAA
The DNA here is from genome assembly GCF_014529385.1 of Adiantum capillus-veneris. Taxonomy (NCBI): domain Eukaryota; kingdom Viridiplantae; phylum Streptophyta; class Polypodiopsida; order Polypodiales; family Pteridaceae; genus Adiantum; species Adiantum capillus-veneris. The sequence goes on along the minus strand of NC_140952.1, from coordinate 74,798,134 downwards.
AGTGCTGCTTTTGCTCTCCAAAAACCAAGTTTTTGAAGACAGTGGATTTGAGTTGTAGGTCCCAAAACTTGTCTACATATTTGTGGATGGATTCATAGGGAGAGAGCTTCAAGCTTCGCCATTGGGTGAGTACTTTGTCTTTGGCATCGGTGGCCAAAAACTACTTCATAATGGAAGCTCTTAAAGCTTTCCATGTTCGTGGAGCTTCACCATTGGCCCGTAGACTATACCACCATTGTCTGGCAGACTTTTGAAAGTGCATAGCTACATGGCATAGCTTAGAGGACTCCGTGAAGCCCTCATCTCCAAACGCCGCATCGAATTGTTGGATAAAGGCCAAGACTTTGTTTGTAGCACCAAAAGTGCCATCGTAGGTAAGGAAAGAGTTGCTCTTCCCTCCCCCTTTGAACTTCTTGAGCTTGGATGACCTCTTCCACGCAGCATAGGATTTCCTATGGCCTCTTCTTTTTGATGGTTCAAAGGTTGCACCATCACTTTCTTCAAAAGATGAATAATTTGAGGAAGATGGAGAAGAGGGTGACCTCTTTATTGCCTTCTTCTTGCCTTGATCTTCGTTGTCTTGACCATCACTTTCATAAGAGGAAGAGGATGAAGAAGATGGAGAAGAGGGTGTTCTCTTTCTCACCTTTTTCTTCTCTTGCTTTTTGTCATCCCTCTTTGAAGTATGGTGTGGATAAGTATGCGATGGTCTTCTCCGTTTTGGAGGTGATGGAGAGTGTTTAGTCCGCCGTCTTCATGGATCCATCTCCGTCGAGGTGACGGGAGACTCACTTCTTTCTTGTTCCTTCGGTGGAGGCTCTTGAATTCTCCTTTGAGAGGAGATGCGTCATTAAGGAGCAAATTTCTGAGCCCTTCATAGGGATCCTCTTCTTCTTCCCGAATTGGAGAGAGAACTCTTTTGGAAGTCTCGTAAGGAGACTTCCTAGGTGTTCTCTCGTCATGGTGGGGAGCTTGGAGGATCCCATGAGCACAAAGCTGCCGTTGCACTTCACTTTGGAGGGATGGATTGCCCATGGCTTGTTGAAGCCTAGAAACAAGATAGTTAACAAGCATTGGGGCATCATTAGTAGCTTGCTCATTAGCAAAATCAAAGTTATCAACATTAATTTCACTCTCTTTACTATTGTTAGCCATTGTAACAACTTTTAGGTGTACTTTGGCACTTCAAGCCCTAGTTGCTAGTCCTCTTTACCCCTTTAGAAAAAGCACTCAACCTACTGTATCCGTGGCTCGAATACCATTAATTGCAAGGAATAGAAGAGAGGGTCGTTCAACACCAAAACAACACCGGCTCCTGTCAAGCTTCTAATAGCTCAATAGTGGTTAAGCTGTAGGCAAGTGCTGTAGGACTCCACTATTAAGACCATAGCTCTCGGCAGTGATGCCCCGTTAGCTGCACAAAGGCCGGTGCACTACAAGGCTGAAAAATCCCTATTCTACTTACTCACATGCAATTAATAGTACCAACCATTTATAGCTAGCTTGAGGACCTCCCTTCTTGAGCAAGAAAAGAGAAACCTTGTGCTCTGATACCAATGTAACATTTAATGGTCTAGTAACTTGCGTGTAGCGGAAAATAGCATGAACATAGTGAACATTTCATTAGAATAACTTCCTAATGAGAATAACAAGAGTGCTTGGGCGGAGAGAGCAACAAAAAGCATAACACCTAGATAGATAGCATGAACAATACTTCAAAAGAGAGAGAAATTAAGCAATTGATAACATTTGAGGACCGGATTTGCATGGAGCCGGTCCTCCCTCCAAAAGGCTTTGTATTATGGTTTCTCCCATCAAGAGAGACATTTTACAATACAATTTCTTGTGTTCCTTCAATACTAGCTAGTGCAATGAAGATGGAAAATTCATGCACTACGCAAAACACTTATCAAACACAACATCAATTCCCTCACGGTCTCAGACCCAAGACCTCACACACCTTCGAAGATGGTGAGAGCTAGCGGGGTATGAGAGTAGATTGAGAGGAAGAAGGAGTATTCTTACGAGAAAGATGTACATCTCCTCACATAATCACTCATATTAGCATAGCTTAGCTTAGTAATTAGCATGGTAGAGGAGATGAGCATGCATTGAAGCTTGGATCTTGGTTGGATTTGCATCACAAAGCCAAGAGTTGTTGGTGTAGGCCTCCCTTCTCACAAGCTTGGAGTAGGTGATAAGCTTTCCATTAAAGCTTGAGAAGAAGAGAGAGTCTCCTTTACTTCACACATGAGCTAGTGTGAGTGTGTAGGTGATAATGCCTTTGAAAAATCAGCCCCCTCTCTCCCTTGGTCGACCCCTCTTGCTATTTGCTCTTGCTAGCATCCTATTGGACCTCCCCAGGCTTAGCCAATGGTAATTAAGCAGCATAAGTGATAGCCTTCTGACATGTTTCCCCCTTTCCCCTTTTGTGAGAGCTTTAGGTAATTATTTAATTCAACTAAACTCTCATTGGACCCCTTTGCCTCCTGGCCAATAGGAATTAGGCAAGCAATTGGGCTGCTGAATGCTCATTGGTCCCCTTGGGAGACTGCCCAATAGTCTTCTAGAGATCTTAATTCTTATTGGTTATTTTATTAAGTATTTTTTAATTGATTAAAATAGATTTAATCTAGTCTAATTCTCATTGGTACACCTCCAATGCCATCCAATAGGAATTGGGTACACCTTGTGGGCATGTAGGCTAGGGAGCTGACATGTGTCCCTGAATCCCTTTGTGTAAAGGGAGCTTGTGTGTGTGTGTGTGTGTGTGTGTGTGTGTGTGTGTGTGTGAGTTTCTCTCTCATTCCCTACTTGCAAGGCTAATTCTCATTGGTCCACCTCCAAGGCCATCCAATAGGAATTGGGTACACCTTGTGGGCATCTAGGCTAGGGAGCTGACATGTGTCCCTCATTCCCTTTGTGTAAAGGGAGCTTGTGTGTGTGTGTGTGTGTGTGTGTGTGTGTGTGTGTGTGTGTGTGTGTGTGTGTGTGTGAGTTTCTCTCTCATCCCGTACTTGCAAGGCTCGCCCCCTCCTATGTAGGGATTGCCAAAGACTTTTGGGACACACACAAAGCATCCAATTCTTCCAATGTTTGACCTTTGGACACAACCTTTGAATTTTGGAACCTTAGCATTTTGGAAGTCTTAATGGGCTGAACCTTAGGGTCTTTTAAGCCCATTGTTGCACATGGCTCTTTTACAGATGCCCCCCCCTTTGGATCCCTATTTTCCCTCCTTTGGATCCCTACTGTGGCCAATCTGCTAGCTTAACCAATATTCTAGCTTTTTCTCCGCCGCTCGCACTTCCCCATATTAAATGATCAGTTTAACATGAGAAAATAATTTAGGAGAATTAGATATTGATTATTATGACAGCATAAATTTGAAGGATAGTTCTCGGTATTGCATTTGCTCGAGCTTGAATTCCATTTCTAGTTCTTTAGTCTGTTGCTCCAAGGGATATGTAGGCTTCATCAATATTTTGCAATGTCACCAGAGTGGGATTTTCTCATAGTTGGTTGAGTACCTGAGTCTGTTCTTGGCATTGAGATTCTGATTGTGCTAGCGGAGCATTTGCTACATCAAGCTGGACTTGGACCCTTTGAGCAAAAGAGTTAGTATTTTGTAAGGTAGTGGTCAACTCTTTTATGTGTTGCTCTTGATGCTGCGTTGTTGACCTTAAGACTTCTATGTTTGCTTCAAATTTTGTTGTCATTTCTTTTAGTTTCTTGTTGGTACTCTCTATTTCCTTGCTAATCGCATTATTGAAAGATTTGACCACCTCAAGACTTGTCATTGCAAGCTTTAAAGCTATCGGCGGTGATGGATCTTTTGGTGTCACTCATAGACTTAATCTTTCATCCTATCCACAACTTCATGAGGATATCTTTAAAACATATCTAACTCTTCCTAGTTCTCTACTTGTCAAGATGTACTTGCTTTATGTTGATGTGTAGGCATCTCTTCTTTTTGCATCTTCACATGCACTTGATCTGCTACTCTCTGTTCAGTCTTTATGGGATGCTTATGAATTCCTAAAACATCTATCTGTACTTAAAAAATCTCTTGAATGTGAGTGCTTGGCTCTTCTTGTAGACGGAATCCCCATCCCCGAGCAAGTACTTCCGAGCAAACAAAAAACTGAGCGAGATAGGTTAGATAAGCGAACTTGTTGTATCTTACTTTGTTTATAACAAAATATCCATAATGTTAATTTTTTCGCAAACGTATATGAAAAATTTAAGAGAGGCACTTGAACTAACCGAGCCACCAAAAAACTGAGAAAAGAAATTGAATGAAGAACATAACCCCAATCTTCAATAAAGATTATGTAGCAAACCCGTTGCATCTTACATTGTCTAAAACAAAATAGTGTTCATTTCTTTACAAACACATACGAAATTTACAAGAAACATTAATAGAATGCACTCTCAAAACTTGTGCTAATCTCTCACAAACTAGGGCTTATCATAAGTAGACAAAATACCACTACATTTCAAACTACATACCACACAAAACCTTTACATCTAGAGGCACTTTAACTATTGTTTCACATTTGGCCCCAATCCTCCCAAAGCTTGAAACAACTCCAGCTTCGTTAGGGGTGCTTGGTGCATGAACTCATGGGCATGAGAGTCCAAACCCAAAATTTAGAGAAACACATAGTAAATATGATTGCATGGCACATATGTCAACCTCTTGGACTCTCTCTTTTGGAAGTCCTCACATGTACATCTTGGAAAATCGGACAATGTCACAGAGTATGAAACTCTCTTTGCCCTTGACCCCTCTGTGCTAATGTAGAAAACATGCACACAACAATTACCTCTTTAACTAATGTTGTTGCCATGAATTCAATTATGGTATGTAATGTTGTTGCCATAACTTCAATTATGGTATGAAATTCTTTTGTTAGCTTTGAGTGCCATTTAATAATCTTGCCATCCATGTATTTGGGCTGAAAGGCACTTGGAACTCTATTTGCTGCTTGAATGCCCGGCCCGTTTACAGTTGCACATTCTACCCCATGTTGTTGTTGAAGTACAAATCCATGTGCTTGGAGTTTTTCTACCTCATGTGGTAGTAGATTTGTGCCCTCTACGACCCTCCAAACCCATGGTGCAGGTCCAGGTGGCCCCACCACCATGTCATGAATCTTCCATGTGTGCATGTTACTAGCATTGCAGAACCATACATAACCCTCAACAATCCCCCCAGGCTTTGATCCTGACGAGGGATATTTTCTTCGACCCCAAAAAGCACGGTGCAGCTACCCTAGAATTAATATTAGGCGAGCCTTGATTAATGAATTGTCCACATCTATCTGTTTGATCTTGCAAAATTCCAAAACATGTCATTTTACGTCCAGGTTTAGTTCTTATAATTGCCCATACCGTTTTTGCAACAGTCACCTTAGGCCAATACTTTGTTTCCCCATGTGCACGTGCATACTTTGTTCCACCAATGGGTTCAGTGACTGTGGCATACTCGGGCCTGTGGCTATCATCCTCCAGCACAACACCAACATCCACAAAGATTGGTCTCTTTTTCTTTATGCTCTTCTCCCTTATATTTGACCTATTCATCTCTGGACTTTGCAAACCCATTTCGTCCATTGAGCAGTGTGTAAGATTGACCAACTTCGTTGCAGCCGAGGCAGTGGATGAATGATTTAAAAATCTTTGTGCAAGGTGTTGTATTCTGGGACCACTACATGTCTTTGCACCTTTAAGGTATGCATTGTACTTAACACTTTGTAGTACAACCATTTCCATATCTACCCCTGCGGCTTCATATAAACTAATTTCCTCTTTGAAACCAAAGCATGCCCACATGCACTGGCATGTTTACTCTCAGACAAGTTAGTATTTGGCACAAAAATGGCAGACTCATCTTGCATAACAAATCTTCTTCCCCAATGTGAAACTCTGATATCCCACCAAGCCAACCATGTCTCTAAACATGAAACTTCACCATCAACAGCATGCCCTGCTCTCCAAAGGCGACGAAGCTCTCCTTTGCAAATATCTGCTTGAATCTCTGATGGTGCATTTTGCCATTTTTGGCATTTAATTTTGTGTTCCTCTTGTGAGGAAGGTTTGGTACACTTAGTAGTATGCCGGATCATCGATTGCTCCCAATGAAACATGCAAGACCTTTCCTTAGATGGTACAACCATGTTGGGACCCCCAAAATAAAATGTGATGACTGCTATCCAATTTGCATTAGCCTCTTCAAATGACAAAAGAAAAAGAAAAGCGAGTTGCTCTTATCCAACAAAGCTTGTCTGCGGAAGAGCATCAGAAAGAAGAAGAGAGAATTTGTGAAGAGATTACTCACAAATATCAGGATCGAATTGTAAGGTATGTAGATAACATGGATCCTTAAGTACTTGTCATTTGCAATATTAAAATTTTCAGTTGCTTAACATTGTTGATCCCAATCTTGGGACGGATTGGCTAGTAAGAGTTTTGTATTTAAAATGGGGTCTTGATAGTTGGGCTACATTGGAGAAGCTGAACTTAATAGCACTTCAAGACACCCCTGTGCAAAACAAGATTCATTGGGTTTCATTATTGGAAGCAGACAAGATTACAAGGAGTGCATATGGTCTGAAAAAGGGAGATCACGTCCTTCGCATGTAAGTATAGGTAAGATTCAAAGTACTAAATATATCATGTCTTTATATATAAGTCTAACTTTGTCTCCTCTTTTTATTTGGGATTGTAGCTGGCTTTGCAGAGAGGGTTTTTTGGCCCGGGTTTTTCAGAGGGCATTTCAGATTGTGTCAGATCTTTTGGATGTGCCAGGCGGGGTGCCTTTGCAGCATGACTGCACTCTTGCATTCTACTTTGAAGAAATTAAATTTGAGGCGAGGCCCTATCTATTTACAATAGAGGTGTCTCTTGGAGTGAAGACTAAGGATATCGATAAGCAGACATTAAAGAAGGTGTATACATTGAGAATGGCGGCACAACATTTGGCTTTCAGGTGAATCACTAACTTAGATATATATTATTCGTTGTTATTGTTTTGTAACCTTCGTGTCACATAATTGACCTTTGTAGATTCTTCATGTTCTTGGTTACCAAGAGTGTCTTGCCTGCCATGCCCTTTCTCTCTAGACAATGGACTCAACTAGCGATCCAAGACACAAGAATGTATCCCTCTAGTATGCACACATTGACTCCTTGGGAGATAGATAATTGTCCATGGTGGATAGATATGGAGAAGGTCCATGTTCTTGGACATGAAAGAGAGCTACAAGAGATGATATCAAAGGATGCTGCGATGAAGGTTCCACCAGTAGACATAGTAGAAGAGAGTCGTGCAGATATGTTTGATCATGCTCATATTTACCTATCTAAAAGTTACAGTGCTCTGATTTGAAGTGTTCTATTTTAGCTATGTGCAACTCACAAAAGGAAAAGGAAAGGGTTGTGGATCCATGTTCTTGGATGTGAAAGAGAGCTACAAGAGATGATATCAAAGGATGCTACGATGAAGGTTCCACCAGTAGACATAGTAGAAGAGAGTCATGCAGATATGTTTGATCATGCTCATATTTACCTATCTAAAAGTTACAGTGCTCTGATTTGAAGTGTTCTATTTTAGCTATGTGCAACTCACAAAAGGAAAAGGAAAGGGTTGTGGATCCAATCATTGAGGAGGAGGTGGAGCCACCTCCAGGTAAACTACAAAAACATTTGTTAATGCTTTCCTTCCACGTGGTTGATGCATGGCTTATTAAACCTCACTGTAATGTCTTAGTTGCTCCTCGCACGATCGTGTCTCGAAAGAGTATCTCTTTTGTTTATATTATGGAGTCTCCATCTCATTGTCTCTCTAGTTCTATGGATACTCGATGCATGGATATTGTTGGGGACTACATTGCCATTGCTGCAGACTATAGGGTGGGGATCCGTAATCTTGCATGGGTCCTTGTACACGAGCATCTCGTGCGGGCACGCTCTCACTCTATCTTGTATACCCGCGGCACGAATCAGTTTCATGGGTTGCAGATTTGATTTTCTTAGATCTTCCATTTGGTGGGCCCCTCTTAGGCTCCTCTACTTCACCTTGCTGGGACATTTTCATTGAGGATCATGTACGTGCTGGCGTTCATTTGGCATTCTCGACATTGGCGGATTTTGGATGGCTTTTGATCATGGTTTCTTTGGCAGGTCTATCTTGTTTACAGTCATGCAAAAAAATTGCAATATTTGTGGTATTTATTATTGATATTTAGTTAAAATAATAGGAGAGGCCGTTGGCTGGGTGGAGAGATTTTCTCGTGCTTCAGAGATGGTGGTTCATCGACGCATTGTAGTGCTCCATCATGGAGCATATGGTTATGTGGCGAGTTTTGGTGGTCGTGTGGAGGTGATACGTTTGTTTTTACATCAATATTTCAGCACTTTGTCTTGTTGTTTTCTCTAATCATGTCTCTAGTTTTGCAGTGTAATTGCTCTATGCTATTTATGATTCACAGAGTGGGTATGCGTCCACCTTGCTTTGTATCAGAAAGCACTGCCTTGTTCTCCGGTCTTGGTATGAACTCTTCGGATTCTTTTATGGTGCATCACCTTCCGAAGCTCTCTCAGGCTAGATCATTATTAGGCAAGCCATTGCGAGGAGGACTGCAGTGGAGCCATTCTTTCATTGCATGTTTTGTGGAGCTGCTTTGCCGACGATGAGGTATTTTTTTGGAGATTAGATGTGGCACAACCCCTGTACTAGCAGCTTGCTTGGCTTCAGGACGAGCATGTGTTGCAGTCGACATTGATGAGCCATTGATTTCAGGATATGTGTTATCGTTGCTTCGCCGAGGCAGAGAGGAGGTGTCCACCTCTTTAGATATTGATGATGAGAGTGACATGCCATTGCGTGTCAATCCCTTTGACGACTAGTGAGGCCCACCTCTTACTTTGACATTGACATTGCTCTCAACTTTTTTGTCACTATTTTTGTATCAGCGTTGGTATTTATTGATCATCGATACTGCCTATATTACTTGTTTGTTGTTTAACTTCACAATTTTTTTTTTTAATGGAAGTGCATTGCCGGTCTACGCAGAGTAGATGGCTAGAATTATGGTAGTAGATACGCGGCATGATTCTTGCATCCCTGAGAGGTATCAGAGACATAACATATTCATTGATGATGAGTGTGAGTCATCATGAGAACAATGGATTTATAACATTGGTGGATGTTAAAATTCAAATTCATGTCTTGTTGTGTTCATAAGAATCTCGTTATATCACGATGGAAACTTTTAACAATTGATGTTCTAATATTTTGGATTGTGGATAAGTAGTATGTATTGTTTTGATGGATTTGGTTAAGGTTTAAAATCCTCATGCGAGGTGTCGTGAAGGCTTATGATTATTTTTGAAATATTGCTTCATGTACAAGGGAAACTATGCCCATTTTTTAAAGAAGTACTATGCTTGTTTTGCTTTGTTTTTCATGAGAGGAGGGATAATGGTTATGGCCATTTTTATTATTTTTTCGAGTGGTGATAATACCACAACTATATACATGTTCTAATATTTTGGATTGGGGATAAGTAGTATGTACTGTTTTGATGGATTTGGTTAAGGTTTAAAATCCTCATGTGAGGTGCCGTGAAGGCTTATGATTATTTTTGAAATATTGCTTCATGTACAAGGGAAACTATGTCCAGTTTTTTTAAAAAGTACTATGTTTGTTTTTCTTTGTTTTTTGTGAGAGGAGGCATAATGGTTATGGCCATTCTTACTATTTTTTCGAGCGATGATAATACCACAACTATAGATGTTCTAATATTTTGGATTGTGGATAAGTAGTATGTACTATTTTGATGGATTTGGTTAAGATTTAAAATCCTCATGTGAGGTTCCGTGAAGGTTTATGGTTATTTTTGAAATATTGCTTCATATACAAGGGAAACTATGTCCAATTTTTTTAAAAAGTACTATGCTTGTTTTGCTTTGTTTTTTGTGAGAGGAGACATAATGGTTATGGCCATTTTTATTATTTTTTTCGAGCGGTGATAATACCACAACTATAGATGTTCTAATATTTTGGATTGTGGATAAGTAGTATGTACTATTTTGATGGATTTGGTTAAGGTTTAAAATCCTCATTTGAAGTGCCGTGAAGGTTTATGGTTATTTTTGAAATATTGCTTCATATACAAGGGAAACTATGTCCAATTTTTTTAAAGAGTACTATGTTTGTTTTGCTTTGTTTTTGGTGAGAGGAGGCATAATGGTTATGGCCATTTTTATTATTTTTTCGAGCGGTGATAATACCACAACTATAGATGTTCTAATATTTTGGATTATGGACAAATACTACGTACTTTATTAATGAATTTGGTTAAGATTTAAAATCCTCATGTGAGGTGCCGTGAAGGTTTATGGTTATTTTTGAAATATTGCTTCATATACAAGAGAAACTATGTCTGTTTTTTTCAAAAGTACTATATATTCTCGTGAGAAGTGTCATAATGATCATGGCCATTTTTTCTATTTTTTCAAGCGGTGCCAATACCACAACTATAGATCTTCGCTCGAGTTTTGCTTTGCGCGCAAAATCTTGCTCGGGCTATGGTAGGACTCCTCTTGTAGAGGTTGCTCTTCAAGATTTTTAGTGGGGGGTGCGAATTCCTTCTTCTCTTCATGCAGTTCTTCCGACTTTGCTTCTGTTGGTCATGTTGTTTCAATGGTCTTTGCCTTGACTTTGTCCTTCCCTTGATTATCTTCTTCCTCATAAAAGACATCCAATCCCACCAATGGGTCATAGTTGTGATTGTACAATGTGTCACTTTTCCTCAAAATCTCCCTTAAACCCTCTTTCAATCTCAAAAGCCGCTACTTCCCTTTCTATTCCGGCTTCTCTTTGTGTCGGCTCTTCGACTGTGATTGTGGGTTGTGGCCATTTTTTGCTATCTGACTCTTTTACTTTGGCCTTTCCCTTTTCCCTAGATCTTTTCTCTAGAGGGTCCTCATCTTCATCTTCTAGCTCTTTGTCTCTTTGATGTGCCATAGATGCTGTGGTTGTTTTCTCCTCGGGTTTTGCTTTAGAGACTTTGACAAGTCTTCGTTGAAATCCTGAAGAAATTGTGGTTCTCTAGGAAATACCTCTTCTTCTTCTAGATCCATCTTGCCCGCTAGCCACATATTTTGCTTAGAGGTGGGTGGTAGATGATCTGCTTGGCCTAAAACATAATATGTTATTCGGTAAGTGCTTCTGGATCCCCCAAAAATGATATTTCCTTTGGCTTCTTGACATGTTTTAGAGTAGTATGGGTGTATTGGGCATGATTAACATCAGTCTATACCTCTTTCTTCCCTGCTTGTGTAAAAGAAGATGACACTACATGATTAGGGCAAGTGTAGCAAGGTGGCCTTTTTGCGGCGAAATGAACATGTTGGTGATAGAGCCGAAGTGCCCACTCCATTTCCCTCTATTGAAGATCTGCAAAGATACTGATTTGTGAGTGAAAATTGGCGTAGTTTCCAATGGGCAGTCTATCATTGTCTTTCCACCCTTGGGTAGCTTCAAGGCATCAGCCATTTTCTCTTCTATAATGTTCATATCCACTGGGGTGTTGTTAAGACGTGATATGGTGGCTTGACCATCTTCATTGATGCTATGCATCAGCTGATACGCTCTTCGGTAGTCGACGTCGCATGGTTCCAGCTGGATATAATCTATAAGTCCCAGCTTTTCCCACAGTGGTCTGTCTGTATCTTCTTTTTGAAGGGGATCGGGGAGCACCACAGATGGAGAGTGAGAGAGAGAAGGAGACAGACACACGATGTGGGTGGGGAGACTATGAAGTCGCAGCTCCCCAATCCCCTTCAATTGGTATTAGAGCGTTGGTGCGGAGGGAGCGCGTGTGTGCACAGTCACGACGACAACGGAGACGGAGCTTGTGGCCATGGAAGCTTGGAGATTAGATCTATGAGCGTGAGCTTTGTAGGAGCTTGAGAGAGAGTCGGCGTGAGGTCGCCGTTTCTCCGCCTTTTCAAAGAAGCTTTGGAAGGTTGGATTTATAGATTTGAGTGGAGCAAGGAGAAGACGTTCAGGCAGAAAACGTGGGCAACCGATTTTGCAGGTCGTTTTTAGTGCTGATTAGCAAATTTTCTGCAAATCAACAGTTTTTGACATTTTGTCCGCGTGGGAAGAAAATTTGCTAATCAACACTAAAAGCGATCTGAAAAATCGGCTGCCCACGTTTTCTGCCTGAACGTCTTCTCCTTGCTCCACTCAAATCTATACAAGACATGTTTCTTTGCGGCTGAAACCTATCTTCTGATGTAGTGCTCAGAACGAAATTTTGAGGGCATAAACAGCTTCGAAAGGGGGGTAAAACTCCAGGTCGCCTGATGGAAATGATTGAAGGGGATTGAGGAGCACCACAGATGGAGAGTGAGAGAGAGAAGGAGACACACACACGATGTGGGTGGGGAGACTGTGAAGTGGAAGCTCCCCCTATATAGTATACTCACTATACGTATAGGGTAACAATGGGCGGGCTCCCATGACCTGGACGACCGGTCAAGGCACATAGGCCTTAACCCCAACAACCTCCCACTTAAAGGCCAATGTGCCTTTAAGCAAGATCTACTAGTGTACAACTAATAGAAGGTGAGAGTTTCTCTCAACCTATGCCCACTGACTCTCGATGAGCTAGTGCATCCGGCTCTACTGATAGACAAACATCCCACTGTGGAAGCCACACAGAGCTAGCTCCAAGCTCTACAAAGAGTCTACAAGAGCTCATGCACTCCTACAAGTATCGATCCAATACCTGCAAACCTCCCCTATGCTCTATGCCGAGATCAGTCATCGAACAACTAATCAACCCTGCTGCAAATGCTCCCACTACAGCTACTATGTCGGGCCTTGAGATCGGCATCTCGTACATGAGGACACCGAACGTTGATGCAACCCTGGAAACCTCTACCACCTCCAACTTAGAACTCAACTCATGGCAATCCTGTCCCCTATCATAGAGACCATGGCACTCTGACTCCAAGCTGTGGAGTGACTCCTCGTGCCCACCACATATCACATGTGTACCAAGAGTATCCATCTGTCCTGAATCTGCATCAAGCTCTGGCATAAGCATATCAAGAAATGACTCCACAATAGCCGACATCTCAGCATCCATGTGAGTCATCTCTGTCATCACCTCTGATGACTCATCCTGCTGTGACTCACTAGAGCTATCCCGCTCTACCTCTGCATCCGTAGATGCAACCTGCACAACAAGGTCACTGCTCTGCACTCCATACAAAGCATCCTGTAACCCACAAGCAAAAGAGACTCGCCTGCTCTCTCGATGTCTACCTGGCTGCATGATCACAGAGACAACACCGTCTCTCCCGTGATCCACATGCAATGGGTAACTTGGACCACTCCTGCCACCTCTCGCAATCACTAGCAAACCCAAATGCATCACAAAATCTCGCTCCCGAAGCAAAATATAACATCCACAATCTCTAAGCTGACCAATCGAGATCAAAATCATTGTCAAATCTGGTACATAGTGCACATGTCATAACAAGTAAGATGCGCCAATCGGTAATGACAGTCTCACATCTCCTGCACCTGCTATCGCATGCACCGATCCCTCGGTCAAACGTACACTGCCAAGAATCCGGCTAGAATAGCTACAAAACCATTCACGATGCGACGTGACATGAAACATAGCATCTGCGTCTAGCAAGCACTGCGAAGGGAGTGCACTATCCACATGTATAGCTTCTCATGCATAGCTCAAGGTAAAAGTGACATCCCCGTCACTAGTATACTCCGACACTACATCTGCCTCAACTGTCAAAGCAACTGAGTCCATGGCATCACTACATACATCTTTGAGACTGCCATGTCTCCTACGATGTCACATACGACGAAAACAGCGCCGTCTAGCAAGTCCAGAATGACCACAATACCAACATGTCACCTGTTGCGGCGTACTCGTGAATGTACATGTCTCACACGAGTCGTTGATGACTCAGATCTATCATACATATCATGTAATTTGCACCAAAGTGCTCTCGAAGTAGTGTCATACATAACAAGAGCATATACAGATTCCGCAAGGTGCAAAGAGAGCGTAGATAGTGCCATCTCCTCTAGCTCCTGCAACAACTGATCCTCGTCAGACATCTTTGAAGGTCTACCTGCATCAACGCTCAATGGTCGATGCAACCCTCGCTGTGTCAGTGCATCAAGCATACAATCTCTCCATGCTGCAAAGTTTGACCCATCAAACACGCGCATCTGTGAGAGGTCACAATCTGATCGATCACCTGTCTCTGCCATGAGCACAAGTAGCAAGCTAGATAGCAAAACCACCTCACCAACAACACCTGGAAACTGTCTACAAATATGGCTAGAAACACAATCTAAAACCTGTGAGACACACTCCAAAATAGAGCTCCCGCAATGTCAATACAAGCCTCGCCTACTCTAGTATCACACTGCAATCAAACGCACTACTTACAAGATGCATTCATGACGACCATAACCATGTGCATAATCTTCACCGAATCAGCCCTGAAATTCAGCCGAAAATTACAAAATTCTCAGCCCTCTTGCATGGCCAAAAATAGTCCGTAATTCAACCCCACACTACCAACCGTAGCGCATCAAGAATCAGCCCAAAACTTCTCCAAGAAGTTATGATTTGTTCGGTCTGAAGATCACCTGCACACACGCCGTCATAGAGCATACATTTGTGAGCTAATCACCAAGCCCACACTGTGCGGTACCGATGCATACACACGCACAAATCTCCAACCTGCACAGAACACCGCACGCAAATGCTAAGTGCAACCCGCAATCTCTACCTAGATTGCATAAATGACGTGCATAAAACTCTTCGAAAAATTTTGCCAGAGTTTCAGCTGGCTATAAACCCAAATAACCATAAAGTGAACACCAAGCTCACAACAAGAGCTACCAAATGCATATCATCCACACTCACTGCATGCTCAAATCTCCACAAACCTGAGTCAAGTAAGCTCTCATGTAAATCACCTCATATGACCATACATGTCAGATACATGTGCCTCAGCCTTGAGCGGCACAAAATCTACTCAGAGAAGAATGCAGAAACTTCTGAGAGAATCCATCCAAGATCCTGGAAATCGGAAGAAACCTATCCAAGAGAGAAAACATGCTCAAACAAGCATAAAGCTCCCACATGCAGCGTACATGAAGCAACCTGCTGTCTCAGATCTCTGAGAGATCTCTACCTGCAACAAGAGTACCTGTATCCTGTGTGAGTAGCATCCACCGATGCATAACCCACGGCTCACATAGCCTCAAATGCATCAGCCCAAAGAGAATCCGTCTCTGTATTTCTCTCTGGCTCTCCTGAATCGAATCTGTGAATCTCTTACCTGTGAGAAAACGCAAGTCAAAACTCAAATCAAGTTGCCTGGCAATTGCACAACGCCGCAATGATCATAGAGACTGCAAAGGCCACAAGGCTCACTCTCGGAGCGTAGCTTCTCACGCAGCAACACTTGCTCATAGCTACACCTGTGCTAGAATGCAACCATACATGTTCTTATCTGCAACCATAACCTGCATCCAAGATGCCAAAGTGGGAGAAACTCTCAACCACTACCACCTATCAGCTAGCTCCATAATAGACTTACATCGTATATTTCTGAGATATCTTCCAGACTGTGCAGAATTAGCCCTAGCACGTGAGACGCAAAAAGTTGCAGAGCAGAAATTTCTACTTCCCCCATGGATAGAATGTCAAAAATTGTTGATTTTCCATCAAAGAGAGTGTAGATAGTGCCATCTCCTCTAGCTCCTGCCACTGATTGTCAGACATGCTTGAAGGTCTACCTGCATCACCACTCAATGGTCGATGCAACCCTCGCTGTGTCAGTGCATCAAGCATACAATCTCTCCATGCCACAAAGTCTGACCCATCAAACACGTGCATCTGTGGGACGTCACAATCTGATCGATCACTTGTCTCTACCATGAGCACAAGTAGCAAGCTAGATAGCAAAACCACCTCACCAACAACACCTGGAAACTGTCTACAAATATGGCTAGAAACACAATGTAAAACGTGTGAGACACCTCCAAAATAGAGCTCCCGCAATGTCAATACAAGCCTCGCCTGCTCTAGTATCACACTGCAATCAAACGCACTACTTACAAGACGCATTCATGACGACCATAACCATGTGCATAATCTTCACCAAATCAGCCCTGAAATTCAGCCCAAAATTACAAAATTCTCAGCCCTCTTGCATGGCCAAAAATAGTCCGTAATTTAGCCCCACACTACCAACTGTAGCGCATCAAGAATCAGCCCAAAAATTCTCCAAGAAGTTATGATTTGTTCGGTCTGAAGATCACTTGCACACACGCCGTCCTAGAGCATACATCTGTGAGCTAATCACCAAGCCTAGCTACACTGTGCGGTATCGATGCATACACATGCACACTTTTGCTAGGTCTGTGGCTTGTTTTGGAACATTTGATCTTCTACATTTTCCCCTTGATCACTTTTGAAAATTCCCATGGTAGAGTGATGTGATGGTGCTCTAACTAGTCTTTGGCTAGCCAAGTAACATTAGCCTCCTTGAAAGACTGTTCTTCTAGTTGTACGGTGGTAGCTCTGCTAGTTTGGCCTTCATGCTTTTATTTTTGGAACCCCTTGAGGTTGATGAGAGAGATCATAATATGATAACATCAAAAAATGCTTGTCAGACTTGTTCCACCCCTTACTAGCAAGTAGAAATGCTGATACGATAGTTGAAATGCAAAAAACACTGTAGCAAATTCTATCTTTGTCATGCCGAAGATGTAGGTATGTACATATGATTGCAAATTGGTGCCAAAGTGAATGTACAAGGTCTATATATGTGTTTGAGGATTGATCGAATGGGTGTCCACCTGGTCGGACATGTAGCCAGACACCACATTTGTAGTCTATTATTTTGCCGTGTAGTTCTTTCATGACAATTGTAAAGATCCATGTGAACCGGCCACTAGCCATTTAGAATGCCCTAGCTATAAATGTCAATAACCTTAATGTGAAAGGAGGCTTATCTTTAGAGAAGGAACGGAGCTCTGAAACTATACACTCAAGCTACGAAGCTGCTCCAACTTGTAATCAACTTTCTTAACAATTGGGTAATCAGTTTTCAATTCCAAAACTTGCATTGTGCCCCTCTCTCTTTGCTATTTCATTTAAGTGTAAGCATTGTCAGTTTTTTTGTGGTTTACGACTACGCATCTGTGATCCTTAATTGCATATTTGAGTGCTTACATCAATGTTTTTAGTCATTTTGACCATAGGAGAGTGTTCCTAGACCATAGGACGACCTTTTTGGACCGATCTGTTGCAATCTTATGACTTTTTTCATGATGGATCGTGATTTTGGTACCTTGTCAAATTGCAACCAAACTTGGTACGATAGTGCCCCTAGGTGTCCTAGGGGATAGTGCCCCTAGGTGTCCTAGACCTCCTCCTAAAGTTTTGTTGCATTTTGAGAGTCCGTTCGAGTGCCAAAATGGCGTGATGAGCTAGATCTGTGAGAAAGGACATAGGCAGATTTCCCTGATCATTGAGTGTTGGTTTGCTTGTTGAGTTGGTGTGTTTGCTTGTTAAGGTTCACTTCTTGAGATTGACGATCTCAAAGAGTCTAAGTGCCCCATTCGAGTCACTTCCTTGAGTATTGACATTATGTTACTGCCCAATAGCTATGCTACTGACGTCCGTCCTGGCAACTTGCTAACATTGGCACCGTTGCCGACGGGGATATGATCCTTAGATGGTGAGTGACCTAGTGCGTAGTTAGAGTGTTCTTTTTTGAAGATTTACCTTCCATTCCATTTACACTTTAGCAGTGAAGCAGCTAGACACGGGGTTTCGTGCTTGGTAGAGTCTAGAAGTCGAGGACTTGCTAGATATATTCTTGAGAGGTAAAGAGGGTTGTGAGTGAGATAGCCAAAATCATTTCATTCTTCAATTTTCTCTATGCTTTCAGAGTGCTGTTTTGTTTCCCATTTTGACTTTATTTTGTATCGTTTTGTTCGTTTTTGTTTCAAGTTTATTTTCAGTACTTAGGAGTAGGGTAAGTAGAAATTTCCACCATCAAAATTGGGCTAAAAGATTGAGGGAAACAAGGGTGAAAACCATATTTTGGTCAAAATGACGATAACTATAAAATTTTAAAAATTTGATGGTAGAGACCTCTGGATCAAGGGCATCAACAGACTCTCTAGAAGCAATCTGGAAAGTTTGGTCAGATTTTGTGGAGAAACATGGATCGGATCCATGTACCCCATAGACTAATTTTGTAGGAAAGTGACCAGTTACAATGTGCATCAATGGGATATTGCTCAGATCAAGTTTTCTTGAAAGAAAAACTCAAAAAACACATCAAAATTGGCTAAAAGGGCAAAAACAACACAATAGGCATTTTAGACACAAAATTTGGGATTTTTCAACTTTTTGGGATCCAAATTCAAAAAGGGGTGAGATTTGGCTTCTGCAGGGAATAGAGAACCAATAGAACAAAATTCATGAAAAAATGCCGTCAAACAAGGATCGTGATCCATGTACCTTTTGACATTTTGGGCCTTATATTTGACAAGTACATCTCTGATAACTAGTGGAACAACTTTGCTAAAAGGGAGCATAGAAAAAAAAAGAAAAAAGTTGATAAAAAAACCAAAATTTTGGCAGATAGCCAAAAACCGCAAGATAGACATAAAACTCAGTTTTGACTGGGAAAAAGTTGTCCAAATTCAAAAAGATTTGGGGAAGAGTATCACCATAACATGGACCAATAGATGACCAAGTTTCATCTCAAAATGAGGTCAAACATGGATCGCGATCCATGTACCTCATTAAAAATTTTGGCTGAGATTTGAACAGTAGAAAGCTGGTATCATTTGGAACAACTTTTCCAAAAGAACTATATACAAAAAGGTTGCAAAAAGTAGTCAAAAGAGCTAAAAATAGCTCATTGTCAAAATCACCACAATAGACTATAGAAGTCAATTTTGGTTGGGCAAAACAAATCCAAATCCAAAAATTCTTTGTGGAGCAAACTAAAACATCACAAGCTATCAACACAACAAAATTCAGATCCAAAAGTGGTGGAACATGGATCGGGATCCATGTACCCCTGAGAATATTTTGCACAGAAACTTTCCCAGCTTGTAGTAGAGACCATTGTGAACCAGAGTCCCCAAAGAAGCATTGTCAAAAAATTCCAAAAAACTCATCAAAAGTGCCAAAAACAATTCAAGGTGAAAACCCGAAATAAACCTGTGAATTGACCTAAAGTGATTCAAATCACATAAAAACCATATAGCTAGCATTAGGAGACTAAGGGCAAGCTGTGAGTCAAGATTCATTACCATCTGACACAGAGGTACATGGACCGCGATCCATGTTCCTCTGTCACAAATTGATACTAAATTTGAACCATAGCTAAGTACATCACAAGGAGTCTAGTGGTCTTTTCAAAACTGAATTTGGATATCAAAAACCAAACCAAAATCCTTGAACTGCCAAGTACTCTGACAAAGTGCCAGAATTGACCTAGCTTTCAATCCAAAGGTCCATGTTCAAAAAAATTGATACCATAGGCCCTACTAATCATGCTGAATCTGATGGTACCAAGAGAAGAAACGTTCTAGGGAACATATCCCCAAGCCTAGTTGTGAAAAAAATTGAGCAAATTTAGGTCAAAAGGGTGCAAAACAAGTGACATACAGAAAACCGCAGTGCAGACCTAGTGTTGGCCATTTGACATGTCAAAACAAGTCCAAATCCAAAAAGATTTGAGATTTAGCTTGTGGACACAGTCAGGAACAAACTCCTAAGAGTTCAAGTCCAAATGTGGTTGAACATGGATCGCGATCCATGTACCTCAACCTCAGAATTTGATGAAAATTTGTATAGAGCTTGTATATGACCTTGTCTACATACTATCAAAATTTGGAGAAAAAAATTTGACAACGGAACATGGATCGCAATCCATGTACCTTAGCATAGTGGGGGTATTTGACTTGGTGACCTTGTAAACATACTTGAGGAAATTCCAAATCTCAAGTTTGAGCTAAAAATACCTTTGGGAGGCCAAGATACAAGCCAATGTTCCCGTGTTCTGGTCCTGAGACTGTTTTGAGTGTTGTTTCAAGTGCAGTTCACTAAAAGTGCTCTAACTTTTGATAGTCAACTCCAAATTCAGTCAGGTATAGCCAGGAAGAAAGCTTGCAGGCAATATGAGCCGAATTTTCCAGGTTTTCTAAATCCAAAATTTTAGGGTACCCAGAACTATTTTTGAGAGACCTTACCAGGGGAAAAAAGGGATAAGTTGCACTAAGCCAAAGTGGGGTTGTCAACAAGGACTATCTTGAGAGTTTTGAGTGAGTCTTGAACATGATAAATCATCCACCACCAGGGTTTTCTACTCCACCCAGAGACATGAAACATGCAAGAAGTGTTGCAATGCCCTGAGAATTGAGGCCAAGAAATGTTAGGACCCTTACCTTGCATATCTTCAATCAAATTGTATGGATCCATCCCATGACCAAGTGGAAAGTCTTGGAGATTGATCCTTCTTCTTCACTCTGGTTGATCTTCATGCACCTTTTCTTTACCACGATCTCGTTTTACCACATTTGCTTCTATGACCCCATCATTCTTTTGATATGGATGAACTACCTATACTACATGTGCACTAGGATTTGGTAGAGGTGGGATAGTCTCTCCTCCATTGGTGGTAGGTGGTGGTGATTGCACATCGGCAGCCATTGGTCATGTGTTCCTTCATTGCAGTAAGAGTGGTTGTTGTGGTGGTCATTTGCATTTATCAACAGATAGTTTGTGATTGGCCTCCCTGGCTCTCCTCTTGGATTAGGGCAATTGTATATGCCATGTCCTCTTTCTCCACAATTCTAGCACTCTAGCAACGGCCTAGGTCTAGGCTCTTGCTCCATTGGGTGTTGAGATGGCCTTCTTGGTACTACACCTTGTGCAAAATGAATAAAAAAATTGTTAATTGACTCCTTGAGCCTCTTGATTACCTCTGATGTAACTTTTAGAACTTCACGATGGTTGGACCTTTGTCTGGCCTCCATTGTTGGGTTTTCTTCATTACTACCACAATTCAGTACACACTTCATTTTATGAAACTTTTAAGTAGCTCTTTGCTTAGCTTCAGTAAAGTTTGCCAGTTCACCTACCATCACCTTAGTTTTAAAGTTGGAAATAGTCCAGAAATGAACCTTTCATTTTTCAAAGACTCAGCACCATTCCCAAGGTTACGAAGGTTTCTTAGCCAAAGACTCCATAGGTGCAAAAATTCCTTTTTATATGCATGATAATCGTCAAACGACTTTTGTTTCAAAATGACAATTTTTTGCCACCATTTTTGGGTGATTTTGGGATGAAAGTAGTGGACTAAAAACCTTTGTACAACTTGTTAAAAATTACCTCTAACTTCCTCACGTAGGGATTGAAACCAAGCACATGCATCTTTTCTAAGGACTACTTTAAACATACCCAATCTCCCTTGAACTATAACTTGATGATTAATATGCAACACCATGTGAAAGTTTGCAAGAACAACTGAGAATCCTCATCAGGCTCTCCAAAGAAAAGAGGGTATCCTGGCATTTGTTGTTGACGCTCCATTTGCAAACAAATTGATTACAACAAGGATAAATGCAAGAGATTCACAACCAATCACCAACAAATGATGAAGTCAAGAAATACCACTCTAAGTTCTCATCTTGGGCTATCCAAGAATCAATAAGGTCATGATTTGTTTGATCAAAATAGAATGGAACCCTATTAATTAGCCCTAATAAAGGTTGAAATTTCTCAAAACTCAATCGATAGATGTACATCTCTAGAGCCTCCTCTTCATGGTCGCAATAGGTTGCAACATCCAAGTGATATATTGGACTTGCTTGACAATTCTCAAAGCACACACAATTTGAATGAAAAAAAGATCCTTTTGTTTGTTGAAAGCAGTGAGAAGGTAGCAATTGAGTAGCAACTTGTTGTCTTCAATCTTTGCCCACTCTGAGTGTGGAAACCTTCTCACAATTTCATACAACACATCTTCTTCGAGCCCAATCAATTTTGCAAGATTAAATGGTCCACCTTTAGCTTTAGGAATCCTGAACAAAACCTCCTTTAAATTAGCCAAAAATAGTCTTACAGAGTATTGATCAATAGTGTGTCAATAAAGGTAGAAAAAGATGAGAGTTTAAAACAAGTCGTTATGTTCTCTACACCCTCTCCATAGAGGCAAGCTCTATATAGCTCACTATCTTGCTCGTTGATAGTAAAAGGAAGATGATTAATGAGCCAAAGATGAGAAGAAAACTCTCCAAATGTGAGCCGATGAAGTGTGAAGTTCGATCATGGTTCCCCTCTAGAGTCTTCCTTAATGTCCAAGTATACATGCCAAACACCAAAACACACGCTTTTGACCAATCATAGGGTACACACAAGTTGAATGAAATCACGGTCCTCTCTAAAACCAATTAATACAAGTAGGGTTGAATCGACATGCAAAAGACTTCTGTCTACTCTTACCACCTTCTTGTTGTGAGGGAGTCACCCTATCACTTACCTCTGCAAGTCTTTGGGTAACTGAGTTTTACCAAGCACCGAGCGAACTTTATCGAGAAAACAAAAAAACCGAGCGATATCTAGACGTCAGAGAGAGAGAGAGAGAGAGAGAGAGAGAGAGAGAGAGAGAGAGAGAGAGAGAGAGAGAGAGAGAGAGAGAGAGAGACCACATAGAGTAAAACTTTGGTGAACACTAACATCATTTATGCACAAAAAAGTAATTCTAACATTTTGTTTCATCAAATACAAAACATGATACTTTTGCATGAACCACTCATCATGATATCACAAGAGAAGGAATTATTTGTTGCCATTCTCAAGTCATTAGCAATACTATAATGAACACTAATATCATTTTTGAACAACAAATTAATTATAACATTTGGTTTCATCAAGTACAAAATATGATACTTTAGCATAAATTACACTCATCATCGATGAAGGCATGTCTTTTATGTGGTTTGTCACAGGTTTGAACATTGTATCATGGATCTCGCACCATCCTTTTCAGCCTTAGCCTACATGTACACTAGCAAGGCACTTCAATTAAGCAAAAATCAACACATCAAAGAAAATGAATGAACTTTGAATAATGCAAAAACAGATTTTGCAAAATCATTTAAAACCCATCAATAGCCAACTAACTATTGTCAAATATTGCCATGCGCATACATAGCTTGAAAAAGCAAAATCCAAGTAAGGAGATGATCAAACGGGTTCCCAACGGGAGGTCTGTTCTCCTCATCCACCACATCTGCAGAAGTTGAGGCCTCCTCTCTATCTTGCCCTCTAGACTGGGGATGAAGAAGAGGTGACACATATGTCGAGATCATAGCGTCATCACTATCCAATGCTGCACAAGCACGTCTTGAAGAGAGACATGCTTTGAGAACAGGAGCAATCCCATGACCAAACTCCAAACAAAATCCCTTCGGCTCTACTCATCTTCTCAATCTAATGAAGAGTATCATCTACCATATAGAAATATGATTTTAAAGAAATGTATATAAAGCAACAATAAGGTTTGCTTAATATATAAGATTTTGATACCTGCAATAGATCCCAAAACAACAAGCCATCCAAAATCTGCCAATGTATTGTGCGTCAAATGAATGGCGGCTCTCACGTGCTCCTCAGTGCAAGTATCCCATGTAGGTTGTGAGGGTGTAGAATGTAGGACACCTCCAAAAGGCAAGTCAAGAAACAAAAAATCAGTAGCCCATGGAATGAGCCTACCATCTCTCCTGTATCCACCAACATCTGTAGACCGGACTCGGACCATATGCTTGTGTGGAGGCATCCATATCAATGACTACACACCAGAACAAAACTCACGTGCAATGGTAATATAATCCTTGATATAGGTAAACATCTATGATCTCTCGGTGCCTATAGAACAGACTGCTCTCTAGGGAAAACAATCGCATCGGATGATGCAAGCTCTGTGTACCAATAGCATCTGTCAATTATAAACAATGAGATCACCAAACCATGGGTTCATTTTCATACCATAGTGCAATAAAAAAACAATTACAAGATTAGCAATCCTTTGTGAGTTAAGAAAACTATATTTTTTATGGACACACCTATCATGTCAAGCTCCTCCTCTATCTCATGTTGCTTCCCCTTATGTTGTGGTAGAGAAGCTATTAAGGAACACATGTCATAAGATTAATTAACCTTTTCTCTTATGCTCACACATGTCATTTCTGTTGCAATGATTGTCTTGTGTTGCTTCCCTTTATCTTTAAGGAGCAAAGCTATCAAGAATACATTAATCATGTTCAATAGCAATGCACAAAATTCAATAAAGACTGTGTTGTATCTCAAAAAAACATAGACAAAGTCATTAAAGAGACTCACATGCATGAATGGATCTATTATCATGTATGGTCTCCCTCCTTGCATCCGCATCAGATGTGTCAATAGTTGTAGAGGGATTTGATGTACTATATGCATCATGGATCTCTCTCTCATGAACCGACACATAATTTTGATCCATGTCTATACACCAAGGATAGTGATCTAGATCCCATTGTGTTCAATGATGCATAGTGGGGGGATACATGCTATCCTCACTATCAACACGGACCCATGATCGAGCAAGCAAAGGAATGACTAGAATGTGTTGTTTCCCCAACAAATGATAGAAGTATCTAACATACAATATTATAGAAAACTTTTAGATTGTCACAATGAAACCCACAAAATACAAAATAAATTTACATTTTAGTGACCACTACCTATATAGCAGTCTTTGTGCAGCCATTCAATAGTAGGCGATCTTCTTAAGGGATTGCCACTTAGCATCACTATTTCTTCCCTCCAAAGACACCTCTAATGGAAACATGAATTTACGAGCCTCTACTATCATCTCTCCATAGTAGAGCTCCAATGTAGCTGCTCGAGAAATTGTGATTCCATCTGGCACATCACATAGTCAAGCAAAAGTATCTCAGCACCATCAAGCACTCTTTGTATAGGACCCTCTCTTTTCAACCAAATATAGCAAGCAAGTGATATAATTTACAAAAATATAAATTATAAAAGAAGAAACTAAAGATAGAAACCCAAACTCTTGTTACCTACCTACGGAATCTATAGTCACCTTGAGTCAATATGTAAGCCACTCGTGTAATCTTGCTAGACTCCAGCAATGATAACCATAAGATATTATTTTTCATTTTTGCATCATGAAGAGAAATTAAATTAAGCTTCTCTAATGTTTCGCAACTCTCTTGGCTCCATTTCAAACTCATTACTTTATCAAACCACTCTTTACCATGTCGAGGATCAACAATATTCAAAATCTGTCACATAATTTTATTAAAAAAAAAAGCACTTAAAGACAAACAATACAACCAAGCCAAAAGAACCATACCTTTCTAACACAATCCCCATATTTAATGTACAATTCTCCGATTATGTGTTTCTCTTATTGTTTCAGATCCTGTGGCAATAGAGTATCTTTCTTGCTCTCTATCTTACTTTGGAGGTCCTTTGACATTTGAACCTTTCAATAAGTATTCAATAAAAACATTAAAATCACAAAGCAATTGATTTAAATTCAAGAATGTAGTACACTTACATCAAATAATAGACGAGCAAGATATCTCTTTGTAGGAGGATGCCAAGGCTCTTCCCCTTTTGTTCCTCTTTTTTGAAGAGTGTCAATGAGCTTCTGATGTGCCTTTGGTAGTGCATGGAGATAATCTTCATGATTAGCCACACAAATATTTGAGCAATTGACAAGTTCATCTCTCAAGTGAGAGGTAACCAAAGCATGTGTGTTCATGCTTTGCTTAAAAAAATGAATAAATTTTTCTTTAAGAAGTGACAAAATAATGTAGATACATCAAACAATGCACTTGATTTAGCATTTTACTTACAAGTTCATTCTTTGAAGACTAGTCAACAATGCGATCTTTGACACCTTTGTAGCATCAATTATTGTACACAAAACTCTACAATGCCTCTCTTTGTAAGTAGAGTACATTTCATTAATGGCTTCTCACCAAGCAACTGTCCGATGATTCCCTTCCCACACATAGAACATTTTTTGGGCAAGGGATTCAAATTGTGGATATGCAGCCACCTCTTCTTCAAGCTCTAAATTTTCCATATTGGATCCACCCATCAATAACAACATCTTACAAAAAAAGGACATATGTTTACTTATGATTATTAAAAGAAATGAACAAAGGTGAAAATAAGAATGCATACCTGTGACTAAAGTTTCTTTCATTTGACATGTAGACAATGACACTATAAATGCACCCTTCTAAGGAAAATGTAGACCTCAAGCCACTTACATCTGACCTTAAACCATGAACTTTAGCATGTGGTATAAGTCTGCAAAGGGGTATGGGAGGACAATAAAGCAACTAAAAATTATTGTTTTACTTAGAATGTCCTCTCCCCGGTCCAAGTGCAAGGTGCTATCATCCTCATCTGCAACACTTGGATGTATTTCAAGTCTCATTTTAAATGGCACTATTTGCATAACAGCTTCAACTGTAGCTATCTCTTGGTCCACATCATGCAAAGAACCCAAACCAATATCATGATTATCGCTCTCATTTGGAAACTCCGTCTCGCCCACTGAGCTAACTTGATCTCTAAAAACAGGTTTTGAAACTGATGCACTCCTGCCGCGTCTTCTTAAACCTCCCCAGTAGTAGAGGGACTACATTCATAAAAAAACAATACATTAAAAAATAATACTAACAAACTTTCTATTAAATAGACCTTATTAAAAAATTATAATAAAGACGTTTGTACATTTGAATTAAAAATTCATGTTTGATAACTAAAGGTCATACAAACTTATGCAAAACTCTATACTTTGAGACACTGCTCTAAATTGTCCCGCGTCGATGTGGTATAGTTTCGAACAATGTCTCTAGAGTTTCAATTTGTGAAAATGATGTTCGAAATGTGTTCCCATCTGGTAAACATGTTTGGGACTAGCTTCTACACATTGTAGATCATGCCCAACATGCATAATAATTGAAAGACACATCGCAATAAATAATATTCTAAGCAAAATGTTATCATTCCATTCGTTTTTGTCTCTTAACTGGACAGAGTCCTCTACTAATTGGAAAATACATTTCTAGCTTGGGGGTAATTATGGTGTGCTCCATGGATAGGGCCGTAATGAAATCTCCCCCAAAAGACAAAGTCCAAAATTGAGAGAAAATAGCAAGTCAATAAAACATATGCAGAGATGAACAAGAACATGCCAAACTTTCTTGAAACAGACCTAGGACATTAATGCAATTAGAAGAGATGCATGAGAACATTGTTACAATATCAACATGCTTGGACACAGTCCTAGAACATGCCACGTAGGCGTAGGACTGGTTATGCCACTATCCCATTGAAGAAAAGTATTGCATGCTTGCCATATAAATATTCCATTGTTACAATACCAACCTAGCCGGACACAATCCTAGAACATACTGCGTCGGTGCGGGACTGGTTATGCCACGATCTCGCTAGACAAAAACCATTATAGATCTCCTAATAAACATTCCATTTTTTCAATTCCAACCAAGCCTGACACAGTCCTAACACATGCCGCGGCGGCGCAAGACTGGTTATGCCACGATCCCATCGAACAAAACTACCAGAAAACCATCTAATTTAAACAATGCAACTCTTGCGGGACTCGGTCTTTAAACATGCTGCGTTGATGCGGGATTGATTATTGCAGAATCCCATTGACCAAAACCATTTAAAGCTTGCCGAATAATCATCGTTAAACATTTCAATATTCCCAAAAAGTAATCTTTTTCCTCTATAAGGCATAATCCTTAAATAAAACTGTGTCTCAGACACAATGGGTCTGCCTTACCTTTCAAATCATAATGTCCACAAATGAAAAAGGAAACCTATAACAGCTTGACGAAATGAAAAATTGTCTTGCGACTTCATTAAGCAATGCGCAAAAATCTTAATGAAAATAAAAAACTATTATGAACTGTGACTAAACTAATAGGAAGTGCCTTGCAACTGTTGTTTTCCTTGCAACTGTCTTGCCACTTCATTAAGCAATGCGCATAATTCTTTACGGAAAAAAACGGGACTCTACCCTAAACAGTCCCACATCAACGCGGTAGCAGTTAGGGCAGTGTCTCAAGTGTTTATTAGTCAAGGAAAGCGACATCTACCTTGTGGGGGGTCGATGTTTTGGAGCATTCATTTTTCGTGGATGATCCTTCTTGTAGACAACGCACAGACGTAGTTTCTATCTATGCACAGGATTTTAGAAAAGCTCAAACACCGAGTTATAAAATCCTTGTTCAAACATTAAAATGCCTATTTTACCCGATCTCAAGCTTATGAGATGTGGTCGGGGAAAATGTGTCACGGGTTAATATCGTGCCGATTGTGACTAAGGAAAAATGAGAAATTACGCTCCAACATAGAGTAAAATAGTGCAATAACACAAATTTTGTATAATGAAAATATGTTGAGGGACATTTACATTGCAATGAAAATACGTTAATGCCTTCAATAGGTTTAGACATCGAGACAAATCAGTAAAAGTTGAGCATATAGGTGTAGGAAAATCAGTAAACATTTAGCATAGAGGTTAATTATATAACATTAAGACTTGAGACATATCTTGTCGTGCAGATTGGAATAAAAAACCAAACAAATCAACTTTTTGTTGCCCTAAGTTTTGGCCTTTTCACACTTAATATCAAGACGAGTGTGGCGCAGGTGATTGAATATTGACATTTTGTCTTTTCCAAGGAATTGTTTTCTGCAAAAAGTGCACTCTGTTACTCTCCAAGTTGACTATTGTTCAATCCATGCAATGGCTTGTCATATCACTATCTTCGGTCCCCAACATAAGCAAAAGCTTGTGCTGTTGTTTAAAAGTCGGTATCACACTATCACTATTGAGCATTTTGGCTAGAGAACAAAAATTTCTCTTTACGTCCACTTACACTACAAGGAGTTAGAATTGAACCTGCATGTAATGATACAAATGAGTTGTTTTACCATTTGGATCATGAATATTCACAATTTTACAAGGTGCTTTGCAACGAACAGCCATCAGCGTCAAATGCTGGCTCAAAAGAATCTCCAATCAATGTTGAAGATGGCACTACATGCATCGAAAGTGTACCTGATGTTATTCATTCTCTTCCTTTGCAAACCAATCTATATATTGCACTTTCCTCTGCTGCTACAAGTGTGACTAAGGTTTTGGAAATGCTTGCTTTTTATGATGGGTATGTTGCCTATGAACTTCCTCCTCAAAAAAAAAACTCTACTATGTATGGGATGGAGCAAAGATTTGAGGGGCATGTTTGGACAGAATATGTTACTTGCAGTAATTATATATTCAATGGTACTGTTTGTTTTAGACGGTGTGGAGGGCATTTGAGATGCTCCAATATAGAATGTCCATACTATCAGGGAAAGGAGACGATTTAATGAGTCTCAATGGCGAGGAAAATTAGCACGTTCTCCTAGTAAAGGCCACTTGGATGTTGATAATGGAAAGCTTATATGCTTTCATTGCCGTCAAATGTAAGAGTGCATTGACACTTGCCCTGCGGTTATATATTATTGTATTCCATCTGAAAAGACTGGAGTTACTAGATGTGTATTGCATTTAGGTTTTACAAACACCCTATTGTTGAGGGGAAGAGCAGAGTTGCAGACCAATCAATATCTAATGCCTTGATGCATCGAGCTGCCTTTGATACTCTAACAATTGCCAAACAGCTTGAAAGAAAAACTACAAAGGACCTAATTATGGACAAGCTTGTGTCCCAAGTAGTTGGTGGTGACTCACCAATGATAGATGGAGAGTTCTCTTGTTTGTTGGATACCATAACCCCATTGTCAGACAAGCGGCGTGTTCAAAGAACCTTAGAGTCAACTAAACGGGCAAAAGGAATTACACCTCTTGGCTTGGAGTCTATTTTGACTTTAAAGGAAACATCAAGATATCCCTTTCTCCATAGTGTTTTATTTCCAGGTCAGCTTGGACCTGGACAGCAACCTCATATATTTAAAATGTCTATCATGGGCCCAGGAGTGGTGTTGATTTGGTGAAAAGTACGCGCCCTGGAGGAAATTTGCAAGATATGTGGGTGCATTTTGATCATGTACATCGTGTGGAGGGTTGGCCTACTATGTTGGTGCATATTTACGACCCATATGTCAGAGAGCTATTAACATTGGCAATATGTGAATTTACTATGGAAAACAAGCATGCACAGATAGAGTTTTGGAAAATGCTTAATAAGGTTGTAGTTGATCATGGTTTTGATAAGCCTAAATTTTGAGGATTTATGGTAGATGGAGCAAATGCAAACTGGATTGAAGTTCATACTGTCTACTTTGGTGGAGCAAAAAAAAAGATGCATGAGAAAGAGAGATCATGTGTTTTTCATTGGGAGCAAAGCATTGTTAAGCACACTGTCAAGTGTGTACATTTCTCTTTTCAAGAGGAGCATAAAATATTGTGTCAAAAATGGTTGCATGCACCTACAAAACATGCATCACAAGTATGCAAGGATGAACTCAAACAGTTTGGAAAACGGGTGGATGAGATTCCAACATTGGAAACATGGTTGTCATGGTGGGATGTTAGAGTACCACATTGGGGAGGCAGATTTGTTGCTCAAGATGAGACAGGTGCTTTTGTCCCTCGAAAAAATCTTTTTGAGGCTAAACATGCAAGTATGTGTGCTTCAATTGGTTATAAGAATAACATTAGTCTGTATGAAGTCACTTGTGCAGATATGTCACTAGCAATTCTTCAAAGTGTGCCCTACAATGCTGACTTGAAGGGCATGCAATCATCCACAAGACCAATGATGGAAAACTTGGCAGCCAGATTTATGAGCAATTAGTCAATTTCAACATTGAATAGAAAACTTCTTCATGTAGCTCAGTCATCAATTTTAGAAATGCAAATACCAAGTCCAGATATGAATAGAGCTACAGTAAGAGAAAAGAGTGTGAAAAAATCACGCTCAATCTTTCTTGACGCCGATGAAAACCTTGAAGAAGACTCTCATAGACCAAAGTTTGTTATTGTCACTACTCCAGTTTACAATGTACCACATAGCCAAAAAAATGCTTCCGCTGCTCCTAGTCTTTGGCTAGAGAAAAAGGTTACTCGGACTGTTTGGGCAATTAGGTGCACCGAGTCTAAAAAAAAATTGACATGTTATGGTGTTCTCCCCAGAGAGAAAGTACGTTGTGGTAGGTTCATAAAGAAGAATTTAGATAATGTGAAAAATGGTGTTCCTGCCCCTTGCTTTTGGGGAAGGAGAAAATATCCCACTGTAGGTGCCAAACCAGAAGGAATTATTGGGGGGTTTGTATGATTTTGCAATGATAGTAACACTCATGCATGGAATATTAATGGGATGATTATTGCACCTCCTGGAACAGCCCCGGGGATGTGTGTTGTGGAAGAGGGAACGCGTCTGCTTCCATGGGAGGTTGAGATGCTGCACAAAAATGGATTTGTGCTTCAGGGCGATAATACAACAACACAACAGAACCTCCATCTTGGTGGGAAATGTGGATCACAAACGAGTTCTTTTCGTGCTAGATTTAGAGATGGAAAGCATGTAAGGTGGAGGACAAAATTAACCAAAGACTTCAATGACAAGATGGCATTGGGCTGAAGCATGGAAGCACATATAGTGAGAGAGGTTATATTGGTACCAAATGCATCGCCTGTTTTTCATGTTAGCACTCTAGGCTCAGTTCAAAAGGGGGTTACTTATGTGGTGACCATTGCAGACTTTCCTCAATGTACTTGTGATGATTTCCAAAAAAGAGACAGCAAGTGTCTCACGTACGTGCCCATGCAAACACATGTACTTTGTGTATTTTTGAGTCCTTGGGGCCAGAGTGCCAGCATAGGATAGACTTCTTGAGCTAAGGTTTGCAGTCCTCTATGGATTGGCCGTTTTTTTTGGATTCCTTGCAATTGCCATTGTAGGATGAGTGCCTATTATACTTGCATTGTTTTGATAGCTTGTGTTACTTAATCCATTTGGTGTTTATATTGTTGCAACAATCATCTTCTATGGATTGACCATTTTGTTGGGCTAGCTGCACTTGACATTATGATAGGGCTTTTTGCAAAAGAGCTTTTTTGTGTTATAATTCTCTCTATTTTTTCTCGAAAAAATGCCACACTCGATTTTATTCACGGGTAGAAG
The DNA here is from genome assembly GCF_014529385.1 of Adiantum capillus-veneris. Taxonomy (NCBI): domain Eukaryota; kingdom Viridiplantae; phylum Streptophyta; class Polypodiopsida; order Polypodiales; family Pteridaceae; genus Adiantum; species Adiantum capillus-veneris. Next base: position 74,765,778 of record NC_140952.1, on the reverse strand, counting down.
CATGTTAATGTGTCACTAAATATGTTGTCCGAGACAATTCTAGCTACTTGTGCTTGTTAGCATATACTGAAAACGGATGGGCAAGTCCTTTGAATTTCAAATGTTCCATAAAAAAATTATTTTTCCTCCTCATGGGCTTCTGTTTTTAGTTACTAAAGAAGACATGGGGAGTCTCTCTCTCTCTCCTTGCGCTGGGTCTCCTGCCTCAGAGATGAGTTGTCAAAGCTAAGCTCTTTCTCTCATTCCCACATAGACCTACACATATGGAGAACCAATAGCCAACATTATTGCCACTAGCTCCAATGCTGGAAATGGAGCCGTACTGTAATGTGATGGTAAGCAAATTTTAAGTGTAGCCAACCCACTCCAAATGAATTCATTGGTTTTGTTGGTCACATCTATAGTTTTGTGAGTACATTTGTTCATAGTATGTGTCTATTACAACATCAAGTGTTGACAGCTATACATTTAAGTGATTTTAAGTAAGTTCTTAGGAAAAAGCAGAAGAGAGCCACTACATGCAATAAATTACAACTCCCAAGATCCAGCCTTTGTATAATCAGGGAATATGAGAGAGTAACAAAGAGGAAACAACGGGAGCAGAAACAAATGAAATTTGAGCGATAGCATCATGCCCTCAATGATGAGGAGAAAAAGAAAATCTCCTCCGAGATTGTGAGAGCTTTCAAGAGTAGGACTGAAGGTTTTAGTACAGAAGCAAAGTGGGAAATCCGGAATCTTGTTGCTCAATGTTCGAGTGATCCATGATGAGTCTTTTGAGGAGGAGGATGCTGTACAGAGACTGCAATTATTTCCAATATCCGCAGCACACTGGCTACCGTCAAGCAGCCAGGTTCCAATGAGGAGTTTTCTTTGAAGAATACAGCATTGCAAATGATGTTGAATTCAAAGGGAAACATGCCTATTGCAAAAATTGCCAGGGTCCTAAATGTCAATCGTCGCACCTTGCACAAGGCGAGATCACGATAGGCGAAGTCTAATGTTGATGGTCAATTGTTTTTATTGGTTGCATGTCACAAGCAACACTGTCATAGCCCTATCATAGATGAAATTAAGAAATTGGTCTACACATTTTGGAAAGTGGAGACTCGCGTTTCACCGAACAAGAAGGATGTTTGTCGAAAGAGGACGGGGAGGAAAAGATACATAGAACACCCTGTGCACCTCCTAGACGAGCCTCAGGTGATCAATCAAATACTTGTACCATAACTTATGCATTTTATGCATTGCCTCTTTAGTGCATAATAACTTATATAGGCTGATTGATAACATACTGATCTGTAGACTTTTGCTAGTTAGCATACGGACTATGCTAGTTAGCATATTGACTATGCTAGTTAGCATGCCTTGGGTTCTAAATAGCATACCAAGCTAGTTGATTAACACAATATGTATGCTAATTAACATACATGGTATGCTAGTTAACATACCTAGTATGCTAGTTACATACCTAGTATGCTCAATTGCATGATAAGTACGTTGTCTAACAGAAAGTGATTATTCTAGTTAGCATATGGAGTTTTCTAGTTAGCAGGCCTTGAGTTCTAAATAGCATACAGAGTTAGTTGGTCAACACAAAAGGTATGCAAGTTAACACCACTTATGCTAGTTAACATCTAGTATGCTCACTAGCATGATGGGTATGCTATTTAAGACAAGGGTTATGCTAGTTAGAACTAGCAGCTGGGCTGGGGATGCTAGTTAGCATATGGAGTATGCTAGTTAGCATGCCTTGTGTTCTACCTAGCATACAGAGTTAGCTGGTCAGCACAAGATGTATGCTAATTAACATCATTTATGCTAGTTAGCACCTAGAATGCTCAATAGCATGATGGGTTTCCTAATGCGTATACTAGTTAGCATAGTGAGTATGATAGTTAGCATATGGATTGTGCTAGTTAGCATATGGAGAATGCTAGTTAGCATATGGAGTATGCTAGTTAGCATACCTTGGGTTCTATATAGCATATATAGCTAGTTGGTTAACACAATATGTATGCCAATTAACATACCTAGTATGCTAGTTACATACCTAGTATGCTCAATTGCATGATAAGTACATTGTCTAATGGAAAGTGATTATGCTAGTTAGCACATGGAGTTTGCTAGGTAGCATATGGAGTATGCTAGTTACCAAGCCTTGAGTTCTAAATAGCATATAGAGTTAGTTGGTCAACACAAAAAGTATGCAAGTTAACGCCACTTATGCTAGTTAACACCTAGTATGCTCACTAACATGATGAGTATGCTATTTAAGACAGGGGTTATGCTAGTTAGAACTAGCAGTTGGACTGGGTATGCTAGTTAGCATATGGAGTATGCTAGTTAGCATGCCTTGTGTTCTACCTAGCATACAGGGTTAGCTAGTCAACACAAGATGTATGCTAATTAACATAATTTCTGCTAGTTAACACCTAGTATGCTCATCTGCATGATGGGTTTCCTAATGAGTATGTTAGTTAGCATATGGAGTATGCTAGCTAGCATATGGTCTATGCTAGTTAGCATGCCTTGTGCTCTACCTAGCATACAAAGTTACCTGCTGCTGGTAAACACAAGATACATGCTAAGTAACACTCTTTATGATAGTTAGCATACGCTATTGCATGCACATTAGGATGTTGATTGTGATATTTAACACTATGATTTGTTTTCATGAAAATGCTGGATGTCCTAGTTAGCAATCTAAATACTGATCATCATTTGGATGCTACAGGTTGAGCTCTTTTGTAGACTCAAGGAAAAACATCCAGATTGCAAGATTGGTATGAGAATGTTTGAGATGTTGAAGCCATTCTTTTGTAGGTGGCTCAAGGATAGATACACATGCTGTTGCCAATACCATGTGAAAATGTCCTTTTTGAAGGACACACTGAACCACATACGCTCTCGTGCTTTTGGGCTGCATAGAGCAGGTTGTGACTGTATATGCAATATCAGTGTCCCAGGTGAGAACATTAGCAAGGGTTCCTTGGCTTCACATCACACGTTCAAAGGTGTCACACATATGTGGGAGTCTGTTTTCTATCCAAAGCCCGCAGATGTAGTTTTTCATAGAAGGGAATGCCTGATGGGAGAGTGTGTGATATGTGGAGTGTATAGGTTGGAATTATGCTGCTTGGAGATAACAAAGCCAGGTAATAGTATTAAGGTGAAAGTATTTGCATATGTACAAGCTCAAGACAAGCAGGGAAATTAAACAAAAGAAAAAATCTTTTGCACAAAGAAATGCAGTGCCGGGAGTTTCTTCAACTCTTGAAGACCAAGTTGGAGCTCTTTATCATTCATAACTATGTGACTCAATGGCAAGGACGAAAATTCAAGGATTGTCTTCTTTGGTTTACGGACGATGTCATCGTGTCAGTTGTTGATTTTGCAGAGAATTATGCCTTCAAGCACAAAATGAGATTCAATCAATGCATTGAAACTCTAGTCAACTAACCATTTTTGTACACATAACGTACTACCGCAGGGTAGGGGAGGTAGTCAAAACCATCCACTTCTTCATATCAAATGACAAGGTGCATGACATGTTGTTCGTGCAACACTGATTCATGCTACATCCGTGACTAGTTACAACAAGAGGGTGTCACTCCTAAGCAACATTGGGTGTGGTCTGATGGTGTGGCCTCGCAGTTCAAGGGAGCCATGCCTTTTTACTTTGTTGCAAGATATGGTGGAATCACAGAGATGGGGATGAGCTGGTTCTTCTTTGGATCAGGGCACGACAAGGGAGAGCATGATGGTGCAGGAGAAGTTGTGAGAAGACCCTTGACCCATGAACATCTAAAACCTAATGGAGCTATTTTGCAGTGTGCAGCTAATGTGGTTGCTTATTGCCAAGCCAACCTGTCGCAGGGAGCACCTTCACACTATCCTTCAAAAGAAAGGGAATGTGCCCGTGTGTTCTGGGAGGTTAAAGAGGGGAAAGTGAACAGGGAAGTGAAGTGGAATTGTGCCACTGTGGCAAAAACTCACTCTTTGCATGATTTTTGTGGTCACAACCTTGGGGATCCAATTGCCCTCGCAACAAGAGCCTTGGCATGCATCTGTGATGCATGCATGCATCGAAGATGGAATCACTGCGTCAATAAAGCTCACATGTAGCCTTGGGATTATCATACTCTACTCCCATTACTTGATGGGGCTGTGTCAGATTCTGAGCCAGTACATGAAGCAGCCATTATCACATACGAAGGTCATCATGATGTGTTGAGTAGCGCTCTATGTGCTGGTGAAACATTTGCTGTAAATCTAGATGCTTCGACCAACATCAAGGATGTGGATTTCTACCTGGTCAAGTGTGTTGCAACAAAGGAGAAGGTGGAGAAGGGGTACCTCAATGAGTGGGGCAATGCAATTGATAGAGGCTCATGTGTTGTGCAACGTCTGCATTACGAGCAATTGGAAGCATACACCTTCAAGGTAGACCACAAGCAGCCCATCGTCCACGTACTTTCACATCTGGTATGATGTATCAAGATACCCATGGAGCACATCCCAAGGAGACGAGAGGTGTACACAATCAACCCAGAAAGATATGAAGCAATCTATAATAGAATTCCCTTCAGATTTTAAGTTGTAATCACTGCATCTTCAATACACTTCTTGCTCGGAGATAATGCAGCTTTATCAAAAACTTGGGTATCTTCTGTCTCTTGTGTGCTTTGTGTATACATGGCTTTGGTGTCTATCATAGAGGGGTCTCGGTTTAAGAGAGATCATTTGTACAACCTGTCTCATTAAACCTAGAGGATTTGAGCTCATCAAGAAAATATAGAACTCTAGAGAGGTGATCAAACAAGCTCAAAGTCCGCCTCCTTTTGTGTCTTACAATTGACGCCTTTTACAGTAGGACTCCATATGGTTTGGGAAGGTAGCCCACAAATATAAATGGAAACTATAAAAGAAGGCACACCCAGCTTACAAGAAAGGAATCAGGGATTGGAACGATGTGTACAAAGAAGGCCAGTGGCTTGCACAGTATGATAATAAGAAGATATGCTAATTGTGTTCTGTGGGTATGCTAGTTAGCATAAATGGTATGCTAATTAGCATATTGTTTATGCTAGTTAGCATAAAAAATGTGCTAATTAGCATACCTATTCAAGAAGAAGAGATGGCAGCTTCTTGTATACTGTGCATGCTAATGCTAATTAGCATACTGTTTATGCTGATTAGCATAAACTTATATCTGCTAGTTAGCATAAACAGTATGCTAATTAGCATAACTTTACTGGTTTTCAAGGAGAAGAGATGGCAACTTTTTGTATACTGTGTATGCTAATTAGTATACTATGCTGTGAGTGGAATGCTAATTAGCATACTGTTTATGCCAATTGGCATAAACAATATGCTTATTAGCATCCCCTTGCTGGTTTAGGGGAGAAGAGATGGCAGCTTTCTGTATACTGTGTATGCTAATTAGCATACCTTTGCTGGTTTCAAGGAGAAGAGATGGCAGCTTTCAGTTCACTATGTATTTAATTAGCATATTGTTTATGCTAGTTGGCATAAATAGTATGCTAATTAGCATACCTTTGCTGGTTTTAAGGAGAAGAGATGACAACTTTCTGTATACTGTGTGTTCTAATTAGCATACTATGCTGTGAGTGAAAGTTAGCACAAACAAAAATGCACAGTATGCTAATTGAAGGTATGGTAATTAGCATACTATGTATGCTAATTACCATACTATCTATGACAGTTGGCATAAAGAGTATGCTAATAAGAATATCTTTGCTAGTTTCAAGGAGAAGAGATGACAAGTCTCTGCATTCTGTATGCTAATTAGAATATTGTTTATGCCAGTTGGCATTCTGTGGGTATGCTAATTAGCATAGTTAACTAGCATAAACATTTATGCTAATTAGCATAGTTTTACTGGTTTCAAGGAGAAGGGATGGCAACTTTTTGTATACTGTGTATGCTAATTAGAATACTATACTGAGTGGAAGTTAGCACAAACAAAAATGTACATTATGCCAATTGAAGGTATGCTAATTGAAGGCTATATTGATTTGAAGTTAGCACAAACAAAAATGTACAATATGCCAATTGAAGGTATGCTAATTAGCATATTGTCTATGCCAGTAGGCATAGACAGTATGCTAATTAGCATACCTTTACTGGTTTTAAGGAGAAGAGATAACAGCTCTCTGTATATTGTGTATGCTTATTAGCATTATGTATGCTGGTTTCAAGAAGGGATGTCAACTTTCTATATACTGTGTATGCTAATTAGTATACTATACTGTGAGTGGAAGTCAGCAAAAACAAAAATCCACATTATGCTAATTGAAGGAATGCTAATTAGCGTACCATGTATGCTAGTTAGCATACTGTTTATGCCAGTTGGCATAGACAGTATGCTAATTAGCATACTGTTTATACCAGTTGGCATAAACAGTACGCTAATTAGCATACCATTGCTAGTTTCAAAGAGAAAACATGGCAGCTTCCTGTATACTGTATATGCTAATTAGCATACTATGGTATGCTGTGAGTGGAAGTTAGCACAAACAAAAATGTGCAGTATGCTAATTAGAATGTATTCTAATTAGCTACTGTGGGTATGCTAATTAGCATACTGTTTTTGCTAGTTAGCATAAACAATCTGCTAACTAGCATAAACATTATGCTAATTAGCATACCTTTGCTGACTTCCAACGAGAATGTATACAAATTCAATGTTTACACAGAAGAATGCCAACAGTACACATAGTATTGTCTTCAAAAAACACATAATATAGGATCTGATCATTACTATCTGAAGTGAATGTTGGAATAGTTACAAACATTGGAAAGGCAATTTAAAAATTTCCCTCATAATGTTTCAAAATTGCAGAGAGCCTCGTATTCTGGATAAGATCGTGGTTTAGCGCGCTTGTACACTTGCTTCTGCTCAGTGTCCGTTTGCTTCTTTGCTTGCTGAGCTTTTGGGTCTTGCTTTCTTTCTTCTTCTTGCTGAGATTTTGGTTCTTGCAACTCTCTTTGTTCTTCTTCTTGCTGCTGCTTCTCTAATTTTTCTCTTTGTAGCTTCTCTCTCTCATGTCTTTCAGCTTCTTCATCAGCCTCCCTTTGTCTCCTATGCAAGGCTTCCTTATGTTGGGCCTCGTTGCGCTTTTGAATTTCTGATGCCAGCTTCCTGATCACTTCTTGTGAAAACAAATCTCGGGTAGTATCGAACGCATTTTCAGATGTATACGCTGCACGATCCTTTGATCAGCCACCCATAGGAACAACCAGCTGCTCAAAGTATCTATCAAGAAGTTTTGCCACTGTTCTTTGGTCTGGTCCTCTATCTTAGGAGTAACAAGCCAACTTCCTTCAGGTTTCTGGCACAATTTGTACACACTATCGTCAATAATTAGACTATTTTGGGGCCCAAAGTTGCAGTTCTTCCAAAACAATCTCAAATCTTTCAAGAATACAGGCTAATTATATATCTACCAAGGCTGGCCACTACAATGATTCTGTGAAAAAACACCTCTCGGCTTAGCCTGCTGCTCTTTGAATACTATTTCTAATATTGCATTCACTTAGGTTCCATGCTGGTGCTCCATATATACACATGGAAAAATTGGAGGCACCAATTTTTCCATTTGCATCAAAAAATTTGTGGCTGTTTCTGCGACAAAATACATACCTCCATGCTTGCACATTGCACTTTATCATTTCCCCTGCATGTTTAGGGGGAATGTCACCGTGCATTGGCTCTACAACTTGAACAAGTAGGCCATTTAAATCAAGAACCAAAGTGGGCCCCTTGTCTGGCAACAACTTTGGCACACATATTGGGTCTGGCAATGCATACCACTCAACAAAAATAACTTCCCCTGAGGAATGAACATAACTGAAGTACTCAAAATTTTTTGTTAAGCGTTTAAGATAGCTAGCTAGGTGCTTCTCAATCTCAGCTTTTTCTTTTCATAGATGTCTCGTCTTGGCAAAACACTGCTTTCGTATGGTTTTACATGCAATGGAATAATTCAAATCATACAGGGCAACTAATTGCAGTTTCTCTTACCCTGTGACACAGAAATGGTATCGAATAAAGACATTATAAAGGACAAGAAAAAACTACTGAATTGTTGCACAGGAAATTGATATTGAAAAGAGTTTCTTTGTTATAAATATCCAGAGAGATACATGCCACAGGGTGTGGAGCTTGCTAACACTACATAACTTGGACACAACAGGGAACATATTCAACATAATTTCTTGCAAACACGTGAGTGAATGGATTTCTTTTCAACTATGCTGTGTTCATTTATGTCATCCAGGGTGCTCGGAGGGGTAGCACATATCTCGTCCCCAGGATCTTCCAAAATCTGTTCCATGCCACCTTTTATCTTTAATTTCACTTTGTTACAAAACCCGCAGGGGGATGTCATCACCGGTGTCTTGCATAGTCAGCCCATTGTCAGTCCTGAAACCTTTCTCTTGAGCACTCCTACCTTCCTCTTGCACATTATTAACTATTTCCTCTGAGACACTTGTTTGATCATTTGTAGGGGGCTTAGGTTTAGGATGAGTAATCATGATAAAATCTTCATCGTCATCATCTATTTCTTTACCATCTGCAGCAGCCTCGTGCGCTATTGCATGCTATGGCATTACATCTACCCTTTCATGCTGTCTATCTAGCTCATCAGATTCATCATTATAGAGCTTCTCTTCTATCCTTTGATTGACAGGTGTCTTGTCAGGTTCGCATCCTGCATCATTGATACATATGTATTCAATTCACCTGTTCATTTCATCGATACCATTATGATTGCTTGTATGCATAGTGTGACAAGTAGCATTCCATGTATGGTAGGAATGCATATCCTGTAGACATTCATATTGTCTATGCTAACTATGCTAACTAGTATACAAAGGGTGCTAACCACCATGATCAATATGCTAAATAGCATACAAAATATGTTAACAAGGAAATGTGAATATAGTGTCTATGCTAACTAGCAGAGAATGGATGCTAATTAGCATACATAAAATGTCAATTGTTACCATATACATGCGGTAGTGATTTGTGTGAACACATCACTACACCTGCGGTCCTAGTGTGTGAACACACTAGGACCGCCGGGGCATTTTTTCCCTCTTTAGGAGGTTTTTTCCCCCGTGCATTGTATATACGCCCATCACTCTAGGGCTATCTATTTTTCCATTGCACACTAAGTAACACACTCTCTATTGTGCGCCTTGAGCTTCCTTCATCTTCTCCAAGCTGTGTGTGTTTCTCTGCAACCCTAATTCCAACAATTGGTATCAGAGCAGGTCACGTCCTCTCGGGCTTAGTCGCCAAATGCTCCATCACACGCCTGCTCACTTTCTTCGATTTCAGTGAGCTTTGGCAAGCGTTCCCAGGTCAACAAATATTTTGGGCGAGCTCGTAGAGCTCGATCTGCTCAGAATTTTGATTTGGGATAATTTCGGCCTCTGTTTCCACTACATGCCTTATAGTCTTCTACGGTTTGTGCTATATAGCACAGGTTGTTCTTGTTCCGTTTCTCCTATTTTCGGACAATTTTCACATCAGGTGCAACATTTACCATGGCTGACAACAACAACACAAATGTGTTCAAGATGTTTGCTGCTGAGGACAGGTTGGATGGGGACAACTACCCTATGTGGGCTTATATGATGCAACATGTTCTTGTGTCAAAGGGTGTCTGGAACATTGTGCAGGGCATTGATGTACGTCTTGGTTCTGAGGATGTAGGCGATGTTGAAGATGTTGCAGGTCTTGCTGCAAGGATTGCAGCTGTTAGAGTTGTTTTGCCTATGGCAGAACAAGCTCGTTGGGATGTTAAGGATGCGCAAGCTCATGCATTGATTGCGTTGTCTGTGAAGCACACCATTGTTCCTCACATCCGTTCAGCAAAATCTGCAAAACAGGCTTGGGATATTCTAGCAGGTCTTCATGCAAGCCGCAATGAGGCTAAAATTACGTTGCTGCATAAAGAGCTCGAGTCAAAGATTATGCATGAGGAAGATGATATGGACACTTTCCTTGCTAGTGTCAAGGATATCAATGAGCAACTTATTTCTGCAAGTGAAGTTATTTCAGACAGTTCCCTTGTGCAGACTGTTCTTGATGCCTTACCAGATTCTTACCAGACTTTTGCTAGTACTTGGAGACTTATGACCGAAGGAAATCTAGAAGTTGTCAAGTTTGATGCATTATGCACATTGCTGTTGCAAGAGTCACTTTCCATGAAAAACAGGACTAGACAACATGCAGTTGAACAGTCTTTTATTGCTTCTCAAAGAAAGGGTGGTAACATCAATGCAGCCACTTCTTATGGTTCTGTTGTGAGTGACAAAAATTCTGTTCCTAATGCTTCTGCTGGTAGCAATTCATCTGGAAATTTTGGTGATAAGGGCAAAAAGAAGATGCGTTGCCATTATTGTAAAGCTAATGATCACTTGATCAAGTCGTGTCCTAAGTTGAAGGCCAAAGAGGCTAAGAAGAAAGAGGGTGGTTCCACTGCAAATGCTGGTTCCACTACAAATGCAGCCATTGTTGAGTCTTCTGTGAAACAAGACTGTGTTGCTGATGTTGATGCCGAATGGACTTTTAGCGCAGAGTGAACTTACAATCCTGTTGTCCATGATGCATGCTTGTCAGTTGATGCAGATTCACATGTGTGGTATTTTGATAGTGGTGCTACAAAGCACATTACCTCACATCGTGAATTGTTTACCTCTCTCGAGTCTGTCCCTCATGGGAATTCAGTCACTTGTGCCAACAACGCCTCTTATCCAGTTTAGGGAGTTGGAAAGATTGTCCTCACTGCTGCTAATGGCAGTTCCTTCACACTTGTTGATGCACTTTATGTACCTGGGATCAAGAAGAATCTCTTGTCTGTATCCGCACTTGCTAGACTTGGACTTGTAGTCAAATTTGTGGATGACAGATTTACAGTTCATGATCTCAGTTTTGGTAATGAAATTGTTGCATCTGGGCTTTTTTGTCGTGGGCTGTATAAGCTCACTTTGTATGACAAGTGTGGAAAAAATTTTGCAAATGCTGTTGCAGATTCAAGGGCTATTTCAGATGCAAAACTTTGGCATGCACGTTTTGGTCATCTGAATTTTGCCAGTTTGCTGCGTTTGTAGAAATCTGATATGGTTTCTTCTTTGCCGCCTCTTGAAGCACCTGTCAAACATGTTTGTGAAGGCTGTATTTTGGGTAAGATGTAGTGTTCTAAATTTCCAAAGGATGGTTCAGTTCGGGCCACATGCAGGTTGCAGCTTGTGCATAGTGATGTTTGTGGGCCCATGCAAACTCCGTCCTTGGGCAATTACCTGTACTTCGTGACTTTCATTGATGATTACTCCAGGAATCCATGGGTATTTCCGCTTAAAGCGAAGTCCGAAGTTTTTATGTGCTTCAAACAATTTCTGGCTATGGCTGAAAATGTCTCGAAATGTACCATTAGGAAAAATGTGGACTCTCCTTGGGCCATATAGGATTAAGGTTAATTATGCTCCAGCCAATAGGAAGAGAGCAATGTATATAAGTCTAGAACCTAAGAAAGTAGAGAGAATAATAGGGTTGTCCACTCATTTATTGCTTTGTATCCTAGAGGGAGGTGGATGGGTAAAAGAGGGAGGGGGAAAAAAGGGGGGGGGGGGGGGGGGGGGAAGTAGTGGGTCCAGAGATACGTTTTTTCAAAAACCCTAAAATTTCAAAATTTTCAAAAAAAATATATCAAAATATTCCATCCAAAACTCCCCCCAAACCTACCCTATGATCAAAAAGTCATTTTCTCACTCTAGAACCTTTTTCCCAAGACTCCATTCCAGGGATTTTAATTACGCGATGACGCATTTTGTTAAATGTTAATTATTGTTGTTATTATACTATTTTTTTCATGTTAATAACATATCTAATGTCATGACCTACGAAAACCGGTAGAAAACGTAGAACCGGCGGGACAACCAACAATCCCGGCGGGCTTATTATGTAACCCGGCGGGCCCGACGGGACAAGCAAGAATCTCGCTGGACCCGTCATGTTCCCCCTCCATATTTGGCGGCTCTATATAACCCTGTAGTAGACATCACATCACATCACCTCTTCCTCTAAATTTGGTTATCCTTTAAAATTTAGAAGAAAAACTAAAGGTAAAAAAATGAATGGTCTTTAAAAAAAATTAAAACTTAATGTAACTTTGATCATGGATCATTAGTTTTTTTTGGGACTGAACTGATTCTTGAAAGGAGGTAGAAAGGTGAATCTTTGGGTCGGTATCTCTACATTTGGGATGGACTAATCTCATGTTTGGTTCACTGTTATATTTGCTAAATTGATTGCTATATTGATTAGAACTTCTATCATGGGTCATTAGTTCTTTTTTGGACTGAACTGATTCTTGAAAAGAGATAGAAAGGTGAATCTTTGGGTTGATATCTCTACTTTTGGGATGGACTGATCACATGTTTGATTCACCGTTGTATTTGCTTGCTATTCCGATTAGAGCTCCAATCATGGATCATTAGTTCTTTTTTGGACTGGACTGATTCATGAAAGGAGGTAGAAAGGTGAATCTTTGGGTCGATATCTCTACTTTTGGGATGGACTGATCACATGTTTGATTCACCGCTGTATTTGCTTGCTATTCTGATTAGAGCTCCAATCATGGGTCATTAGTTCTTTTTTGGACTGGACTGATTCATGAAAGGAGGTAGGAAGGTGAATCTTTGGGTCGATATCTCTACTTTTGGGATGGACTGATCACATGTTTGATTCACCGCTGTATTTGCTTGCTATTTCGATTAGAGCTCCAATCATGGGTCATTAGTTCTTTTTTGGACTGGACCGATTCATGAAAGGGGTAGGAAGGTGAATCTTTGGGTCGATATCTCTACTTTTGGGATGGACTGATCACATATTTGATTCACCGTTGTATTTGCTTGCTCATGTTTGAGTAGATTGAGGTTTATTCCCTTCAGGCTTCACTACTATGCTTGTGTGTGATATTGATTATAACACTAATGTTTGGTTTGAATAATACTTGAAAGAAGAGATAGCATACTGAGCTATGTTTATTGGTATTGCAGGTATCAATAAGTATGTCTTCCACCGGGAATGTGAGTAGCGATGTTGGTGTCTCAAGCCTGGCTTCCTTGAGGAGACCTCCTACCTCGATGCCAGGTCCTGCTTTGCAGGGCACCACTTCGCAGGGCAAGCGAAAGGCAGGCGGAAAAAGTCCAGGACCCGAGTGGAATTTTGCCACAAATTTAAATAAGTATCAAGATTGGAAATGTAACTTTTGTGGCGAAGAGAAATCTGGAGGAGCACCAAGAATAAGGGATCATTTGCTAGGTGGCAATACCAGAATCCAACGAGGAAAGTGCAAGGGCTTAGGTGTAGAAGAAGCAGCTATGCGCTTAAAAGCTTTAACTGGTAAGCTAATTTCCACGAGCAAAAGATCAAAACTCTCTACTTTCGACCATCACACCCCGGTATCGATAAGATCAAACCAGTATGAGGGATCATTGGGTGTAGCGCCCACCAATGGAAGCACTCAAAGCAGGGAACCAACTTCTCATATCGATGGAACTACACCTCCAAACCATGGATCTCCTGACTTTCAGGTAGGATCGTCAAAAAGTAGATAGGTTAGCTTACAGACGAGCTTCAAAACACTTGCCTTAGAAGAAGCACAACTTGCACTAGCTAAAGTCGTCTATTTCACTGGGGGATCATTGGCCATTGTCACCCGTGGTACATATGTCCGCATGGCAAGCTGAAGTGACCACACCACTCATGAAAGAATGATCTACATATGGGTCAAGGACCACCGTGCTCACCAGAAGCTGGAGGGGCCTCAATAGATGTTGGGTGCTCAATCAATGTGGCAGCATTTTGTTTTTTTATAGTCGCCTCTAACTCTTTTACGTGGCAAGATAGCACCTTCACCTCCCTTTGCAAGTCTCTATTTAGGGTTTCTTCTGCATGAGAGCCTTGTGTAGCTTGTGATGCTTGCTTGAGTTGAGTTTGAAGCTCCTCCTTAACTTGGTGCACTTCCATTGATGCACCTTCTACTACCAATGACATCTCTTGCCGTGTGACGGTGATTGCACTACTGCGATTTTCCTCAACCGTCATGTGAGGTGTCCTTGAGTTGAAGTCCACGGCTTCACCCAAGACATAGTGCATGTATAACATCTTGGCAATCCACAATGGACAATCCATATGATGCATAGGATGACCCATAACATCGAGATATATGTTCTCTCCATTGTCTCATATGTCTGCATTAATGCATTGTGATAGCTTGAGTCGGCCTTTCTTGATGTTGTCATCTGCAATGCCTGGCCATATGGATTTGACCATTTCTCGGTCAATCCTAGTGTTCACCTCTTTCCATTGTGTACCCACTGGGTTGGCCCACCGGGAGCAACGAGCTGCAATTCGAGCGGTGTCGTTCACTCCACCGCCTTGACACATGGATCTGAGACGCTCAAAAGTGCGCTTAGCCCTTTGATTATTATTATCCATATCCTTATTAAACACTATACTTCAGTTACGGCATACAAACTTAATGATAATCAATTGCTATAAGAGTAACCACCATTTTACGACAATCAATTGCTATAATTTTAACCACCATTTTACGACAATCAATTGATATTAGAATAACCACCATCTTAGGACAATCAATTGATATAAGAGTAACCACCATTTTTTAAATCAATGAATGACAATCAGTGATTCCACGTGGCTTATTGCTTGAAACTTAAGAGAAAAAACAAAACTCATAGAAAACTTGTTGTCTATTGAGATATAACAAAGTGTTTTTATTACTCAAACATCATCCATGGCGCATAAAACCCAATTTTTAAAAGTGCTTTTATAAGTCAAAAGTCTCAAAAAACCCTGCTTCATAAAGTACATCATATATCCATAAAAAAAAGGCTACACTCATTTCAGAGGGAGGGCGTAAGCATCGTTTTGGCTGGGCTTCAAATCTTTCTAATTCTTCGTCCAAAAGTGCCAAGGTCTTTCTGTCTGTGGATTTCTTCCTCACCCAACCTTCCACAACAATCCTAGATATGGCTTGTACCTCCAATGAAACCTTGTGTTTGAACCAATCTGTGCTGTAGTAGTCAGAGAACTCTCCACAAAACTTACAAAATTGCCATATCACCCATCCTAGGGCGTACACATCTGTGGCCTTGGTCCATGGGCACGGGTGATTGCCATCTAGTAACTCAGGAGCTCGCCAAGGATGAAGCTTTTGCCAGTTTTCATCGGTATTGTTGGTCTTTTGTGTTTCTAAGCCAACACACAGAGCCAATCCCCAATCAATTATTCCAATACGGGGAGTGAGATCCTTGGTAAAGTCCAACATGATGTTCCATGGATGGAGATCATTGTGGATCACTCCCTCGTCATGTGCGAATCGCAATGCCTTCACCAAGGCATGGATCAATGAGGGAGCATGATTGCACAGGCTCTTGATATGTGTTTTCTGGTCTTCAGAGGGATGCTCCCATTTAAAGTCTTCAGGGATCTTTCCTTTCCCCTCTTGATGCGCTACAAGCGTCGTGAAAGAGCCATGTGGAAGGGGTACTCTCTCCATAAGATCACCTAAAGTTCCCCCATTGAAGTAGGGGAATATCAGAAACCATGGCAACGTTACAGAGTAGGCAATACTCCTCACAATCCCTCTATGGTTGAGATCTACCCCACTTTCTGATGCAAAGCTTTTCCACTGATGCTTGGCCTGTCCTTTGAACTCCTTGGCACAATAAGTATTCGTTGCAGGAAGGAAACTGATCCCTTTGATTTGAACTTGCCACCCTGTGCCATAAGCCCCTGACCCAAGTTTCTTGATATTCTTAATGGACTTATTTGGAATGCCCAGAGTCATACTACATTCAAAATTGTATATGCTGCTCTCCAGGTGACTAGCAGAAGCAGTAGAACCCGATGTTCCCTCAATGGAAGCCTCCTCAATAAAGGGTTCTCCAACTTGGATGCTTCCCATAACTCTGGTGATAGCCATTCACATTTTCTTGCTTAGGCCAAACTGTGTGTCTATGTGGGATGCTCGCCTTGACCTCTCCTTTTCAGCTCTCCATCTAGTCTTCCAATGCTCTAGCTTACCCTTGTCTACTTCTTGAGGGCATTCCTCTTTCAAATCAGAAGCCACCTTGGGAAAATTGCCCACCCAACTGCTCAATAATGAGATTATTGATTCGGTTGTTTTGTCTGGATATAACAACAACATTTTGCGGGCAATCTTGCTGTATAATGATTGCAATCTAGACTCATCTGCAACAATCTACGCTATATCGTCGGGATCTAGTGCACTGACGATTGTAATCAACAATTGTCTAATTTTCTTTATGAACTCTATCATTGAAGTAGCAGAAGGACCCATTTTGCCTGCAATGGGGTGAAAGCATGTATAGGTGGCCTGGAAAGTAATGTCAAGGACATTGCTTTTTTGTGCTTAAAAGTGGGTGTTTTAAAAGTGCTTCAAATCTCAAAAAGAATATCACTCTCCTAAGGTACGTCAATTAAGTCTCCTAATGTAACGTACCACAATTAATGAGGCTAAATGTAATTTACTGCTGAACGCTAGGCCGCTTCTTTCCCGCTTCAACCTGTCTGAGCTTTCTTTGTCTCTGAGATCTCTCTTGGAGCTCTATCTAGCTCCTCTCTATCTCGCTCTCTCACAGAGCTCTTGCTGAGCTTTTTGTATCGCTCAGCCCTCTCTCTCTCTCTCTCTCTCTCTCTCTCTCTCTCTCTCTCTATCTCTTTAAGCATGGCTCCTCTTGTGTCTGAGCTCGCGCTCATCTCTCTCTCTCTTAGCACACTTTCTCTCTCTCTCTCTCTCACGAACTCTATCTCTATAGGTTCCTCTTCTACTTGATGATTCTTGAGGTATGTAAACACTTATTATGCTTTGTTAGTATCTTGCTAATTAGTGCAAGAAGTGCCATGTATTAATTAAATAGCGTGTAGTTATGATTTGTATTGTATTTCTTGTAGAGAAATCCTTTGAAAGTACTGCAACAATGGAGCACATTGAAGAACTGTCTATCAGCTCATAGTCATTGAGTAGAGAAGCTCAACTTCAGCGTAGAAAATTAATGAGGAAATATTGGGCTGCTCAGAAACGAGAGCAACGTCAGGCAATGGTCGACTTTGTGACGGAAAGCAATACAGGGGAGATGGATGAAAGAAAGAAACGAAGGATATGTCAATCTATGGTACAACACTTTGATACCTTAACCGTGGGAATGGATGCAAGTGGTAGGAAGAAAATCTTTGATGAACTTCTTCAACATCCTTGCTTCCTTACTATGCAGAGTAAATCCAAAGAGTTGGAAGCAATTATGCTGAGAAACATCCGCAACACTTTGAATCATGTGAAGGTCCCAAGATCTTCAGACGAGTTTTTTGTGAAGAAATCAGCAATGATGATGTTGGTGAATGGTGGAAGCAAGGAGCAAAACACTGACATGAGCATACTGCAAGCTGCCAAGCTTATGGGGATCCACAAAAGAAACTTATATTCAGCCAAACATCACTTAATAGTGTCAAGTGAATCCGATGGTTCGTTCCCTGCATCTACGTGTCATAGAGATGATGCACGGAGAACTCACATCACTCAAACTGCTAAAGACATAGTATTTCAATTTTGGACGGATGAGACGAGGGTGTCCCCCAACAAGAAAGATGTTTGTAGTAAGAGACTAGCTAGATGTTCATATGTAAAGCATCCAATCCACCTTCTTGAGGAGCCTCAGGTAATTGATATATTTTTTAAGCACTTTTTATTGGTGCTACAACTCATATTCCTGCTACAACGTTATGTTTCTATATCACTTTTTATTGGTGATACAACTCATTACTGCCATAACATTATGTTTCTATACTTCTTTTTATTAGTGCTACAGCTTGTTTTGGTGTTTTGCACCACTTTCTAGTAGTGCTGCAACATTAAAAAGTGGTGAAACATTACTATACTGGTCTCTAATTGAATCTGAACCACTTCTAAAATTTGACCAATAGTTCTAAATGTTTTTGAAGCACTTTTACTTGTGTTTCCACACCACTTTTTAGTGTCTTTGAACCAGTTTTTAATGTTTTGCACCAGGTTTTAATGTTTAAGAAACAATTTTTACTAGAAATGCACCAACACTTCACCGTAAACCCTATAAAGTGGTGTTCACCCACTAAAAAGTCTTGTTTACCCAATGCTAACAGACGTGTTTTACAAACTCGTAGGGGTGTTACAGGTGAAAACGTTTTTGGTGGTGCAACTCACTTTTTCCAAGTGATGTAGCAGCTTTTAGTCATGGGGCAACAATTATAGTAGTGCTATAGACTTTTTACTGCTGCTGCACGAATGGTGCCCACCACCTTATGATGGTAACCAAAACCATATTAGTGGACTTTGAACACATTTTGTTAGTAAACACTTACAAGTGCTGTCACACCACAATGAAGCGGTGGACACAACACTTACAAGTATAAAAACCACTTTCACGTGGTGTCTGACCGCATTCAAGTGGTGAGAAGCCACTTTCATGTGCTAAGTCACTACGTCAGTCCATCACTCCATGCAAGTGGTGAGGCACCACTCCCAAGTGGTGTGACATCACTTTCAAGTAGTTACTAAAACCTTATTACTGCAATCAAGCGGAAAGTTCCCACTTTCAAGTGGTTAGACACCGCATTCAAGTGACAAGAAAACGCGTTAAAGTGGTGACTGCCCACTTTGAACTAGTTTCTCACCACTCTCAAGTGGTCATCAAGTGGTGAGACACCACTTTCATGTGCAAAGTACTACGTTAGTCATCACTCCATGCAAGTACACCACTTTCAAGTGGCTGAACACCGCATTCCAATGACTTGAATCCGCGTTCAAGTGGTGACTGCCCACTTTGAACTAGTTTCTCACCACTCTCAAGTGGTCATCAAGTGGTGAGACACCACTTTCAAGTGATAGCTTAAACCTGGTCACTGCAATCAAGCGGCAAGATCCCGCTTTCAAGTGGCCAGACACCGCATTCAAGTGACCAGAATCAGTGTTCAAGTGGTGACTGCCCACTTTGAAGTAGTTGCTCACTAATTTCAAGTGGTCATCAAGTGGTGAGACACCACTTTCATGTGCTAAGTCACTACGTCAGTCATCACTCCATGCAAGTGATGAGGCACCACTCCCAAGTGGCAAAACACCACTTTCAAGTGGTATCTAAAACCTTGTCACTGCAATCAAGAAGCAAGTTCCCGCTTTCAAGTGGCCAGAAACCGCATCCAAGTGACCAGAATCCGCGTTCAAGTGGTTACTGCCCACTTTGAAGTAGTTGCTCACCACTCTCAAGTGGTCATGAAGCACTTTTCATAAGAGCTCCTCCACTTCCAAGTTGTGTTGGAACACTATCTAGTTCTGATGCTGGTATGTTGCCTAGTATTTTGTCCCTCCCAACTACTTTTTAAGTGCTAGATTTTAATTGGTTACTGGCCACTTTGAACTAGTTGCTCACCACTCTAAAGTGGTCATCAAACACTTTTCACAAGAGCTCCTCCACTCTCAAGTTGTGTTGGACTACTATCTAGTGCTAATGCTGGTCTGTCGCCTAGTATTTTGTCCCTCCCAGCTACTTTTTAAGTGCTAGTTCTGAACTTCCCCAGAACTTTCATGTCCTTACTCACCACTTTTTAATCGTTGCCCACCATATTCAAGCAGTGCACACCATTTTTTATTGGCAGTTCATCACCGTCAAAGTGGTTTGAATTCACTTTTAAGTCGTGCCAAACCACTTTTTAGTTACGCTGAATGCGATTTCTCACCACTATTAAGTTGTCCTCACACAACCTCTTAATATTCTACCTTTTTGTATGGTTACTAGTTTCTACACTAATTTGTATTTGTGGTGCATTATTTTCACAGGTAAAACAATACTACTGAATGTATCATTACTAGTTTTTAGTGGTGCACACCAGTTTTTAGTGATATAGAATCACTTTTTAATGTTTTGAAACAATTTAACCAGTTTTGAATGCTAAGTTTATTTCTTACATTTGTATACATGTATATTGCAGGTGGATATTTATTTAAGATTCAAAACAAAGTATGCAGATATTCAGATTTCGCAACGTTGCTTCGAGTCTATGAAACCGTTCTTTGTCCGAAAATTGAGGGATCGCTACACCTGCTGTTGTATTGTGCATGTACAAATGATTTTCCTTAAAGAGGCAGTTAATCACATGCGGACTCGAAGTTTTGATCTTCATGGTTCTTGCTGCATGTGCAGCTGCCCTATATGCCTTCATCATGATGAAGTTGTCAACCATGGATGTCTTGCATACAAAAATGCAAGTATGAGCACCACTTCACTGTTGGAGTCTATACTCTACCCTATACTTGCAGAACATAGTTTCCATAGCTACCAATGCTTAATGGGAACATGCAATGCATGCGGTGTAGGTAATATTCAGATCTGTCCAAGAGAAGAAGTTGAGCAGAGTAAGCAAGTATCTGTGAAGTTTTTTGAAAATATAGTGGGTGCCATTGGATTAAACAATGAAGCTAGAAAGAGCACTGTGAAAGACATTGTCCACAAGAAAATGCTGCCTAGAGAACTTTTGCGAGTGTACCAAGACCACTTGAAGAACTATGTCACTCACAATTTTATATTTAGGTGGCAAGCACAACAGTTCAAGGACTGCATTTCTGGAACGGCACGCTCATACAAAAATTCATGATTCATGCAACCAACTGCTAGGAATTAAGTTCTCAAAGCACATGAATCTTTAGCAGTCACACAATCTTGAACTTTAAAACAAGCAACACACTCACATGAAACTCCTCCTCTCTGGGGGGCAAAAAATGAGATGATCCGGGGCAAGTGTTAAGAGAAGTGGCCTCTAGAAACCTCTCAAAGCTCCTGTGCTACTCATAGGGTTTGAGGGCCTCACAAGAACACAACACACAGACCCCAAAGACAACAACACACCTAAATACCACGCACAAAATCTGGAAAATATAGAGGCACCACCTAGTTTTTTATATCACAAAATTGGACCTGAGTAGAGAGAGAGAGAGAGAGAGAGAGAGAGAGAGAGAGAGAGAGAGAGAGAGAGAGAGAGAGAGAGAGAGAGAGAGAGAGAGAGAGAGAGAGAGAGAGAGAGAGATACCATGTTTCTTAGCCATTGTGAGAAACTTCAAGCATACATAGTCAATCGTTCAAGAAAATGGATGAGTGATATGAGCACTTCAATTAAAACAAACAACAACACATAGGCCAAAAATTGCACCACAACGGTTAGAATTTCAGGTCCCATCCAATACAAACACACATTCAAAACCTAGTCACCCCATGCATTGTCTTAAGTCCAAGACAACCATCTCCAACTTGCAACCCTCTTAAAATGGATTAAGCAAGGCAAGGGCTACACACACCAAACATTAATAATAATAAAAAAAAAAACAACATGACGCTTCAAACACTTTCCATGATATTTAGCAAACACAAGACGAAAGAAAACCATCGAGACGCGGAGCCCAAAATCACCTCTTCTTTTATGAGACCACCAAAATGAGCATAGAATTGTAGAAGAAACCTCCAATTCCTCTCCTCTCTTCTCTTTGGCATACACTTTGCAAAGCACTTTCCATTCGCGGATTTAGCAAGCATTGGCAAAGGTTATGGCTATTTTCACTCACAAAGCTAGCATAGAATAATGCAAGGCTTCTTACGCAAATCTTGTAGCCTCTCTCACACTTCCTTTCACACTACTTCTCACTTCTTCTCACTTCTTCTTCTCATGTGTTTTTCAATTACAAAGAGAGGCTCTCTTTTTATAGGTTTCCAGAGGGATTATAATTTCCATGATCACTTTTAATTACACATAATATAGCTTTGCTTAATCTGATGTATGTGAGGAGATAGGTGGTAGGGCTAGATTTAAGGTTAGTGGGTTAGAACTCTAATTAGTATTTTTACATAATAGAAAATGGAAATGTACAACGGTAGGTTGTGTAGAATGAGAATTTA
This sequence comes from Adiantum capillus-veneris, assembly GCF_014529385.1. Lineage (NCBI taxonomy): Eukaryota > Viridiplantae > Streptophyta > Polypodiopsida > Polypodiales > Pteridaceae > Adiantum > Adiantum capillus-veneris. The sequence continues at coordinate 74,743,716 of NC_140952.1, read as the reverse complement.
GAAATCGGGTAGGATTACACTCTCTCTTGGCCATTGATATTGAAGAAATGAAGAATGACTGCCCTTATCTTTTACATCCGATGCTTGGAATCCAATTGAATTGGTTGATCTCTTGCTAATTGTAGCCTTTTGTCAACTTTGTTTAGAAGATTTTGGAGCATTGAAAATGTGTGCATCAAAAGGAGAAAAGGAAAAAATATGACTAATTGTAGAGAGTTGAAAAAATATGAAGATATATACAATGGCAACCATGGCCAATTCTAGTGATCTTCTCCATGCTATGTTTTCCCCATGCTACTAATGGTGGTGGTGTGTGTGTGCGCATGCATGTGTGTGTGTGTGTGTAATGAGAGTGTAAGAAAATAAAAATGTGTAAAAAAAGAATGGGTTGCTTGAAAGTGCATAAATGCATTTTAGGGTCCTAGAGAGGCCCAAATAAGCCCCCAAAGGCATAATCATTGGTCCTTGAGTCTAAGCCGGTCAAAGGGTTAGACAAGGGCCAGAAGAAGTGGACTCCAGTTAGGTAAAGGCGGTGTTCGCCGGCCAGTGTCTGGCCGCCCACATTTATCTCCTTATTCTTTATAAATACAAAGAATAAGGAGCTCTCACTCATTCTCAGTGTGCTCATACAATAATATTTGGGAGCTCCACCCCACATCCCTATGTTGTGCTCTCTGTCTCCCCCTCTCTTCCCTCTCCATCTTCGCTGCACACATGCACGCCTTCGATCCATTCCTTCACAATTGGTATCAGAGCTTTGGTGACACGTGCACAACGGCTTCTCGGTGAGAGGAAGTGACGGAGCTTGGCTATGGCGGCTTGAGCTTGGTGGTAGTGAAGAGATCAAGAAATCTTTGTGAGAATGCAATGGGAGCTTGTGAGATCAATTGAGAGTGATGTATGCTCTTGTGGAAGCTCAGAAAGGAGTGCTGAAGATTGTGTGGAAGTGAAGGTGTTGCCCTAAAAAATCGTGTGCGCAAAAACACTGTTTTTAGATTTGTTTTTCTCTTTTTAGAATTCTCACTTTGACAGTGATTGAGTGTTTACTCTCACTTTGACAGGTTTTGTCAGTTTGGTGTTCTTGTACCCACTCTCACAGGAGTGAGAAGTTGTGTATGCTACGGTTGTTTTCCACATTGTTCATTCATTGACACATTTTGGCAGCACTTTTTCACTCACATTTGTATGCCATTTGTGGCGCTGTTGAGTGATACTTTGGCTAGAGCGGTTTGACTCTGTGTATATGACTTTCTGAGGTGTTTCGGATGAGTACATTCCCAGATTGGCCATTTGGGCATTGTTTCTTGCCTCCATTGCGACTTATTGTTGAGTTTTTTGCTCCAGTTACAGGGGAGACTCTGGCAAAATTTTACCAGATATGTATGCCTATTGTAGAGGCTAGTGAGCTTGACCATTTTCTCACCTTCTTTGCTTGAGATAGTGGTTTGATCTCAGGTGGGAGAGTCTTGTGATCTCGAGCATTGTTTGCCATAGTTTTGGCATGGATATGGAGACTCTTCAGGTTAGAGGCGGTTCTTGCTCAGGATTGCGATTGACATGATGGCAGTACGGCCACAATGGGCATATTATGCACCATTGCTTCAAGCATATGAGACAGTGGAAGAGGCAGATGCATGGTGCTACTATGAGGACAAATGCTAGAGAGTATGCATGTGATGGGCATGTCACTTTTGAGTCTAGCTTGCCTTCAGAGTACTTTGTGTCTTGGGATAGCACATTATCTACGCATTTTCTACTAGACGAGCATGTAGTTTTTCACGTGACACCACATCATGATTTTTTTTGCTCTTTCTCTAGTAGGAGACTTGGTTGTGTGCAGTTTGCTGATGGTTCAATATATGACATAGAGGGTGCTGGAAATGTATGCATGTCTTTGCCTAGCGGTGCATTGCTTATGCTACGAGATGTACGTTATATACCAGGACTCAACTAGAGTCTCATTTCAATGCATCAATTGCAGAGTAGTGGACATTGTGTACTACTTGGAGAGCGGTCATTTTAGATGCACAGGGGATCACTGGTGATAGCCAGAGGTTCTAGGAGTGGTCTGATATACCCTTTGCATATTTTTGACACACAAGGCAATGTAGTCTCTGTGTATTTGCAGCCATGTTTGGAGCGAGAGACGAGGCGTGTCTCTTTTGAAGATGTGTTGTATAGAGAGCAGGTTGTGAATTTGTCTTGTGGTGACATTCACGTAGACAGTGGTGTCTCTGGGGATGCACAACTTGGTCAGCCATCATTTGAGGTGACATCAGTTGAGCCAAAGACTAATGCATTTCTCTATGATGCGTCTCATACCTTTGAGGGTGACAATGTCCTTTAGACGACAGTGTGTGATTGCAGTGGTGCTGATTTTTTGATTTTGTAGTCATTCTCAATAGATATGCCTTTGCCAGATGATGTTGACATGGTGATGCATAGTCAGGTGGATCTTGATGAGGATGCATATGGCACCGAGGTTGTTGAGAGGGCTAGGTTGGCACACATAGTGCATGTTTTGTCGGCTTTTGGGTCTCTCATGTCTGACCTTTTGGTCTCAAAACCTGATCTTGCTTATGCGGTTGGTGCATTTGTAGGGGGGTTTGTCAGTTATGTGATGACTGACACTAGCATTGTGCATTGTGGAGCCATGCAGATCATCACTCGATACTTGCATCATGAGTGTCATTGTGGCTCTAGCCCTAGTGGTATGCATGTTGCATCTACACTAGAGCGATTACAGATGCACTCATATGTTTGGAGTGAGCCAGTGAGCATAGGTTGAGAGCTGTCTTCTCTCACCTCTTGTATATACTAGTTGTAGGCTAGTCTTCTCGCCACTTATCGGCACAAAACCTTTAGTGGGAGAATGTTAGGTAAAGGCGTTGTGCTTTGCCCATGTCTGTTGGCCAGTGTTTGATCGCCCACATTTATCTCCTTATTCTTTATACATACAAAGAATAAGAAGCTCTCACTCATTCTCACAGTGTGCTCATCAGTGAGATTTGGGAGCTCCACCCCACATCCCTGTGTCGTGCTCTCTGAGTCTCTCTCCCCCTCTCTTCTCTCTCCATCTTCACTGCACACATGCACGCCTTTGATCCATTCCTTCACAAATCCAAGGGACATTCCAAGTGTGGTCAGATGCTGGTCAAGTGGAGGGTTCCCAAGGTGGGGAAGAGAGAGGAAATGAAATATAAAAAAGTGAAAATTCTAGGCGCACAAACGATGTCACTAGTGCCCTCTCTCAAGTGCAAAGAGTAGAGACCAGCTAGAGAATAGTTGAAAGCAAAGAGCCGCCCTTTCAAAGCTTGCCAAGTCAACATGCAAAGTGGACCAACAAGGAGGCATATGCCCAAAATGAAGAGATCACCTATATATAAGCCATTATTTAAATCATTTTTAATGCTTTTTGTTCTAGGCTTTTTGGGGAGCAGCTGCAAAGAGCCAAGAGTGCGAGTGTGAGTTTTTTGGGTGGGCTTCTTTGCAGAGGTAAATGCCTGCAAAGCCCCAAGTGTGCGTTTTTTTGCCCGACAACCATGTGGGTGCATCATTTGATGTAGACGAGTTGTAAATGGTGTTTTTTGAGTATAGTGAAGCCTCCATTGTGTTTCTCTAGAGTCATTTCCTCTTGTCCCCTTCTTAATTCTTCTACTTGTGTGTAGTGCCGGTGTGAATGAGCAGGCATGCTCCTCTTGGACCTCTTTTTGTGTGCGGGATGGAAGTGAGAGAGTGGTTTTGTGTGTGGCAGCAATGTATGGCTCAAAACGAGTTGCAAAATTTGTGTGGGTAGCTCTGATGAGCGTGTTTACGCATCGGTGTGTGTGCAAGCGTTGGTCTTTTTGGTGAAGTGTGTTTTTCAAGGGTGTTTTCTGAGAGGATAGGGGTGTTGTGAATGCCCTAAGCTATAAAGAGGCCCTTGTGTGTGTGCTATGTGTGTTCCTCCATTCCCCCTCTCCATCTTTTGGTCCCCCCATGGAGGAGCATATGATGCTCCTAGTTGAAGTCAAAGTGGCAATTTTTCCGATTTCAAAGATGCAAGCTTTGAAGAGTAGGTTGTTCTAGAGAAGATGTGGTCCAATTATCCCATTTTCACTAGGGTCGAGAATGGGGAAACCTGGATCAAAGATTATGGGTTATTTCTCTTGAGGAGCTCTCTATCAAGAGAGGAAGGCGCGGTGCAAGTGTTCCCGCTCTTGGTTCATGGAAAAAAAGCAAAGAGGTGGTATGATGGTCTACTAGATGCAGAAAATGCCGATTGTGAAGCCCTGGGGATGTCTTCTTGGAGTAGATTTGCAGCGAATGCACAGTTGGATGAAGTGAAGTGAAAGCTTGATAGCTTGAAGTAGATCTTGGAAGGGGATTTAAAAGCAACTAAATGGGAGTTTGAAGCCCTTTGGGGACAACTAATCAAAGTAACTGCTGCAGAGAATGTTGGTTTTCTAAAATTGAGCAACTTTTTAGATTGCCTACATGAGGAGATGCACAATAGGAATCTCTTTATTTGAATCCTTATATCCTTTGTGCACTAGTAGGTGTATTTTGTTGCTAGCAGCATCTCTATTTGCAAACCCAAGAAGTTCACATTACCAGTGGACAAATTTCTCAAAGTAGGGTTGACTGCCACATTGTTGGAGTTATGCACCACTCTAGGACTTTTTCTAGCACTTGTATGTAGCTTGGATGTAGAGGAAATTTGCAAACTTGTTCATTGTGATGACTCATTGCTTGTATGTGGAGGAAATTCGCAAACTTGTTCATTATGCACCACTTAGGACTCTTTTTAGCACTTGTACGTAGCTTGGATGTGGAGGCAATTTGCAAACTTTCTCATTGTGATAACTTATTGCTTTCTAGTACAACACCATCTTTCTAGTCCCACATAAAGCATTTGAAATCTCTTTAGATAAGAGTACACAGTTTCATCGTGCAAAGATTTAAGTATTTGGAGAGATTTTTGCTTTCTAAGGCTTTTGTTAAGTGTTAGCTCAGTAGAATGCGTATGATTAGACTCAGAGTCAGATTCAGGGACAACAGGCTTACCCTTGATATCTGTATGATGATAGTGAGCCTTCTACTATCCAGTCTACTGCTGGTTGGTTGGTGGTGGGTTGTTGTTTTCCCGCAGTCCCATCTGTTGATTGATTTGAACCATGGTTTCTAGTGGGTGTTGAGCCTCCTGTAGCTAAGCCTCGAGCATCATCATCATCTCCTCCCTGATGATGTTGGACCATCGCTTCATTCTTTTTCTCATCTTCATCCTTATCATAATCTATCTTTGTTTTCTAAATTATTCAAATATTCTGAGATGGTCTCGTTGACTAGTGCAATAGTGTACTCCTTTGATTCATTCTGTAAATCTGACTTGATGGACTCAATGATAGAATCTAGATCATTCAAATTCAGAGTGAGATTTTTATTTGCATCCACAATCTAAACCAAAGATTGTTAAATGTATTTTTCATTGATAGCCATTTTTAGTAGTTCACGATTTGATTCAAACATTTGCAATCTAAACCAAAGAATGTTAAATGTATTTTTCATTGATATCCATTTTTAGTAGTTCATGATTTGATTCAAGCGTTTGCAATCTAAACCAAAGGATGTTAAATGTATTTTCATTGATATCCATTTCTAGTAGTTCATGATGATTATTCAAACTTTTGCAATCAACCCATTTTGCATTTATTATGGATTTAAAATGCTTTGGTCACTATTTGGCAATGCTCTTTTCTTCATCCTTCATAGTATTTTTAGCAGTTAACTTGTCGACTTTCTTCTGGAGAGCTTCTATCTCTCATTGATGTTATTGCTGCTCAAGATGATAATGTAAAATCTATTTGACCCAGTCAACTTGTCCCTTTTTTAGTGTTTCTAGCTTAGCCTTAGTCTTTTGTAGTTCTTCTTTCACAACATTTAGTTCTATGCTAGAGACGGATACCTAGGCATCATCTAACGTATGGAATTAACGATGGTTCTCCACTCATACTGAATTGTTGTTGCACATACTTGGGTAATGGTGTCGAGGTCACTATGATTAGTCTCATAGAAATCCATTGGAAAAGCATAAGGCAATGAAGGTCTATTTGGATTTTTCATTACAAAGTGCACCTTTAGAGGTTGCTTCCAAAGGCCTTGTAACTTGTCTAGTCTAAATATGCTTGTGTTTCTGTGTTTTGACCTTACAACCCTCTTTCTTTCTTCTTCCATCTTAAAAGGTCCTTGTGAACATTCGATGGTTTCTTCTAGAGCTATATCCCTATTGATTTCTTCCAAATATTCTTTCTCAAATTCTTTGTCACCCTCTCCACGTTCTTTTTCATCTTTAGAGAGGTCCATCAATTTTCTCTTAGAGATTGTAGCTAGGTATTTAGCCACTTTGGCTTCTTCATCTTTATCTTCCACTTCTTCACTCTTTACTCCGGTGCTATGAGCTATGCATTTTGATTTGGTGTAGAGGGCAAGCTGTTTGCCATATCAAGAGCATGGTGGGCAATTGTTGTGAGGACTTATGGACCCACTAAGTATGAAACTCCACTACTCTTCTACCACTTATCTTCTCACCTACACCAGATTACTTCTAAGAAAAGCTTTGTTATGTGTTATTAAAAGTGATCATGCAAATTCTAATCCCTCCAAAAACCTATAAAAAGAGGGCCTCTCTTTGTAATGAGAAACACATGAGAAGAAGAAGTGAGAAGTCTATAGAAGAAGAGTGTGAAAGCAAGCATGAGAGAGGCTACAAGATTTGCACAAGAAGCCTTGCATTATGCTATGCTGGATTTGTGAGTGCAAATAGCCATAACCTTTGTTTTAGCCATAGCCTATGTGTTGTGGTTTTGTTTTAGCTGAGGTACTCATATCACTCATCCATTTTCTTGAAGCATTGAGTATGCATACTTGAAGGTTCTTACAGTGGCTAAAAAACGTGGTCTGTGTGTGTGTGAGTGTGTGTGTGTGTGTCCATCTTTGTAATGAAAAACACATGAGAAGAAGAAGTGAGAAGTCTATAGAAGAAGAGTGTGAAAGCAAGCATGAGAGAGGCTACAAGATTTGCACAAGAAGCCTTGCATTATGCTATGCTAGCTTTGTGAGTGCAAATAGCCATAACCTTTGCCAATGCTTGCTAAATCCGCAAATGGAAAGTGCTTTACATAGTGTATGCCAAAGAGAAGAGAGGAGAGGAATTGGAGGTTTCTTCTACAACTGTATGTTCATTTTGGTGGTCTCATAAAAGAAGAGGTAGTTTTGGACTTCCCATCTTGATGGTTTTCTTTTGTGTTGTGTTTGCTAAAGCATCATGGAATCTGCATAAGTGTAAGTGTTTCAAGCATCCTATTGTTTTTGTTGGTTGTTTGATTGATGTTTTGTGTGTGTAGACCTTGCCTTGATTAAGCAGTTGTAAGAGGGTTGCAAGGTGGAGAGAGCTCCCTTGGCCTTAAGACAATGCATGCATGGGGTGACTAGGTTTTGAATGTGTATTTGTGTTGAATGGGACCTGAAATTCTAACCGTTGGTGAGAGTTTTGTTTAGCCTCTGTGTTGTGGTTTCGTTTTAGCTGAGGTACTCATACCACTCATCCATTTTCTTGAAGCATTGAGTATGCATACTTGAAGGTTCTTACAGTGGCTAAAAAACGTGGTCTGTGTGTGTGTGTGTGTGTGTGTGTGTGTGTGTGTGTATCTCCATCTTTGCTCAAGTCCTAGTTTCTGATACAAAAAACTAGGTGGTGCCTCTATATTTTCAAGATTTCTTGTGGGTTATTTGGGTGTGTTGTTATGTTTGTCTGTGTGTTGTGTTTATGTGAGGCCCTCAAACCCTATGAGCGGCACGGGAGCCTTGAGAGGTGTCTAGAGGCCAGTTCTCTTGTCGCTTGCCCCAGACCACCTCACCAGGTTCCAAATCCCTTCATCCTTGACACATTTTGGATTCATGGAGCCTTTCAACAAAGCATGTGAAAATCGAGAAAAAACACCTGCACCCATCTGCTCGGTACTAGCTCACAAATTCTCTTTGTTGTATCTTGTTAATCGGGAATCTTATTGTGACGAGAGATTACTTCTTGCTGACTTCACATGTTGTGTACTACCCTCTTGAACTTATGGCACGACTTTCAATGTAGTGAACTTGGAAAACACCTGACCCCTAGCAAATCTTCAATTGACCATAACTTGCCATGTAGAGCTTTGATTGACAATCCAAAAAGACCGACATGCTCCACACCTTGAATACACTGCACCCATCCACTCATGCTAGCTTTGAGCACGTGCCCACTTTCCCTATCCATTGAGGATTTGCAAAAACTTCTAGCTTTGAACTTTGATATCTTTCACCCCATAGCTCTGTTTGAGGAGCTTCTTGGGCCATCTTCTACAACATCTCAACCTCTACATTCCAAGCACCGACATTGAAATTTGAACACCTAGACTTGCCACCCCACGTGGACCATTTTGGAGCCTTTTTGGTCTAAAAAACCACCTTAGACATACATTTCCACTATCCCTTGCCTGCCCAGGTCTTTTGCACCTATCTTAGCACTTTGTCCTGCACTTGCATACTCCCATAGCACTTGCATTCACATTTCCCCGCACAGACCAACTTTGGTTGCAGCAACGTTACTACTACATATATGGTAATAGGTATGTCAAGTTTGTCTCTTGAGTCTTTACATGCGTACTATCTATAGAAATGCCCTTTGAAAATTCCCTTAGTCTCCATTGATATATAAAATACTATCTACTTTCTTATGATTGCATATGGGCTCAAAATAGACCGAGTCATAAAGCACTTTAACCTTATACAAAATGGTATCAAAGGTCATTCATGACAATGATGGCATGCTTCTCATGGATTAAAATTTATGCATCATGTCTAAAGATTTTATATATATCGTAATCTTATATGCTTCTGATAATGTGTACTATTCTACTTTTAATCTCTTTGATTCATTGCATGCAAGAATGTTTGAGGAATTTTAGTTACTTCATTATTAATAATTACTCATGTGTAAACATTAACATAGGATGGTTGTTAACTGAGCCTAGCTGTGTAATGTAATTTCTCAATTTATTTCAAGCCATTGTAATAATTGTGATGTGCTATGGGTTCAATAAGAGTTTCAAGCTATAAATAATATGTGAATTAGCATGCCTAGCTAGAAGATACGATAAATGTAGAGCATTATTCAAGGCCTTTGGTACTTGTATATTGGACATTTTAACTCTAGGTGTATAAGGCAATGTGTAAATGAAATTAGGGTTCTCAAATTCATTTGTTGAGAGCACCTCTAGTGAGAGCTCATGTGGTGTGTGGCTATGGAGTCCGAGAGCTTCTTCATGCTCATGTGGCCTGATGAATACTAATAAATGCTCTTACTTATCATTCATTATGTCTCTTTCACTCTCTATTGATAATCTTTGATGATTTGATTAAAGATCTTGACTAACTAGTGGTTAATTTCTCTCTTATCTTGTGTAATTACCCTCTATTCTTTGTAGGTGCATGCAAATTTGATTATAGCATGGATACTTGATAGATCTATGTGTGTGCGCTTGTGATTAGTGTGTAGCATGATGGGATTTTAGTGATTTTCTGCATCATTAAAATCATTAACGTGTGTGATTGAGTTGATCTACTTAAGGAGAAGTGGAATTAGAGATAGCCAATCTTGTGGCTTAGCTCCTCCATAGGCCAAGCTCACCTCATAAAATTAACCATTTGTGTTGTCATGAGTAGCTTACTAATATTGTGTGAGTGTCTCCATGCCCTAACCGGGTAGCTCAACACTCGGCATTTGCATTTATATGTTGGTCATTGGAGTTATGCTATACAATGGATCCCCAACATTTGGCACCATTATTGGGGATCGATCTATGCTAGCATAATCAAATAGGTTTCCTCACTATTTTTTTCACTAATTTAATTTGTACGGTGGTTGTTTTGTGGGTTTTGGATGTGTGTGCATATTTCAATGTGTTCAGTGTCTCCTAATTGACACCATATTTCTTTAATTGTGTGTCTACAAACACTAATTTCTCACTAACCCCTTTTTAATTTCACTAATTTTTCTAGACTACACACTAATGTTCAACTAATTGGACTAATACTTGGTACGTATGCTTTCATATTTGCTTAATTAAAGGCTTCAATTGCACTCTAACAAGGTTCATTTGTGCTAATAACTTAATCATTTCTTGATTTTGAGATGCAAGAATAGCGCTTTGGAGAGTTGACGGAATCAACCTACGCATCTAGCAATCAACAATTAGATGGTGCCCTTGGAATCAAGACATGTGCGATATGCCAAGTTGTTGTCAATTGATGCTATGAGTCTTTTGATTTGTGCGTTTGCATGCCGTTGTAATGTATAACTTTTCCTAGAATTGGGTGTGCATAAATGGATGATTTCACGTGGTAATTGGCATTGTGGATTTGCTAATTATTCAAATGTGTGCATTATGATTAAGTGTGTGTACACTCTAATTGAGGGCATTTTCCAATGTTCAAAAATTAATATTAAATGTTTTTGTTTTCATGGGTGCACCTATATTGGCATAGGTGCACCTCACCTTCACTTGTGCGTTCTTTGTCTCTCTAATTCATGCTGTTTGCATGAAATTTGATGTCTTCGTGTTTCATAAAGTGTCAAAAATGACAAAATCTCGATGAAATCTGGCAAATGTTTACATGTAAGCTTTGGCAAAGTTTTCAAGATTCATCTCAAATTCGGAGGTAAGTCTCATCTTCCTCGCTTGAGAAAAGTTTTTGGTGAATTTTTTTCTTGAGAATCTCCTTCAATTTGTAATTAAAGAAATACAAATAAAAATGAAAATAAAAGAAAACTCCCTCTTTTTCTCCCTGCTTATTATCTTTCTCTCTTTTCTCCCTCCCTCTCTCTTTGCTCATTATCCCTCTCTCACATCCTTTCTCTCTCCCTCCTTTGGCACCAACGATAATAATTGCTAATTCTAAGTCTCTCTCTACACTCTCTCACATCTCTCTCTCTCTCTCTCTCTCTCTCTCTCTCTCTCTCTCTCTCTCTCTCTCTCTCTCTCTCTCTCTCTCTCTCTCTCTCAACTTGCACAGTGTTGCATTAAACACTCCAACCCATGCACAATAACCCACCACCCACAAATACTTAAACACATACAGACGCACTCACACACAATCAACAAAACTCTCTCTCTCTCTCTCTCTCTCTCTCTCTCTCTCTCTCTCTCTCTCTCTCTCTCTCTCTCTCTCTCTCTCTCTCTCTCTCTCTCTCTCTCTCTCTCTCTCTCTCTCTTTGACTCTGTGGTGTCGGGCCACCTCAACCAACGTTCTATCTGTGCACGTTCTATTAGGCTTGTTTTATCCATTTCCTTGTTCAATTCAAAATTTGACATCTCCCTTGACTCACATTATCTTCCTCGTTGTGCACCTCTGCCAACACGACATGTCATTCCTTCTTTTTTATTTGTTTTGATTGAATTTTTAATTTACTGTATTTTATTTTATTATTGACATTTAGTGTTAGTTTTATTTTATCTCAATTTAATTTATTATTTTCATTCAAAAAATAACCAATAAATTTTTTAAAAAGAAAATGAAACAAAAACCAAACCAAAATAATAAAAAGTCAAAAAATAATCCAAACAAAAAACAAAAAATAGAAAATTAACCAAAAAATCAAAACATAGAAAATTTAAAATAAAAAAAGGAAAAGAAATTCACAAAAAATAAATAAAATATTTAAGAATAATAAAAAACAATCAATCAAATCATAACAAAATTGAGAAAAACATAAAATTATTAAATTTTTTTTATAAAATAACAAAAACAAAAGAACAAAAAATTCCACCAAGGTGACCATGAGCAAGGAAAAAGCAAAGAAGAGGTGTGACATAGGTGAAATGTGAGCTAGTCATAAGTTGAATCTAGGAATTTGGAAAAGTTGAGAGGGTCTCAAACCCTCAAACAAGAATTTTTTTACAAAAAAGAAAGGAGAAAAAAAAAGAAGAGATGACCAATTTTGAATTGAACAGAGAAATGGATAAAACAAACCTAATTTTTTCCAAAACCCAATCAAAACCCGTAAGCCGGATGATTCACGCAAAGCATCAAGCCAGGTCATGAAATTACTCAAAGCTCAATTAGAGAAGAATCCTTAAGTGAAGCCTTAACGAAGCCATTTGAAACTAGTTGAACTCAATTTGAATGTTGTCAAAACCAAACTAAACCCTAGAAAACGTCATTGAAACCGAATAAAACAATCACATACCCCATCAAAATCTATCAAAACCTTCTTGGGTCTCAAACTCTAGTAAGGCTTCCAATTTTGACCTAACAACTGGGAGACCTTCAAGTTTTCTCTTTGCATTGATTAACAAGAGATGTTTTGAAAGGAAAATTTGATAGCTTGAAAAGCATGTAAAATATTATGCCTTGCCACATACAAGGCATATAACCAATTTGAGTATTCAACACCTGGCACACATTATGAGTTGAAGTCATCAGAAGCTTGCTTGAGCTACTGTTGGCCAACACTCAATCAATCACTAGAAGGGAGGGTAAACTACAAGGAAAACTGTCCAACAGAGTAGGAGAAAATTCAACATTAAAAACCTAAAAAGCACAAGAAAGTTATAGACTGAGTGAATCACACCAAACACAAACAAAATCTACACAAACCAAGCTATACTTGCTTCTTCAATGCTATTTTCATGCACTACACCATCGTGACTACTCATCATATATGGATATGTCATCTCCCACATCGAGATGGCTATGTCCCGCTCATCCATATGTAGACTATGTGTCTTGGCATCAACTCATCAACCTCTAGCATGAGCATATCAAAGAACTCTATTTCCATCATCTCTACCTGTGTCTCTATGGACTAGACCTCATCTACCTCTATTTTCATAGTCTCCAATGACACCTGATATGTCTCAGTAGAGTAATGCTGCTCTCTATAGAGTCTATTGACATGCCACCTGCACAACTAAAAGATTTTTCTTGTTAGCATAGTGGATCTCACTAGTGAAGGAGACACGTCTCGTCTCTTGCTCATCCCATGCCACCAATAAAATGGAGACTGTGCCATCTCATACCTCAGATACATGCATAGGATATACCAAGCTACTCTTGGCTCCCTTAATAATTACTAGTGATCTGAAGTGCATAAAAAACGACTACTCTCTAAGCAGTGTATAACACCCACAATTTATTAATTGTCTCACTGATATCAAATTTTATCTCAGCTAAGGAACATATCGCACATGTCATAGCATATAGGATGCACCACTAGGTAATGACAAGAAAACATCTCCTACACCTGCAATGTCAAACGTTGAACCATCAACTAAGTGTACATGATCAAAGCTCCCACGAGAGAAAGTGGTTAACCACTCACGATGTGGTGTGACATGAAAAATTGCATCCTCATCTAGTAGCAACCAAAATAGGGAAGTTCCACCTCTCAAAGACATGTAGGCAAGAGGAACACTAAAAGTGAATGTGACATCACCACCACTGGCATAGGAAGCCACCACTCTAGCATGTGTCAAAACCACATCTGCATCTTCTATACATTGTTGCCGCTACCTTCGTGCATCAAAAGCGATGATGCCTAATGTGCCCTGTGTGCCCATAATGCCAACAACACAAGTATCAGCATGAACAAGACCTTCGTCTCTCACGATTCATGTCTAGAAACTTTGAAATATCACACATATTTCTATGTGGATGTCAACAAACCAAAAATATAGCAAGAAATCCTAGGATAAATCTGGCATAGTTTTCCTTGTAAACTGAGCAAAATTTCAAGATAAATCCCAACTATAAACTATGCCAAAATGGCACCAAAGTGGGAGATCACCCGACACTACACAATCATAAACATGATCAACACATCCTATCTGATACTTACATATGCAAAATATACCTCTACCAAAACAATTTAAAATGGCAATGTCCAACCTCTACTTGAAACCAAGCAAAGTCATTGCATAAACAATCACCACATTGATGGAGCAAAAGACACCATGCGCACACTCACACACCCTTGCACCTCAACAAAACACAAGGAATTCACTTAATTTTCTCACCTCACATACAATCACTCAAAATCTCAATGAAAATCATCCCCCCAAGTCCAATTCAAACTCTCACAAGCACTACAAGGTGAGTCAAGTTCACCAAGTCGCTTGAAATCACACTTGATGATAACCAAAAGATACAAGAAAAACCATCCAAAACTAAAAAATTCATCCAAAAAAATCCTCTCTCAAACCATTGCAAAAGCTTCACCAAACTCCACTCTGCTGGACTCTTTGGTGTAGCCTCAACCCTAATGGCACTGATACAAGGTCACATAGTCTTGTACAAAACCACACTTTCTTCCCTCAATTATTTGCACACACACAACCATGGAGACCTCAAAACTTCCATAGACTCTCCCAAGTGCAAAATGGAAGAGAAAAAAAATCCCATTCACTCCTCCACACACTCAAAAACAGGACTCAAATAACATGGGACTACATAGGACCACATGTAGTAATCGTGCATCCTCCTTCACTTGGAGAGGTGAATGTGGTGATAATGAAGGTCAAAAGTACTTTTCAAGCCTAGACATTCACAACACGGTGGATTTTCTCACGAAGGTAGCAGCAGAAAGTACTATGGTGGTGCAATTGGTTTGAAGTTTTGTAGAAAAGGGCAAGGTCTTGTCTATGGATAGCCAAGCGGAATTTCAAGGTCAATAGGAGGACAACATTGAAGTAGAACCAAGGGGTTTGGGAATTTTTCTTATGCTCATGATGTGTTGGATGCAGACTAGATGGAGGAGCAACTATCATTATCTACGGATTGCATGGATGGTGCGGTGGATATAGGTTCTTTGGATTAGGTATGCTTTGAAAGTGATGTTGATTGGAATTTGATGATGCCAAAGTTGCAATGGATGAAGAATCACATGTGATTTTGATAAAGCCTTGACCAGAATACAGGTGGTGCAAGGGTGAGCCCTCCAAAAGAGGTGTTTCCAGTGGATGAGGACTGGTCTTCTACTATGGGTGAGCAGGCAGAGGCACTGACCTGGATGAGTGTTTGTGTCAACCGCTGTGCTATTTGGAGGAGGTATTTTGCATGGAGAGCCTCAATTTATATGGTTGGGTGGGAGGGTCAGGTACATCCATTTTGAGTGATACTATGTGTGATGATGCTTGGTTTGAAATGGACAGTTTTCCAATGGATGCTTGGTTTGAAATGGGCAGTTTCCAATGGATTCTTGGAGTCATGAAGGTAGGCCATGGGCATCCTACAAGCATGATGGGCTAAAAGCTAGGGTGAAGCATTTTGAAATGCGATTATAGGTGGATGGAAGGAACTAGTGTTAGGTATTTGATCTAGGTGGAAGTTGTGCTATGAAGTAGGGAGTGGGTCAACCCACTTGAGGTTTAGTAGTAGGATGCATATTAAAATTGTATATCTCGTTTGGTTTTCTCACAATGCTTGCCAGTGTGTGTATAAATATAGAAGAATAAAGGGGGCTTTGTGGTTGAACATAAATGTTCAACAAGGGGGTTGGGAAATGATGGTGCAGCCCATAGAAGAAGGCACAATCATGTATGGATGGGCTAGCAAGTGCATGGCAAAGGGCTGAAGCGGGTACAAATATCCTAGGCAGGTAGGTGGAAGCGGAGGTGTATGTCTTATACAGGGTTTTAGGCCAAAAGGACTCCAGAATGTGCTAAAGGGGATGGCAGGTAAAGATGTTCACAAATCTAGTTTTTTCTTGCAAATGTAGAGCTTGAAGTGGTCTACGAGGTGGTCTAGATGGCTCATCAAATGGAGCTACAAGGTGGAAGGTACGACCAATGGAAGTTTTGCCAGGGGCGAGTTTTGAGCTGATTTGACTGCTTTGGAAGTTATGCCATCCGAAGGTTTTTGAAGCTTGACGGATTTGTGACTCGGTAGTACGTATTGTGTGAAACTAGCAAAAATTGATGTCATGTCAATCGGAGTCCCGAGCATGAATATATTGCGAGTGGAAATTTGTGCGAGGGGATGACATTGTAATGCCAGATGATTTTTTGTGTTTTTTGGACCAACAGTTGGAGGGCCTGGCAACCTCAAAGTGCAATGAGGTTTTTACGAGCTAGAGTTGAGAATTGGGAGTTTTGGTGGCATGTCACAACTTGGTCATTGGAGCCTTGAGCAAAGTGGGCAAAGTAGTGAAGCAAGGAAGAGAAAGTGACTTTTTTGAAGTTTTTTATATAAACTTGGTGATTTTTTAGGATCTTGGAGAGTGGAGGACCCTAGAATCACCACATTGCATAGATAATCCCACATGCAATCTTGGGCGCTTATGAGTAAAGCTGCAATGAATGCACCTATTCAACACCCAAGGGCATAGGGGAGCTTGAGAGCCCGTAGAATATGGTGTTGGCACTTGCGGTACTGCATGCAGGCTTGTCGAGCGCAAATGTGTCGGAGCTCGTGGCACTGCTGGGTGGTATTGTTGGTCGCCGATGCTGGTGGTATCAAACATGATGATGATGTGGCGGCCCCAAACATTTTAATTGAAGGAGAAGGGTCACACAGGGACAATGACGATGTCGTGGCTATTCCCTAGGGCTAAAGGGATGGTTTCTATGTTGTATGAGAGGGAGCAACAGAAAGTGCTTGAGGTGATGGCTAGGAGGCAGCTCACTTCCGGCCGAAAGGGGAAAGTAGATGATGTGTCCCAACCATGCAATGCAATGCAAAAGTTGAAAGGCCACTTGAATGAAATGCATAAAAATACTAACTGGAGATCCAAGAGAGCTTTATGAGGAGATAATCCCAAGTTTTTTTCTTTTTGAAGCTTTGGTCACACCTTATAAGAAGAGGTTCTCACAAGTTGTAAAGACTTTTTTGCCATTTTGGAGCCGAGGCCATTATTTTGTTGAGGAAGCCACTGTTGAAGCTATGGAGATCGAGCAGAGCACGAGAGCTACCAAGGTTATGTTTGAGCTTGTCGATATGTGTGCTAGCTTTGAGCACGTTTGTATATGGTGTTGATTTGTGAAGAGAACCTAGCCTTGTTGTGTATTGGTGTCGATTCCCCCTTCTCTTCTATGCTTGTGTGCATGTGTTTTGGCATGTGTATTGGCATGTGTGGTGCCCCCCAAGGTCCTATTGTGCAAAGAGGGATAGAGAGAGGTGTTGTGTGTGTGAAAGTTGTAGCGAGTGTGTACGTTGGAGAGGCGGAATGGGGGAACATGCCCGGCACAAACACAAGGGCCTCTCTATAGCTCAGGGTATCCACAACACCCCTATCCTCTCAGAAAACACCTTCAAAAAACACACCTTACACTAGCAGACCACCACCTGCTCAATTTACACTGCTTACACACTCCACAAATCCACCACACAACGCACACCTATTGCCACGGTCTCTCTCCACCCTTGCACACACTCCCAACCACTCAATCTCACTCTCTCACATAAGATACTGTCGGTCCGGGGGGGCACACACATCCACACAACCGGCACCGAGGGGAAACATGAAAGCAAGAGAAAAAGAAGGGGGGAAGGGGAAACACAGCAACACCAACACAAAAAACCGCTTCTTTTTTATTAACTGGGAGCAATCAACGTGCTTCTCAGTGGGGGCACCAGAAGATGGAGAGGGGGAATGGGGGAACATGCCCGACAAAAAAACAAGGGCCTCTCTATAGCTCAGGGTATCCACAACACCCCTATCCTCTCGGAAAACACCTTCAAAAAATACACCTTACACTAGCAGACCACCGCCTTCTCAGTTTACACTGCTCACACACTCCACAAATCCACCACACAATGCACACCTATTGCCACGGCTTGTCTCCACCCTTGCACACACTCGCAACCACTCAATATCACTCTCTCACATAAGATACCGTCGGTCCGGGGGGGCACACACATCCACACAGCCGGCAGCGAGGGGAAACATTAGAGCAGGAGAAAGAGAAGGAGGGAAGGGGAAACAACAGCAAGAGGAGGCAACGGTGTCTTGATTGCCTTTAAAAAAGCATGTACACTCTCTTGCACTGCCATCACCATGGCCATTTTCAAGAAAAAGTTACAAAGGGTAGCTTGCTAGAGAACTCCACTTTGCAGGCTTCAAACGACACCAAAAAAAGCCAGGAAAAAAGCCCCTAATTTGATCCAATTTTGACTTTTATAGCGGGGCCTTTAATTTTGGAATTTGCATTTTCATTTGTCCATCTGGCATCTTGATTTGGCATTTTTGGAGGGGAGAAACTGCTTTACTCCATCTGCTCTTCTCCTCTCTCTTTTGCACTTGGGGGGTGGGGGGGGGGGCATTAGCGACATCGCTATTGCCCCTTGGCTTTTTACTATTTTTTTATTTTTTTCCTCATTATTTTTTACCCCGTTTGTGGGTTCAGCCTTGCACTGCCCTATGGACTAACTTTGACACTGTCTCTCTTTCTCTATGTCCACTGCCTGCCACCTTTCCTTATCTCCCTTTTGGCCTCAGCTCTTACCTTGCCCTTTCATTTGGCTTGGCTCCTGATCTTTGATCGGATGATCTTCTTTCTTTGGCCTTGGTCTACTTGGCCGCCCTCTCTCTCTCTCTCTCTCTCTCTCTCTCTCTCTCTCTCTCTCTCTCTCTCTCTCTCTCTCTCTCTCTCTCCTGCCTGTGCGACAACCCTCCCTGGTTCTTGTTGCCTCTGCTATGGGACTCTCCCCTTTCATGCAAGGGGTTGGCAATAGCGATTTCGCTCTTGCCCTCCCTCTCTATCTCAAAAACTTGGGGCCCAACTGGGCCGCGGGACCAACCCGTAACCGGGCCTGCCAGGTTATCCACTAGGGCCACTGGCCACTCTCCACACGCGGGTGCACCACTGTGCCGCCCTTGGCCAAAACGCCGCCATAATGGCCCTGCAAGGCCACCGCCCGCCAACACAGCGCCCGTAAGGGCCCGCCATAGCCCTCCTTGTGTTCTAATGGGCTCATGGCCCTGGATAAATATCCCTGCCAATAGAACCTCTTCCTCATATGTGGGAAATAACACGGCACCACGTGGTGGCCTTTGGATCACAAAGTCTCCAAACATTTAAATTTTCAAAAAACATCTTCAAATACTGCTTTTCTTTGGGCACACCTTCCCCATGCTCCCTTTAACCGCTCGATGGTCGGAACCTTGGGCCGTCAAGCTGTGTCAAACCTTCACCGTGACGGTCCCAGATCGTAAAAATCTCACCACTTTTGGACCCTTTGGACTTTGCTATCCGAGGCCGCAAAAAAGGCAAAAAACATCTGTCAATCTCTTCATTAGCACTAGCTCCCGACTTCATCCTGCTGATTCTTGGTGACCAAGAACCCGATTGACACGCCGTTGATTTGTGTTAGCTCCACATGGTGCACACTATCACCAAAAACTTCGGAAAGACCAAAAAGAAGCCAGATATGGCACATCCTCCGATGCGGGCAAGTGGGCTAAAACTTGGCCCTCGGGAAATCTTCTGATGGCCATAACTGGCTATCCAGAGCTCCTATTGACGATCCAAAAAGACCAACATGCTCCACAACTAGAGCACTACATATGTATTCACTGACACCTTCCTAGGCCACCTGCCCCCAACTGCCCTGTCTGTCGAGGATCTATTACACACTCTACCTTTAAACTCCAGTATCTTGCACACCGGGGCTCCGTTTGACGAGCCGTCTGGACCGTCTTCTAGAGCACACTGAACACTATATTTCGGGACATTGATAGAGCACTTTGGACACCTTCATCTGCTACCCCAACTGAGCCCTCTTTGGGACTCCTTGGCCTAAAAATCCACTTTAGACATACTTTTGCGCTACCCTTTGGCTGCCCAGGTCCTTGGCACCTGCCCTAGGCTTCTGCACTATACTTGCCTACTGCCTCTGCCTGGCATAGACCATTTCCTAGCTTAGACCAGCTTTTGCTGCACCATCATTGACTAGCCCCCTCGTCAAACATTTATGTTTGACCAAAAGCATATGTACAGAACTTTAAAACTGGTACACTAAACTGACGATTAAAAGCACTCGCAAAACCATAATTGTATGTACAGGCTATGTACAAAAGCTTCATCTCCTTTCTCTCGTACATCGCATGCTTTAGGTGGGTTGCCCAGCCCCCTCGACTATAATTTGCTGCACCTTAGGCACTAAATCCCTCTCGAAATACAGTTTGAGCCGCACTCCATTCACCCTTTTCCTAAGAAGCTTGCCATTTTCTCTTACTAGTGGTAGGTCCCATTCGAAAAGGCCTTATGCACTTTATACGGACCTGTTCACTTCTTCTTAAACTTCTTCTGTAATCTGAAATCCAGGTAGCTTTCATACTTCATGACGAGGTCTCCTTCCTCTATCTTCTTGTCTGGCAGGTTCTGATTGAACTTAGCAACCCACTTCTCTCTCTGCTTCACATAGTAGTCTGCCACCGCTGCCTCTTTGTCCATTTGCAAAGCCTTAAACTGGCTATCGGATCTTGTAGAACTTCTTATTGAGTGGCATTGACATGCCACATACCCTTCAAAGCACCTAGATGCGCATGCACTGGAAACACAACTTCCTTACCATAGACTAGCTTGAATAGAGTGAAATTTGTAGCTACTTTGTAAGATGTTCTATACGCCCATAGATATTTCTTTGGATCTGCTTCCCATTCAGCTTTCTGCTTGTACATATATTTCATTAACATCTTGAAGATTGACCATTAGCACTCTCGACTAGACCATTGCATTGGGGGTGATAGGGCGAGGAAAACCGATGCTAAATCTTTAGCTTTTCCAGTAATGCACTCATGAGATTGCTTCTAAACTCCTGACCCCTATCAAAAACTAACACCCATGGAACACCAAAACGGCAACAAATGTTATCAAACACAAACTGAGCCACCACATTAGCATTTACTTCTTTCACTGCTTTGGCCTCGACCCATCTTGTAAGGTAGTCAATGGCTACTACCACGTACTTCTTACTGCTAGTAGATTTTGGGAGAGGACCTATAGCATCCAGACCCCACTTTTCAAAAGCACTTTGTGCGATGATGGCACCTTGTGACTCTGCTACCAGTCATCTTTCACCTATAATTTGACACTCGTGGCACGTCTTGCACGAGTAATGTACGTCCTTCACAATGGAAGGCCACCAAAAACCTGCTCCAAGCACTCGAAATAGAACCTGGTCTTTGCCCTAGTGTCCACTTTCTTCGTGGCATTGCTCCAACACCATTCCTACCATTGTGAATTTGCGGGCCTTTTGCACCACTCTTCTCTTTTGTAGCTTGGACAAAACTTTTGAACATTGCCCTGTACCCAAAAAACATTCAATCTCCTTTAGAGTCTCCCTACCTGCATAAGTGGATGGGGCCACATATAAACCTGCAACATGCACCTTCACTTTGCTACTTGCTAACTGATCCGCCTCTTGGTTCTGCTCTCTTCTCACATGCTTGAATTGGACTTATTCAAAAGACTTTAGCATCTTCTTGATAGAAAAGAACCAATGCTTCAGAGAATCACACTTTACCTGCCATTGGCCTAGCAGTTGCTTGATGACTAGCAACGCATCTCCCTTCACTACCAACCTTGAAATGCCAAACTCTATACATTGCTTTAAGCCCAAATGAAGAGTGAGATACTCCACCTCATTATTGGTGTGGACATCCTCTAGATCATACGCCTTTGAGAATATAGCTTTTCCGTGTGGGTCGTGTATCACCACACCTCCTCCTACCTTCTGTACTACCCTTCGATACGTGCCGTCGAACCACATCGTAAAAGCATCCTCCAAGTCAGGCTCCTCCTTAGCTTCATCTTGCACCACTCTTGGATAGGCCAGCAAATTGACGGCCTTGCCTACAAAAATGTCTGCCAAGTGAGATCGACTTGTGTAACTCGAACTCAAACTCTTGCAGCTCCAACACCCACTTCATAATCCTCCTTCCTGGCTTCAAATGTAGTACTACCTCTGGTAAGAGATTATTAGTTGTTAACACAAAAACCTTGCACACAATTAAATGGACTTTGAACTTCCTGCAAGCAAAGGCCAGAGCCACCACCCACTGCTCTGCCTCGGTGTAGGTAGCTTCTCTTGGGCTAATCACCCTGCTCTCAAAGTATATCGGCTTGTAGCTTCTCCCTACCTTTTGCAGTAGAACCACTCCAATAGCAACTGTGCCCACCGTCATAGACACATAGAAGTCATCCTCTCGATTGGGAGGACATACCGGTGGCAACTGACAAAAAATCTCCTTGATTCTATCAAAAGCCTCCTGAGATTATCCATCCCACTCATAACCATACACCTGCTGAGCCCTCTTTTGAAGAGGATGCACATATTGCGACAACATCCAAAAGAAACATGATAGATACTTCAGTTTATGGACAAACAAATCCAACCTTGAGCATCTGATGGTGGCTCCATCAACACCAACGCCTTAACCTTTTCGGGATCAGCCTCTATATTATTTTGCGACACCACACGACCTAACAGCTATCCTCGAGGCTGTGCTAGCTTGCACTTCTTGGGTTTTAGCTGACCTCCTTCTTCATCAATTCGTTGAAATCATAATTGTAGCTTCGATAGGTGCTACAATCTTGAACTGTAGTAGCCTATATCATCCATAAAGACCCTGATAAATCGGCCGAGGTATGGACCAAATACCCTGTTCATCCAATCTTGGAAGGTGGCAAATGCATTCACCAATCCGAATGGCATCTTGCAGTAAGCGAAACAGCCCCATGGAGATATGAGTGTGGCCTTCAATTAGTCTTCAAGTGCAATCCCTATTTGAAAGTACCCCAAAAAGCCATCCATAATTGAGTATCTCTCATGCCCAACCACCTGGTTTAGGATCCCGTCTGAAACGGCAATGGATAGTGATTCCTCTTGGTCACGGCATTCAGGGGCTTGTAGTCGACACACACTCCCCATTTCCCATTCTTTTTAGGGGGTATAACCACTGGCAAGACCCACTCTGACTCTTTCACAGGATATATGATGCCTGCCTCCAATAGCATATTGATCTCCGGCCAAAGGGCCTCCTTTTGGATTTCCCCTAGTCTTCTCAGCTTTTGTGCTTTAGGCTTATGCCCCTCCTTAAGAAAAATCTTGTGCTCCACCCCCTTTTCACCTCACAAATGCTTGTGTTCCGTCACAAATAGATTTGCATAGGACTCACACAGTAAAACATAACCTTCCTTTTCACCTTTGGTTAAATCTCCACTCAACATGCTTGAAACCTCCTCTATGATTAAACCATGAGCTTGAGGCTACATACCTTCTTCTTTATGTAGGGAGTCATCTATGGTGACTTCGAATAGGTCTGCATCTATCTTCAGCATGTCCTCCTTGCTGTCCTCTTCCTCTGTGCTAGTATAGCCTTCATCATAGCCCGTCTCTCGTACTCATAGCTCGTCGTGTCACCCTCATCTTTAACTACCATAGGACGAGAACTGATCTCCCTGGTCTTCAAATCAAGCACAATTTGTCTTCCTCTCTCTTTGTCAGGCAAGGTGAACACTTTGCTCTCCCAATCCTCCTTTGTTCCTATCGCCAAAAGCCATGGCCTACCCAAGATGATCGGATAAGCATTATCTCCTGCCTACATCACAAACAAGTCTATCAGGCACTCTATGTCCATCACCTTGACCTTCACATCCTGAGCCACACCCAGACATCTGGCCTTAGTATGGTTATCCATCCTCATGTGTACATTCGACTTAACTACTGCCTTGACTCCCATCTCTTTCATGGTTGCTTCCATCATGACACAAACCTACGCTCCACTATCTATGTAGGCTTGTACCTGCATCCTCTTTTCTATAATTGCATCCACAAGTGGAAGAACATCAGTGGGGCTACCTACCCTCAAAGCCATGTTTTGCACTACTTGCACATTTCCCTAGCTCTTGGAAGCCTGGTGATAACACTTGTGGACCATTGCCTTCTTAACTTTGGATTTAAAGCTAGCAGTTGACCAAAAGTAATGTTTGCTTTCTGATTTTGAACATCATTTACCATATTGTACTCAGGATAGCCACGCCCTAGCTGGAGATCCACTTGTTTGATTTTGCGATGCCTCCTTCTCTTGCTAGGCTCGGGCTACTCTCTACCTTTGTACACCTTCTCTTTGCCTTTGTGAGCTCTGGTTTCCCGCTCTGTATTTGTCTCCCTCTCAGCTTTTGCTCTCTTATTGGCCAAAACTTCGACATCCTATTTATCCACCCCGATAATATTCACTCTTGGGACCTTACCTCTGTTTGGCAGAGCTGGCTGCACATGATTCTCCACCGCTTGCTCTCTTGGACCATTGAATTGCCCTTGACCTCGACCTCTGCCAAAAAGCGGGTAAATGCCTCCTCCTTGTCTCTATGGTTGAGGACAATCGGGTGCATAGTGCCCTTCTTTTCCGCAATTGTAACACCTACCTGGCAGCGGCCTTGCCCTGCCCCTTGCTCCTTTTGGCTGTCCTCTATCCATGACATTGAGCCACAACTCCTGCATTTTCTTGGACAAATCTTGCACCGTGTGCACCCAATTTTGCGGCACAACAGCTACACCTTGGTTTCCATGATTTTATTCCTGTATAGCCTAAAGCGGACTCTGCGGTTGAACATGGGCCATCGTCTCATAGCCTAACACACCCTGCTCTATCTTCTCCTTTATCTTTCTGCTCTTTGATCGGGCAATCACTACCACACCATTGTAATTCTCTGGGCTCTTGAAATCGACTTTTTCTCTCACTTTGGGGTGTAGACATGCCATGAACTTATCTAGCTTGAAGTAGTCTCCATTAGCCAACTGCATGGCTGTCGCTAGCTCTACCCAACACTCTTCAAAATGACCCAAAAACAGATTGAACTCTTCACTTACATCTTTCTTAATTGCCTTCAGCTTTGCATCCATCTCGACTGGGACGCCTCGTTGTGAAAGTCGTGAAGAAACCTCGCCCGTAGAGCCGGCCATGCTTGCTTCGGCTCGCCTGTTAACGCTTTGTACCATGCTTTAGCTCTACCACCAAAGAAAAAGTTTGCATTTTGCTATCCTCGTTAGGCATACGCAATGATAGCAAATACAGCTCAAAATCCAACATCCACTCGTTAGGCCTCTTTTCGCTTGTGAAAATCGGTCCATAGCTTCTAATTGCCATGACTTCCAACGCGAAATACCGCTTCTTTTTTATTAACTGGGAGAATTCAACGTGCTTCTCAGTGGGGGCACCAGAAGATGGAGAGGGGGAATGGGGGAACATGCCCGACAAAAAAACAAGGGCCTCTCTATAGCTCACGGTATCCACATCACCCCTATCCTCTCGGAAAACACCTTCAAAAAATACACCTTACACTAGCAGACCACCGCCTTCTCAGTTTACACTGCTCACACACTCCACAAATCCACCACACAATGCACACCTACTGCCACGGCCTGTCTCCACCCTTGCACACACTTGCAACCGCTCAATCTCACTCTCTCACATAAGATACCGTCGGTCTGGGGGGGCACACACATCCACACAGCCGGCACCGAGGGGAAACATTAAAGCACGAGAAAGAGAAGGGGGGAAGGGGAAACAACAGCAAGAGGAGGCAACGGTGTCTTGATTGCCTTTCAAAAATCATGTACACTCTCTTGCACTGCCATCACCATGGCCATTTTCAAGAAAAAGTTACAAAGGGGCTAGCTTGCAAGGGAACTCCACTTTGTAGGCTTCAAACAACACCAAAAAAAGCCAGGAAAAAAGCCCCTAATTTGATCCAATTTTGAATTTTATAGGGGGGGCTTTAATTTTGGAATTTGCATTTTCATTGATCCATTTGACATCTTTTTTTGGCATTTTTGGAGGGGAGAAACCGCTTTACTCCATTTGCTCTTTTCCTCTCTCTTTTGCACTTTGGGGGGGGGGGGGGGGGGGGGCATTAGCGACATCGCTATTGCCCCTTGGCTTTTTACTATTTTTTTATTTTTTTCCTCATTATTTTTTACCCCCTTTGTGGGTTCAGCCTTGCACTGCCCTATGGCCTAACTTTGACACTCTCTCTCTTTCTCTATGTCCACTGCCTACCACCTTTCCTTAGCTCCCTTTTGGCCTCAGCTCTTACCTTGCCCTTTCATTTGGCTTGGCTCATGCTCTTTGCTCGGATGATCTTCTTTCTTTGGACTTGGTCTGCTTGGCTGCCCTCTCTCTCTCTCTCTCTCTCTCTCTCTCTCTCTCTCTCTCTCTCTCTCTCTCTCTACTACCTGCGGGACAACCCTCTCTGGCTCTTGTTGCCTCTGTTGTGGGACTCTCCCCTTTCATGCAAGGGGGAGGCAATAGCGATGTCGCTCTTGCCCTCCCTCTCTATCTCAAAAACTTGGGGCCCAACTCGGTGCCAAAAAGATGCCAGATGGCACATCCTTCGATGCGGGCAAGGGTGGCACAGTGGTGCACCCGCATGTGGAGAGTGGCCAGTGGCCCTAGTGGATAACGTGGCAGGCCAGGTTAGGGGTTGGTCCCCACAAATGGTGTTAGCTCCAATGGTGCACACTATCTCCACAAACCTTGGCGTGACCAAAAAGATGCCAGATAGCACATCCTCCGATGCGGGCAAGTGGGTTCAGACCTGGCCCCCTAGAAATCTTCTGATGGCCATAACTTGCTATCAAGAGCTCCTATTCACGATTCAAAAAGACCTGCATGCTGCACAACTCAAGCACTACATATGTATTCACTGACACCTGCCTGGGCCACCTGCCCCTAGCTGTCCTGTCCGTCGGGGATCTGCTACACACTCTACCTTTAAACTCCACTATGTTGCACACTGGGGCTCCGTTTGATGAGCCGTCTAGACCGGCTTCTAGAGCACACTGAACACTACATTTCAGGACATTGATAGAGCACTTTGCACACCTTCATCTGCTACCCAAATTGAGACCTCTTTGAGTCTCCTTGGCCTAAAAAGCCACTTTAGACATACTTTTCCTCTACCCTTTGGCTGTCCAGGTCCTTGGCACCTGCCCTAGCCTTCTGCACTGCACTTGCCTACTGCCTCTACCTGGCATAGACCATTTCCTAGCTTAGACCAACTTTGGCTGCACCAACGTTGTGTTGTGTGCAGACAATGGTTTGCATGTGGATTGTGTCAAGTTTTGAAGGTGAACTCTAGTGGATTGGGGTGCTATGTATATCTTGGGTTATAGAGAGGTGATTGTTTGCGTTTTGGGTGTGTTCCTCTTTCCCCATCTACAATGGGTGTTGGAGGAACGTATTATGGAGGAAGGGAAGGAGGGGGGATGAATATTCCTAAATTATACCCCTATATCAGATCACTTTGGGTCCATTCAATGTGTGGGATATACTATTGAAGTTGGACCTAGGCTCTTAATAAATATGTAGATATCCCTTAAATGGCCTCAAAATTATACATGCATGGTGTATATGGTGGGAACCTTATCAATAAATAGATTCTGTACGTAGGGTGACAACTTTATGGTAAAATGTTGAGGGAGACTAAAGGAAGAGAAATTATGTCTCTAGTGGACCTCATAGTCCAAAATTGATGTCATCCACCAAGTCGTGTGAATACTTTTTCAGATTGGGCCAATTCGATCCCATGGTTATTGATGTAGTACTAACAACTAGTATTCCCCCCATCCCCCCCCCCAATCACTAGCGAATGCACTTCCCTGTAAATTAGAGCAATGTGGGGGCTGACATATTGAGAGATATTTATCTGCAAGTTATGATGGTAATGTAGTAATTGAAGCAAATATTTAAAAAAGGTCCTTTTCTTGCAATGGTGAATAAAGAAAGACC